>NC_092051.1:148897480-149574980 GCF_003086295.3 Arachis hypogaea | reverse complement strand
AATGAAGAACCATAAGACTGAATTACCTGGGAGGCTTGCGCCCATAAGAAATCGCGGAGCCACCCATTAATGGTAATGGAACTCTGCGCAAAGTTTCCTCCTGTGATATGAGTAACTACCCCTTGATCGCTTATAGTACCCCAAACATCTGACTGCATTTTCCAACTGAAATGGAATATGACTACTGAAATTGCATTGTACATCCAGAATAGCCCCAAGAAGACATGATCCCAAGCAGATACTTGGCATGTCCCTCCTCTTCCGGGTCCATCACAAGGGAAACGAAAACCGAGATTTGAATGCAGAATAGAGATATTGTTGTTGTTCTTTTTTCGAAAAAAAAAACTAAGAGTCTAATTTCAGTAGAAAATAGAATTCTGAATTGTAATAAACTATTGTTATCATTCTAATGAATGATAATCAAATTTTAGTAAACAATTTCTACTTAGTCTATTTAGTACTTAGTCTATTTATAAAGTAGAACATTTTTATCAGTCTTTTTTTTTTATTTAATGAATAATGATATCTTCTTTATATTGCTATTTTCGATTATTCCAATAATAAAATTTCGAAACATTAAAAAAAAAGTAAGTGGACCTAACCCATTGAATCAGAACTATATCTACTATTCTGATATTCAAATTCGATATAGATGAAATTTATCCTTTTTTTTTAGACTTCTTTTTTATTTGTACTTCGTAAGAATTAGTCGATATTTACGATTAAATCCTCCCGTTCCTCAAGATTCTATAGGAATATTTTTATATTCCCTTTCTACAGCTTATTCCAAGCTCCAAAATACAAGTCATTTTTTTTAACACAAGAGAAGATCAATTTCCATTTCTATAAAATGGGATATGATATATAAAAAAAATACATCAAATCATGGCTTCACGTATCAAATATTTTCTTTTTCTATCGGTGCTTCCGGTATATTTCCGGCAATTAATGACCGGGAGAAAGAGACTTTTCACTTACAGTCTCTTCTCTTATTATTTCTATTATTTTATTTAATATTAATTAAAATATTTTAATTCAATTAATATTAATTACTCGGATAGATAGATAGATAGATAAAAATATCGAAAAAGTAAATAGAAAAAATATTAGAAATTTCTCTTTCTCTTACCGTGATCTACAAAAAAGTAGACTTTGGAGTTTTTTTTAACTGAAAGAAAGGAAAATAGAACAAAAACGACACTAAAAGAAAAAATCTTGAAATAAGATTCAAATAGAAAAGTAATAAAAAATAGAAAGTACTAAATAAGCCAGTTTCCTAGACATAAAAATTAGAAGAATTTTGAAAACATTTTTTTTTATTTTTTCAATTTCACAAAAATATTCTTTGAATATTATTCTTTGAAATCCACCAATCCACATGTGATGTGTGAACAATGATAGTTGGGTCCCATAGTCGGTAGCTAGGTATGGATAAGGAGGCATAGAATACATATGGTGAGCTACAACAATAGTCAAAGAGCCTAACATAGCTAAGTTAATAGATAATTGAGCATGCTATGAAGTTGTTAGGATCTCATATAGACCTTTATGACCCTGGCCTGTAAATGGACCCTTATGGGCCTCTAAGATCTCTTTTATACCATGACCAATCCCCCAGTTGGTTCTATACATGTGAATAATCAATAAAAAATTAAATTCACAAAATTATTTTTTTATTTTAGTGTTATCAACTTAGCTTGATTTAGTTATTGTAGCTGAAAATCTAATCTCTCGATCACCTTGTCCATATCAAACAATCAATTAGATATGTTTACATTGATTTATTATTGAAATTTTGCATAATTCTAAAAAACGAACTGAATCGACTAATTTGACCGGATCAATCTTAAATTAGTCTTTTAATTGATTGGTTGACGAAGAAAATGTTTGATAAAAAAATAAAACGTCGATCGAACTAACAATTAACCGGTAAACTGCTAAAAATGATCTATTTTTAAAGGATTATGAGTTCAACCTAAACTATCAAAACAATACCATTTTAAATTTAAAAAAAATCACAAAGAGACTTGAATTTGGTATTTTATTTTTAAGTTCAATTTAGTTGAAGGGTTTTTTAAAGATTAAGTAATAAATGATGTTTGATTTTTATATTTATGTGGGTGAGAGGTGGGAATTTTTTATTTTTAATATTGGAGTAGTAACTGTATTTCTTTAAAATGTGGATTGTTAGGGTGTTATTCTCAAATGTGGAGCCGTTTAATTAGAGAAGTAGAAATCGAACTGTCTGATTTATTAGAGGTATAGAAACCGGACCGTCTGATTTGTGTTAAAAAGAATTTAAAAAAATTGATTTATAAAAAGCGGACCTTCCAATTTGTATACTTTTCACAATTTTAAAAAATACAAAAAATTATAATGTTAAAATATATCACTTCTTTTACTTCCATAGCAAAAAAATAGCCTATAGGTGAATTGCTCTTAATTTGCAAAATATGGCAATTCACTTTTTTCATGTGGATATAATAGGAACTATAATCTTTTTGAACAAATTTTTTCAAGCAAAAAGAACTAATTAGAACGTCAAAGTCTAAGTGACATTATTCATGTGACATATAATTAACATCTTCATTCTAGGTGCATTGAAAGAAGAAGAATTATGATTAATTAACATTCAAAGCATGACACCTTATTGGATAATGTCATATTAAGATGATCCTCGATTTACTAACAGAGACATTAAAGCCTTTGAAAGTTTTATATAAACTATAGTACTATGCCTTCCTATCCTAATGGTGAGTGAAAACAATAAAATTTGTTTCTTTCAATAAATTATATGTTGTTAAATGTTAACTTTAATTTTTTTATTCTATTTTATTAAATAAATAATGTAAGACTCAAAATTTTAGAAAATTTTATTATGAGCTGATTTTAAATTTATTTATTTATTAAAAAAATCATTTTTAAAAATTATTTTATTAAAAGTAATTAAATCAAATCTTGATAATTAAAATAAAAATTCTACTTAATTCTATAATAGTTGAATATTTTTCTATATTTAAATTATAGAATTTAGAAGTTATAAAAAAATTATATAATTTAATTTAAATAATTAAAATTTTAAAAATTAATACTTTAAATTTTATGAATAAAAAAATTTAATTATATTATCTTATATTTGAAATTAGAATATTTGATTAAAAATTAATTATTTTTTTAAAACGTGGATTGTTAGGGTGTTATTCTCAAATGTGAAGCCGTTTAATTAGAGAAGTAAAAATCGGATCGTCCGATTTATTAGATGTACAAAAATCGGACCGTCCGATTTGTGTTAAAAAGAATTTAAAAAAAATTGAGGTACAGAAAGCAGACCCTCCAATTTGTGTACTTTTTACAATTTTTAAAAAACACCAAAAATTACAATGTTAAAATATATCACTTCTTTTACTTTCATAACAAAAAAAATTGCCTATAGGTGAATTGCTCTTAATTTGCAAAATATGACAATACACTTTTTTTATGTAGATATAAGAGGAACTATAATCTTTTTGAACAAACTTTTTCAAGCAAAAAGAACCAATTAGAACGTCAAAGTCTAAGTGACATTATTCATATGACATATAATCAACATCTTCATTCTAGGTGCATTGAAAGAAGAAGAATTATAATTAATTAATATTCAAAGCATGACACTTTATTGAGTAATGTCAGATTAAGATGATCCTCGATTTACTAACAGAGACAATAAAGCCTTTGAAAGTTTTATATAAACTATAGTATTATGCCTTCGTATCTTAATGGTGAGTGAAAACAATAAAATTTGTTTCTTTCAATAAAATATATGTTGTTAAATGTTAATTTTAATTTTTTTATTCTATTTTATTAAATAAATAATGTAAGACTCAAAATTTTAGAAAATTTTATTATGAGCTGATTTTAAATTTATTTATTTATTAAAAAATTTATTTTTAAAATTTATTTTATTAAAAGTAATTAAATCAAATCTTGATAATTAAAATAAAAATTCTATTTAATTCTATAATAGTTAAATATTTTTCTATATTTAAATTATAGAATTTAGTAGTTATAAAAAATAAAAATTTTATATAATTTAATTTAAATAATTAAAATTTTAAAAATTAATACTTTAAATTTTATGAATAAAAAAATTAATTATATTATCTTATATTTGAAATTAGAATATTTGATTAAAAATTAATTATTTTTTTAAAATGTAGATTGTTAGGGTGTTATTCTCAAATGTAGAGCCATTTAATTAGAGAAGTAGAAATCGGATCGTCTAATTTATTAGAGGTACAGAAATCGGACCGTCCGATTTGTGTTAAAGAAAATTTAAAAAAATTGAGGTACAGAAAGTAGACCCTCCAATTTGTGTATTTTTCACAATTTTAAAAAACACCAAAAATTACAATGTTAAAATATATCACTTCTTTTACTTCCATAACAAAAAAAATTGCCTATAGGTGAATTGCTCTTAATTTACAAAATATGACAATTCGCCTTTTTCATATGGATATAAGAGGAACTATCATCTTTTTGAACAAATTTTTTTAAGCAAAAAAAACCAATTAGAATGTCAAAATCTAAGTGACATTATTCATGTGACATATAATCAACATCTTTATTCTAAGTGCATTGAAAGAAGAAGAATTATGATTAATTAACATTCAAAGCATGACACTTTATTGGATAATGTCAGATTAAAATGATCCTTGATTTACTAACAGAGACATTAAAACCTTTGAAAGTTTTATATAAACTATAGTACTATGCTTTCGTATCCTAATGGTGAGCGAAAACAATAAAATTTGTTTCTTTTAATAAAATATATGTTGTTAAATGTTAATTTTAATTTTTTATTCTATTTTATTAAATAAATAATGTAAGACTCAAAATTTTAAAAATTTTTATTATGAGCTGATTTTAAATTTATTTATTTATTAAAAATTATTTTATTAAAAGTAATTAAATTAAATCTTGATAATTAAAATAAAAATTCTATTTAATTTTATAATAGTTGAATATTTTTCTATATTTAAATTACAGAATTTAGTAGTTATAAAAAAATAAAAATTTTATATAATTTAATTTAAATAATTAAAATTTTAAAAATTAATACTTTAAATTTTATGAATAAAAAGATTTAATTATATTATTTTATATTTGAAATTAGAATATTTATTAAAAATTAATTAATAAATTAATAATTAAATAATATTTTTTAAAAATAAATTTAAAAATTAAATTAAATTTTAAATAAATCAATATATTTAAATTTTATTAAAATTACTAAACTCTAATTTTAACCCTAAATTTTTAAATAAAAAATTCTAATTTCCAAATTAAAAATCTTAATTTTACCTTAACCCCTACTGCCACTCACTTACCCTCTTTCCCTTATAAAACGCAACACACACGCACAAGAAAAACACACACACGGAAAAGAGAAAGAAAGGGGAGAAGGGAGTGGGGAGAAAGAAAGAAGAGGGAAGGGGGATGCGTGAGGGAGGGAGTTCACAGAAGAGAAGAAGAGCGCGCCTACTAGGGAGGGGCTACTGCCTCGCCGCCACCATGCTCTGCCCTGTCTTGCATCGTCGCCGAACCTGTCAAACCATGTTGCCGTCGTTCATACTCATCACTACCAGCTGTGCCGTCGCAGAGGAGAGATGCGCCAAGGAGAGAGGAAGACGCGAGCCACGCCGTCTCTAAGCTCGTTGCCGTCCACCATTACTGGCAGGAGAAGACGTGCGAGAGAGGAGCAAGTCGCGCGGAAGATAAGACCTGTGTTGCCGTCAAGCTGCTGGAGGCCGCGCCGCCACGCTCCTGGCTGTTGGAGAGCATCACTAACGTTGCCATTCCTCTCCCGCCGCTGTTGCTGGGGAGTTGAGCCGTGTCTCCGTCGCCAAAGTCACTGTCGAGCTGCTGCTGTCTGGTTCAGTTGTTCTTCAGTTACGGTAAGCATCTTCGTTCCAAAATCCTTGAAAATCAATATTCTGTTATGTTTGGTTAGACACTCTGAGATTTTGGTAACGTAAGATTGAGTTATGGTTGTTGCATGTAGCTTTTAGAGTTCCTGTTATTGCTACAAGAGTGGTTTGGGGTTGTGGTTGCGGCTGCCACTAATTGCGGGTCGAGAAAAAAGGGTTTCTTTGACTATGGGTTCAACTATTCAAGAATTGTTACAAGTTGATATTAATGCGAAAAGTATAGTTTTATGATTTTGCAAGTCTTATGGACTGAATTGAGTTGCTCTGGATGATTATTGTTAGAAACATGAGACTAAGCTGAAGAAAGTGTTTTGTGTGTTATTTAGTATGATGAAAAGTACAATATATAAGGGGTATATATAGGTACTGGAAGAATTAAAGTAATAAAAGTATAGAATCCTACAATTAATATATAGATATGCTATATAAATATAAACGATACTAACTGATCTAAATTGATTCTAATGATTCTCTAACATCCCCCCTCAAACTCAAGTGAGAGCTAAAGATACCATCTTGAGTTTGGATAACAAAGTCCAGAAACGAGTCGAGTGATGAGCTTTCGTGAAGATATCAGCAGTCTGATCTAGTATTCCAACAGCAATGAGACGAATAGCATCAATAAGGATACGTTGCCGAACAAAGTGACAATCAATCTCAATGTGTTTGGTGCATTCATGAAACACATCATTATGGGCAATCTGAATAGCACTGTAGTTGTGATAAACCCCATTTGTAGGGTTTATCTTGTATTGATTTTAGGGGATTTTATAACATTTTACCCACATTTATCCATTGAAATAGCATGGTTTTATAACTTCTCCTTTAATTGTGCTTAAGAGTGAAAACATGCTTTTTAGGACTTAAAATAGCTAAATCTAATTCTTCTTGATTCCATTAGATGCCTTGATATGTTTGTTAAGTGATTTAAGGTTTAGGAGGCAAAGCTTGGATCAAGGGAATGAAGAAAGAAGCATGAAAAGTTGGAGAACTCATGAAGAAATGAAAGAACCGGAAAGCTGTCAAGCCGACCTCTTCGCACTTAAACGACCATAACTTGAGCTACAGAGATCCAAATGATGCGGTTCCAGTTGGGTTAGAAAGCTAACATCCGGGGCTTCAAAACGATATAAAATTTGTCATAGTTGCTATACGTATGGTGGCGCGCACGTGCATAGTACGCGCACGTGCCGTTGCTGCCACCTGGTTCACTTAAAGCAAAACGTGGCCAGCGAATTCTAAAGCCTTGTGGGCCCAATCCAACTCATTTCTGATGCTATTTAACCCAAGGAATGAAGAGGAAAACACATGTTAGTTATCATTAGTTTAGTTTAGTAGTTAGAATTAGTTTCTAAAGAGAGAAGCTCTCACTTCTCTCTAGAATTAGGATTAGGATTAGGTTTAGTTCTTAGATCTAGATTTTAATACATCTTCTTCTACTTCTACCTTTCAATTCTTTGTTGTTACATTCATCTTCCTCTATTCTTTTGTTGTAATTTCCTTTATGTTGTTCTTATGCTTTGTTGTGGATCTACTTTTGTTCCTCCTATTCTCTTTCAATTCAATTAGAGGTAATTCATAATAATTGTGTTCATTTGATTTGTTGTTGTTTAATTCCTTGCAATTGAGTAGTGTAGATTTACTTTTCTTGCAATTTTACTATGCTTTCCTTTTATGCCTTCCAAGTGTTTGATGAAATGCTTGGTTGGATTTTAGAGTAGAATTTTATACTCTTGGCTTGGAAAGGTAACTTAGGACCTCTTGAGTTACTAATGTCCAAGTAATTGATGATTGGGATCCCTTAACTCTAGTTCTCACTAATTGAATTAGTGGAGAGTTAGGACTTATGGACTAGGATTGATATAGCTCATTTGACTTTCCTTTACTACTAGTTAGAGGATGATTTAATGAGATTAATCCTTGCCAATTCTCATATTGTGGTTAGTGATTATGATAGAGATCCTTGACCACCAACCCTTGCCAAGATCTTTTTAGGCCTTAGTTTACTTTCTTGTCATTTATCTTTCATGCTTCTTATCAAAACCCCAAAATAACTCACAACCAATAACAAGACACTTTATTGTAATTCCTAGGGAGAACGACCCGAAGTTTGAATACTTCGGTTTATAAATTTTAGGGGTTTGTTTTAGTGACAAACAACTTTTTGTCTGAAAGGATTAGTGATTAGTTTGGAAACTATACTTGCAACGAGATTTTATTTGAGAAATTCTATACCGTCAAAAATCCAAATCATCAGGTTGTCACAAAAATATCAGTAGGGGACGACTGAGGAGCACCCAAATCTTCGAGAAGCCAACAAATTGAGACAACCTCAGCAGTGGTGTCAGCGAGAGCACAGTACTCAGCTTCTGTGCTTGATCGATCAGTGAATGTTTGCTTTTTAGTACGCCAAGAAATAAACAGTAACCAGTAGTTGAATGACGATCAGTGGGATCACCAGCCCAATCAGCATCTGAGTATGCCTGAAGGGACAAAGAGGAATGGGCAGAAAAATAAAGACCATGAAATATGGTGCCTTTGATGTAGCGAAAAATGCGAAGAACTGCCGCACAGTGAGTAGTATGAGGAGCTGACAAGAACTAGCTAAGTACATGAACTGGATAGGCGATGTCTGGTCGAGTGAAAGTTAAGTAGACGAGTCCTCCAACTAGCTGTCGGTAAAGAGTAGGATTATCCAATATAATGTCATCCATAGGAGTAAATCGAACATTAGGCTCAAGAGGAGTAGACTGAGTGCGACTATCTGTAATTCCGACTCGAGCAAGAAGACCTGAAGCATATTTAGCTCGAGAGAGATAGATGTGATGCGTGAGCATCTTTCCTATATTTTCCTAATGAATTTGCATTTAATTTGTTGAATTTAATCAAGAATTAATTGTCTTTTAGCCACTATGAATGCTACTTTGAGTCGTATGCAATTATGTTTATTTTAGGTAGCATTCGGTTGGATTTGATGGAGTTTCCGCAGAAAAAGAGAAGAAGGCGAATGATGCTGTCAACCCTGACCTCTCTGCGCTCAAACCTAAATAACTCGAGTTACAAAGGTCCAATGGATGTGATTTTAGTGGCGTTGGAAAGCTAACTTCCAGAACTTTCCAGAGATGTATAATAGTCCATACTTCTTTTCCACCAAATCAGCAAGGTGGCGCCTAACTTGAGGTTTCTCAAGTTAGGCGCCAAGATCAATTAACTTCACTCACCCAAGGCAGCCAAGGTGGCGCCTAACTTGAGAAAGAGAGGCGTCCAAGGAGTTTTGCCAAGACTGCGCCTAACTTGAGATTTCTCAAGTTAGGCGCAATGCACAACAACAACACACAACCTTGGTGTGAGTCACTCAAATTAGGCGTAAACTATCTTCAAGTAAGGCGCAACACTCAACACTCCACGCCAAGACACGCTGCCCACTTAAAGTAAGGTGCAGCCTTTGCCAAGTTAGGCGCAAGCTCTTCAACTATCAATTGGTCCCAGTGTCCAACTTAAGGATATTCGAAGATTTATTTAGAGTTCTGATTAAACCGTATTGTAATTAAAAATAGGAAAAGATATTATTTAGTTTTAGGAAATATAATTTACATTAATTAGGATTGGATATAAAAGGGAAAAAGAATTATCCCTTTGGGCTCTTCTCCTCTCTTCTACCTCATTCCGCACTTTACAGTTTTTCAGAATTTTAATTTTCTCTCTAAACCATGAGCAACTAAACCTTCACTGTTAAGGTTAGGAGCTCTGTCTATTGTATGGATTGATACTATTACTCTAATTGAATTCTTGTATAACTTGAAAAAGCTCTTTACTTGAACAACAGCTTGAAAACAATTTCTCCTAAACTTCTAATTATCTGGACTTAACGGTATATGTGACATATAATCCTCTTATATTTGGGTAATTAGGGTTTCTGTGGCATATAAACTAGAATTGAACTTAATCCTCTAATTGGAATCAAGTGACCAAGGAATTGGCGGTTGATGAAGGTTAGAGGAGACTAAAAAGGTCTAAGGAATTAGGGTTTAGTCACATATAGTTTGCCATGAATTGAATCTCGCATGATTAAAATAGTTAGTAAGAAAAGTCAATCCAAAAGATAGATATCTCTGAAGCCTTAACTGTTTCTCCCATATACACCAATTTACTGCTTGCTTTTCGATATTCTGAATTATTGTTAATGCTTTTGAACCCTTAAAACACCATTTTATGTTTGTCTGACTAAGTAAATTACTCAATCATTGTTGCTTAGTCTATCAATCCTTGTGGGATCGACTCTCACTCACTTGAGGTATTACTTGGAACGATCTGGTGCACTTGCCAGTTAGTTTGTAGTTGTAATTTCCGCACCAAGATGCCATCATCAGTGGATATGACTTCTAGACCAAGAAAATAGCTGAGAGAACTAAGATCTTTCATCTCAAAATTATGGTGAAGGGACGCCTTGAGATCAGAGATACCATCAACATCATCTCCAGTAATGATCATGTCATCAACATACAAAAGTAGAAGAACAACTCCACATTCGCTTTTACGAATGAATCCTACAATTAATATACAGATATGCTATATAAATATAAACGATACTAACCGATCTAAATTGATTCTAATGATTCTCTAACAATTGTAATTGTTTGTATGGTGAAATTATTGATGGTTTAAAACGATTGATTATTTTGAGTTATTGATTTTATTAAATTGATGTTGCCGAATTGGTTTTCTTGAGATTTGAAAATGTTTTGTTATTGAAAATAAGTTTATTTTTAAAAAGATTTAATATTAAAATTTAGTTTAATTCTAGAAATGATTTGATTTTAGAAAAGATTTAATATTGGAATTGGTTTGGTTTGGAAGAGATTTAATATTAAAATTTGGTTTGATATTAAACCTGATTTGATATCAGAACTTGATTTAAAACAAATTTGAAAAAGATTTGATATTTGAAAACGGTTTGATTATTGAAAATAATTCACTATTTGGAAATGACTGAGAAGAGTTTGAAGAATGTTTGGATGGGACTCGAGAAGAGTCTGAATTTTAGAGGAGATACTGTCAAAATTTTTATAAAAATTAGAGGCTTCGTTTGAAGTGATTATTTAAAGAGATTTGGTTTTAAGGTTTATATATTTTGGGTTTGATTTATTTAGAAAATAATAAATTGATGATGATAATGACATTGATAAATAATGAATTAAAAGCATATGTGACTTACAAAATTGAGACAAATTGTTGACCCTCTGTATATAAGATGTGACCGGGTACTTTAACTCCTCGGATTTCTCCATGGACATGTATATATATATATGAATTTGAGATTGGGATTTTGTCTCTCCCATGGATATTGTTGAGTTTGGGGATGCGCGTATAGAGAAAATGCACAATGGTTAGCTACCAGGACATGTCGGGTTGGCTGTATAACTGACATATTAGCTCATCAGCCATAGGACAGGCATACATCATATGCATTTGTATGTTTTGTTTGAGTGTGCATTATTTTGATTTGCGTATTTGTTTAACTATGCTTATCTGCTATTTGCCCTACTTGCTGTATTTGTATCATATCTATATTTTTCTTGTTTATATTGTATGTGTGTGCAATTGAGAGATCCCTCATGCTGGTGGTGGTGAAGTTGAAGGTTATTTTCTTAATGTGATGATTTGATTGAGTTGGTTGGGTTGGGGGACCGTGATTGATTTCTGATTGAGGTTTTAGTAAAGTATGAAAAATCAAACTGGTTTAGCATAGACTTAATGAACTTATGCTTGGAACAAGTTGGTTATTCATACAATTTAGAAAACTGATTAAGATTTTCTTATATGAAAAATATGGTTTTGGATTTCTGGATAATTAAATATTGGTTTTTGAAAAGGTTTTGGATGATTAGCTTTTGGATTTTAAAAGATCCATAGGACGAACGATAATCACTGCCTTGAAATCAATTATTTTCTTTATACGTATCTTCTTATAACAATTCTTAAACCTTCTACAAAGAACCCTTTCGAGAACGATGTTTTCAACCCCTACAGCTTTATCTTTTCAGAACAGATGAGGAAGCTTGTGGAATTTTTGTTAAGTTCTTAGATATGCTGGTTTTGTTTGTATACATATGTTATAGATTTTTCTCGCCTTTATTATTATATTCTTGTAAGAGTGATATGAGTCATGACTGTAATAACACGTATGTATATAATATTTGTTTGTTTGAGTAAGAGTTTTGTATATATGTATATGCTTATTTGTTTTCAATTAAAAAGTATTTTCATTCTTAAAAAAAAAAAACAGAGATATGGTTTCGAGTCAAAGACTCCTATTTCATTATTAAATATATGAGGTCATCGTAATACTTCTCGCTATCAGAGTGGCGCAATCGAAAGCGTGATATTCTAATAGTAAGAGTGTTATAAAAAAACATAGAAGTTGATGTAGATATGCCTGATATTGTAATTGAGTCCACAAATAGCTTCTTTAAATATTATTTCTGAAGATGGTGGCTTTGGATTACCTATTTATAATGGAGATATTGAAATACTTAATAATGAATATGATTTGTGATGAAAATAGGTCTTTTGTTTTGTTGAAAATATATTTGTTATTGTTGTTTTTTTTATAATAAAATATTATGTGTTTGTTATTTATATGCATTTTGATTATTTTTAGTCATAAACTATTGAACTTTGATATTTAAAATTATTTGTAAATTTTTAATATTAAATTATAGATAATTTATTGTGTAAAATAATGAAATTTTAAATTTTATTAGCATAAAAATATTAAATTTAAATATTTAAAATTATATGTTAAATTTTTAATAATTTTATTTTATATTTAATTACACCCATTTATTGATCAATTAGATTGTTGCAATCTTAGAATTCAGTTTAATTTCATTGGTTTTTTTCAAGAAAGTAACCCGTTCGATTTACAAACCGAACCGGACCATTTTGTAAGAATCCAAAGCTAAAAGCCTATAACGCTTGGTTTATTTTTTATAAATCCCGCTAGGTAATTAAGAGGAATCCTACCAACTTCTGTCAATTTTTAATGAGCTGGACCAAAGCCCACAACAACAAAGAAAACACCCACCCAATTTTTCCAATTCACTTTTACCCTAGTTTAGAATTTCAATTCACCGTTTCACCTACTTTTTTTCTACCACCGTCGTTCTTCTCTTTTCCCTATACACTAAAGTTGCTGAAACACCGTCGTAGTCGTCGTTTTCAAGGAAGCTGATCACTGCTGCTTGTGAGCTTTTCTTGTGCAGCTCGTTGGTCTCGTCACCACTTGAACGAATGCAATCGTCGTCAACGTCACTTCTCATCGTTGCCGCCACAAGCTCAGGCATAGGTCAACGTAGTCGTTGCGAGTACAAGACGCTGCTGGTTCCCCATCCCCATACGTCGAGCCGACAACTCAATCTTCTATCGAGCACACCTCCCCTTCCATCAAACACGTTGCTGATCTTCCATCTTTCCTATTGTTTTTCGACATGTTAGTAGATTTTTAGTGTTTTGTTTTGTTAGTAGCGGATATTCTTGCATTTTTGTAGGATTGATATAATTAATAGAGTAAGTGGTTCATAAAAGATGTTTTTGGATTTTACTGAATGAATGAATATTGTTTTTAATTAGGAGAAAAAAAATTTAAAAATTAAAAAATAACTAGATTTACGGCATTTATCTTTTTTTATTGTCATTAATTTATTAGAGAAAAAAATTTAAAAATTTAAAAATAACTAGATTTAGGGCTTGTTTGGAGAGCTTCTAAAAAAATATCTTTTTTCGAGTTATCTTTTTTTAAAAGATCTTATTAAAAAGTAAAAATAATTTTATGTTTGCGTATTTCATACAAAAAGATATTTTTATTTATCAATTATATTTGGATATAACAATATAAAAATATTTTTTTGTTTATTACATGAAAAATATTTTTTTAAAGAAAAAAGATCTTTTTAAAAAAAGATGTAAATTACATCTTCTCAAAAAAGATATTTTCTTTTATTTTTCTAGTGTTTTTACTTTTACTACTAGAAATTTATCAAATACGCTAAAAAATAATTTTTTTATTAAAAAAAAAAATTTTTTTTTATCAAAATAATAATACCTAAACAAGTATTTAAGTCATTTCTCTGTGTCCATTTTCAAAAAAAAAAATAGAAGACATACGCCAAAAATACATGTTGCGAGTCAATGTGGACCGTGGCATATCCCAGCAGCTGATCATGAGTTTAGTGTTTTACAACAAATTCAGAATCGGAGATTTTCGATTTTTTGTTTGAGGGGAGGAATGGTGTTGAATGAAAATGTTAAGTGGAAAGACCGAAAGATAGTAGAATAAAAATTTATATACACATATTTTTATATAAAAGTAATAATTAAAAATTATTAATAATAATTTGATAAATATATTAAATTATTTAATAATTTTAAATTAATAATTTTTTATAAAAATAATTGTATATGAATTTTAATTTTAAAATAATTATAGGCGATATTTCAAAATTTTTCGATTTTCATCGTCGTCACTCTTTTCAGGTACATTCATACGTTTTTTACACCGAGAATCTTCCACCGCGAAGAGAGGTTATGAGAATCACAGAGGTTTTAGTTCATATATAACCACTTAACACATGCACAATACCAAAATTCGAAAAAACTAATAAAAATAGAAACTTTAAAAAAGATCACGTTCTTAAATTTTATGTCAAGCTTTAGTTTAGAAGAAAGTTTAAATTTTATGATCAAAGGAAGATTTTCCAATGCCATTGAAAGAACGAGAAAGAGAATGATCACACACTGACTTTTCAGTTTCAATGGTTTAGCTGTTATCGCCGCAAACAGGACTTTTGTAGAAAAAGAAATTTAATAAAAAAATATTACTAAACTACTAATAATGTCAAGAGTTCAAATAAAAAAAATAAAAAATCCAATTTTTCAAAATTTCTTTTCTTCGCAATTTCTATTTTTTTCTCTCTATCAATATATGCTTTGTGTCCAAGACAAAGGGATAAAATACGGTAGATAATTACTAATAATTAATGATTGTTGTCAATAGTTAGCACATTAATAGTTGGTTACCCATATTTTTCTTTGCGTTAATGGTTGTAAAACAGTAAAAGCATTCCTATTCATTTAAAAACTACGTGTCAAACAACTGCCCAAAATCTTTACAAAACCACGCATCCGGGCCACTCACACGTCACACCCATTATAAAACACCTCTCTTCTTCATCTTCTACTTCAATTTATATAGTCCAACCCCAAAAATCTCCTTAGCAAAATACAAATCCCTTGGGAGTTTAGGATGATTTGCAACGTCCATGCTTCTAAGTCTTCTTCTTTGGTACATGAAGGTAATTTCTATGCATAAAAAAAATTCATTTATTTCTTGTTGTTGCTTAAATACGAGATTTGTTGAGTGGGTAGCAAAATGGATGTTGAAACCAAGGATCTAAGTTAAGGGAGTTAAAAAGTTCAAATTTTGTGAAAAAATGAACTGAGTGTTGAAATTTCATAGTTTTAGTTTGGATCAAGATGTATAGTTTGAGGTTGGATCTTTATATAACTGCAAAAAGAATTTGAAAGTAGAGTTCAAACAGATGTATGTTAGACTTGTCTCCATGGAAGCAAATGTGTTGCACATGAGGTGTTTGAGAAAATGTGTGAAAAATTGAGTTAAATGAAAATAGTTGTTTATCGAATAACTTGGTGTTCGATAGTTACCAAGTAAAAATATTATTTGGTAATGTTGCATTTTTTCATGATTTTGATTGCCACTATTTTTGAATCTACTTATATTTAGTAATGACACTTTATTATACTTTTATGGAACAAAAATATTGAATGTTTATGGCATATTTGTGTATAAATATATGTATAATACTAAAATATAAAAAAAATTATAATGTTGATAAATTTGACCATAAAAAAATTAAAACTAACTTATAATCTTTTTCATAAAAGATGGGTAATATGGACTCCCTGACATTGTAATTCCAAATCTTCAAGATAATGAAATGAGTGTTAGCTTGTTGAGGAAGTTTGCTATTTAGTGTTGTTTGTTTTTGGGCCTTGGGTCCTATTTCTAATAAAAAGAAAAGATGGGCTTTCATAGATAAAGTTATCTAAACCCTAAAAATTTGTTATAAATTTTCAATCTACTCTTTTAAACTAACCTAATTATTCTCAATTCCTTTTCCAAATCCTCTCTTCTCTCATCACTCCACTTCCTCTACTTTTACATTGGTTTTCTTTTCACTTCTACTTTTTGGTTTTCTATGGTATCTTTCCGTTCACAAAGACTAATTCGTTGTGGTACTGAACTCCATTTAAGGATTTGTCGTTGACCAATGAATTACTGCATGCACAGGATACAGCAATGCCTCCTTCAACCCTTGAATTTCCCAAAATTCAACTCTAATTCTGCCATGAAGAACACCACCACCAATGATACCAACAATTTCAACATCACCTGGCACTCTCAAAAAGCTGACAACAATGACCACCACTCCTTCATGGTACAAGTTAATTTTAATTTTCTTAGAGATTTGTTAGCGTCTTAATCTTTTATGATTAGTTTTGATACTTTAGTCTATATATAGTTTAATTTATTTTTATTGTGTATTTTATTTTTTAATATATATTATATTGATTTCAAAAGTACACTGTGCTAGACTTTTATTGATCGTTGGCTTTTGTTTATGTGAAAACGGGTTGAATGTTTAAGCCTGATATTCTTATAAGTTCATGACGTGATTGAGTGATTATTTTGAATTTTGGATGTCACCATATACACTTAATTATTAGTGTACATGATGAGATAAAATAATAGTGTAAAATCTTTGTGATTTAAGTCTTTGATGATTAATTTTTTATCACTATATATACATATTATAAGGGAAAGATCTACACTTTTGTGTAATTCTCTTGATAGTTAAAGGATCCATCATGTGTCACCTTTGAGAAGATTAGATAGGATGCATGTTTTCAAGTACCAAAGCCTCACACAAATATTATCCTTCAACTATATGACCTCTTGAATTTGAATTTCAGAGGTACATATATAGTTATATTCTATTTGGTGTTCTAATTCTTTGTCTTGATCATTATATATACATATTATAAGGGAAAGATCCACACTTCTGTCTAATTCTCTTGATTGCTAAAGATCCATCTCGCCACCTTTGGTTAATAGGTGGAAAGAAAATAAGACATAGATACAAATAGACATAGACATAACCATACATAAATTTTTTTGTTTGTTTGGTAAATAATACATAACACAAGACATAAATCACAATTATATTAAAATATTAATATTATTCTTCTCTTTTCATCAACACCATATCACCGTAATACCACATCCACTATCTCCACTTTAATTTATTACTTTTCTTTAAACATTGGTGCAATCACTACCAATATTTTCAACAATTCAAATAGAGAAATAACAAAACTCATACATAGATTATTATCAAAAAAATTAAAAATAAAAATAAAAAAAAAGAAGAAAGTTATGGAAGGGAGAGAGAGAGAATTGTTGTCATGGGAGAGAAGCAAAAGACAGCATGTTGGTGAGAGTGAAGGAGAACAAGGGGAGGGCTGGGGAAGGAGGGTAGATTTGGAGAATTCACAAAATATTAATGGTAAAAATGAATAAAAAATTTGTGTCCAACATAAAAAAATCCGTGTCTCAACTTCTCCATGTCTCAATTTCTTGAAGAGACATTTAGGCTTCGTTTGTTTGCTGTCTTAACCAGCAATGGACAGAGACACAGACACAACAGCACATAAATATGAACATACACAAAATTTTTTATCATGTTTGGCAACATTATACATAACAGTACACTGGTTTATATAAATTTATCAAAATGACAAATTTATCCTTACTAATAACACCAATGTATCCACAACTACCACAATCCATAGCCACCATCACCATCTACTACCACCATCCACAGTCACCATCACCATCTACTACCACCAGCACTACCATTATCAGATTGATCATCTTCATCATCATCTAATTACTAAAAAATCACTGATAAATTTTTTAATAATCACCATTTGTCTCAAAAAAAATAAAAAGAAAAAAAAATAGAGAAGACAGAGGCAATAATCACATTAACCATAACCAAAAATAAAAAAAATCACAGGAGAATGAGGGAGACGGTGAGAGAAGGAGCAGAGGAAGGTCCTGCAATTTTCTGGGTCACGAGCGTTGGATGACGACATTGACTTGTTGTGTCGAGAGGGTTGGACGATGCTGCGACTCACTGTGGGTTGGACGGTGCTGTGACTCTGTGTCGCGAGGAATGGACAGCGAGGACGACAGATCTGTACAAGTGGCGGCAGCGATGTAGAGGCGGCATAGATCCGAGAAAGCCAACGACAGAAGAGCGCGGAAGAGACACAAATTTAAGAAAGCAAGAAAGAAGAGTGCAGCAATGGAGAGAGAGGACCGTCGGAGGCGGCATAGATCCGAGAAAGGCAACGACAGAAGAGCGCGGAAGAGACACAAATTTAAGAAAGCAAGAAAGAAGAGTGCAGCAATGGAGAGAGAGGACCGTCGGAGGATGGAGGCATGACGGCGGCAACGGGATCTTTGGCAGAGGAGAAGAATCTGGAGAGAGATAGAAGACTGACGGAGAAGGAAGAGGGAGTAGAGAAAGGGGTTAGGATAGGGTTGAGGTAGGAATAAGGTTGGAATTTTTGAAATTAAGTAGGGATAAAAGTGAAATAAGTTGTGTCTCAATGTCTTAGCTTTAAGGAGAGACACTAAAAACATGTATTCTGTGTGTATCTGTGTACCACCGTGTCCATTCAAAAATCGTGTCTTAGCAAACAAACAAACAGTGGACATGTACCACCGTGTCTATGTATCAGTGTCCATGTCTAAGCAAATTTTGTGTCTATGTATTAAAGGATACACAAAACAAACGCAACCTTAAAAAATTGTGTCTCTTCAACCAAACGATAGATGTGTGATAGATGTGTGCCACCATGTCTATGTACAGGGGTGTTCATGGATTGGATCCACTCCACATATCCGCGTGTTTATCTAAATCCTAACCAAGTTGGGTTGGTCTAGTGGTTAGCTCACTAGTCCGCTTAAGCAAGTGTCGGGGGTTCGAATCTCGCCTTGTGCATGCAGCAACCCATTGGCCAGCGGCAAACCCTTAAATGGAGCTCAGTACCGCGACGGATTAGTCCTTGACCTGCCGGGTTGGGGGATACCGTGGGAAACAAAAAAAAAAAAAAAAAAAAATCTAAATCCGACCCGAAAATTGCATATATGGATCCTATCCGCAAGGCTATCGAATCGGATCGGATCTAATCCGCACACTAACAGGATCAGATTGCGGATTTTGGGTAGGTATCTGCATATCTACATATTCGCGTATCCGCAAAAATAAAGAAATAAATAAATATTATTTTTATATTTTATTTTAACTAATACTTATCATATATGTTGTATTATTTTAATTATTTAAGAAAAATATGTTTAATATTATTTTAAGAGTAAACATATTTAAAAGAATAGAAAAAATGAAGACAAACAGAACACCCAGTTAGGAAGTGGATGAGATGGAAGATGGACAAAAGGTGAAAGACAGAAAAAGATCTAAGAAGACTATCCATGAAGTGGTCAAACGAGATTTACATGTAAATGGTTTTTCTATAGACATGATAGAGCTCAATGACGTCGTTTGATTCATGTACCCGATCTCATCTAGTGAGACAAGACTTTGTTGTTGTTGTTGTAGAAAAAATGAATTTTATTGATATTTTTTTAATAAAAATAAGCTTTTAAAAATATTTTTATGTTTTACGGATATATCCGATATCTGATATCCGATCCGCAGATCGGATCCAAGCTTAAAAAACTGCGGATATTGGATCCGATTCGATGATTTTAGTGCGGACCGGATCGAAATTTTGTCCATATCTGATTCGATTCACGTTCACCCCTATCTAAAGTCTCCCACAAACATTATTCTTCAATCACTTGGCTTCATGAATTATAGAGGTACATATATAGTTATGTTTTATTCTAACTCTTAGTATAAATTCAACAAGTTCTAATTCTTATGTTTTCTCTCTCATTGGCACTGAACATATATATTTTGTATTTGGTGTTTCTTTAGATAGCAAGCTATGATTTGCTTAACTTTCTTGTGGTATGTTTAAAATTTTAGGATAGCAAGTTTTTACTTACTTAACTATAGCTTGCTTGACTTGATTTTGGTATGTTTAAATTAGATGACTATGTTCCGTTTAAGTTTAATGGCAATTACTAGTTTGATTATATCTGGTATGTTTAAAGTGGGCGATTGAATATGTTCTATCTGATGATTTTACTAAACTTTGAGAAGGTGGTTGAATTAAAATGGTTTTAAACTTATAACTTTTTTTTTTTTATCAGAAATACAGAAATGTATTTATGTAGGAGACTTTTTGCGTTTTGTTTCTAATATCGGTAAAGAATAGAGAAAGGAAAGAGAGACATGTATCTTGAATTCTTGATTTAGTTTTCATGTCCAATGAAATCGACAACCAATCTCTACAATCATGGTAGAATTTCAACTATAATTAAATTGATTACCTGTTCCAAGACTAATGAATACAATACTAAGTGTTTTTTTTCCTTTTAGGTTTTAGATTATTTTTTTAATAGTTTTAAATGTTCATTTTCTTAGTTTTCGGATGTTCTCTGAATGCTTGTTTTCATTTTGTTCTAGATGTTTTTTATTTTTATTTTTTATGTTTCTTTTAATTTGGTTTTGAATGTTTCTCTTGATAATTTGAATTCACGTTTGCTTCAAAGAGAAAATTCAACAAAAAAGGACCCGAATGATTTTGAGCGAAAGATGGTGGTGGGCGGCATGAATGACTTCTGAGCGAGGGAAAGTGGTGGGCGGCACGGCGCAGCAGCATGATTTTGGACTGTGGTGTGTGGATTTAGGTTTTTTTTTTGAACTTCTTTTGCAATCCATATACTAGTTGGCTAGTATCCCAATCAGTTTCCTTGCAAAGTTGTTATTTATATTATTTCCAAAAGGTTAAGTTCTAAGAGAGTAGATATAGGTTTTGTTTGTGACAGAGGAGAAGAGAAAAAATTCAAACTTTTTCATAGGAGAGAAAATATCTCACAATGTTGCAATATTTTTTTATGTAGATCTCAAAACTAAAAAACTCAAATTTGTCTATTCAAAATTCTTTGTAGTCTGAATATTGACCCGACTTTTAGGTTTTAATTCAGCATAAAGAATATTTGTTTGTCTTTTATGAAGTGAGTTATAATTTTTTAGGGTAAAATATATTTTTTAAGCCTATGAAATTTGTCAAAATTTATAAAAATAATCCTAAATTTTATTTTGCTTCAATTTTGTCTCTAAGTTTTCGATTTGCATCAAATATATCTGTGGCAGCTAAACTTTTATAAAGTTTAGGACCAATCTAATAATAATGCATGATAATTATGTCTAATTTACTTGTGTTAAAAGTTGTTATTGTGAAAAGTCGTCAAGGATATATTTAATGCAAATCGAATTTTTTTAAGACAATTAAAACAATAAAATTTGAGAATATTTTTAAAATTTTTAACAAACTTTTAGAACAAAAAGTATATTTTACCCTAATTTTTTTATATATATGTAAGTATTATATAAGTTTTCCTCAAATGAAATATTATCTTCTGTAAAATAAGAAAAAGAAAAAAAAATGAACCTTAGTGATTATAGCCACTATAACCCTATTCCATTATTCAACAATTAATTTTTGGTATAACAACTAACTTTGGTTTGCCTTTTGTAGGTACCTGGAATGATGTGCTCCATCTTACCTAGAAAGCTCTACTCAACAGAAGAGAACAGAAATTTTCTTAGATACCAACTCAAGAAGTACATAAGATGTAGGATGATTTCTTAGAACATTTCACTTCCATCGATAAATTTCTTATAGAGATCTAATTTATTTCGACTATGTTACGTGTTGAAATATAAATACATGTTAAAATATAAATACACATTGAAAATAAATTAAACTACACATGTATTTATACATAAATACATTAGCAGTTGATTTTAGTAACTAATTTTAGTGTATTATATTTGTCCAAAGATTTAACTTTTTATTCTTTTTGTTGCTCATAGGTTTTACTCCTAGTGGTGACATCCTCTTCGAGTACCATGGGGTTCTTATTTTAAGGACGATTCTCATAGCCAAGATTGGAATTTTGGTTCCCTTTGTTGCGGTGGACTAGACACTTTACTACAAGAATAAACCTCAATTGGTAATTAACCATTCTTTTATTATGATTGAAAAAGCAATTTCATCATTTAGGTTGTTTGGAACACCATGGAATTAGAATTTTTTTATTTCAAAATCAAATTCTTTGTTTGGAATTAATGCGAAAAAAATTGAATTGATTTGTGAATTCTATAGATTTACATTATAATCAAATTCAAATCTCTTCATTTTTGTTTAAAGAATTTGGTTGAACGTGAAATAATTTGGTGTATTTAAAATGTAAAAGGTCATTCAGCTGTCCCTAGCCGATCGCACTGGCCGGCCCTGCCCTAGCCCTAGTTGATTGGACAAGCTGACTTCGTCCAATCCAGCCCACTGCGTTTATTGGTAGTGATGAAAAATTGTGTGAACCAAGTTGGGTTGGTCTAGTGGTTAGCTCACTAGTCCGCTTAAACAAGTATCGGGGGTTCGAATCCCGCCTTGTGCATGCAGCAACCCATTAGCCAGAACCTGCCGGGTTGGGGGATACCGTGGGAAACCAGAAAAATTGTGTGGTAAGTAGATGATAAAAATGTAAAATTAAATTATTTAAAAATATTATATGCATACAAAAAATCAGTAATGAAATATAAGCTATTATATATTTGTGTATAAATACATGTTTAACTCATTTTTAATGTTTAATATGTATTCAATACGCATTTAGTGACTGATTTTTGGCATACATATAACTAGTTGCAAATCACTATATCAATTTATGAATTAAATTAACAAAAATGTTATTTTCATACTGAAAAATCAGCCACCATATACACATACATGTGTATTTTTTTTTACAAAGATAAATGTCATTTTATTATTAAAAAAATAAAAGTATTTTCATAAAGAAGTACAAAAGAAATTAGGTTTCCAAAATCATCACCAAACGTGATTAGAAGACAGTTTAAGAAAGAGTAAAGTAAGAATAAAAGAGAAATAGTATCATCCATCAGGTATGGCTATGGAGTTCACATTGCCGGCTTCTTGCACTATCTTTGGTGCTGGGCTTATTAACTTCTCAAAGACACACTGATTTTTTGCTTTCCAAGTGTTCTAACATAACGCCGCAATGAAGAGGATCTTTTGTCTACCATCGATTTGAGTCGCTGCCTAAGATAAGTCTCGTTGCTACCAATTGGGAAAGGTCTCCTCTTCTCTCTGCCATAGGTAAGGGGTTATTAAGTTTAGTTTCCATATTATTGAAGACAGAGGCCATTGGACCAAAGCATGAGAAATTGATTATTTTTTAGCATGCATCTTGAGCAAGTGGCAGGGCTAGATGCAAAACAGCTATGGATTTGTTGCAACACAGAAAGCTTTTCATGAAGACTTCCACAAAAAAAAATCTTAATTTTATGAGGTAATTTGAATTTCCAAATGCTATTCGATACTCTATTATTTTGTATATTCTGAGGCCTCAGTGAAGTAGGAGAATGAAAGAACTCATAAGTAATCTTCTATCCTGACCCAACTTCATATATATTGGATTTTGTCCAGTATCAATTAACTTCATCCTCCTCTTTTGATGGTTTGATTGAAAAAATTTTATTGCATATATTAACCGAAAAAATTGACTCAATTAGGTTTCTGTTCTAGCTTTTATCAAGATTTAGTAGCACACTAACATAATACACTTGTAGGTTCGGTTGGATTGTGATTGCAACTTGAGGGACATTAAAGGAAAATGATGGTGGGAGCCAGGGATCTTGGAAGATGCGGACATTAGCATCAGAACCTATTTTCCATAACAAGCATTTTTCAATCACCTTGCACCTTTCAAGAACAGGTCTCCAGTCCCACAACGGTATGCTACCTATCTCTGCATGTAAGAAATCTCTATATTTGAAATATTTAGCTTTGAGCATTTGTGAAAGTGTAGATTACTTGCCCAATAAAACCAAATTTTGCTCTCTTAGGTCTTTGATCCCCAGTCCTCCGTCATTCTTCGGTCTCGTCATTGTGCCCTATTTAGCCCATACCATTCTTCGCTTTGTCTTTTTGACCCACCAAAATTACGAGAGCATGCTATGAATCTCAGTCAACATCGTGTTCGGGAGCTTGAAACAAGAAAGTGTATAAATAGGAATCGCTTCCCCTACCGTTCTCAATAGCGTGTGTCTGCCACCTGAGGTCAATAAACTTTTTTTTTCCAATCCAAAATCCTCTTCTGAACTTTATCCTTGATAGCTCCGAAAGTTGTTTTCTTTGATTTTTGAACTATGGAGGGCAGCCCCAAATATTTGTCTTGGGATCCAATATGTTCAATATTTAGTGTCTGCACAATAGCTAGTCTTGTGTCCCGAAATGTGTTGTGACTGAAAAAAATGGTCAATTTGTTCAAGTTGACTTTTTGTCCATTAAAATCCTCATAGATCTCTAACAATTCCAAAATGCTTTGGCTTGTATTAGGTGAGTTCTTGCAAAAAAAGATTGAATCATTAGCAGACAAAAGGTGATTAATTGTTTTGCATCTTCGATTAACTTGAACCCCTTGAATTAATTTGTTTTGCTCTGTCTTGTGTAATAAGAAGGATTTCACAAAAAAAGAAAGAGATATGGAGATAAGGGGTCACCCTGTCGGATGTCCCTATTTGGCCTAAAAAAGTCAAAAGGTTGACCTTCCACAATAACAGAGTAAGAAACAGTTGTCACCAATTCCTTAGTCTAGTTAATCCATTTAACGTCAAAGCCCAGCTTATTCATGATATACCATAAGAAATTCCATTCAACCCTATCATAAGCTTTGCTCATATCTAATTTAATAGTCATCTCATGATCTGCCCCACTTATCATATTTTTCAAATAGTGCATACATTCGTGGGCAATTAGGATATTATCTAAAATTAGTCTACCCTTGAGAAAAACACTATGATTTGGAATTATGATTTTATTCATAATGCCTTGAAATCGGTGAACCATAACTTTAGAAATAATCTTATACATAACTGAGGACAAACTGATCGGTCTTACTTGAGTCATGTCACTGGCATCTGCCACCTTTGGAATCAAACAAATTTGAATATGGTTGAAATTTTTTAAAATTCTGCCACTGTGAAAGAAACTTTACACTGTCTTAAAAACGTAAGCTCCAACTATATCCCAAAAAAGTGGAAAAACTTAGCCGTAAACCCATCATCACTAGGAGAACTTTGAGCATAAACACTGAGCGTAGCTTGTTTGAACTCGTCCATAGTTACCGGATTTTGGAGCCTACGGTTCATGGAAGCTATAATTTTAGGCTCCAAATCCTCTAAATATGGATTCGAATCCACAGAACAAGAAGAAGTAAAAATATCGTAAAAGTAGTATTCAACTACCTTTGCAATATTCTCCGGTTTCGATGTAATTTCATTGTCCCTCCCAACTAATCTCCAAATTATGTTCCTTCTCACCCTTGATTGAATTTTCTGGTGAAAGAATCTGATGTTCTGGTCTTTTTTTAGCCATTTGACTTTAAATATTTTCTTGCCAATAGCTCTCTTCTTTCATATATGCCAGCTCCAGCTTCTCTTCCAATCTAGTAATCTCCTCTCCCCATTGATTCCAGCCACCCACAACTTATCTAAGTTAGCTTGAAGATCCTCAATTTCTTTCTGAGAGTTTTCTTTGTGAGTTATCTACCATTTGACTAATCTTTGTCTACATTCTTTCAACTTTTGGGCCAAAGAGAACATAGCCGAGCCTACTACTTCCATTCGCCACACTCCACCAACAATTCTTGACATTCTCTTCTCCACACCAATGTTCCTGTTATTTAAAATGCCTTTTACTTTGCTAGGATTGGGGTTCGATTTCCATTAAGATAGGAGCATGATCCGAACCTGATTCTGTGAGCCTGTGCACCACTACATTCAGAAACTTCAGCTTCCATCCCTTCCCAATTAAATAGCGGTCAAGCCTCTCCTTCACCAACTCCTCTCCTTGTATTCGATTTGTCCACCTGAAAGGCCGCCCCACCATTCCAATATCCACTAATTCGTTGTCAATAAAATTAATGAATGTCAAAACGGTGGTTGCTGATTTTTGGACAACTTCTGAACAACTCAAATGGACACCAATGAACCCCATACCTCATTGCTTTCGAACCTCTTAACTTCAGCTGCCACAAAGAATTCTCCACTATTTATAATTTGAACATTGATGTTGTCCTTCCAAGCTAGCACAAGTCCTCTTGTCACTCCTGACGGGTTAACAATATGCCAGTTTTCGTAGCCGCATACCCGAAGATTTGCTTCCACCTGTCGAGATTGGTTCTTTGTTTCACTTATGAACACAATCTTGGAGGAGTGAGATTTACATATTCTTTTTAGGGGGTGAATTGTTAGGGTCTTTCCAAACACTGACAATTCCAAACTATAGTTCTCATGGCACTTGGATGCCATTTGTAGGCTGACACTACGGATGGCAACAGGTCCCCATGGGGGCGGGGACATGCCCCCCGCCCCTTGCCCCCAATATCTGTCCTCGTCCCTGTCCCGTCCCCACGACGGATAACAGGGACCTGGGTTTTTGCGGATTGAAAAAAAATAGAAAAAATTAAAAATAATTCTCAATTGTCATTACAAACATAATATCCAGTCCTTAAAGACTTAAATAACAATAACAACAAACATGAACATCCAACCATATTCATAAGCAACCAAACAAAGTTCATCACATCATAAAACCATAATTCCACCATCTCAATCTTCCTTTTATCCTGTAATGGTAGTGATGGTAGATTCCGACTTACTTGAATCCTACATCGACAAGAAAACAATTTAAAGCTAAAATCATATAATAACTCAATAAGTCAATAATATAAAAACATAGTGTGTTATATGCAATTTAATATTTACAGCAACATCTCCTTCAATGTTATGAATTGTGTAGCACTCAAATCCTATGTTAGTTCTGGTGCTAAGTTCGTTCCAAAGCCAATCTTGATTACACATTAGAGTCTCTAATGTGTCCGGGCGCATCCTGCTACGATGTGGCGTAACAAATCAACCACCCGTACTAAATGAAGATTCAGAAGCAACGGTAGAAATAGGAATCACCAAAAAATCCCTAGCAATAGCTTGCAAAGTAGAAAACTTCGCTCCATTTGACTTCCACCAGTTTAAAATATCAAAATCATGTTCAGTTTGTGGTACCGGTCTCTCTTCAAGATAATAATCCAACTCACCCTTTGTATCAATAAATGTGGATTCCTCCCTTACATGCGCAGCAAAATCAGCTTGTCAATCTTCATGACTGAATTTCCTCCCCTTTGAACTTGAAGGAATTGATAGTGGTGGTGGCATATCTAATTGAGCAATTTGGTCTCTCTCTCTTTCCTTTGTTGCATATTCTAAAACTAAATCTTGCACTACCTTTTTCAAATCAACCCTAATTACCCTAATTCAGAAATTCAGAATCAAATCAACCCTAATTAGAAATCAGAATAAGAAAATTTTGAACTCAGAACCTAATAATTACTATAATTCAGAAATTTAGAATCAAATCAACCCTAAATAGAATTCAAAATTAGAAAATTTAGAACTCAGAACCTAATTACCCTAATTCAGATCTTCATAACTCAAAACCTAATTACCCTAAATAAGAAATTCAAAATCAAATCGACCCTAATTAGAAATCAGAATTAGAAAATTCAAAACTCAGAACCTAATTACCCTATTCAAAAATTTAGAAATTCAGAAACCACAAGACTGACTTACCTGACGGAGGAAAGGGGCAGAACTAGTGAAGACTAGTGATTTGATGGACGAACGGTGAAGAGGAGATGACGACGACTGGCGACGAGTCTGCCGCGACGAGGAGAAGTTGACGTAGCCGCGACAGTGAGATCGAGACCTGCAGTGAGCGACCGAGCCACTTAGGGGTTGGAAGGCGGTGCTGAGGGACCCAAAGGGTGAAAGGTGGTGGTCGGCAGTGTTCGAGAAGGAGACAGGAGGGGCTGCAGGTTTGAACTTCGAGGAGAAGTGGAGAGAAGAGGAGACGAGACTGCGGCGCTGAAGACCCAGAAGGTGGGACGCAGTGGCCAGCGGTCGGCGGTGTTCGAGAAGGAAAGGAGAGGAGACGAGACTGATGGTTTCACCTTTGAGGAGTGAGGAGGAGAGGAGACATCTCGTCTCTATCTCTGAAGCAGTGAACTGAGTAAAGCATGTGAGTATGTGACGATTAGGTTTTCTCCAACAATGGCTCATATATATATATATATATATATATATATATATATATATATATATATATATATATATATATATATATATATATAAGGTTATTTTAGTCTTTTCATGTAAACAGGGATTTAACAGGTCTCCACGAGGCCCCCGCCTTATTTATTATACAGGCCCTGTCCCCCGTCCCCGCAAGTAGAAATTACCCTCCATACCTGCTCCCCGGCGGGTAAATGCCCCCGGATACCCGTCCCGCCGGGATTTTTGCCATCCCTAGCTGACACCCTTCACCCTGTAGCTTTCGAAACCCTAATAGGCATTGTTATTAGAAACCTTACCAGAGCACTATGTAACGAGCACTTTGAAGACAGTCTCTCCTATTAGTATATTCATTCATAAATACATGTATTATTTAATTTATTTTTAATATGTATTTTATACTACTAAAAGCTGATTTTGCTTGTTTATTTTAATATACACCTAATATTACCCAAAATAAAAACTGTCAAAACATAAAAAAAAACCCCTTAATTTCAGATTATCTAAAACCCAACAAAATTAACCCACTGGATGACATTTTAAACTAAAGAAATCTCCAAGATCGTCTCTAACAAAAATTATTCAACTTTTTTGAAATTAAGTAATAATAAATTCTTCATTGTGTCGCTCTTATTGAACATTTGAGTGTGTAATAAACAAAAACCGAGTGTTGCATCATTTTAATAAAGCATTGATTACAAGACTCTCCTATTCATATTTACATTCTTTACTCCCAATAATTATATTCATCCTTAGAGAGAAACATGGTCAAACTTTCACATTTCCAGACCCATTCAAAGTGGCATTTTTTTGCACCTATGAGGCTCATGTTTATGCAATATGATGCATGCAAGGAATGCACATAGTTACCTAAATTTACATTTTTGTACCCCTAACTTTGAAACGAAAATACTCCCAACCACCTCGTTAAATTCTAAAACTTTGTGTATTTTCTTCTTTTGTAGTAGCACTTATATGGTGAGCCATTATTACTGTCAGCTTGTGTTACAATAGAGCTCGGTGGATCCTCAGGACTTGGTTTATTCACCTAAGAGTCCAAATAAAATTCAGTGTTAACACTGAAACAAGATAACAAGATGAAAACAAGATGTGAATGAATCACTTATACAATTAAGAAGACAAAGATGAAAGTACCGGTGTGACTTGCTCAATGTCAATGGCACCATTACTGTAATGATCATTGCTTCCAGCACAATTACTGGAAAAATACAACATTCATTTAGATACAATACTATCATCATTTCTCAAAATATATACTTATTGGCAAGAATTGTAATAATGAATATTAACATATATCAAATCCACAAGACCCCATCAAAATTTAAGCCTAGTGAGGAACTTCAATTGAATGAATGCAACTAAAATTCCAAATTTCCAATAATATAGAGGGTATAGTGTTATGCCGAATGCAACTTCTTTGATCTCCTTCCAACTTGTTCTCCACAGAGTATTTGATGGATCTAATGCCATTATAATCTCATTTCATGTTAGGAATTAATAAAAAGAGATGATACATACTTGTGGATTTGTGAATTCTTTCTCTCTCCTTTGTCAGTTTCTTCTGCTTGGTGTAATACTTCAGATATCAGATCAGTGTCAAAATTTAACTTGTTTCCAGGCAAAACATGCTGTGTCCTTTGTTGGGACTCTGCAATATGAAACTTAAGGATGTAATCACTGGCACATACATTGCTATATAACAAGACACTTGGAAAGTTACAAACCTATTAACAAAACCGATTCTGGAGATGGAATCTTCAGCAGCTTCTGACACATGATGGTATCCTGAAAATCTAAAAAAGTATTGTCCAAGAATTGCGACCTCTCGAACTCTGTCATCTTTACAAAGCCAAAAGAACCAGTCCATGTGTCTACAACACTAGGAACAGCAGGCAAAACGAGCCTCTCCACTCCCAACTGCATGAGCGTCTAATAAAAGAAAATTCAAGTTAGAAAGAAGGATTCAATGGAACTTCAAATAAAGTGCAAACTATTACAAACAATAGATATGAAAAGATTATTTTTTTTGTTATTACGACAATACGTGATTAAATATCTGTAAAATAACTCAGCTCATTTTTGCACTATTGTCCTCTCCAGAATCATTTTGTGAAATTTAATAACAAATATAGAGATAAAGACTTAGAAAATTCAATACCAAAAAAAGAGAGAAAATTTGTTTCTTCCCTTTGTCCTAGGTTTAGACAGATCTAGAAAATACACTGTCCTTTATATCAATCTCCATATCCAAACACACTCTAGTTTCTCTGTGTTTCTATCTTTGTCTTCCCTAAAAACAATTGCAGCCATATAGATCTAACTCAGTGCCAAAGCATTCTTGTTTTCACAATTCTTGGTCTACTTTTTAATTCAATTATCCCTAGCCCAATTTTATTATCCAAAAATCTATCTTGATTCCACAGGGTGCTCTTCTGCATTAAAAGATTAATAATGAAGCATGATTATTCTTAACTAATGGGTTATGATCAATTCACAGTTTACTTTAGGTGTAAACTACAAATATTGTTTTCAAGTTTATTTATTTGTTAATTATCGTAATATTCTTTCCTATTTTCTAAAGAAATGCTATTTTGACTCATTGGTGAAGTTGGCCAAATCATAACTCTGCCGGAAAATCTTGTCATTTTTTACTATTTTGTAGCAACAGAAAGCCAAGGGAATAAGAGAGAAAGACAGAATAATTTTATCACTCAATTGGATTGTCTACACCTGGGTAGAAGTCAAAATAGCATTACTGAATTTTCTACTACTGTAATTCTCTATTATTCATTTTATAGATTCGCATATCTTGATTAGGGATGTACAAATAGGATTCCAATACGTCCAACCTAGATCGAATCTATATCAGATCGAATTTTACGGATAATATTCGATTCACTAGGCTATTGGATCTTTATCCAGTCCGATCTGCAAGTATATAGGATCGAATATCGGATATTGGTATATCATTTTCAGAAAACTTATTCCTTTTCCCTTTTTTATATTGGTTATCTTATCTCTACTATTTAAGAAAATAATTTTTGAAGTAAAACATATCCAAAAGGGAAAAAAATTCATGAAAAAAATTAAAAAACTTTTTTTATTTTGAAAAGCCTGCATATCCAATCTGATGTAGAAGTAAAAACGTGTATATTTGATCTGACCTAATATGATTTTTAGAGCAAATCAATCGAAATTTTGGCACATCTAATCTAATATAAAATGTGTACACCCCCTACTATTGACTCTTTTCAGCTTCCCTCATTATTTGGAAAATGAAAATTTTGGATACCAAATGAAACTTCAAGGAACCACCCTCCATTACTCCCTATCATTAACCACCTACTCACATCACACATTTTGGTCACAACCACCAAGAAGCATCATGACCTGCCATCAAAAACCCAATGCCCCGACACCAATTGAATGCATGCAATTTCGTTTATCCATCTTCTCCGTGCACCAAGGCAATCCAAGGGGTGGTTCAACTTCGACTGGCCAGTTCACTCCAATTTTGACCACAGTTGTCCAAGTTAATAACATTTCTGGTCCAACTAAAGAACCAAACTGACGAACTCATAACCATAAGAAAATCTGTACCCCCATCCAACAGAGTTTCTAAGTTGCCTTGTGCCAATAGTATTTTATGGAGTTGATGTTAATTTGTGTAGAGAGATCAATTTTGATGAGCTTAAAGCTTTATATACTTTAACTAAAGGTGTTATAAAGAAAAAGAACCAATATAGAAATATGATCATATCTTTCATGAGTCATTATTCTCTCTTTTCTGTTTCCTTTTTACCTAAAACCCACAATCTTAGAAGTGCCAGTGTGAAATTGTTTGTTTGGATCTGTATCACAGACCCAAATTATAACTAATGATTTACATGGTATTCAAAGTAAAATCTTCAATGTTTTTAAACAAATTCATCAGGATAGTTTATAAACCAGAAAGCTAAATGGATAAAAATGAGCATGGTATATCATCATGAGTAATATTTTTAGATTGGAATGAATCATAAAGTAATATTTGAGAAGTTATTCAAGTCTTGAGCAGTTATTTCCAATTTAAATGACACAATCAATCATAGGACAATATATTGTAGTGTTTTCTAACAAACAATAAAGGCTTTGCAATGAATGGAGGAGAGGAGAAAACTGGGGGTAAGGGAAATGTAGGTGCCTTGTGGCTTACCTTTTCAAGCTCATTCATCAAAATGCGGCACATTCCATGTCGACGATACTGTAATCTGGTACCAATAAGAGGCAATTCTGCTACCTTCTTTCCGTAAACCCTAAAAGAATTAAATAACAAACCAGATGACCAAAACATGAGACAGGATAGGTACTTGTAGTTCAAGATTTCGAATAGCAGTCATCAACCAAGCAAAGACTAGTAGTTGCGCAATACAAATCCCGTACTCACCTAACAGTTGCTGCACTTATCAGTTCTTCATTTCTCTCCAGAAGTACGGTATAGAAACCATGGAAATTCAATCGATTAAGTGTTGACCTATAAAGTGTACATGTTTACATATCAGGTATTGGCACAGAACTATAACAATGTAGCACAATTCAGTGGCAGATATCTAGTAATCAACAAAATTGAATGATACAAAAACGAACACAACGAGAATAACTAACCATCGACTGAATAAAACATCTTCCATGAGATCTCTGGTAGACGAAGGATCCTTTAGGGGCTCAAAACATTCATGCATCACTGAGAGTGCAACATTGAGTTTGCTGTAACTTTCTGGCAATAAGTAACCTTTAGTAGTACACGGATCACTACTCTCAGAGTTTATATATTTCACCAATGTCCAAGTTAGATTGTTAATGCCCACTGAAACTGGCTCTCCTAGTAGCTTATGGAGACCAAAATATATCTACAAAAAGTAGAGACAAGTATGTAAGGCAAAAGGCCTTTCCAGCACCACACATTTGATCATACAAATCTGAAATGATCATTAACTTGCTACTAGTAACTGATCATGATGATGCAGGCATTATGAGAAGATGAAGTTGAAGCAAATAAGTTTACCTAGATTAAGAAGTATTACCATAAAATCTAACATAGAAGTTAGAGAAGTTTACTAGGATAATTTATGCAGCATATCGATGACAAAATGCAATTTTTGTTTGAATAGTAAGAAGTAAAACAATGCTTCCAGTTAACATAATAGCATAGCATTAAAAAAATAAACAAATGACCTTTGATTAGTATACCTTTTCACAGTCCCTTCCGCAGAACCAGTTTTTACTATATCTTTTCGAGTTAGTTGCATATTTAGTTCTGAGGCACTTAAAGTGATCTGCATAAGGTTGGCATTGATGATAACAAAGCATTGCATCATTCATTTGCATAAGAAGGAAATATCAATGCATGACTATATGGGCAAAAATGGAAATTTAAGTAAACATAAATATTGGCTTACATTTATGTTCACACTGAATGCAAACAAGGAAATCTCCCTCCTCTTCTTCTATTTCACCACAAACTGCACATCGACATGATGGGCAAAACCAGTCATCTTCAGGAATGTTCTGTACAGGAAAAAAAATGAAGGCAGCAAGAGGAAACAATTCAGTTCCAAACAGCAATTGTTGAATGAAAGTGGTGAATTGAATTAAGATATCAATAACAAGATGCAACCAAATATGATGAGATTGAGGAAGAATATTATTAGTTACCTCCACACCTAGACATGTCACATGAAATGAAGATGGACATTGATCGCATAAAATTAGATTCCCACCATAGTGGCAAACAGAACAAATATTGTCATTCTCGCCTTTAGGAAAATATTTCGGTGGTTTTGCCATAGCTTCCCTTGTCATATGATCTTCCACCATTTTTATCAGGCAATCTAATAGTGATCTACCATCTTCTAAAATAATACTTGCAGCCGGTCTGCGTGTACTACAGCCACTAGCATGACTTTCAAAGCCAGCAAGACTATATACTTTCGAACAACAATTACACTTGATTCCATCTCTGCTTATTCTCCCTTCAGCTGAACAGAGCCTGCCTTTTGGCTTGTAAGAAACCTTAGACCTTGGCAACAGAATGTTGTTGTCTATCAACCAAGAGAGTACATTCTGAGGTTTCTGGTGTGACAAAGAAGGGGTAGACACCTTTTGCACCCTTTTATTTGATCGCAGCACGCGTCGAGGTAATCCATTTCTTTGGTGCTTAGATAAGCTGGGCTTTGTATTGTTCAAGAGTTTCCGCTTCCGACTATGGTTTGATCCACTTGAAGTTATGACTTCTGTGGGAGGTACCATGCGTTCCTCTCGAAGCCATTGGGACGCTTTCTGCAATAAATTGGCACTCCAAACCTGGTCAACATTATCCTGTGCATTCAAAGGTTGCATTCCGAGCTTGGTCCATTTATCAACATTTTGTTCAATACAATAATGGCAAGCTGCATGGAGTGTTGGGAGATTTCTTCCCTTGTCTGGAGGGATATACACAAACCCTTGTCTTTTATTTCTTGGGTTTGCATAGTGATAGCTCCATCCTTCAGCCAATAGATGCCTCTTTGCTTTGGACCTACCCACTTTCATGTCAGGCCCTCGCATTGCAGATCTATTCAAGCTATATTCTAAAACAGCTTGAGGACAAAACTCAGGTTCATCTGCAACTTCATCCACAGGAGACGACACAATTGGTGGCAAAATATTTAGATCATGACTCTTTTCTGATTGATCAATACAAATAGGTGCAAGATGATTGTCATCTCTAAGTTGCATCGCACTCTGATCCTGACTCTTTTCTGATTGATCAATAAGAATAGGTTCAAGATGATTGTCAGCTGTAAGTTGCATCATACTCTGATCATTTTGGGACGGCAAAGGGTTCTGTGCCACATACTTACAAACCCGACTGAGAGAGTAGTAAACACCCTGTTTATCAGGCGACCTATATCTGTACCTATAGCAAGTGTCGCTTGCTTTATGCTTTCTCCATTCAATTTCCCATCCAAGATACGCAAGATGTTTTCGTGCTTTTTCCGGGCAAGCTCTTTTAGGTGCCTGTGCATATTCTTCAATAGCATCAGGACATAACTCAACGTCAGACAATCTGAGAGGTACCCAATGTTGAGTTGAGCTGCGAAGCTTTCTATGTTTTCTTCCATTAAATACATCGCAGGATATTTCTTTGTGAAACTGAGTTGAGACCTCTTGAACAGGAATAACTGGTTCTTTCTGAGGGACAGTTTTGACCCCTTGATCCTGAATGGTAGGCCACTTTTGATCCATGTTCAACAAATTTGATGACTCACCTTCTTCCATAGGGAGTTCAGCAATCCCATCATCAGAACCAAATGCATTATCCGCAACATCCAAAGAGTTGGCCATATCAACTTCCTGATTGAAGTCAACATTAGCCGTAGATTCAACAGACTCCATCTCCGGTGTTTCTCTCAATAAACTCCTTGGAAGATCTAAGGAGGAGCAAACTTCTCCTAGTGTAAGCCTTAAGTAATCATCAACTACCTCCATTACCATTTCTTTCCATAACTCTTTCTCATTAAAAGTCCATTCCCTAATCTTGGCGAAGTCCTTTTTGGTCCTTACATCATACCAAACTTGCTTCACTGAAACTGAAATAAACATCTTCCTCTCATACTCCTCAAGAACTTCAAGAAAAACCCAGTTCCCTCTCGACTGCCACTCCCCAGTAACCTCATTCCAATCATAAGTTATCCGCATTTGATGAACTCCAATCTTCATCTCATCACCCAAATCCGGAAAATATACACTCCTCTCTGGCTTTTCATCACAGTGATCAAATATAACCCCTTCCCACCAAGCTTCTTCATGGTACACATCAACACACAGACCAAATTTAAGTTCCCTACTTTCAAATTCCCTCTTAGGAGGCACCGGCCTAATCCAACCACGAATGTTGCAATTTGAAGAGTCGCTATCGCCATCCAATACCTTCGGAACACTCACCTTTTCCACAAGGTAATTCACCTCATCATCAAGTAATATGTTATCATATTTGACATGGCGCTGCAGCCTCCCAGAATGGACAACTTTCCCCGGGTGCCATGATCCCTGAAAGCCTTCCTCCATGCTCCTGACCTGGAAAGAATTTAGAATTTTTTCAATCTCTATAAATCGAAAATTTTCAAACAAAGACAGAGTCATAGTCATGTTTCACAACAAGTAACTAAAAAAGAAAAATAGGCAAGTGATCATGATGAGAATTACTTTGCATGGAACAGCAAAATAAGAACAATGCACAGCATCAAACCTTCAATGGGAATATAATCATAAAAGCAACAAAATATGACAAATGTAGCTGAAAAAACCAATAAAAATAGAAACTTTAAGAAAGATCACGTTCTTAATCAAAACAAAAAAAAAGAAAGAAAGAATTAGGAAACCGAGTTCACCTCGACGCTTTCATTTACATCAAGCTTTCGTTTGGAAGAAATTTTAAGCTTTATGATCAAAGGAAGATTCTCCAATGCCATTGAAAGAGAACGAGAGAGAATGATCACACACTGGCTTTTCAGTTTCAATGGTTTAGTTGTTATCGCCGCAAACAGGACTTTTGTAGAAAAAGAAATTCAATAAAAAAAATATTACTAGACTACTAGTAATGTTAGGAGTTTAAACGAAAAAGTGGGAAAACCCAATTTTCCAATTTTTCTTTTTTTCGCGGTTTCTATCTTTCTTTCTCTATCAATATATGCTTTGTGCCCAAGGTAAAAGATAGGGTACCGTAGGTCAATTCAAAATTGAATAGTATCATTTATCTTTATCATTATCAATACATTTTTATTTTAATTAAAAAATAATAATTAAAGATAATTGTTACTAAAAATTAAAATTATTTTTTTTTTATTTCTATTGACAACAATCATTAATTATTATTTTTTAATTAAAATTAAAAATGTATTTATATCCATTAATTAGGATTTTGAATATTAGGAGTGTAACCTAATGAATATTTGCAACGTGAATCAAGGAGTCACGCCCCCCAAATTCTCTCACTCTTCTCTGGCTATCTTTGCGTCTGGAACTTACACCGTCACCGGAGCGCCGCCAACCACCGCCTCCCTCGTGATTTGCAACGCCGCCGACCGCCACAGAGCCGTTCTTGTCACGATTCGCAGCGATATCGACCACCACAGCGCCCTCCTCGTTGCGATTTGCAGCCTGCCACCACCGTATCGCCGTTCTCGTTGCAATTCGTGGCGTCGCCACCACTGCCGCAGCCCTTTCCCACATGATCCGCCACCACCACGGCAACTCTCCTCCCCTCGCGATTTGCAATTTACCGCCGCAGTCCTTCTCCTGGCGATTCACAGATCACCTGCTCTCCCCGAGGCATGCCCACCAACACGGTAACCAACGAAGTCCCTACAGGGTTGTTTCAGTTTTTTTATTTTTTTTTTTTTAAATTTTTCATATTTGAATGTTTTGGGACTTTTTGATATTTTGATATTTTTTTCCCGTAAAATTGCAGGTCTTTTTTACTTAAATAGGATGATTTGTAGGGATGGTATTATGCAAGTTACCTAACATATTTATTTCATATGAGGATTTTTCTCAGTGGTTTAATAAGCCATTTGAGAGTGTTTGAGATAACTCAGTAGATGAAGTAAGTTTTGGATAATGTTCTGATCTATTGATATTATGAAGTCTTCATATTTAATTGTCAACTTTATTATGAAGTCTTATGACAAGGCCTTATTATCCGAGGAGGAGAACCTCTTGATCATGAATCGTCTGCACCAAGGTTCATTAATAAGTTCAACTGCCTAAGATTAGTAAGTTACTGCTTCTAAGTTTTGTTTTATTTTTGCATACTATGATCTGCTTGTTCTATTCCTTTAGAAAAAAATAAATAGAAAAGAAAAAGAAAGACTTATGTGGCGTCTTATTTTTTGTCATATTTCATATACTTATTAAATTCATTTTAATTGTTTCTATTAAATAAAATTACGAAGATTTACATATTCATATTTTGGCTACTTATATATTTATCTTTTTTTACTAATTTTTAGTTGGTGTCTAGTTGTCAATTTGTCATTATATATATTCTTTCTTAAAAATCCAAAAAGTTAAAAGTTGAGAGCACTATAGTTTTTTATTGGTTGAGGACATATATAGAGTACAAGAATTATATCATGCTTTTACATTGTGACATAAGCACCAAGATAAAACCAAGTTCCTTAGTTGTTCTAGTTGTTATGTATTTTAATTTATATATTATTTTTGTTTTGGTGAATGCTTCTTTTACATTCAAACTATGTTTGTGGTTTTAAATTAACTCATATTTCTTTGTCTTAATTTTTGGTTTGTACTGCTGAAATTAGTTTATGGTAATTGTTAGATATAAAACCAGTTAACCTAAGAAATTAAACTATTGATAGTGCCATTTTGTATACTGGATGTGTCTATATTAGTAGTGAAAATGGAACTGTTTCAGTTGTTGTCTTTATTCGCTAAACTTAGATGATTGTGTTTGCTTTAGGGATTGTTTGGGTTTAGTTTTGTGTTTTCTGATTGATGTTTATTGTTTTTGTTTTTGGCAGATTATGAGAATTTTTACAAGAATAAGAAAATTTCGAAGGAAGAGGATAAAAAAGCACAAGTCCAAATAGATGTGTCTTTAATAGTTACAGGATTACTATAACCAAATAGATGTAACAAATAATGAAACTTACATTGATGTTAATATGTTTACATAGAAATTGAGTAGCTTGAAAAAATGATGTGCACATTCATATATACTTATAAAGTTTATTGAAGAATAAATTAGGTTCTTTGACATTCAAAATAAGAATTTAATAAATTTTTAAGAGTATAAATTACTTAATCTAAAAGATGTTGATAATCCAATAAAAAAAATATTCGAAAATTTAGCTAAAAATTTAAAATTTAATGGCAACTAGAACTACGATGACTATCTAATTAAAACCATCCAAATCCAAATCTCCAAATGTGATCATCAAGGTTTGATTGAAATAAATATATGCATAAGAACAAAAGCATATATTGACCCAAAAGCATATATTTAAATGACACTATTTAATTTTGAATTAACCTACCATATTCTATCCCTTGTCTTGGGCACAAAGCATATATTGATAGAGAGAAAAATATAGAAATCGTAAAAAAAAAATGAAAAATTGGGTTTTTCACTTTTTCGTTTGAACTCTTAACATTACTAGTAGTCGAATAAACGTTTTTTGATTGAATTTCTTTTTCTACAAAAATCCCGTTTGCGGCGGTAACAGCTAAACCATTGAAACTGAAAAGTCGGTGTGTGATCATTCTCTCTCTCGTTCTTTTTCAATGACATTGGAGAATCTTTCTTTGATCATAAAATTTAAAATTTCTTCTAAACTAAAGCTTGACGTAAATGAAAGCGTCGAGGTGAACTCGATTTCCTAATTCTTTCTTCTTCTTTTTTTTTTATTAAAAACGTGATCTTTTTTAAAATTTCTATTTTTATTGGTTTTTTCGAATTTTGATGTTGTGCATGTGTTAACTGTTAATGTATGAACTAAAACCATTATGATTCTCGTAACTTTTCTTCACGGTGGAAGATTCTCGATATAAAAAGTGTATGAGTGTACATAAAAAAAGTGGCGGCGGAGAAAACTGAAAAGCTAATTTTTTTCAAGAGCCTTTAAAATATAAGAATTTTTTATTTTTTTCTATTTTTGGTAAAAAGAGTTTATCTTTTTTCCCCTCGTGTCTTTGCCCTTATTGATTCTTTAAAATGTACTTAATCTTTTGTTTGTGATAACGTTTCTACAATTGGCTTGAATGTTTTCAACTACATTTGTCATATTTTGTTGCTTTCATGATTATATTCCCATTGAAGGTTTAATGTTGTGCATTGTTCTTATTTTGCTGTTCCATGATTATATTCCCATCAATAGATTATATTTATATTTTAATGTTTTGTACAAAATACTTAGGATAAAGTATATTTTTCGTTTTTAAAGTTTATAAAAAAATTTAAAAATATCGTTAAGTTTTATTTTATTTTAATTTTGTCCCTAAAATTTTGTATTTATATCAATTATACTTTTATCAGCTAAATTTTCAAAAAGTTTAGGACTAATACAGTAATAAACTAATAATGCATACTATGTCTGGTTTGCCTATTTTAAAGATTCTTGTAAAATTGTTACTAAATCGTTCTTACATTTTTTGAAAAATTAGCCGTTATGAGTATATTTGATGCAATTTGATAACTTTTTGGACAAAATTAAAATAAAATAAAATTTAGAAATATTTTTTAAATTTTTAACAAATTTTAAGAATAAAAAATATACTTTACCCAAACACTTAATATATATTTTAATGTACACTTTGGCTACGTTTGATTTTGAGAATATGATAAGATAAGATACTAAGAACAAAATATAAAAGGCAGGGACACAAAAATTAATATTTTTGTATTTTATTTGGTGATAAACTAAAATAAATTATAAAAGTCTAATTTATTTTTTTTTTATTTAAAAATTTTGAAAAAAATATAAGAATAAAAAATTAACAAAAATAATAAAAAATAAAAAATAAGTTATACCTTTTATTAGTATTTATAAACATAATATTTCTGTCAATATCTCATTTATCAAATATAATTTTATATTTTTTTATCTCTATTTAAATATCTATATTTATAAACAAATACACCCGTATATACTAATGTGTCTATAAAAAATTAGTGTCTTAACTACAGAATGATATGATATGAGCCACTTTTCATGACACTATCAAAAAAATATCCCTAATAACTAATTAACTATTATCTTATTATAAAAACTTTATCTAAAATAAGAAAAGTACATTATCTTATTACAAATACACAACTTAATTCAGTTTTCAGCGTTTGATTGTCCTATAAGCAAAATATCGCCTATAATTGTTTTGAAATTAAAATTTAGATATAATTATTTTTATAAAAAAATTATTAATTTAAAATTATTAACTAATTTAATAATGCATAGAAGGTTGTAAATATCGTTCAGCTAAATTTAGAAGGTTTAAGAAGCTTTATCATTTACTTACCGAAGTTTTTTTTACAATCTACATTTTCTTTATCTGGTTTGGAAAAGAAATATTCAGTTGATTTTAATATTTTTTTATATTAAAAAGAATCTAATTATAAAATTAAATCAGTCTAAGTACTCAATTGAAAGAGAAAAGAAAACAGGGATTTAATTATAAATTTTATAAAATTATAGGACCACCAGTATTGTGTTTGTTTGTTCAGAGACTGGTACTAAAATTTCTGTCGCTATTTCTAAAATTTCAGTATTTCAGTACCTCCAAAAAGTAGGGACACAAGAGACTGAAATTTTTAGAGATGGAGACTGAAAGTTTAATAACATTTTATACCTAAAATACTTTCATTTCAATTAATTAATTCCAATTTTACCCTTTGTGCAAATTAAATTAAAGTTTCATTCTTGTTTCAATTCTTGTCTCTCATTTTACACCAAATAGAATACTGAGATTTATTTCAATCCCTGTCTCTTAGTCTCTGTCTCTCCAACAAACGCTACCTAAGAGTTGTTCTAGTTGTTATGTATTTTAATTTATATATTATTTTTGTTTTGGTGAATGCTTCTTTTACATTCAAACTATGTTTGTGGTTTTAAATTAACTCATATTTCTTTGTCTTAATTTTTGGTTTGTACTGCTGAAATTAGTTTATGGTAATTGTTAGATATAAAACCAGTTAACCTAAGAAATTAAACTATTGATAATGCCATTTTGTATACTGGATGTGTCTATATTAGTAGTGAAAATGGAACTGTTTCAGTTGTTGTCTTTATTCGCTAAACTTAGATGACTGTGTTTGTTTCAGGGATTGTTTGGGTTTAGTTTTGTATTTTCTGATTGATGTTTATTGTTTTTTTTTGGTAGATTATGAAAATTTTTACAAGAATAAGGAAATTTCGAAGGAAGAGGATAAAAAAGCACAAGTCCAAATAGATGTGTCTTTAATAGTTACAGGATTACTATAACCAAATAGATGTAACAAACAATGAAACTTACATTGATGTTAATATGTTTACATAGAAATTGAGTAGCTTGAAAAAATGATGTGCACATTCATATATACTTATAAAGTTTATTGAGGAATAAATTAGGTTCTTTGACATTTAAAATAAGAATTTAATAAATTTTTAAGAGTATAAATTACTTAATCTAAAAAATGTTGATAATCCAATAAAAAAAATATTCGAAAATTTAGCTAAAAATTCAAAATTTAATGGCAACTAGAACTACGTTGACTATCTAATTAAAACCACCCAAATCTCCAAAGGTGATCATCAAGGTTTGATTGAAATAAACATATGCATAAGAACAAAAGCATATATTGACACAAAAGCATATATTTAAATGACACTATTTAATTTTGAATTAACCTACCGTATTCTATCCTTTGTCTTGGGTACAAAGCATATATTGATAGAGAGAGAAATATAGAAATCGTGAAAAAAAAAAGAAAAAATAGAAAATTGGGTTTTTCACTTTTTTGTTTGAACTCTTAACATTACTAGTAGTCGAATAAACGTTTTTTGATTGAATTTCTTTTTCTACAAAAATTCCGTTTGCGGCAGTAATAGCTAAACCATTGAAACTGAAAAATCGGTGTGTGATCATTCTCTCTCTCGTTCTTTTTCAATGACATTGGAGAATCTTCCTTTAATCATAAAGTTTAAAATTTCTTCCAAACTAAAGCTTGACGTAAATGAAAGCGTCGAGGTGAACTCGATTTCCTAATTCTTTTTTCTTCTTTTTTTTTTATTAAAAACGTGATTTTTTTAAAATTTTTATTTTTTATTGGTTTTTTCGAATTTTGATGTTGTGCATGTGTTAATTGTTAATGTATGAACTAAAACCATTATGATTTTCGTAACTTTTCTTCACGGTGAAAAATTCTCGATATAGAAAGCGTACGAGTGTACATAAAAAAAAGTGACGGCGGAAAAAACTGAAAAGCTAATTTTTTTCAAGAGCCTTTAAAATATAAGATTTTTTTTTCTATTTTTGGTAAAAAGAATTTATCTTTTTTCCCCTCGTGTCTTTGCCCTTATTGATTCTTTAAAATGTACTTAATCTTTTGTTTGTGATAACGTTTCTACAATTGGCTTGAATGTTTTCAACTACATTCGTCATATTTTGTTGCTTTCATGATTATATTCCCATTGAAGGTTTGATGTTGTGCATCAGTGCATTGTTCTTATTTTGCTGTTCCATGATTATATTCCCATCAATAGATTATATTTATATTTTAATGTTTTGTACAAAATACTTAGGGTAAAGTATATTTTTCGTTTTTAAAGTTTATAAAAAAATTTAAAAATATCGTTAAGTTTTATTTTATTTTAATTTTGTCTCTAAAATTTTTTATTTGTATCAATTATACTCTTACCAGCTAAATTTTTAAAAAATTTATGACTAATACAGTAATAAACTAATAATGCATATTATGTCTGGTTTGCCTATTTTAAAGATTCTTGTAAAATTGTTACTAAATTGTTATTACATTTTTTGAAAAATTAGCCGTTATGAGTATATTTGATGCAATTTAATAACTTCTTTGACAAAATTAAAATAAAATAAAATTTAGGAATATTTTTTAAATTTTTAACAAATTTTAAAAATAAAAAATATACTTTACCCAAACACTTAATATATATTTTAGTGTACACTTTGGCTACGTTTGATTTTAAGAATAGGATAAGATAAAATATTAAGAACAAAACATAAAAGGCGGAAACACAAAAATTAATATTTTTGTATTTTATTTGGTGATAAATTAAAATAAATTATAAAGTCTAATTTATTCTTTTTTTATTTAAAAATTTTAAAAAAATATAAGAATAAAAAATATAATTATAAAAAATACAGTTATAAAAAATTAATAAAAATAATAAATAATAAAAAATAAATTATACCTTTTATTAATATTTTTAAATATAATATTTTTATTAATATCTTATTTATTAAATATAATTTTATATTTTTTTATCTTTATTTAAATATCTATATTTATAAATAAATGCAGCCCAATATACTAATCTGTCTATAAAAAATTAGGGGTAAAAAACCCAAATAAACCAGGCTGAGAATTTTTTTACCCAAATAAGCCAAAATGAAAATTTTTTCAGTAATCAACCAATGACCATTTAAATGTAATTCGAATCAACATGATTCGAACTTGGATTGCATGTAATTCGAATCATATAGATTCGAATTACTCACTGACACTCAAAGCAACATAATTCGAATTCAGCTAATTCGAATTAGGCAGCAACATGTAATTCGAATCAAGTTGATTCGAACTACTTCCATGCATGCCATTCAACGTAATTCGAAGTGGATTAATTCGAACTACACCTGAATATTTTTTTAAAATTTTTTTAATAAATTTATTTAAATTATACCAAAAAAATATTTTATTATATACAAAATAATTTTAAAAAATTGCTTAAAAGATGTTAGGAGTACTATAAAAATTTGTAATGTCCTAATGACTTGGGATATTAAAGAAATACTCTACATAGTCAACAATAATTTAAAAATTAAAATAAATATAGTTATAACCACTATTTACCTAAATTACAAGAATATTACAAACTTTTATAGTACTCCTAATATTTTTTAAGCCATTTTTTTAAAATTGTTTTGCATAGAAAATGGCTTAAAATGGCTTAAAATACCCTTTGTTCTATGGAAAACAATTTTTAAAAAAATGACTTAAAAAATGTTAAGAGTACTATAAAAGTTTGTAATGTCCTAATGACTTAGGATATTAAAGAAATACTCTACATAGTCAACAATAATTTAAAAATTAAAATAAATATAGTTATAACCCGTATTTACCTAAAATACTAGAATATTACAAACTTTTATAGTACTACTAATATTTTTTTAAGCCATTTTTTAAAAATTGTTTTGCATAGAAAATGGCTTAAAATGGCTTAAAATGCCCTTTGTTCTATGCAAAATAATTTAAAAAAAGGCTTAAAAAATGTTAGAAATATTATAAAAATTTGTAATATTCTAATAATTTAGATAAATACTGGTTATAATTATATTTATTTTAATTTTTAAATTATTATTGACTATGTACAGTATTTCTTTAATGTTCTAAGTCATTAGGACATTACAAATTTTTATAGTACTCATAATATTTTTTAAGCCATTTTTTAAAAAATTGTTTCGTATAAAATAAAGGGCATTTTAAGCCATTTTAAGCTATTTTAAGCTATTTTCTATGCAAAATAATTTAAAATAAAATGGCTTAAAAAATGTTAGGAGTATTATAAAAGTTTGTAATATTCTAGTATTTTAGGTAAATACGGATTATAACTATATTTATTTTAATTTTTAAATTATTATTGACTATGTAGAGTATTTTTTTAATGTCCTAAGTCATTAGGACATTACAAACTTTTATAGTACTCCTAACATTTTTTAAGCCATCTTTTTAAAAATTGTTTTCCATAGAATAAAGGGCATTTTAAGCCATTTTAAGCTATTTTCTATGCAAAACAATTAAAAAAATGACTTAAAAAATGTTAGAAGTACTATAAAAGTTTGTAATATTCTAGTAATTTAGGTAAATACTGGTTATAACTATATTTATTTTAATTTTTAAATTATTGTTGACTATGTAGAGTATTTCTTTAATATCCCAAGTCATTAGGACATTACAAATTTTTATAGTACTCCTAACATCTTTTAAGCCATTTTTTAAAATTATTTTGTATATAATAAAATATTTTTTTTGGTATAATTTAAATAAATTTATTAAAAAAATTTTAAAAAAATATTCAGGTGTAGTTCGAATTAATCCACTTCGAATTACGTTGAATGGCATGCATGGAAGTAGTTCGAATCAACTTGATTCGAATTACATGTTGCTGCCTAATTCGAATTAGCTGAATTCGAATTATGTTGCTTTGAGTGTCAGTGAGTAATTCGAATCTATATGATTCGAATTACATGCAATCCAAGTTCGAATCATGTTGATTCGAATTACATTTAAATGGTCATTGGTTGATTATTGAAAAAATTTTCATTTTGGCTGATTTGGATAAAAAAATTCTCAACTTGGTTTATTTGGGTTTTTTACCCAAAAATTAGTGTCTTAACTACAGAATGATATGATATGAGCCACTTTTCATTACACTGTCAAAAAAATATCCCTAATAACTGTAACTAATTATACAACCCTATGAGGCAACTCCACCTTGCTCGTCCTTTCATTCCTTTTTTAGAAAGTTTTTTTATTCTTTACCTAAAATGAAAAAAGTACATTATCTTGTTACAAAGACACTCCTTAACTCGTTTTCAACATTTGATTGTACTATAAGTAAAATATCGCCTATAATTGTTTTGAAATTAAAATTTATATACAATTATTCTTATAAAAAATTATTAATTTAAAATTATTAAATAATTTAATATATTTATCTAATTATTATTAATAATTTGTAATTATTAATTTTATATAAAAATATGTGTATATAATTTTTTATTCTATCATCTTTCGATCTTTCCACTTAACATTTTCATTCAACACTATTCCTCCCCTCAAACAAAAAATTGAGAATCTTCGATTCTGAATTTGTTGTGAAACACTGAAAATCATGATCATCTGCTAGGATATGCCACCGTCCACATTGACTCGCAACATATATTTTTGGCATATGACTTCTAAATTTTTTTTTGAAAATGGACATAGAGAAATAACTTAAGTACTTGTTTGGACGTCATTTTGATAAAAAAAATTAATGAAAAGAAGATTTTTTTTATTTTTTAGCGTGTTTGATAAATTTCTAGTAGTAAAAGTAGAAGTACTAGAAAAATAAAAAATATCTTTCTTGAGAAGGTGTAATTTACATATTCTTTTAAAAAGATATTTTTTTCTTTTAAAAAGATATTTTTTTTCTTTAAAAAAATATTTTTCATGTGATAAATAAACAAAAAATTATTTTTATATTGTTATATCCAAACATAATTGATAAATAAAAAGATCTTTTTATATGAAATACACAAACATAAAATTACTTTTACTTTTTCATAAGATCTTTTAAATGAAGATAACTCTAAAAAGGATATTTTCTTAAAAGTTCCCAAACAAATCCTAAATCTAGTTATTTTTTAATTTTTAAATTTTTTTCTCTAATAAATTAATGACAGTAAAAAAAAAATTAATACCGTGAATCTAGTTATTTTTTAATTTTTAAATTTGTTTTTCTAATAAATTAATGACAGTAAAAAAGAAAAACATAAATGATATTATTCAATTTTGAATTGATCTACCTATTCAATCCCTTGCCTTAGGCACAAAGCATATATTGATAGAGAGAAAGATAGAAACCACAAAAAAAAATTAAAAAATTGGGTTCTTTTTTTTTGAACTCTTAACATTATTAGTAGTCTAATAGCGTTTTTTATTGAATTTTTCTTTCTACAAAAGTCCCGTTTGCGGCGGTAACAGCTAAATCATTAAAACTGAAAAGCGAGTGTGTGATCATTTTCTCTCTTGTTCTCTTTTAAAGATGGATGTTCTAAAGAAATTGGATATTGAGTAGATGTATATTTAAAAAAAAAACAATGAAATTTTTTATAATCAAAGAAAATGATACACGATTTTAATGGTGGGATTGAATAATTAGTGATGGATTATTCACCAATTTATAATATTAATATTAAGAAAAGATAAGATTAGAGTATCTAAATCAAAATAAAACTGCAAAAATTGAAGATAGAATTTTAAAGATGAGATAGATGAATAACAAGATAATTTCTAAAAACGAAAACAATATTGAAATAGGCGTAGTACACATTTCAATCGATTGGATAGCACATTTAAATCGATTGAATTTGTCAAATCCATATTGTTTTGGTAAATTCAATCGATTGAGTAACAAAAGCAATTGATTGAATTGTGAGAACTCAGGTTGTTTTGAACAATTCAATCGATTGAATTATAAAAAAAAACCACATTTAATTCACCATTCAATCGATTGGTTAATATGACCAATCGATTGATTTATGCGAAAACCATGCTTCCTTGCAATTTTCAATAGATTGTTCAGTAATAAACTGTAATCCAATCGATTGGATTTCAAGGAAACACGATTTTATGATTACTCACGAATGTCACAGATCAATTTTAATCTTTTAATCGATTGGAATAGCCAAAAAATTTATTAGGATCAATGGAAGATCTAATTCGTTATTGTTTTTGTTCTTGATTGTTAATAAATATGATAGATTTATGATAAAATAATTATTTATAAAATAAAAAATTATTTTTATAATTAAATAAAATATACGAAGTTAATTTGTAATTAAATTTAAAAAAAGACTATTTAGCAATTATTAAAAAAACTTAAAAAATATATTTTGTTATGAGACTATTTAATGGTCCAAACATTCTGAGACCGGTGAATTCGGTGCCTACTAAAATAGTATTCTATTGTAGTAAATAGTCATGAAAAGGAATAATACGAATAAAAATAAAATGAATAAAGTGAGAATTAGCATAACATAAAAAAATATAATGTAAACTAAATAAAAATTTAAAAAAGTAATCGCCAAATAATTTCAAATAATTAAAAGCAGTGTCAAATTCAAGTAAAAAACATATCCCTAATTATAAGCGAGTATGAATTGGGCACCATATCCCTTCCACTACTATGGAATCTATGCCATCATGTTACGAGCTGGTGAACCAAAAGAGAGGGCCATTTCTCAATATTCACAAATTTTATAAATATAAATCGTAATTTAGTATATATTTTTTTATTAAATATAAAAAAATTTAAATTTGTGACCTCTTAAATAAATGTGAAAAAATTATGCTATTTAAACTATAATTCATTGACAATCGTAATTTAATATTAATAATTAGTTAGTTTAGGTTTTTAATGGAATAATTTAGTAATTAATTTTAAATTTAAGTTTTTAATTAAATGATTATTTAACTTATTTAAATTTTTATTTAATTATGACTGAATTCATTGGTTTAACGAGTGATCCAATAACCCAGCATTCGGGCCCGACCCAGCATGCACTCCTGAGCTACTCAAAGTCTCAACTAGTCAAATGGAAACAAGAAAAACGGCGGGAAAATCCCTAGGGCACAAATAGCATCTCTGATTCTAAAGCACGTATGTACCCGCCAAATCTCGAGCCTGAGGAAGACCAAACTAACCCAACAGCATTTCATCTCCGGCCACCGACACCACCCACCAAATCGGCGGACCCGATGGTTAGCGTTTCATTCTACGTTCCGTATGTTTTCGCAAGTTTGATTGTGATTTGTGCTTATATAATGGTATACTTGTTTTGAACAATGCTCTAAGTTCTGCAGTTCTCTCTCTCTCTTTTTTTTTGTGATAACCTGCAACAGAGATTGCAATTAACGAAGAATAGACTAGTCAACAAGCCACAACAACTATAAAAGTTTTCCCTTTGTTTGATTTTTCGTGTCTTGAATTCAACCATGAACATGGATGAAATTATGGATGAGGAAGAAGAGGAATTCGAGTTCTCCAGAAATTATTTCCTTGCTAAGGAACACGGCAGCTCCTCCGCTAAGAAATCCACTAACAAGCTCACTGACATCAACCTTGTTGATGAACAGGTATCATTTCTTAAATATCTCAAATGTCAAGGTTGTTCCTTTTTCCTCCTTTCTTTTGAAATCGCAGTCCTTTAATCTAATGTTACGTTCTCTCACACAAGACTCTGGCAAACTCCAAGTATAATCTGAAGTTGGCACTAAAATAAAATTGATAGATTTATATGGGAAGTCACTTTCAAGATTTAATATTGTATGCACTCTTGAGTAAAAATATTTGTGGCACACATCCAATCATTTTATTGCCGCATCAGCTAAAAAGTAACTAGTTTTCACAATCATTACATCAATTGTCATCCAAAAGAATCGCTTGATTAGAGTATATTGTAAAACATTTGATAGAAATTGCCATTTAGTGCATCAAAATTAAACTCTAGTATAAATGTTTTGTATTGTTAGTTAACACTCTGTCATTACATGATTAGATTTTATAACATAATAATTTTTCAATTAATATTGTATTAAATTAGAAACTTAACTATGCATAATTGTAAATCATTTTATAACAAATTGTGTATTTCTCTCTAGAACACTTTCTTGTCTGGTGACATAAGAGGACTATGATCCTTTATTTCTTTATGGTTGTTTCTATTTAACCATGTTTGCCACTTGTAGGAACTGAGGGAAGCTTCATTGCACATTCAACCAAAGCATGAAAAAGAGATTGCATGCTTAATGGATTCCTACAAAAACATGTACCCTGAATGGGTTCTTGCTTTAAGGTTTGTTTCCCCCTTACCACAGCTGTTATGAAGCTTCATTGCTGTGTTGTTACTTGTTCGAGCTTGATCTGATCATCTTTCAGAAGAAAGTGCTTTTAAGATATGGGGTTTTCTTGGGCAGACTAGCAATTTAGTTCCTAAAGCTAATTATCTTGGGAGTTAATACTTATGTTTACAGAAATAATATGTACTCAAGTTTTCATGGGACAAAATTGAAAAAAGAAATAATAAATAAAACAGAGTGAATTTCTGAGTTTTGTAAATTTGGATTAAATTGTAAGTTACGAATTATTTCAGGGATTAAATTCCTAATTTACTTATATTTTTCCTGTAGAGATTCGTTGAATAGTAGATGCTTCCTTTAGTAACTTGTACTCTATGAATATTCTGTAAATCATTCATATTATAGATTGGAGTGGCATATTCACTATTTTCTAATTAATTTTTTATCATCATTTTAAACAGATCTGGTTTTTCCCTTCTGATGTATGGATTTGGATCTAAGAAGGTGTTGCTTGAAGATTTTGCTTCAACAGCTCTGACAGAATATTCTGTAGTTGTAATAAACGGTTACCTTCAGACCATTAACTTAAAACAGGTTTGTTTCTCTCTCTTACCATCATGAATTTCAAAAAACACACTTGATGGTGGCACCATTGCCAATTTAGTGTACATTTTGGTTTGCATAAGTAATCTTTGTGTTTAAGATGTTTGTATGGTTTTGGTTTTAAGCTACTACAAACACAAACTTTGAAAGATGCAAGTAAATGTCAACGAGATCTGAGTGTCTTGTGCTTAAGCTTGTCTTCTTAATGAAAACTATTTTTCCTTTCATACTTCTCTTGCTATAGGTTTTGATAACTCTAGCGGAATTGCTGCATGATCAAGTGAAAGCTAAACGAAAGGCTTCCTCTCGGGACTTGCCCAAGAGCCAGCAGCCATCCAATTCTCAATCCATTGAAGATCTTCTTACATTTTTGGATGAAGCTGAAATAGAAGAGGATGGTTATGTTATTTGTGTTATAATTCACAATATTGATGGACCTGGATTAAGGGACTTTGAAACTCAACAGTATCTCGCTCGATTAGCTGCATGTACCCATATTTGCATTGTTGCATCAATTGATCATGTGAATGCGCCCTTATGTAAGTTCAGTTTATACCATATATCTTGTTGCAGAATATATTGTTCCTTGAAAGTTGGAATTATAGCTAAAATATTCTCCAATTTTATCGTTGGCTATTTCTCAAATGTATGTCTATGTCTATTTATTTTTTTTAAAGGATTTGAATTGTTTTCCTATCGTTTGTACGAGATCTTTTTGAGGATATGAATTGAAACATGAAAATGCTTTGGTTAATTAATTTGTGCAAAATAAGTTAAATTGAATGCCTTTGCAAAACCAGGAATAATTTAGTTATTTTTTTGTTTATTCAATAGTGTGCATTTCTTTGGGTCTTCAGATCTTGTATCCTTGTCTCTGTTTAAAGTTGAAAAAATGGCTAAGGGATATTACCCTTTCATAAAACCGAAGAACCAAAACTTCTGTCTTGAAACTTGAAATTGCTATTATATTCATTAATTATTGTTCTGTTTTACTGTAGTTTGTTGGGAAATTTTGAACGTTAAAGGATACATGTCAATTTGTAATATTTTTGGGGAAGCCTTCTACCTGTTGCATAACTATTTCATCTTGGTTCTGTTGCTAGATTGGGACAAGAACATGGCTCACACACAGTTCAACTGGTGCTGGTATCATGTTCCTACATTCGCCCCTTATAAGGTTGAAGGAATGTTTTATCCTCTGATTCTGGCACACGGTGGTGCGAACCAAAGTGTCAAAACAGCTACCATAGTTTTGCAAAGTTTGACACCAAATGCGCAGAGTGTATTCAAAGTTCTGGCTGAGCATCAACTCTCTCACCCTGAAGAAGGCGAGTTTTTATCAACTTCTTAAATGTTGCTTGTTTGATATATGACTTCGTTATTTGGAATTTGGATAACCATAACGTTGTTCAACGATCTTTATTAGTGTGATTATGGTGTGGTCCTTCTCATTCTCTCTCGACTTTATTTCCTTCCTGCCATAGAAACAATTGCCATCATTTTCAAAATTCACTAACTTTTTCACTACAGTTAACTTTTTCGTTTCATATATCGATGTTTTGTCTTAAGGCTTTTTGTTATGTTTTCAGGAATGCCAATCAGTGATCTCTACTCGGTTTGTCGAGAACGTTTCCTTGTTAGCAGCCAGGTTACATTGAACTCTCATTTGACTGAGTTTAAGGACCATGAGCTTGTTAAGATTAAGAGGGATTCTGATGGTCAAGATTGCTTGCACATCCCTTTGGCAGCAGAAGCACTTCAGAAAGTGCTGCTTGAGATCAGTTAGTAATGGGGATTGGGAGATTATGATTCAAATTAGACTGAATGGTGAAAGAGATACAGGTTTTGACCCTTTAAAGCGAGGTAAGTTGTAAAGTGATAAAGTATGAAGCAATTACTGTTAGATCAATAACTTTTATTGCGTGTGGATCCTACTAAAATGATATAGCTGAGCTTGGTTAATCACTTAACTATCCTCACTTGTGCATTTGCAAAATGTTGATGACAAACAGGCAGTGTTTGTAAAAATCAATTTGGCCAAACACTTGGGACATTTTGGAACTTCTAAACTAATTCTTTGCAGAAAATTTCATTCATTTATAAATTAATTTTACATATTTACTAGATTAGTTTTTGGGCTTAGTTAAGATCAGATTGGATTACGTTGTAATAAAAAGATAATAAACTCTAATAACCTATGAAATCTAGGCCTTTATGAAGGTCAAAATGGACTTAAAAGTTTGCATCAAAGCGAGTTTCAATTCAAGAAAAAAAAAATACAATTCTGAATTTCTGATAGCAATATAAGTAAATAAATAAAGTTATGGATATGAATTAACACTTAGAGAAGAGAACCAAAAAGCGTGACTCCAATCCAGATCATACATAACGTGAGGGTAGATGCAATCATTTAATGAATTATTTATAATGAATTCTCTAAATTTTGAATTTTATGATAAAGTGTAATTTTTTATCCTTGAATAATTTTTCTTTCATATTTTTTCTTGGTCTCACCTATGAAATAAATAATGAGAGATTATACTTTACCTTTTAAAGTGAAAATTCAAAATTTAGATGATCTAAAGTCATAAATGTTTGTTGACATGGTCAGAGTCTATTACCCAGCATGAGAACCTTAATCACTACTATATATATATATATTTTCTCTTGCAAGACAAGTATTACTACATTGTATTCTATATATATAGTTTGAATTGAATTGAACAACAATAATATAGGAAGAAGAAACGTTCACACAAAATAACAATTTTATTTTGTGGACAAACATAATGCATGCATGCCTCAAACATGAGAGGTAGCGCAAGTAATGGAGGGTATGTAGTGTAATGAGCTGTATATGAATACGCGTATTTTGATTTAATATTTGAATATCGTTTTATTTATTTCATATTTATATTTATTTGATAGCAACATTAACTTGTGAAGGTGGATGTTACAGCTCATGTATGTATAAGTTCTTCTGCCTATATATAGAGAGAGTAGTTGGCTGTGCATCTTATACGCCAAAAAGGAAATGAGAAAATAATCATATTTTTTTTAAAAATATATATATATATAGTAATATCATATGTAAGTATTAAACGTTGGCTACAACCCATCTCTATCACATTGTAATGCCTTACCGGATACCCACTCAACATTAGGATATGTCATATACGTATGTTTAGATATTTCATGTGAAGAAGTAGAGTCAAATATAAGTGAGAATAAAATATATAAGTGAAAATAAATTGGTTGAATCAGATATTATAGTGTGTACTTCTTCAATCAAATAAAATGGTAAGATATTTTTTCTACAAGGTATATCTTTTTTGTGTAAAGACCGGATAAAACATCCTACAAAAAATTAAAAATTTTAAGTATTTTGGGTGCATTATACAGGATAATGGAGAGATTGAACAGGATGTAAATCATAGGATCCAAGCAAGTTGGTTAAAATGGCAGAGGACATCTGGTTTTATGTGACAAAAAAATGTCTTTAAAATTTAAAAATAAAATTTATTGCACTGCTATAAGACCGGCTATGTTTTATGGTACGGAGTGTTGGGCGGCCAAAAGGGAACACGAACATAAGTTGAGTGTGTCAGAGATGAAGATGTTGAGATGGATGAGTAGTCATACGTGATTGGATAAAATAAGGAACGAAGATATAAGTGAGAGAGTTGGAATAGCACCCATTATGGAAAAGATAGTTGAATCGCGTTTAAGGTGGTTTGGACATGTGAGAAAAAAACTGACAGAACACTTAGTCAGGAGGGTGGATGAGATGGAAGATAGATAAGGGGTGAAAAGCAGAGAAATAATCATCCATGAAGTGGTCAAACGAGATCTACATGTAAACGGTCTCTTTGTAAACATGATACATAACAGAACATAATGATATCGTTTGATTCATGTAGCCGACCCCACCTGAGATAAAACTTTGTTGCTGTTGTTGTATATCTTTTTAGAGAAATTATAAGTGGCAAGTTTTGATTCTTCCAATTTGCCTACATTCTCTAGGTTTTCTTGATTTTCTTAACTCTCATGGGCTATTAAATTTCCTTCTCCCTCCCTTCTTAACATGGATTAAGACTTCTAAAATAAAAAAGTTGATAAAATAGAAAATAAGAGTTTAATTATTCTTGAATTTAGATAGGAGGATTCACATATAAAAAAAAATTATAAATTTAATAATGATTAATTTTTTATTTTATTATTTTATAATTTTCTTCACTTAAAAAAAATCTTTTTTCATATTAGAACTACTCATACACTCTCTCTTGTCCAAAATATAATTTCGGATCAGTTCTCACATTTTTGTATCTCTTTTTATATACGGACAGAAAAAAATTATGCATACATGAGCTATAACATCCATATTCCCAAGTTAGTGTTGCAATCAAATAAATATAACAATCAACATTCAGCTAATAAATTAGTAGAAATCAATTTATTAGTCAAATGTTGATTGTTAGAATGTTGGTTTTTTAATAGGATGATCTCTTTATGATAAGTGACAAAAAAAAACTTATTTTTATAAAAATAGTCATATTTACTATATTAATTGATAAAATTTTAAAATTAGAATTTCAGGTTTTTTTTTTCTAGAAATATGCCAATATTTTTATTAGTATCCATAGAATTTAATAGCTTGTAACAATATTCATGCATTTTCTAAAGCCAATCAATTCTATTCACCAAAATATATATAGCTTAGTGGTACAATTGTATTGGTTTAATTAGAGATTTTGAATTCAAATTTTGAATATATAATCTGTTAAACAAAAAATATATGCATTATGCATATTTTTGAAAGAAATAAAACGTTCTTCAAACCCTACCACTTTTCATCAATGTAAACCTAGCTAGTTTAGCAATCTTGTAGGTTGGTTTTCTCAGGTCAGTTAGAAAAATGACACTTGTAAAAAATAAAATAAAATAAAATAAAATAAAAATAAAGTTAAAGTGTTGGACTTGATTAATATAGTTGACTCCTTCTAAGAAGTTTGATCACAATATTATGCATAAGATTAATTTTAGCCGTCACGCGCCTGCAAGCAAATATTATTCATGACTTACTCTTAACTCATTCCAATTCAATGAACCAATTAAAACTCACTCCCTCATGAGATAGAATCATGCACAATAATTAAGTTAACTACAAAGATTTGGTCATACATACGACATATAATCATGTTTTAAATCACATGAAAGAAATCACCATAATCTAAGAAAAATAAAAAGAAGACATACTCCTTCTTCTTGCTTCTTGAACATTGACTTTCATTCCCTTTTTTTTTTCCCTAATCTCATAGGGTTATTAATAGTATATTGTAAATATTTTAGGATTAAAAAACATCAAAGGATAAAACATAATAGTTATGTTCTTATTTTTCTCTTGTGTATATGTATTAGTTGTTGTCCTAACAGAAAATTTAACAATTTTATTTTGTAACAAAGATATTTGCTTCTTTTTTTTTTCAAATTATATAGTTTGTGTATTTCGTTAAGGAAATTGAATCGAAATTAATTGAAAAATTATACATTAATTTTGGTAGGATTATGAAAATTATCAATTTTTTCCAAATAAAATCTATATACATTAAAAACCAACAATCAAATAATTCAAATTAGCTATTATACATTTTTTATATTTATATATAGTAATTTACATATTTTTCTAACTAAATAATTAACTACTAAAATAATCAAATTTATTATAGTAAAATAATTAAAATTGTAATAGATGAATAACTAAATTTATTTATAATAATATAATGCAAATTTTATATGTATTTTACATGTAATAACTAATTGTTGGTTGATTTTTTTTACGTATTCATAATATAATTATTTTTTTATTATATTGTAATCTTAGCTAGCATTATTTGGCAGTGATAAGCACGCACAAAGATAGTGTTTGAAGCAATAACTATAATAACTGGCGGCGTTAATTGCGGGTCCTTTCGATTCAAGTTTCAAAGATTTAGGTTGGATCAATTCATAAAAACAAAATAATAATATAATAATAATAATAATAATAATGCAATATATAAGGTCCACCATGACCCATCTAAACCATTTAGAATTTTAGACCCATCAACCACGGCTATGTTATTTCATTTCATTTTATTTAATTTCTTTCCTTTTCTACTTACACAAGAAGTTTTAAGATAAGGGACGTTGATTCTCTTGTTCTACTAACATATTAATGTGGATTTGAATATTTTGAAAATCAATGATTTCTTTAATTTGTTTTTTTCTTTTTATGTCCTGTCATAAGAATGATTGACTTGACCTAGAGTGATGAATGGGTAAAGTCTTCTCTTGATAGAGTCACTTTAGATTTTAGAATTCAAAGTTTTTGTCATACATTGTAGAGAGAGAAAAAACAAATTATTCAGGATAAATCATATGATGAGTATGTTAAATAAAATTTAACTAATTAATAAATATTATAATTTTATAAATTTATATATACATTTTTATGCTTTCCCTTATTGTATTGTCAATCTGATTATGTTTTCTTTTTTTCCTTTAAAAGTTTCTTATATAGTGGTATATGATTGGTTAATAGAATATAACATTAAAAAAGTGATATTAAAATACGTCATTTTTTTCACAATATTTATTTGTATTTATTAATATTAATAATAATTAATGAATATTAAATAAAATAAATTTTAAATTTTTTTATCTTCTTAATATTATCAAAAATAATATATATATTTATATATAAATACATCACGATAAATTTAGTGCATATTTTTTTATGTATACTACTATGTGTATTCGTATCCTAAATGAGATAATATACAACAAATATATAAGTTTTTTTGAATTTTTTGAATAAAAACATACATGGTAATTTTTTTATAAAAAATTTATGAAGTTAATTGAATGTGAAAATTTAACCCTTTTTAATATTAAAAATAATGAAACTAATGAGTAATAATTTTATTTATTTTTAAAGTATAATAATTATTTATTCATAGTCATATATAGTTTGTGATTAAATTGAAGTATTTATATTAAAATTTTATTTTTTTAAATATTTTTGTTTAAATAATATTAGTAGTTAAATTTATAGATATTTTTTCATGATTCATAAGTAAAATTTTTAAATTTTTTTATTCTTATGTTAAAACTGATTTAAACAAATATAATATAACATGAGATAAAAGGTAAATTATTTAATTAAATTGTTTAAAAATTAAATTTATCATAATACAACTTTTAAATATTGAAAACGTTCTTATAACATTTTCATTTATATAAGAACGGTTATAGAGTGCAGTGAATTTAAAATTGAACGTTCTTACCGTTTTTTCACCCTTTTTTTTAGAAATTGCTACATTTTATAGTAATTTTTGGCCAGTGCGAATTTTCGCGCAGTATAGCGATTCTCATAGAAAAAAAAAATTGTAAAAATATCTTTAATATTTAAAAATTTTATAGTAATTTTTGGCCAATGCGAATTTTCGTGCAGTATAGCGGTTCTCATAGAAAAAAGAAATTGTAAAAATATCTTTAATATTTAAAAATTATATTCTGGTAAATTTGATTTCTAAACAATTTAATTAAGTAACTTATTCTGAGATAAAATTTATTTTTAGAATACCTTCTTTAATATTATAACAAAAAAATTATTATAAAGAATTATTTTTATTAAAATTTACCTAAAATTATTTTATATTTATTTTACTATCATATTTCTTGTTGAAACTCACCAACATATTTTATTTATTTTTTAGTAGAAGTAATTGTATTTATACCCAGAAATACTTTTATATAGACACCTTTTATATAGACACCTACTAAAACTGCTAAAAATAAGATGAATGTACAACTGAATACATAATAGCTTGTTACAATGATTGGTCCAACTTAATTTACAATGTTTTCTCTATTTTAATTTGGGTAGAAGTGGGCTCGGCTACCCAACGAGAACTCGTGGCTCAGCTCGTTTTCAGCTCGACTCACCTTGTTTCATTAAATATGTTATGTTTGGACTTTTTATAAAGTCTATTAGTTAAAAATATTAGATCAAAGGCTTTAAAAAAAGTCTAAAAAACTCGTTGGTCTAGCTATCAATTTTTCATTGTAAAAATAAATTATTATTAGTTTATACTTTTAAATATTCATTTATATTAAATGCAAAACAGAAATAAAAATAATCATAATTAAGTTTAAATAAGATTATAGCTTTTTTTTCAAAGAAAAAAGTTTATAAATTACAAGTATAGTGATGATGCATGACTAACTATTGATATGTAAATAAATTATGCTTTATAAATTATGAATGGTAAATTTTAGAATACATTTAATGCCAATTAAAAATTTTTAAATTTATTCTTTTGGGTTATAATTTATGAAACAAGCTTTTAAAATTTCCTCTTGAGCTTGTCGAGCTTTAAATATGTCCGGTTTGAACCTAAAAAAACCTATGAGAGATAAGAGTCTAGGGGTGACAAATGGGTTTAAACTCGCCAGGTTGGCTCGTGTAATCCGTCAAAAAAGGCGAGTCGGGCTGAAAAATTGAGACCGCCAAATAGCAAAAGTCCACCTAATCTACACCGCTTAAAACTGCGGGCTTTGCGGGACAGGGTGGGCTTCCCTGTCGGGCTTAGTGTTTTTTTGGCAAGGGAGTATTTTTACAATTTTTTTTGCCAAAATCCAACTTTCTCCAACTCAACTTATAAGAGAAAATGAAGATGAAAATTCAATGTTTGGGATTATATTTATTTTGTTTTGGAGACAATATTTATAATTACAAATATTTTAATGTTTGTGAATATAAAAATTATAATTTATGTATACTTTTAGAAATTATAAATTTATTAAAATGATTATAAAATTATATATATTATTTAATAGTTAATAGTAAAAAAAAAAAAGTCCGCTAACTCACAGTTAAATGGAGTGAGGTGAAATTTTAGGACCGTTTTATTAGGCGGGGCGGGACGGGGTGGGCCAGCCCACCAAAAGGTAAAGTTCAAGTTTGGATTATTAATTTACAATATGGGTTAGATTCGTCAAAATTAAAGCTCAGATCGGCTTTGCCCATTTATACCCTTATTTTTAAGATAGAACTAAAAAATTTACTAAGAAAAAATAGGATACAATTATACTTACATTTTATGCATAAACACCGTTATATATAATTACTTATAATATCTACCAAAAAGAAGGTAAGCCAAAAAGACGAATAAGACAGAAGGCACTGCACAATAGTCTTTATCGATATTATTTTATCATTCAATTCTCTAAATTAGAATTGAAATTAAGCACGTAAAAAATATAATTTAAATATTAAAAAGACTCAACATGTGAAGATTTTGTTATAAATTAGCTTGTATTAGATAGAAATGATAAAATTTATAAAAAAATATAAAAATTTAAAATAAACAAAAATAAAATAAAAAAAACAGAAAAGATAAAGTACAAGAATAATAATGTTTTATAATTTATAAAAGAAATAAAAAATAAAAATAGTATATCATAGCAAGGAAAAAAACGTATTAACGAATAAAAAAACAATTAATAAAAAAATTAAATTTTCCTTTAACATGTATAACTTTTTACCGTAAATAAATTATTAAATATAGAAATAAGTAAAATAAAAAAGAATGAATTAAATTATATTCTTTTACTAAATTGAGAAAATATTCACAACTATATAATTGATGAAAAATGTTGGTAACAAAAGAATTAGTCAAAATAGTCATAATTTACTTTATTTGATAGAAAAAGTATAGGTAGATAATGAGAACACTAAACAATATGAATAATAAATATGTCGGATGTTTAATTCAATAGGCATTGAGATGATTATATTGATTATTTTTAATTGGATGATTATTTTTAATTCGTTTGTTTATGAGAACAGGATAAGACAAGACACTGAGAACATGACAGGACAAGATACTCAGAGACACAAAATTTTGTATTCTTGTATTTTGTTTGGTAATAAATTAGAACAAATTATGAAAATCTAATTTATTCTCATTTTTTTCATTCAAAAAATTTGAGATGAAAAATATAATAATAAAAATATACAATTATGAAAAATTAACAAAAATAATGAAAAAAGAATGAAAAATAAGTTATATCCCTTGTTAGTGTCTCTGGACACACTGTCTTTATCTATGTCTCCTCTGCCAAACAAACATGATTTTGTGTCTTTGTGTTTATGTCTCAGTGTCCTGTCTCTCTGTAAACAAACGCAGTCTAATTGTACATGTTATCCTAATGTTAAGGTTTAGGAGGTAATTTAGAAGTGGAGTGTTTTTTTACTTTATTGAGTCAATCCTAAAATTCATTATTCACATTGTTTACAAAAATCATTATTTACCTAACAAATTGTATTTAATATTAAATGATTGTTGCTAAAATAAATAAATACTAAATAAAATAAATTTAAATTTATTTGTCTCTCTAGTATTGTTGTAATTGATAATGGACATATAACTATCAGATAATAAATTACAAGAATCTATTAATAGAAATATTAGATTAAAAATAAAAATAAAAATATAAAATTAAAAATTAAAATATTTAATATTAAAAAAATAAAGAAAAATTTTCAATAAACAATAATTTAAATATTAATGTACCAATAAATTAAATATATATTTGAATTAACTAAGTTAAATAATTTATATAGTAAATTAATTATAATTATTTGGTTTAATAAAGTAAGTAAAATAAAAAAATCATATAAATATGTTATAATAAAAATTATAACATTTTTAAAAATAATTAATAAAAATATATAAGACGAAAAAATTAATGTAAATTAAAACTAAATCAATTTATTTATTTCAATGAGATTAAATAGTTAATATAATTGATATAGTCAAACAAAATATTAAATAATTTAATATTGATCTTAATTTTTTGAAAGAATATTTGGGAAAACAAAAATGGTAAGGAGAATATTTTGCATTATGCTGAAGCAGAGCAAGCTGGGAAGAAAGAAAGTAAAGAAAGAAACGAAGAAAGATCCGCGTTTTTCGATCACACAAATTCATTCTCCATTTTTTTCCATTTTCGCGCGCCTCAATAACAATAACCTTCTTCAATTCTTCATTCTTCACGTAACAAACTTTCTCTTCTCTCTCTCTCTCTCTCTCTCTCTCTCTCTCTCTCTCTCTCCCCGTTTCCATTTCCATTTCCTTTCATTCACTTCTATGCTTCTTTCTCTCTCAACATTTTCCCAATCCTGTGTCACTTCCGATCTCGCTAATTTCTCGCAATCACCACCACCATAATAATAATAATATTTTTATTTTCGGTTTTTTCCGTCAAATCGATCAACAACATTCAATGCTTTCCCCTTCCGCTAAACCGGTATTGTTTACTTTCTCGTCAATTACTTTTTTTTTCTTTCAGTTTTTGATTTACATAATTGATTGATAATTCCGCTTTTCGATGAAAAATATGCGTTAGCATTGCAGAAACTGGGGCAATAGTATTAACTTTTTTTTCTTTTAAGATAATTGATTAATTAATTAGTTAATGTGTTGATTGTTTTGTGCTTTCAATTTCAGGATTCGACTGCGGAAGCAAGCGATAGAGGATTAAAGTGGAATTAGTATTTTAGGGATTTGTTGAATTTTGTGAGGGGTTTGTGAAGAAAGTGGAACACAAGAGAAGAAGAAGAAGAAGAAGAATACAATGTCTGGTGGTACGAAGGGCGAACACCACCAAACGGTTCCCCTATCGGTGTTGTTGAAGCGCGAATTGGCGAGCGAGAAGATCGAGAAGCCAGAGATTGTTTCAGGCCAAGCAGGGCAGAGCAAGAAAGGGGAGGATTTCACCCTCATCAAAACTGAATGCCAGAGGGTGGTGGGGGATGGGGTCTCCACATTTTCTGTTTTTGGGGTATGTAGTGTTTCTGCTCTTTCTCCAGATTCATGGTGCTGCATTTATTTGTATGTGCTTTAGTTTTGATTTTTGTTTTTATTGATTTTTTTTGTTTTTGTTGTGTTTTTGGATTTTTATTTTTTGTGTGTAGTTGGTTGGGTTAGCTTTTTAGATTATATATAATTTGAATAGAGAAATGGATTTGTTTCTGCAGTTTATATTGTATAAAATGGTATTTCTTTTAGAAGTTGACACAATCGAACCCTCGGTTACATTTATGCTCGGTAAAGGGGTAAAAATGGGATGAAAATATTCATGGTAGAGCTGTATGAGTAAAACTACTCATGAAATTCATCCAAAGATACTCTCCTCCATTTTGGGGAAAAGTTCATTTGGGATATGTGAGTACTTCTGAAAATTGTGTAGCCCATTTGGATAAGCTAAATGGAATAGAGAGTTACTTCTGCTTTTAATCTTTTAGAAGTAGCTTGTCCTAAGCCCTCGGGTACTTCCATTTAACTTGTCAACAGATTTTAAAGTGATGTAATTTACTTGCATGATAACTTATTATTACATGGCATGTCATATAATCAGTGGGAGAAAGAAGGGATTAGTTATCTTCTTGTTGCATTGATTGTCTCATTGCAAGGATGGCAGATTCTAATGATTAATGTTGTTGGGTGAAAGCTATACTTGGAGAAGATTGATTTCAGCATGTGGGTTCGCAAGTTTTCATAGATTTATAAAGAATTATACAATCCGTTTCTCTTGTGTTTGATGTGCTTGACTTTAGTTTGTAGCCGACTTAGACTGTGGAAAGAGTTTTTAGCAAGTTGAATTTGACATCTCCATCAACTTGGATTAGTAACTTTATCATTCAGTTGATATCAGCAGTTCTTTTTTTCTTTTTGCCATAGCTGTAGTTTTCTTGTTGTGGTTCTTGTTCTTATTCAATCTGTTTTGTTTAGTTGTTCTTTTCCTAGTTTCTGCCTTTTTTGCCCCCTAGTTAGTAGTTACAGATTCTGCTTTGCAATTTCTACAGCTATTTGATGGACACAATGGAACTGCTGCTGCTATTTATTCTAAGGAGAATCTTCTAAATAATGTTTTAAGTGCGGTTCCTCCTGATCTTAACAGAGATGAGTGGGTAGCAGCATTGCCTAGGGCATTGGTTGCAGGCTTTGTAAAAACTGACAAAGATTTTCAGGACAAAGGTATGCTTAGTTCATTCCTTGTATTGTTTGCTCTGTTCTTTGCTCTGTTCTCTGTTAATTTATTTATTATTTGCTTAGTTGGTGAATATTTGATATCTCCAAAATTATTTGTACATATTTCTAATTTTTCTCGACAATTTTCTGCCTTAATTCCTTTTTTTTAGCATCTTGATGTGAATGTTCATGTACTTAAAAGTTCTATACCAAAAACAAAGAAGCCTAACTGTTTAGTTATTTAACTCTTTTCTTCATCATGTATGTAAGTCTTTTTTAAAAATGGGTATGCAAGTGTTTATCCTGTTAACCAATGCTGTTAGGACACTTTTTAGCTAAATCCTTTTTATTATTTATTATTTATTACTATTATTTGCATCGCAGGACAAAAATCTGGAACCACTGTAACGTTTGTGATTATAGAAGGATGGGTTGTAACTGTTGCATCAGTTGGTGATTCACGTTGCGTGCTTGAATCTGGTGAAGGTGGGCTTTATTATTTGTCAGCAGATCATAGGCTAGAAACAAATGAAGAGGAGTAAGTTGTTGATGGAATTGTTTTCCTTGAACAGTTATTATAAATTATTCCAGTATAGCACAAACTGACCTTTCTTTTACTTTCATCAGGAGGGTGCGAATCACCTCTAGCGGGGGTGAGGTTGGTCGGCTAAACACCGGGGGAGGCACAGAGGTAATCCTACTTTCAATTGTGATCCCTTTTCAGCCTAGGTTTTACCAACTTCGTAACAACTAACAAGCTTCAACCACCACCAGAGAAAAAGAAAAGAGAACTGCTTCTTCATTTAAACTGATGCCTGTAGTGATACTTTTTATCTTTTGTACACAATGCCTGGCCATTCAGACTACATTATCGTGTCATTAAAATATAGGGTTACTTTCACTTTACCCCCTAACATATAGACCATGTGCACTTTACTGGATTATTGGCTGTTTGTAGGTTGGGCCGTTAAGATGTTGGCCTGGTGGCTTGTGTCTTTCACGGTCAATTGGTGATATGGATATTGGCGAATTTATTGTCCCAGTGCCGTATGTAAAGCAAGTGAAGGTTTGTCACTACTCTAACCTGTTGTCTTCTAAGCAAAATTTTATATGTATCTTGTTTCAATTGAGAAATCGCCTCTCCCCCCAATGTCCAACAAAAAAGTATAAAGCAAGTGTTCCACTAATGCGATGGTTTAGAAATTTCACTGGAGCTAATGATTTGATTTACCTATATTTTATGTGAATTTGTCATTTGTTTTCAATGAAATCCCTATGTAAGATAGTTCCTGCCTTTCTTCCCTTCTTTATCTGTTTATTCAGTTGTCCACCGCTGGAGGCAGGCTAGTTATCTGCAGTGATGGGGTCTGGGATTCTCTATCTGCAGAAGCAGTCTTAGATTCTTGTCGTGGCATGTCAGCGGAGACAGCAGCATCACATATTGTTAAAGTGAGTCTTTTGAATCTTATATAAAAAATATGTTCATCTGTTGTATCATAGTGAGTTTCATGTGATTCCGGCAGTATGAATCATTACGTATTAAACTTTATTCACTTGTTTCTTTCTATCTTCAGGAAGCTGTAGAAGCAAAAGGACTTAGAGATGATACAACCTGCATCGTTGTTGATATATTACCACATGAGAAGCCACCTGCTCCTGCACCACATAGAAAGAAGAAAGGAATAATGAAGTCCATGTTTCGTAAAAAGTCATCTGAGTCATCTTCTTATAACGAGAAAGACTACTTGGAGCCAGACGTGGTAGAGGAATTGTATGAAGAAGGATCTGCTATGCTTTCAGAGAGGTTTGGTTTTATATAACCATTTTTCAACTTAGCAACTAGCCATTTTCTCGTTTTCTCTCATGACATGGGAAATGATTTATCTTAAATGCAGGTTAGATACAAAATATCCTCTCTGCAACATGTTCAAGTTGTTTATGTGTGCAGTGTGTCAAGTAGAGATAAAACCAGGGGAGGGTGTTTCAATATTTGAGGGTGCGCCCAACCCTCGTAAACTGCGTCCATGGGATGGACCTTTCCTCTGTACAAGTTGTCAAGATAAGAAAGAAGCCATGGAAGGAAAAAAAGCATCAGGTCTTTTGTCAGAGTAGTTCATCTCTAACCATTTTTGTGCAGCTTTACATGTCCATAATCTAATCAACTCCCTTGAAACTTTCATTTCAGGTAGACATAGCAGTGGAAGTGATGATGATTAAACTCTCGTGTATATTTGCCTTTGAGAGTTATAAAGATTGTTGATATAACTAGAAGTTCGAACTTCCAGGCAACTGTGACTCCCTATCATCACATGGGCTTCGCGTAATTTGGATCTAAATTGGAATTTAACCTGAATATCCATACCAAAACCAATACCATTTTGTTTTGAAGTTTTCTGACCTGGAAGTGTTGAATAGCAACCACCCAAGTGTTGTGAAAAGGTTGTACGTAAAAGCTGCAGTGCACGATAGGACGTCCGAGGTAATTCATTCTTTCCAATATAATTTCTTTTATCCAGGGTCCATTCATTTGTATATGGATTCTTTGGAATCACTAAATAGACCTTCAAAGGAAAGTGAGCTTCGTTATTGTAATGTGATATGATATATAGGGAGTTCAATCAATTAGAATTCATAGATCAATTCTGCTGTAGGATAGACCTGTGTTTATGTTAAGCCTTTTGAATGATTCATTCTTGTAGCATTTGATTTTTTTTATCACTCCCTTTTTCTTTACCATACAAACAATATAGGCCATTTGTAATATACTTTATTAGATACTTTCCTCCTCCATCTCCAAGAAAAAGAAAGGTACATGTTACTTCCCTCCCAGTTTTGTTGTTTTCATGTGTTAAGACGCATGAGCAGCAGGAACAACAGACCTGAAATCTTGTCTACCAGGTTGCCGCAAGTTCAAGTGATATGTTGTGTTATAAACTTCAGTTTTGATGATGTTACTACTTACTATTATTGTGTTGAATTGTCATATTTGTACTCAACACACATTTTTCAAACCCCATCAAATCCACTGGTGAAAGCACTTTTCCTTGTATTTCCTCTTTTCTTTTATTATTATTATGGAGCTAACTCGAGCGTGGCTCAATATTTTCATTAATGTTTCAATGAATTTTTTTAATTATTAGTTTAATATTGACTGGGTTCAAAGTTCAATTTGGGTTAAGCTAGCGTTTAAACATATATAGAGTTTAATTTTAATGCACTGACAGTGTAACTTGCAATCACATTCGTATTTTGGATATTTTGGATGACCGTTCATACAGTCAATGAAAAAGGTATTTATACTAATGTAACATTACATAATTAGATGTGTAAAATTACAGTGCATCAAAATTAAAGTGATATATATATATATATATATATATATATATATATATATATATATATATATATATATATAATATGTTGAAAACTCAGATACAGTCAACTTTACGTGAAGTTGATAGTTAAGAGCTGTTAAATGATTTAATTGATTTGACTAAAATTTCATCTAACAGTTCTCAATTGTCAACTTCACGTGAAGTTGACTGCATCTGAGTTTCTACCATATAGTATACAACAAAATTTTAGATTGCTAATAATCTATTAAAATAAATATATTTCAATTAAGAAGATAGTATTCTATATACTAAATATGTTAAGTACATTGTTAGGAAAGCACTTGAAAGATGTAGTTTTAGAGAATTATATGATTTAGTGCTAGGTTAGTCTAACTCGTCGAAAAAGTAGTCAATAAATACATTACTATTTTTCTTCTTTTAAATTCAATACTCTCTTTTTTTCTTCTAAAGCAACTTAGATTTCAAGACTCGAAAAAAACTTTATATAGGTAAGGGATAAGAAATCCACACGACAACACGTGTCTTTGTTTAATGTTCTTGTCAGCATAGGCTACATTAGTTTACCCGAAAAGAATAAATGAAAAATGTTAGTAAAAATGTTTAAGGATGAATTTTTATTAAGTGATTTCATTCGTTAAATCTAAAAAAAGAAGAGAGAGAAGAAATGAAAATGAAAAAATAAATAAATAATGTGAACAAAAAATACCATTTATTTCGTAAAATAAATTAGAATTTCTTTATTTATACATGAGAATTATAAGAGGCTAAGAGCTATTCTCTGTATATAGCTATGAGACATGGTTTTGGACACTCTATTCCTCCAATAGTTCAGTGGTCACTTCCCCTGCCAAAAAGCAGGACATCGAAGAATGTCTTCATTAGATTCACTCTCTGTCTAATAATAACAAGATGAATTATATGGCACCTATAACTTGATGTTTAACTTTTGTCTAACTTATTTTTTATGATAACTTTTGAATATTTAATAATTATTTATTTTATATTTTTAAAATTAAATATTAATTTTTAACTTTTTTTAATAAGTTAGACAAATACTTTTAGGCACCGTAACAATCACTTAATAATAATTGTCAAATAGTAAATATAACTAGATACATTAGTAATTTGTCAATTCAACTCTTAATATTGATTGGATGGATAGAGTAATAATGATCATATTCTAACGAGGAACGATATTTAATTCACTCTTTTATATTTTTTTATATAAAAAAATTAAATATTTTACCTTCTCTCATTTTTTATCGATCACTTTCAATACCAAAAATAAAAAAATACATAAAAAAATATACAATATAAAAAAATATACATACAACATTACTCTGTTCTAATTCTGAATGTGTCATTTGTCAAGAAGCATTTGCTCGCAACCTTTATGGACATATACATATGCCACCGACAGTTAGAAGATGCAAAGCCTAATTATATGAGAAATTCTTGGAACTTGTAATCATTGAAAAGTTCTGCTTTGTACCAGCTCATTATTAGCTATTGTATTATAGTCCCATATCACTTGGAAATAACATTCCTTAGATTCAATTACTTTGATTTATTTAATTTCAATATAGTATTATTCATTCTTGAACATAAAGCGATATCAAGGTATTACATCGTTTAAAAATCATAGGTTATTTTTTTCTTTAATTTTTTAGTTCAAGAGAAGTGTACTAGTGTCTAAGAACTAGTGTGAGAGTTGGATACAATGTTCCTTGACATGCATGATTGTGACATGGTAGAAACGATTGCTTGGCAAGGAATCTAGCTTATGCATATATGGTCCAAATATGACTCAATTGGACTCGTGTTATATATGATTTTGAAGTGTACCATATGATATGATATGATTTGATATAATATAATAGCCGCATCATCACAAACTCTTTAAAGGGTCTTCATTATTGATCTTCTTGAACAAAATTTCAAGCGTAACAATCAAATTGTATTAGTTTAGTGGTTAGTGTATTAATCTACTTAAATAATTTTATTTTATATATATAATAATTTATTAGCTAGAGACAAATTTTTAAATAAAATTTTGATATACGATCAATTAATTTTCAATATATCAAACTAAAAAATATTGTAAAAAAAAAATCAGGGATAACATTGGGCTCTAGCTTTGAGAGATGAAAAATGCTCTGACACATCACTGTCTACTATCTATGTGTTTGTTCATCTCAAACTTTCCTATGTAAAAAAAAAGAGTAAACCTTAAAAATTGTAATATAAGGTTAAAAAATTTAGATATAAAAGTGAGATGTGTGATATATTTTAACATTATAATTTTAGATATTTTTTAAAACTGTAGGATGTGATATAATTGAAATCTTAAAAGAGTTAGTACAATTTGTGGTATATAATATTACGTATTAAAAATGATGAGATAATGTACAAATAATTGCACTAGTACATGGCAAAAGTTATTAATCTTTTCAGATATTATTTCTAGCTGTGGTTTCTTTTGGAACTCAAATGATTGTACATTATGTACAAAATGACTCAAATACCACATAGAATCAGTCACATAAGACACATACTAGGAAACCAAACATAATGGGGAAAAAAAATCTTATCCTATACGAGTGTATTATATCTGAGCCTCCCCTTGAACTTTGAGAATGAAAAAATATTTTTATTTAAAATTATTTTATTTTTTTTCGTAAATTTTTACTCGTACCAACAGGTCAGGCTAGATCAGACCAGATCGAATATCTGAACATTTGAGCTTCTTCTCTTCTTTTGCAATTGAGTTCTTACAATGAGCAATTGCAGCTTGAATTGCAGCTTGTAACTCTTCCATGGTGCTATCTCTAGCACCATGAGAAGAATGAAGAGTTGTTGGTGTTGGAACAAGAAGGCCACTATTTGTTGGTGATGTTCTCATTGAAGCTGGTGCTGAGTATTGATTCCAATAACCTCTGAACAAATCTTTGTTACTATTTGGTGTAACATTCCCTGAAGAATAAGAATAAGAACTCTTTCCATTGATCCTATACTTGTCTCTACTAATACTATTACTTCTCCTTCTAAATAGTACTAATGGTTGTTGAACCATTCTCAAGTACTTCTTCATTGCATCATGGATCACATCAAAATTCAATCTTTTCTTCTTGTGATTCTCCTTTTCCTCTTTTTCTCTAACTTTTGATGACCCTTTTAGCCCTTTTTTCAATCCAAACAAAGAGAAAGAAGGTTTGAATAGCTTGTTACCTTTACTATTCTTCTTGTTGTCACCACCTTCTTCTTTGTTGTTGTTGTTGCAGATGATGTTGTTGCTGGTGCCATTTTCTTTGATGGGGTTAACGTTTTCATCTTCTAGAAGCTCTCTTGTGGGGAGAGTGAAACTGTCCATGGAGTTTGATGAAGAACGAGGTGATTGAGGAAGGTGTGAGAGGAGATGAAGAGGGAGCAAGTGACCATGGAAGAAGATTTCATCAGCAGGAGATAAATCAATATTGTTGTTATTGTTCTTAGTACTATTGAATATGTTGTTGTTGGTGTTGGTGAAGGAACTTTGATGATGATGATGATGATGATGATGATGATGGTGATGAGAGTTGAGAGAGATTGTGAAGGAGAATTCATGAGATGGTGATGAAGATGATGAAGTATTATTTGAAGGTGGAGAAGAACAACTTTGATTTGAATTTGATACTAACTTTGATGATGCTACTTCTTCTTCTTCTTCAACTCTATTCCTTTCTTGTTGAAAAGATGCCATTTAGAAGAAGCTAATTAATTAGATTTGGTGTAATGTTTATGGAATTGTTAGGTCTAAAAATTTTTTTTTTTCCCTTTTCTTTCTCTCTTTTTGGTGACCAGAAGGAGAATATTTTGGAACCTTTTTTTTCTTCCTTTGAATGAATGAGAAGAGGAAAAATAGGTTTAGATTAGAAAGGGATAAAGGGAGTTGAAAGGCAGGGAAAGAAAGAGAAAGAGAAAGAGAAAGAGAGAGAGAGAGGGATTTAGTAGATAGTATTTGTCAAAGAGAAGAAGTTGGTCATTTTGGAAACATTTTTTTTAATTGTATGTAAAGTGTAAACTCTGACCGGGTCCTAGCTTATATTATATATAGTAAAATCATTGTGACATTATTTGAATGAATATATCATCATGTGAATGAATAAAATCATTGTGACATTCTTATTTCTTAGTTTCTTGTTAACAAAAATACATATATGTGTATCCATGTTTGTGTATATGATACACTCGTAGCGTGTTTAATGGTAAAAATTCAGGTACAGTCGACTTCACGTAAAGTTGATATCTGAGAACTGTTAGATGAGTCGACTTCACGTAAAGTTGATATCTGAGAACCGTTAGATGAACTCATCTAACGACTCTCAGATATCAACTTTACGTGAAGTAGACTGCACCTGAGTTTTTACCGTGTTTAATTTCTTGTATAAAAATTAGACCAATCTCAGTGCATAGGTCAAACTATTACTAAATTTTACATCGGAAAAAGGAAAAAGAAAATTTATTTTAATTATGAATAAATATTTTAATTTGGGCTTTTTATCAAATTTCTGGAAAAACACAGATTCAGTTCTAAATAAAATTGGCAAATTAGTTCTTTTTAAGATAAATTAGTAAATTTTCATTTAAAATGACATTATTTTCATTTACTATCAATATGTCGTTTGTCATTCTATTACATGTAGTCAAATAATATTTTAATGTGTGGTACTGATATCATGTCTGTATGCCATTAAGGCATTAACAAAAAATAATTGAAAGATTAATGTAAATTATGAATACTAAACTTAGAGATTAAGTTTAGTAAATTAAAATTTTAGAGACTAATTTAAAAAATTAGTACAATTTTAAACATTTTAATAAGATTTATTTACAAATTGCATATTTGAGCTATGTAAATAATAAATTTTTAATAAAGAGAGTTTATATACATTATTAATAATATTTTATCATCACTTTGATTATATTCACTAGGAATGTGAATCTGATGACATTTTTTGAAAAAAAAAATAAAATGACAATGTTAGTAAAATAGTAAAATAATATTTTAATTAATTTTAAGTTTATAATATTTATTATTTGTGAATTTTATTATTTTAATATATAAGAGTAATTAATGGTGTAAATTGTTTTTTTTTTAAAATGACTAAATAACTTTAGAGAAGCTGGATCCTTTTTCATGACATAAAAGTGTGGTAAGCTTGGGTAATAAGAGATCTATTCTGTGTATTCATTATGATGATTAAATAATAAAATATGAATATAATGTTGGTTTAGTATTTCAGTATAATATATAAAACAATTATTTTGATTATATAATACTCAAGAGAAGGATTAATTAGATGATTGATAATGAGATGTTGATATGTTTAACACTCGTGTGTGTAGGGAAAAAAGTGTTGGTAATTTAATCTATTGGGTTATTGTCAATTCACACAGCAAATCCGGTGCTGGTTTTGGAAATGGGGTCACAAAGATCCAAATTTGGCCACCAAAAGAAGATGGGATTGGCATGGCCAATTTTCACTTTAGAAAATATTTCAAATTTATTTTTTATTTTATAATAAATAATATATTTTTTCAGTGATGATTTGAGAAGAAGGTCCCCAGAAAGAGAAATTTGCACGTACGTACAATAGAGATTTGACAATTAAACAAGCTAAGCATGCTACAAATATATTAAAAATTAGTCACAAAATTAATTATTTATATAAAATATATATTAAAAATAAATTAAATAATATAAATATTTATATATAAATACATGATGATTAATTTTTTATATGTATATAATATTTTCCATAATAACAATATATAATAATAAAGAAAATAAAATTGTAATTAAAACCCATATTTCAAAAAGGAATCTTTGAATAAGATTTGCCTTGTATAGTTGCTTGTTGGCTATGTTCCAAGTGTATTATTGGGCTCCCCCACGTGCACCTCAACGTGTTTGATGTTCATAGAACAAATAGGTCCTAAGAACCTATAAAAACCTTTACGTAAATCCACAAAATACCATGATTTTTTCCACAAATTATGTCAAATCAAGTGTGAAATAGTTATATATTAAAGGCCTACTTATTAGTTAGTCACTTGATTTTGCACTTGCATGATATATAGAACGTATATATACATTTGTAATTAAAACAAATTTATAAATAAAAATATGAGAAAAAGTTTTGTCCTAGCTAGATTGATTTCTATTGCAAAATATGATGTTTTTGTTGTAATATTAAATGAAAAATATTTTGCTATACATTCGAAGTGTCATGTCACCAAAGTATTATATATTGACGGTCATAAAGTTTAAGAACTTTTTTTAAATCCATTTATAGGTTAGTTTTATAAATTTGAGTCCATAACACATGCATTTATATAATTGAAAATGATTTGAGATCAAAATGTTGGAGAAGATGATAAGGGAATAGGGTAATAGGCATCCATCTTTTGGGATTGAATAATAGTGTATTATTAGTGATTATTGATTTAGGTCACTTTCTTACATAACCATTCATTAATTAATAATAATAATGAATTATACTAATAACATCAAAGATACATACACAAATAATAATTAAATATGCATGTCGTTTAGGGCAAATAGGTCATGTGAGTGAGCCCCAACTCACACTGTACTTGTCTATGTTTGTGCAAGCCAAGTCCTCAGCCATACATCCACTACCCTAACCTGAAAAAGGTAGCAAAATACCAAACAAAAACCTATATTACATAAATAATTAATTAATTATATATTGTACATTAGACCCATTAATGTTTTTATTATTATTATTAGATTGGATATAAAAATAACTCCGATGCAAATATAAGAATCAATTTAAGATGAGATTAATTTGAGTATAATTCACTAAGATGAGGTTTGGGAATAATTTATAGAGGCTTGCTACACATACAAGTCTTTTTGACTTACAAGTTTTACAAGTTGCTACACATTAGATGCGTTATTTAATTTCCAAAGCGCTACACTCACCGTGAATTATGAACGACTCCTCTTCCTCTTCCTCTTCCTCTTCCTTTTCACTCACCGTGAATTATGAACAACTCATCTTCATCTTCCTTTTTCTCTTCCTCTTCCTCTTCTTCTTCTTCTTTTTCACTCACCGTGGATTATGAACAACTCATCTTCCTCTTCCTCTTCCTCTTCCTCTTCTTCTCCTTCTTCTTCTTCTTCCTCCTCCTCCATGTATTTCTTCGTTATTCTCTTTGCCTTTTCATTAGTTGTTTTATTTGCGTTTATTATTGGTATTCTTGCTTCGTTTTTTTTCGATTTTCATGGTTTCTGAAATCAAGCTTTGAAATCGTTTTGAAGATAATGAAACTTCAGAAATACACCCAAACGATTACAGAAATACACCCAAACGATTATAGAAAATACACCCAAACGATATTTCTTCGTTATTCTCTTTGCCTTTTCATTAGTTGTTTTACTTGCATTTATTACTGGTATTCTTGCTTCTTTTTTTTCGATTTTCATGGTTTCTGAAATCAAACTTTGAAATCGTTTTGAAAATAATAGAACTTCAGAAATACACCCAAACGATTATAGAAAATACACCCAAACGATATTTCTTCGTTATTCTCTTTGCCTTTTCATTAGTTGTTTTACTCGTTTATTACTGGTATTCTTACTTCTTTTTTTTCGATTTTCATGGTTTCTGAAATCAAGCTTTGAAATCGTTTTGAAAATAATGAAACTTCAGAAATACACCCAAACGATTATAGAAAATACACCCAAAGGACACTTTATGCATAATTCAGAACTCTTTCTCTTTCTCCTCCTCATATTCTGCTGCTTCTTCTTCTTCAAAAATGATTTCAGAGCTTGATATCAAAAAATAATGGAAATCAAGAATAATGAAAAAAGAAAACAAAGAGAAAAGCACGTAAATGAAGAAGGAGAAAGAGAAGGCAAAAAACGAAAGAAAAGAAGAAGAAGAAGAAGAGGAAGAGGAAGAAGAATGTGCAGCAAGAAGAAGAAGACGGTGCAGTGAAATTGTGCAGTAACGGTTGAAGAAGGAGAAAGAGAAAATAAGAAACGAAAGAAAAAAAGAAGAAGAGGAAGAGGAAGAAGAACGTGCAGTAACGTTCAAGCGCGTTAATATAATAACTTGTAAAGACTTGTATAAAAAAATGCTTGTATATGGAGAATTTCTCTAATTTATAATGGTGTGGTATAGAGTTGAAGACGGATTCATTCAATAAGTTGTGTTACAAAATATGCAATTATATATATATATATATATATATATATATATATACACATTATAAAATTAGATTTATCTCTATTTTAAAATAAAAAATTTTCTAAATTTTTGTATTAAAAATTTATTTTATTAAATTTATTCTCACAAAATAACAAAAATCTTCTTATTAAATTTCATCTAAAAATACGATAATATATATATATATATATATATATATATATATATATATATATATATATATAATCAAGATTAACAAAAAATAGAATATTGTGATACTATGTGTTTATTATGCCCAAAAATAAAATTATATGATTCAAATAATTTCACAAAAGACCTATAGAAGCCAACGGAATTAGATTAACTTTGAGGGAGGATCCAAAAAAAAAAAATACAGTTAATAAATAATAAAATAAAAATTTTAAAAAGACTAGACTAACATTTATGTATAATTTATAAAAAAATTAATGGTTGGGGGAGGCTATTGCTTCCTTGTGATGTATGAAGCTCAACTTCTGCACTAGATCTAACTAAGTTAATCCAAAAAATCATACAGATTAACCTATTCAATCTATTTGGGTACGAGTGTTATAACCCATACTCAACTTGACTTGCATAACAAATAAAATTGTTATTTACTATTTTAGATAATATCTGTAACTCAGTCATTATCTCAATGCGAGGTAATTTTTTAAATACTAAGAATGAAATTACCAATTACTATAAGTGAAGAGATTCATGGCTAAGTCATTATCTATCTCTGTAAATATTTTTATTAAATTTAAATATTTTTTAATTTCAAATTCACTTAAATCTATTTTAAAATTATATTAACTTAAGTATTAGAATCCTGTGCAGATAATTTTCTATCATCGTTTAGATAAAAATGTCGAACAATTCATCATTCTAGCAAACAAATCAAAACCTTTATAAAAAAATTTTAAAACTCACATTTAGACAGAGAAAAATCACTATTATAAATTGTGAGGATAAGTATTTTCGACTCACTAATATTTTAGAAAAATAATATATATATATATATGCTCTTATTGAAAATTTATATTTGCCTTTACTACATTAAAAAAATATCTATTAATTTCTGTGTCACAGATTGCAAAAGGTTTAAATTTTATATTTTGTATTTTATCTACAAACAATATTTTGAGATATTACGCTAAATTTAGAATCATATTTAAATTTTTAGCCGACCAAATAAGGTCATAGAAAATATTTAATATAATAATAATAAGACGCGCATTGATATAATGGAATAAATTAAAAGTAAATACAACTAGAAAATAAATTACATGATTGAATATGGATTAGTGTAGACCCCACACACACGTGTAACAAGGTGGTGGTCCATGCATATTATACATGCAACAAGCATAAAATTGAAAGAATTTTGTAAGCATGGTTATAAGGTCAACATCTTTATCATGGAGGCATTATTTGGTTGGACATACACATGCCATAAAAATGAAAAATAATAATAATACTAATAATATTCTAAATGTTCATTTCTTAGGTTTTTCTCCTTTTCAAGATAAGATAGTAAGAAAAAAAAAATGTAGAATGAGACAAATGCTTTCACACACTAGCATTTGGATGAGTGGGGAAACTTTTTCTCCTCTTTTTCTTTATCCATTTTCTTTAATTAATTATTTAATTAAATATATTGTATTGAATTCTTTAATTTGTTTGATATAGTCATGACCAATCTTAGGAGAGACAGCAAGCCAACAACAGAGCCTCGGAGTGAGCAACATATTATTAATTTCTCTTCAATTCTTTCAAACTTTCACATTAACTAATTTTGATAATATTAAAAAAAATATATCAGAATTTATTTTATTTAATATTTATTAATTATAATAATTAATAAATATTAACTAAAATAAATTTTGATTTTTTTATTAATTTTTTTATTATTAAATATTTTTGAACTGATTTATGTTTCAAATTTTGAAAAGGTGGGGTTTCATGTTGAGAAATCTAGAAGAAAATTTCATTACGGTTAATTTCTTCTATGCTTGGACATATATGATTAGTTAATTAAATAAGAAAAACTCTGACTTTATTTGTCTTCAAAAGAAATATTTATAGGCTTCCACTATAGCTAGTGCCTTAGTGGGATTGTGATTATATCACATAATATAAGGTGGATTTACTTAATGCTGAATTATTTTATTTATTTTAATCTAAAATAGTAGCTAGTCTATCTTAAATAAATTAACTAAATTCGAACTAATTTGACTCAAATTAAGTAATCTTACTATGGAATAAAACTCTCTTAAAATTCCCTTAATTCGTAAAACGTGTACCTAAAATTTCACTTAAAACTTAAAAAAAATAAATAATTAAGCTCAATAAATTAAAGTATTGAATCATTTTAATTAGTGTGAAATATCCTCTCTTTTTTAAAATCAATAGAAGAGGGTGTTGTTTACATAATCCTAGTCCTTAAATTTGAGGATTTAGAATCTACTAGCGGTTTTTGTGATGAATTTAGAGGAGGCTACCAAATGATTTCATTTTGTAGCGATTTTTTTTGTAATCGCCGCAAAATGTACTCGTTTTGCAGCAATTTTTGTGGCGGATTTCAAAAAGATTACCAAATAATCTCATTTTGCAGCGATTTTGCTGTAACCGTCGCAAAATGTCGAGTTGGTGAATATTTAGATACTCGTTTTGCAGCAATTTTCTACTAACCGCTGCAATATAATTTTTAACTTGATTTTTTTTGTTTAAACATTGCCTTGTTTAAACTATTCTAGTCCTCGCTTTTTTTTATTGAAAAACATGTTTCAAACACTGCAACTTAATGCATTAAATAAATTTTTTATTTTGTGTTACATAAAAATTAATTCATTAATTAAACAAAATATTTATAAATCAATAACAAAAAACAAATTTACAAATAAATCAGGTTTTCTCTTGTACTATCAGCGCATTTTGAGTTTGTATTCAAGCATAAATGATAACAAAAAAATCAAGTACATGTCCGAATTCATAAAGTCAAAACAAAGTTCAATAGAGCATAAAAATCAGAATTATTAAAGTAGACAAATAAGTATTGAGTCAAAATTTTTCATCAATATCGTATTGATCTGGTCAGAAAAATTCTGTCAAAAATTTACTGCAGTCACGTTATAAAGAATTTGATAAGTCATCTCTAAACTATGACAATTTGTTCAGATCGAAACCCCTTTTTGCAGCATGTACGTCATTTTCTCTATGTTGGGTGTTTAAAATTTCATTGCTTTTTTTTTAACCTTATCAAACTTAACATTTTTGGAGATGTCATATCTATCGAAAGAGATAACATCTAAATTGTCTTCTGAATCAGTGCCTATTCAATCTAGAGTGTCAACATCTATTTTCTTGAATATTCAGTTGACACTGAATACATGAACATGATTATTTGATGTAGTGTTAAGATGTGATTGCTCACTGTGTAATAACACACGTGAATTGAGTCATTAGTATTGTATAAAAGACTCATCTATCTATTATTATTTGGACAGGTTAAATTTGTTACATCATGGGATCAGTTAATTATTGAGCGAGAAAGGAGAACACAACTTGGCATAGGTGCTCCCTAATTGTTGAAATTGTGATAAATACTTTGCTTCTTTTTCTTGTGCAATGAACATAGCTAGCCACTAGCTATTCTACTATGTCATTTTCACATATAGTGCATACATTTCGAACAAATTAGAAAATCATAGTTCTTGAATTATATTTCTTTATTTAAGAATATGTTATTAGTTAATATATTATTTATTATTATTATATATATAATAAATTTTAAATTTTTAACATTTACTTAAGCGGTTGAGTAAGCTAATCATTCGATCAATCTAAGTTGATTTATTATATTTGTAGCTAGGTATATTATATTTACATAATTTTAAATTAAATTGGATTGATTTAGTAGTTAATTCACTAATCTATTTTAGTCTACTTAAGTAAGTGTCTGGAGTTTGAATCCTATTTTGTGTATGTAGCAACACATTAACTAGTGACAAACCTTTAAATAAAATTCTGATCAGTAATAGATTAGTCTTTGACTTATTAAATTAAAAAATAACGTAAAAAAATAAAAAAAATATTTACATAATTTAATTAGACAGCATCTTTCCTTTATTATTAGTATTTAAATTTGTATTATCAATTAACAACATCTCCCACTCTGTATCATTATATTTCAAATTAAATATAGTTAATTAAAATATATATTAGTTGATGAGGTAGAGACAACTACCTAGTAAGTTTCCTAATCATGTTTGGTTTGTTATAATTCAACAAAGTAAGAATTTTAACTTCAAACTTTCACATAATAAAGTAATCATGTGAGATTAACCAAGATAGAGAATAAATATATGTCTTGATTTTCTAACTATAGAGTATTTCAAATTCAAGTTTTGGGTTGGGAATAAAGTCTTATTTTATTGTTGGTTACGATACTTTCAATAAATTACCCTTCTCAGAGGCTCAGAGCAAGTCAAATGATTAATTAGTTGAATTTTAATATAATAGAGATGAGATGCCAATAATAATTTTATTAATAACTCTCATATGTTAACTTTACTAAAATTAAGTTAATTAGCCTTATGTCTTTTATAATTAATTTTAGGAACTCACTAAGCCTAACATATTTGAAGTTTGAATTTATATTAGAAGATAATAAGAGTAAATGGTCAAATTAGTTATTGGAAAATTATTCGTTTTTTAAATTGGTTTTTAAAAGATATTTTTAATTAAATTTGTCTTTTAAAAATTTTAAATTAGTTATGTTAGTCTTTCTGTTACATTGTTTGTTAATGGTGTTAAAATTTGCTAACGTGACATATTAAATGACATCCAACACACATCTAAAAGTTTTAATTGACTATTAACATGATTAATTTATAAAATTAGATAAAATCAACTCTAAATTGAGGGATTCTAATATCTTAAATTTTTCTCACAATTAAGTTTTGATTTGATATAATTTCATAAACTTATTATGTTAATAGTTAATTAAGACTGATAGATATGTGTTGAAATATCATTCAATGTGTCACATTAGCAATTTGATACCATCAACAAACAAAATAACAGAAGGAGTAATATGACTAATTTAAAACTTTTAAAAGATAAATTTAATTAAAAAAATCTTTCGGAGACCAATTTAAAAAATGAGTGATCTTTTAGGGACTAATTTATTCATTTATTCAAGATAATAAAGATGACTCTGACAAATTATTCACATAATTAACAATTATTGATAAAATAATTTAATAATATGATATCAAATTTTTTGTAACTAGAAAACCTAGAATTCCACATTTATTGTCTCTCTATTTTTTAAATAAGGCCAGAATTTTAATCTAAGATAAAAATATATTTATGCATAATTTAACTAAGATTGAATTCATTTAATTTCTAAACTTAGTTGTTGAAGGAAGATAGGGAAAAAGTCAAAAAGAAGATGAAATAATCCTAAGTTGTAGAGTCCCCACACATAATGTGAAAATTAGAAACACACGACCCGGAAAAGTAGGGGTTATTTCTTAATCATAATTATATTTGTGAAACTAAAAGAAGGAAATCATTAAATCAATAGATATATAGACGTGATGATGTCAGCATGACAAAATAATGAAAGTTCTTAAACTTTTGTACAACAATTATATGACAAGAGTGAGTTTGACAACAATGTTTATAAGTGATTATTATGAATTTAATTTCAATGTAACGATCAACTAAAAACTTTTACACGATTATTTTATTATATTAATGTGTTTAAATAATAAATTTAAAAATTAATTATTTTTGTTGATGTAATAATTATAAAACAGAATTAGTTAAGTGTATACTATGATGTCTATACTTACAACTGTTATAGTGATTATAGAATTTTAATAACTATTAAAAAGTATTATTAAAATTAAAATAACATTTTTTTACCATATAAATATAATCATTGTCTTTTAATTTGGATTCAACAAAAGGATAGAAAGTTAAGTCAAACTTAAACCCATTTTTCTTTTAATTCGTAAAAGGGCGTCAAAATATTTTGTACCCATTTTGTTTTTGTGTTTTCTTTTTTTTTGGGTCAGAGAGAATGGGCCAAGAAACCCAAAGAAGAAAAACAGCAACACATACATTACCTGATCAATTCAAACTAAAAGCACTACCAATATATGCATTAAATTTATACTCTCGTGACACTGAATTGTTGGCCAATATTTGTAAAAGGGCTTCAACATATTTGGCCCAGTTATCCATGAAGCTTGTTGACCAAAAATGTATACCAATGAGTGGGCCTCTAATTGGGCCCATATCATACTCTTGTGACGCTGAATTTTGGGCCAATAAGCCTTTTCAAATTTTGTGTGACAATGACATACTCCTGTAATTCATGGCCAAAAAAAAATACATTATTCAACCAGTGCCAAAGAAAGAAATATTCTCTTCCATTAGTAAATTACAATTTTATATTTAAGCCATGGTGGGGACTGCATTATTACATTAACGGTTGATAACTGATAAGTAAGAGGCAAAATTATATTGTTTTCTTTTTCATAAAATATTTACATTTTTCCTTAAATGAGTTTCACACCAAAAAGAAAACATATATTTATCCTTGATAAATAATGTTAACACGCCACTGAACTAGTTCAAGAGCCACCAATTTCTTTAAATTTAAGGCATAAAAGCTTTTATTTTCTAACTTTTTTTTCCAAGCTTTTCAGCTAGTGATTCAATCTTCCTCCTAATCGTTCCTTATTGTATTCTCTTTTTTTTAACAAAATATACTCTTTGACTCTACTTGAACTCTAAAAGCCTTCTTATTATTTAATGTATTTCTATCAAGTATTATTAGATTAATAATTTTTTTTCTGATGTAACAAGTTATTATGAAATTCAGACGTAATTTTTTCCCTTCCAAAATAACAATTAGCTGAAAATTAAGTTCTACATTGCGTTTGAAAATTTGTTTTTGTAAAGTAAATTGATCTAATTAAATTAATTAGAATAATAATCCCTTTTTACTAAGTTAGAATCTAATGATGTTATATACGGTCACGTACGAAAAAATACACAATTTACAAAAGAATTCTTACATTTATGAGTGTTTTTTAAAAGACAATGCTGGAGTGAGTATTCAGTAAGGTGTTATCGGTTCGGTTTGATTTGGTTTTGGACTAAAAGTTAATCGAATTGATCTATTCAATTTTTATAGAGTACTAATTAATCAGTTTGTTATTTGTGCAACAACAGAATCGAATCAAATCGAATCGAATCAAAAATAATTTGGTTCGGTCGATTTTTTCGGTTTTTAAATTCTAATTAACAGAAAATTAATTCCAGTAAAATAATGTTCAAAACAATCAATAAATTGAAATAACATTACATTATATTTAAATTCAACAAAATTTCAACTCATTCTAACAACTAAACATAAAACAAACACATTTGTTAAGTCTAAAATTTCTATTTCAATGCATTACTAAGCCATTTTTTCAGTTTAGTCAGTTTTTTGTCGAACTAACTGAAAATCGAACCGAACCGATCGATTTAATTTAAAAAAAAAAACTGATTTTTTTTTATTTTCTATTCGGTTGTTGTAAATTTTGACTCGATTTTACGATAAATTTCGGTCCGGTTTAATAACTTACACTCCTAATGTAGAGCATATCCTACAAACACAACAAACAAGCAAAATAAAAGATTAGTACATTTTTATAACATTTAATTTTAAAAAATAAATATATTTTTCATATATTGTCCATATAAAAATAATTTATACAAACAATAAAGTACGTATTATTATATAAGTGAAATATTATTTTAGCTAAATTTTAATCTAAATAAATGAATAAAAAATAAAGCAACAAATTCTAAAATCAAATTTGGCAAAAATAAAGTAAAATGACAACCTAAGCTGAGTTTAGTTGGTTGACCGAAGGAATAAAAATTGAAAATCAAATTAAGTAAAAAAAGACAGAAGACGAGAATGTGAATGTGATGTTGTTGGAGTTGGACCCTCCATTGAATTGAATTATGACAAGTCTTTTACTAAACTAAACTAAATGGTTTCTATGGTTAAGGAAGGAAAAGCCGCAATATTTTCTTTACCGTAGCTGCATGGGTCCCACCACCATCAAACTCCATCTCTCTCTCAAACTGCCATGTTTTTTGGTTTTCCGCTTTCACCTTCTATTCTCCGACCCCAACACCCACTGTAATTTTTTCAATCTTTTTTTCTTAATCATTATTTTTATTATTATTCATTTGTGGAATCTGATTAAAGCTATAGGGATATTAGGAATATTCTTATTATGCATTTCATGTTCCTGTAAAATGTTGCGGTTGGCACATTGGAATCATTCAAATAGAATATTCTTTCATAGTATTGGCGCTTCCTTCTTTTAAGTCATGGGTTGTTGGATTTGATGTTTGAATAATTAATGATGTTTCTCTGTCCAATTTAAGAACTGGGTATTTCTGTGTTTTGGGAAATATATTTGATTTCAACTAAAGGTTGGTTTTTGATGTATCAAGTTGCAATTTTTAAGGAAACTAGACATACCCTTTTGGCTTTTTTGTGTTTTCTATTGTTGTAATGTTGAGGTTGGTTTGAATTTTGATGCATTCATTTGTGTCTCATTGGAATGATTTTGTTGTTTGAATTTGGATGAATTCATTTTAGGATTGGAGTAACTGCCTTTGGTGGGTGAAATGCAAGCTGTGGAGAGGCTAGGGAGCTTCATCACCCGCGGAGTCTCGACTGTTTCAATGCCGTTCATCCCTTATGGTGGTGCTGTGGACATTGTTGTAGTTCAACAAAAAGATGGCAGCTTCAAGTCCTCTCCTTGGTTCGTTCGATTCGGGAAACTTCACAGGGTTCTCAAGGCTGATGAGAAGAAGGTTAGCATCAGTGTCAATGGATCCGAAGCCGGTTTCCACATGCACATGAACCATAAAGGGGAAGCCTTCTTTTTGAGGGATACACATTGTGAACAACAAGGGGATGAAGATTCTGGATCTAGCGAATCATCCTCGTCCGGCGAAGATGCTGATGTTGTCCTACCATGGGGCAGGAAGAGGAATTTCAAGTCAAAAAGTTGCAAGTTTGATCCGGATGGATCATTTGTAGCTGATATGAATGCCTTAAACAATGATAAGATTGTGGACAGGACTAATTCTCGCGGATCCCGGCTATTTAGGCTTGTGTTGGGGCAAAGGTCCTTCAATGGGGAAGTTGATGAAGATGCAGAAGACTTATTGGAACGTGCTGAGATTGCAGCCAACCTTTTGGACCTCAAGTGGTCTACAAATCTGAAATTCGACCAGCTACCTCGTCGAGAAAGAAAGAACACTAGGGGTGGTACCTTGGAGAATGGTTTACATTCATCTAAGGTAAACCTCCTCTTTGGTTCTACTCATAAAAATATATGTGCATAGATTGATTTGGTTGAAAGTCTTGCATTGATGTTCTTCTTTAGGTTGATGATTTGCATGCTCAGCAAAGGGATTGTTCTCATAGTGTCCTTGATATGTTTGATGTTGCGGACTTTGAAAAGCTACCTAAATTTCAAAAATCTCGCACCATTAGTGTATATCGGCCACATCGAAAAGCCAACAAGGTTAGGGCAGATACCCCAACATCTGAACAGCTAGCATCCTTGAATCTCCAGGAAGGAAGGAACTTGGTAACCTTTCGTTATTCGACAGCTATGTTGGGGACACAGAAGGTCTGTGAATGCGAATTTCCTTCTCCTTTATGTTTGTTTCTTTAATTGAAATCTCTATTTTATTATTCTTTCTTGTATGTTAATTTATGTTTCTGCCATTGATTATCAGATTGATGCTCGGATATATTTGTGGAAATGGAACACCCGAATAGTGATATCGGACGTGGATGGAACAATTACAAGGTGAAGATAGATATCTTGTTGAACAAGAAAGCTTTTATTTAATACATAATAAACTCAAGATTCAGATTATGGTGTGACAATGTAAACTTCTTTATCTTGTTTCATGTCTTGCAGGTCTGATGTTCTAGGTCAGGTCATGCCTTTAGTCGGAATCGATTGGTCACAAACCGGTGTTGCACATTTATTCTCTGCTATCCAGGTTGGTTCCTCTGTTTCATGTTTTAATTGTTTTTGAGAGTGAAACATGTGAAAACATTTTGTTGTGATATAACTGACTTTACTGATCATATATGCAACTTGATGGCTTCTATTTAATGGTTCCAATGATTATTTAGTTTAATTTTGTAGAGAGCATTATGATCAAAACTCTCCTTTAGATTGTGACAACAGTCTTATGATTTTTTTTCTGTCTATATCACACGTCGCAGGATAATGGATACCAACTACTTTTTCTTAGTGCTCGTGCAATTTCTCAAGCCTGTCACACCAGACGATTCCTATTCAACCTTAAACAGGTGATGAATAAATTAAAAAGCATGTTTAAGACCTAAAGAAGTAAAGAGAACAAATTTACATATTGTTATAATGCAGGATGGGAAAGTATTACCGGATGGTCCGGTCGTCATTTCCCCGGACGGACTTTTTCCTGCTCTGTATCGAGAAGGTCACTAGTCTACACTTCTCTCTCAAGTACCATGTATGTTCTTGCCATATGAACTATGAAACCTTATCTTCTTTACATCCTATTTTCAGTTATCCGGAGAGCTCCTCATGAATTCAAAATCGCATGCTTAGAGGTCGGCTTCTAGCTGTCGGTTATGATGACAATAGACATTATTCTTTAATAGTTTCTGCATGGTGTTGATTTAATTTGAATTCTGAGGCATGCAGGAAATAAGGGCACTTTTCCCTCCTGATTGCAATCCATTCTATGCTGGTTTCGGAAATAGGGATACTGATGAACTCAGCTACCTTAAGGTTGGAATCCCTAAAGGAAAAATCTTCATAATCAATCCCAGGGTAACTCTTCTTATTATTCTAAAATAGATAATGGAACCTTTATAGTTTATAAAATTTTCAAATTAGTTGACTTTTCCTAAGTTATAAGGACTTGGTTGAAAATTTTGATAAATTGTTATAATATAATATGGATTTGTTCAATTTCATGATTGCATTGTTTAGTAACTATATCCTTAAAACTATGTATGAGGTTTCAATTACAAACTTCAAAACTATTAGAACCAATCTGGTAAAAGAAACTCAACAAGTTTATAGGGACTAACACATTTATTTGATCATAAAGAAATGCTAAAATTTCTTGAAATGTTTTAGGCTTGACAAACTTCCATTGTTATCTACGTCTGTGTTTTCAGGGAGAGATTGCTGTAAATTGTTTCGACGCGCAATCATATCCTTCTCTTCATGCCGTTGTAGATGGAATATTCCCCCCGACAGACTCGTCTGAGCAGGTTTACTTATGAAAAAAGAAACTTTTATGTGTGCGCGCTCGTGTGAATTTTATGCTTTTCCTTTGATCACAATATCAAATACTTAACAAGTGTTTTGATGGGGTTGGATCATTTTACATTTGTACTGATATGTGTGTGGCCCTTCTCCGAATTCGGCTTTAAGGCAGGATGCTTGTGCAATGGGCTGCCCTTTTGATATGTATATCTGATTATTGGTTAATACAAGTATTTGTTGGGTAACTTATTTCTTGGGCTTGTTCTTGTTCTTGCCTAAACTTGGTTGTAGGAGGATTTCAATTCATGGAACTGTTTGCGGTTGCCCTCGGTGTCATAAATATTAGCAGAATTAAATCTCTGTCTAGTTGTGGCTGTGCTGCTTCAGGAATTGTACAGGTAAGTACGGTTTTCGGCTTGAAATAATCAGTTTTACTCTGTGATTATATTTATTGGACTCCTCAACTTCTTAGCTATTGACAAGAATTCAAAAGCTACTCATTGCAAAGTATTTGAACTTGTTATTGTTTGTGTGTGGTGTGATGTGATTATGTGACTAATTTGGAAAACATGGTGTTTGGATGATTATGTATATTTTGTCCCCATAATTCGTTATCTTAGATTGCGTACTAATTAAATTTAACTGTTGAGGATTTCTGGATCCGTCACTGATCACATAATAAGGTCATGTGAAATTTTAACACGAGCGCATTGGATCCATCTCCGGGTTTGGATTACTATAGGACATTGAATTTCCTAATGTCTTAGAGATATTTGAAAACCTATAGCTATGTTGGTGTATTTTAGTAGTTGTTTAAGCACATTTTGATTAAAATAGAAAATTGTAATGAATGCAGGTGAATCTGTAGCTATGGCCAATGACCACAGCATTGTAAAGATATATGGATTGATTTGTTGGCACTTATCACCACTCCATGGATGGAAGATTTGTGAAGAAGAGAGGAGGAAGTGTCTTCTAACCAATAAGTTCTTCTAACCAATGTCACTATCAAGCACAGCATATAGTATTAGAAGGGGGGAAACAATAGTGAGAAGAGAGGAGGAAGTGTCTTTTGTTTCTTCTATATTGTACTATGCTCCACTTAATTGTGTTGAGCTATTTTTTTTGACAAAAAAAAAAGAGAGAGAAAATCAGAGGAAGTGTTTTAACACCTGTTTTTTAATTTGTGTGTGATTTTTTGACATAATTTTTTTTCTTTTTTGTTATGTAAATCAACATTTATATGTATCATTTATGAAAGTGCAGGCTGTATTTTTGGCAACTTGCCTGTATCTTGCTTCAAATTTAACTTTATGTTCCAAATACCCCAAAAAAAAAAATTTGTATTCTGCCATAGATATTAAAATTAAGCGTGTTTATTTTGACTACTCTAAAATTTAACTTAAGAAGTAACGGTTACATTATATTTATAAATAGAGTAAACTATTGTTTTTTATTCTCAAAATTTGGAGTAAGTTCTAAAGTTGTTCATGACATTTAAATTGTTATATTAAAGTCTAAAACGTTTCAAAATTATCTCAATGTTATTTTTTTGTTAGTGATCTGTTAACAAAGTTAATGTTGGTACAAAATTTAGATGATTTTAAAACATTAAGATTTTAAATAGGATGAAAACATTGGGATAAAAACGATACATTACTTTTAGAAGAATTATCAAATCAAATAAAATGATAGTAAATCATCTTAAGATTTTTACTTATACTTATAGAATGGCTTGTAGATAAATTTTTGAAAAAGAAAAAAGCATGATACATACACAATAAAGTATAAATTATATATTTTGTCTCTATAAATTTTATTTTATTTAATTAAGTTTTAAATAAATTTTATTTTTTTCTTTCAATAATTTCAATTTTTTATGATAGATAATTATTCATTTTATTTTTTTAATTTTGATCTTAATCAAAAACAAATTTATTGAAAGTAATGTGGTTAAGAGTAAAATTAAAATAATAAATTTATTTAGAAAAAAGTAATGTGATTAAGAGTAATTTATTAGATGTGATTAAAAAAATAATTAAATAACTACCTATAGTAAAAAATTAATATTATTAAAAATTAAAATTAAAATTTATTTCAAATTAAAAGTAAAGGTTTATTTAACATTAAATAAGTTTTGTACATTAGAGATAAAAGGTATAATTTATACTTTATTGATATATATCATGCTTTTTTTTTTCTTTTTCTAAAAATTTATTTACTAGTCATTCTACAAGTATTTCATAATGAGTAAAAATCTTAGATTCATAATGCAATTTATCCCGTTAAAAATTTACTTTTAATTTACTTAATTTAGTAATTTTTCTAAGAGTAATGTATTATTTTTGTTCCTAATATTTTTATCTTATTTAAATCTCTAACATTTTAAAATCGTATTAATTTTGTCCCACCATTAACTCTGTTAACAAATTATTAACGGTAGGATAACATTAAAAAAATTTTAAAACGTTAAAAATTTAAATAGGACGATTTAAATGTTATGAACAACTTTAAAATTTATCGAAACTTTAAGAACAAAAATGATACTTTATTCTTATTAAAAACATATCTTTTAACAGGCATGAGACTTGCAATAATAACTAACTCTTCATAGAAGCTAATTGTAAATTTCGGTTTTGATCTAATTTGATCGGTTTTAATGCATACCACAATAATAATATCTAAGGATAATTTAATTATGGAAACACGTGAACGAATTTGCAAGTTGTGAGAATGCTCCATCACATAAACACTTGAAAGTAAAATTTGTGAATCTAAAATAAAAACATTGTTACACAAAATAAAATGAATTCAAATCACATATCATCATAATTACATTTCCCCTCAAAACAATCAATATAAACACTCCATTGACTATCTAGATGTTAGAATAAAAATATGGTAGAAACTCGGAGGTAGTCAATTTCACATAAAGTTAATACTTGAGAGTCGTTAGATGAAAAGTTAATCAAATCAATTAAATCATTTAACAGTTTTCAACTATCAACTTTACTTGAAGTTGACTGCAACTGAGTTTTCACCTAAAAACACATTAATACAAACCTTTTTCGTTTTTAATATAATCTACTTAGTGATCCTAATGTTCAAGTGCTTCTCAGCAAGTTGAGCCAGCTTTCTAAACTCGCCATCATCGATGAAACCGTCGTGGTCCGTGTCGGCATACTTCAACACCCTATCGCTCTTCCAACCGGCGAACAAGCCTCCGGCCGTGAGCCGGAAAACCTCTCGCAATTCCGATTTGCTAAGGCGGCCATCGCCGTCTTTGTCAAATGATGTTTTCAACCATTGCTTGAATTGTTGAAGCGTCATAACTCTCTTCCCATCACTATACACATTCTTGTACTCTATAAATGCCATAATAATAATTAATCAATCAAAATCACAAACAAAGGTTGATGTGTTTTGTTTGTTGTAATGATTTTTTATTTGTTGAATGGAGTATGTAGGTTTCTATGGGAAGGGTTTGGTATTTATATGTAAATGTTTGTGGATATAATATTAGTAATGTTTAGCTTTTGTATGATAAACATGCGGTAATGTTATAATATTATTATTTATTTGCAATTTGTATTTTATTTTTCTTTTAGGGTGAGAATCTTTTTCGTTTTTTTTCTTTTAGATCAGAAGAGAAAGAGAAGATGTTTTTAATTATATATATCTAGTTTTATATTGATACTCAAATATTAGATATACTTGTATTACTAATTAAGATCTTTTCAATTTTTATTTTAAAAAAAGTGAAAAATAGATATTTTTTAGATTTTAATTTATTTTAAAAATTTATATAAATATGTGAAAACTAAAATAATTCTATTTTGTTAAAATGAAAAATCCCAAAGGCATATACAATATATATCGACTACTCCTATCATATTAAGTAATATTATTCATATTTATATAGGTAATTTTAGTGTCATATATATATATATATATATATATCGCCGCCTAATTTTGAAATAAATTCGTACATAGATACATGGATGCATGTTTTTGCTTTGTTGATTGATGAACATGAACAAGAATCGTTGATTATTCTCTCTATAATTGTTAGCTACAAAGTCTAGTGTTTCATCTGATCAAGCTAAGTAATTCAACATGATTATTGATACTTCCCGTCAAGAAAGTCTTACACGTTAGAATCTTTTAAATTTCTAAATATTAAAGAGCCAATACTTTAGTGAAAAAATAGAATAATTAATTAGTATTAATTTAAATGTAAAAAATGATATTAAAAATTATTTTTTTGGCCAATATTAACCAATTTTTTAAAATTATGTTAATTATCTTAAATAATATTAAACTCTAAATAATAAATTTTTAGTTTAAATCTTAAATTATAAATCCTAAATTTTAAATTTTTTAAGAAATTAAAATTTTTAGAATTAAAAAAATAATTAATATTGATTAATTAAAAATTTGTTTCTATATATATTTTCTGTTAAATAAAAATATTAGTTATTTAACAATTTTTGTTAACATATATAAGTGATTAAAATATGAAGATCAAAGAAATCGTATTATATATAATATAAACAAGCTAGCTAGTTGGTGGCAGGCTAGGTTCTTCAAGCGGAAGCTCAGAAGCTTCGGCGGAGATAAAAAGTATAAGAATGTATGGCTAACCCTAAATTAAATTAAACCAAGCAAAATTGCAAACTAATAATAGCTTTTGCTTTACACATCGATACGCTGTATAAGGACAGATACTGTGTGTTGCAACCTCTTTAGGAACTTTCTTTAGGAACTTTATTATAAGTTTTCTTTACATTTCTTAAATTATGCATGTAATGTATTATCTATCATGGGCTACATAAAAGGTGGACACTAAAAGTTTTGTATTTTGATTTATTATTTTTTTTAAAAGAAAATTATATTCGTGTATACGAATAATCAATTGTGTGTTGTCACACTTCACTAAAAATATTTTTAAATTTATTACTTAAAAGATCATAATTAAATAAATAAATCTAATTAATTAGGTTATCGTATAAGATTTTTCACACATTATTAATATATTAAAATTATTTTTTTTAACTATCAATTTGGTTCAATTTTAATTTTTATTAGAAAATTTTAAATTCTAATTAAATTTTAAATTTTATATTGGATTATTACTTCGTCATTTAAGAAAAAACGAATATAATAAATAAATTTATTTTATTTATTCACATTACAACAAAAGCGACATGTTGCAGTGCTTTCTTAGATTTAGCGATGGTTTTAACTCTTGCAATTTGTTTTTATGTTGTCTAACCAATCATTGCCAATGTCTCATGCTATCTATCGTGTTAGAAACGAAAGACTAAATTAGACGAAGAATTTGTATATTATTAAATATAATCAAGTTGTCTATTCAAGTTATGTGAAATGATACAATATAAAAAGATATTTATAAATACTAAAAGAATTATAATAATAAATACGTAATTTTTTATAATAAATATTCAAATATATTAAATAATACTAATTTATCATAATTGATCCTAATTATATAAAAATAATAATTAAGAATGAATTATTATTATATAATTTAATATATTTGATTAATTACTACTTGTTTGCAAGACAGCATCGTTTTCTTTAATAAATATTTTAAGATATACTCGCCCGTCATTCTTTCTATAAATCAAATGTGCGAAAAGTTAATTTCTTAGAAGGATCATTCATATGTTGTGTTGTACCTTCCTATATCTATATAACTTAATTACGTTTATCATCTGTGTCACAATAATTAATGATAATTTGAAACCATCAATCTTGAGGAGCATCTTCCTTCTTCTCCTTGCGCTTACTTTAGGAATTAATAATTTAAATTTATTTAGCAATAAAATATGGACTTTAATTTGTATGGCTGAGCTGCTGCTCTTCTCATCCTTACGCATCTTGTTTCATCCTTTTGTTCTTAATTAACTATCAAAATCTATAGTATATACATTGTTAACGCCATAATTTATATATTGTGGATATGCTTTTGCTTTACACGTGTGTAGTGTACTCTTGTCTGTCTTAATCTATAATATTATTATTTTAGAACTGTACTTAATCATTAATAATTTATATTTATATTTATTGAGAATTTATACATATGAAATATATAATTTATATTTATATTTATTAAAATTTATACATATAAATTAATAAAAATTATTTGTTAAAAATAGTTTGACAATATACTAGTTAAATGGTAGTCAAAATTAGTAAAAAAATGTTGACCTGAAGATTTTCTGATATTGGAATAATGTATTAATGTAGGTTTAAAATATTACTATACTACTTAGTTAAACATGGATTTTGTAAAACTTGTAACCATGTTTGAAAAATTTAAACTTCAATTCTTCGTTTGCAAATTACAAAGCGCTTTTAAAAGAACGAAACTAAACTTATATACATAAAAGATGTTATTTTTGTGACAAAAATATTTAATTTTTTTTTATTTTTGTTGACTTTTAATAAAATTTAACAAAAATTCCTAAATAATTAAAGTTAGATATAGAATTTTCAAATTTTGTTATAAATTTTAAATTTTGTTAGATCTAAATTTTTTAACTCTAAATCAATCAAATTTAGGTCGATTTTGTTGCGATGACAGTGCAGGTAATAGTGGTGTTACTTAAATAGTGGTGATAGATGGATGATTATGAAAATTTGCGGGGTTTAGATAAAAAAAAAAGCGATAATAATAGTGTTATAAGTTAAAGATAAAAGGTAGAAATAATTTAAAATTTTTAGTTAATTTTTTAAAAAGTCAACAAAAATTTAAAGATCGAATATTTTTATAAAAAAAAATATTTTTTATGGATATAAGTTTAATTTCATTTTTTTATGAATAATATTGTCTCAGAACATTCACGAGCAAAAATCGTTGTTTTTTTTTCTTTAGGCTACTAAAGCTTTCCTACGTGCCAAACTATGGACCTGAGTTTGTGTCTCAACTTATGGGCTTGAAAGTCCAAATGTTAATTAGACTTATGGCCGTGAAACCCAATTTTATTCTGGTTTTGGCTTTTTTTCTTTAGTCCAAACTCTTAAGGCCTTTGTTATACGACCAAAAATAGTTTTAGCTTATGTTTGAGATTAGAAAGATATTCTATCTATCGATCAAAAAAAAAAAAGCAAGATATTCTATAAGGTTGGCAAGAGGGGCCAAGGTTACCAGTATTTTTTCAATGAAGTTTTTTAATAAAAATTTTATTTTTAACTATTTTAAATTGATCTAATGGTTAGTTAATTTATCTGCGCGTAAGCAATAATCTGAAACATCTAGTTAAGAGATATAAAAAAACCCTTACAAAAAAAAAGAGATATAAAAAAAGTATGTATTTTTATATTTATCATTATTATTATATAATTCTACATACTTTTTCTGTTAGGATCGGATAACTAATTTAACATCATGTTTTTTTGTTCATGATTTAACATCATTTGAATGATCAACTTACTAGGTACCCATTCTAGTTGGGCCAATATATAAATTTTAAGTGTTGAGAAATGAAAGATATATTAATATAAGTGGTCTTATTATTTAATATTTATCCACTATATGAAGAGTTACATAAAACTACATAAGCAAGCCCATACATAATTTTAGAGGTGAAAATTCAGGTACAAGTCTATTTCACGTAAAGTTAATAGTTAAGAGTCGTTAGATAAAAATTTAGTCAAATTAGTTAAATCATCTAACAACTCTCAGTTATCAACTTTATGTAAAGTCGACTGCACCTGAGTTTTCACTTTTATTAGATATTTAGAAATTCACGAATCTTCTGTGTAATACAAATATACTATCCCACTAATTATGGAAGCTCGTTACAAAGACACTTATACCCTTACAAAATCTCAAAACTCAAACCATACATATAAAGTATATAAAAACTATAGTCATAGATGAACTTAACTATTTAGAAGCATTTATAATATAAAGTAAGAACTACACACCTCAAGAGAATTATTATGGGTGCATGCATCATGCAACTTGGTCCTTAAGCTTGTAGTGACCATTCTTGAGACGATCAAAGATATAGTCAATAAGTGAATTAATTTCATCATCACCACTTACTTTTCCATCATGGTTGGCATCAACATTCCAGAGACAAAATTGGGTTCTACATGAAGGGAATTTGGAACCAAGATTCTTAAAAGCTTCCTTCAGTTCATCCCTTGTGTAACAACCGTCCTTGTTTTTATCTGCTTTTTCCAATAATTTCTTTACTTCGGCTCTCATGTTTTCAGGTGGTGGGTTGTATTCTGAATAAAACATCTTTAATAATTTCTCTCTTCTTCCTTTTTTTTTTGAAGGCTATGTGGTTGTGGATGGAAATGATGTGTTAGGACAAGATGATTTATATAAGAATAATAGAAGGCTTGAAGCAATGGCCATCTGGATATATAATATCTCTTCAACTACTTTTGTAATATTGGATAATATTCTTTCAATTTTTTTTTAGAGAATAATAATAAAAAATTATAGAAAAGTAAAGAATAATTGATTTTGATGTATTAATAGTGTAGAACTTTTTAGATAGTTACTAGCGTTTGGTGGAGAGACAAAGACCGAAAGATTAAGACTAAGAGACAGAGATTGAAATAAATATAATCTCAGTATTTTGTTTGGTGCAAAGTAAGAGACGAAAATTGAAATAAGAATAAAGCTCTAATTTAAGTTGCACAAAGGGTAAAATTAGAATTAATTAATTGAAATGAGGTATTTTAGATATAAAATGTTATTAAAGTTTAAATCTCCGTCTTTAAAAATTTCAGTTCCTTGTGTTTCCATTTTCTGAAGATACTGAAATACTAAAATTTTGAAAGTCTTTGAGTCAACAAATATGATACTAAATTTCAGTCTTTCAGTCTTTGTCCCGATACCTCAAAATAAACGCTACCTAAATTACATATCTTTTTATAATTATTTAGATGTAAAAAATAATTATTGTTAATGATGTGATAATATAAAGTTAGTTGTAAATAGAGTAAATTTTTTTTATTAATTTCTGATTATTTATCGAAAAGGTAAAGTATTTTTTTATAATTTAAAAATTTTTAAACGATCACAATTATTTGAAAATTGGTTTAAATAACAATTGTAATTGGTTGTCAAATAGTGATATATCGATATGTCAGATATAAATATATCGTGACTGATATATAGAAATTAAATGGTTTTTAGAAATGATTTTTAAGAATAGAGACTAATCAATTTCTTTAAAAAAAATTAAATTATTGTATCAAAATTAAATTTAAAAAATATTATTTTGACACGTAAAATCTTAATTATATATAACAAAATGTTAATTAATAGAATGCAAAATGTTTGTATTTTAATTTTGATTACTTAATAATGTTAAGATGCATGGAATGAATTTAATGAATCATACATCATCAATGCTTGCATCATGGTTTTCAATTTGCCTTTCATCAGAGAATCCAAATTAAAAAGAGGAACACATTTTTATTTGATGAGTACCCTTCCCGTTGAAGTCGCCACTTATCGTTTAAGAAAAGCCAGATTCTCAAGGAAAATTATGGTTGATATATATATATATATATATATATATATATATATATATATATATATATATATATATATATATATTAACTTGGTCTCTTAATAATAATTTTCTATAAGATAAATTAATACTTAACAAAAAAACCTGATAAATTAGTCTATACTTATTTAGAATATTAGATATAAATTAGAACCAGATGAAGTTTACTAGCATTTTAGTGGCAAATTAATCATTAATTTTTCTAAAACTTGTATAACTAGGCGATTAACTTGTCTAAAATTTTAAAAGAAAAAAAATTTGCCAATTTACTTGACTGTAACCATTTTGCTAGGAACTAATTTATTTAACAATTTTGTTATGTTACTAACAATATTTTTACCAATTTCTGCCAACTCTAATTTATAACGGTATTTAATGAGTTTTTTTATGGATATATCTAATAAAAATATTTTTTTTATGGATGTATCTTTATAGATATATTTTTTAAATGTATCTCTCTATACATGTGTTTAAAATATAATAATTAATTATTATTAGTAATAAATTGACAAATAATATATTAATACCTTATACTAATTTATTCGATGCAAAAATTATTCAAACTTGGATGACTCTTATTTTTGTCTTGTACTTAAATTCTAGTTAATTTTTTTAAAAAAGAGGACAATAAGAATTAAATTGTAAAATTTTTAATTATAAAAGTTCAGCTATTGTATGATAAATGATCTTTTTTAAAAATATAAGCGGTTGGATAGAAACATGTTAAATATTCCATATCTGACACCTAAGACCTTACACACAATTATATCGGGTTCCAATAAATTAGCATTTCCCCTAAGAACAAAAGTAGTTATAACTTTGTTTTATTATTTTGCATTTTTTTTTTTTACTAAATCCGTTACTTTAATTCACTTGAGCTTTTGTACCACTGAAGTTTTGCATTATTTATATTCTCATTCTCAACCAGTCCAAATCGGAATCTTGGGTCAAATATGATATAACATTATGTGGCATGTGATGTTTGATTCTCTCGTTAGAAGATTAGTTTGCATCAATTCATCGTATCTTTCACTTGGAATATATGATTTTTTACACTGTAATAATAGAAAAATTCATTTATAGAAAAATTTTGAAATCACTTATAAATTGAAATGAATATTTTTGTTAATTAGGTCAAATTTTAATAATAAGAAAAAATACACTTTGTATTATAAATTAACCAACAATTAACCAATAAACAATACTAAACTATATAAATGATGAAGAAAAAAAGGTAAAAAAAGATATACATGCATCTCTTTTCAACACTATTCACACTGAATAAGCCTCTAGATAGATACATATGCACCATATAGCTTAGAATAATCTTAAAAAGGAGTGAAGAAAAAAAATCAAACGAAAATTTTTTATTTGTTAACCTTGATTTTATTATTTCTATTTTTCTTATATATATCTAATCTCTTTATGCAATAAAAGGAAAACTATATGTTAATATATGTAATTAAAAAAAATTTGACAAGCGGTGCAAGTATATAGACTTCTCACATAAGAGTTTTATTTGGGGTTTACATGAATTTTTATATTGTCATAATACCACCTTTTTAAAAAAAAAAAAGATTAAGTGAATAGAAATAGAAAGTTATAATAAAAATAATTATATCTCTAACACTTCTTTTGTTTTAAGTAAGAATCGAATTTTAAATTTTTCGAACATGTATAAAATTTTGATACTATATTATTATACCACTTCTTTCAAAAATTTAAACTAATAAAAAGAGACAATATAAATGTCTAACCCACGTAAACTTTCTTTCTTTTCATTTTTCTTAATTTATGCTTTTTTTTGTATCATTAAGCTAACAATGGTAGACCATTAAATAATAAAAAATTTAATACTATATTATGAAATTTTTTTAATTTTAAATTGATGAAAAGAAGTACAAAAATAATTATCAGATTATATCTCTAACAATACATGAGGAAATCTATTAACGAGCTAATAGTAAAAACGAAAAAAATGATTACTTACATAGTGATGTTTTTAAGTAAATATAATAATTAAGATATAGATACATATTATGTTAAGCAATTTAATAAATATATTAAATTATTTAACGATTTTTAATTATTAATTTTATATAAGAATATTTTAATATGATTAATCACCTCTTTGCAAGGTTTTAATTAAGCTAATTAAGTTTTCTTATTCGAGTAAACACAAATATATCTCATAGGATTACTTTAATTTGTTTTTAAATTTTTAGAAGAAAGAATAATTCACGAAAAACCATGTACAAATTAAACAAAACTAAACGTATCTCCAAAACATTTACTTATGAAAATTTCTTATTTTAGAGAGAAGGATAAAATTTAGCATGCCTTCATGTTTTCGTTTGTGAGGGTGTTGTGATAGTCTATGAAGTAGTTTTGTTGACTACCACTGAGATAAGAAAGGTAGGATTTTTAGAAGTCTTTTAACGAGAATTTCTTTTATTAATTTCTTTTTTTTTGGTCTACAGTATCTCTCAATTCGACAGGTCAAGAACTAATTCGTCGTGGATCTGAGCTTTATTTAAAGGGTCTACAGCTGACCAATAAATTGCTGTATGCACAATGCAGAATTTAAACTTCCGACACTTACTTAAGCGGACAAGTGAGCTAACCACTCGACCAACCCAATTTCTTTTATTAATTTCTACCATTCAAAATATATCCATATATATATATATATATATATATATATATATCCTTTTTCTTAAGGTTTTGTTTATAAATCCCGGAGAGAATATATATAAATTGATTTAAACATAAAAGTAAAATTAATCTCCAGAAAAAAGTTAGTATTATTTATCTTCTATATAAACAGTTACATAAGACACATACATGAAAATTAAAGTAGATATTCACGAGTCCTCTATGTGACACAAATATACCAATTGTTGCACTATATGTGGAGGCTCGGAAACCATGCAACACATTCAAATATATCCACTTAAAAAAAAAAAATATCTAACATCAAATTATCTAATTTCATAATAGAAATAACTACGGCTCAAAAACATGTAACGTATTTAAATTAGTATATAAAGTTCGGATAATAGTAATTAATTAAGCTTGCCGTGACCATTATTGAGGCGATCAAAGATATAGTCAATAAGAGCATCAATTTCATGACCACTGACTTGTCCATCGCCGTTGGAATCAACATTCCAGAGAGCAAATTGGGTTCTCCATGAAGGGATCCTGGAACCAAGACTCTTGAAAGCACTCTTGAGTTCATCCCTGGTGTAACAACCATCCTTGTTTTTATCTGCTTTCTCCAATTCTTTCTTTATTTCATATTTCGTGTTTTGTTGGTGAGTATGAGGGTAATGCATCTTCTTTAGTTTTATACCACTCTACTCTCTCAACTACGTGTAGTGTAAGAGGGCTTTATATAGCAACAATATAGAACCCTTAGCTTCATCATCACGTTAATAGCTTCAGATTTTTATGTTGGGCCAACCGTGAAGAGTTCTCGACTATTGGGAAGATTTTGCCATTTCGAAGAGGAATCAAGTGAGAGAATATAGATGAGAAGACACAACATCTAACTCAAAACCTTAAGGTGTCAAGTTAATGGGTCTCTCATCTTATAAACTTCTCACTCTTCTATGTTTTTTTTGATGTGAGACTAACTTTAACACTCCCCAGTCCTCACATTTGCAACATTAACATTTTATTGGTTCTCCTAGAGAGAGAGAAAAATCAGCCAATACATATAGTTATAAAAAATTAGCTACTAATTAATTAGGTGAAAACTCAGGTGCAGTCGATTTTACATAAAATTGATAATTGAGAGTCGTTAGATGAAAATTTAGTCAAATCAGTTAAATCATCTAACAACTTTCAATTATCAACTTTACGTAAAGTTATATTACTTCACCTGAGTTTCTACCAATTAATTATTGTACTGTATAAAAATATTATATTTTTTTATAAAAATATTAATTATATTACTGTAAAAATAGTTTAATTATTTTGTTATGACATGTTTAATTATTGAGCAATGGAAAATGTTTGATAATAGTTGATTATTTTATAAAAAAAACATAAAAAATAATATTTTAGCATAACTAAGTAACTGTTTGGTTATATATAATCGACGGTTTTTGTGCAAGGACAACTAATTTGGAGAAGTTTTGTGAATATTATTGTAAATTAATTATTGGAGTTTAGGAAATTAATTAAAAAATCTTAGGCGGCGGCATAAGATAGATTAGGGGATGAATGATTTATTCCCATTTATTTCAAGGGTTCAAATGAAATGAGTCACATGTGGTATGTTTATATATTTGTCAGCAAATTGATTCTCTCCTCTAATCAATGCAAAAATATACGATAATATTAGAAAGAAAAAAAATAATCTATTTAAATAATTTAAATTTATTTTATTTAATATTTATTATTATTAAATATATTAAATAAAATTAAAAATAGTCGATTTTAACAATTTTTTTTTAATATTTTTATTTTTTGTTATTAAATATTTTCGTACAAATTATGTAGAATATGAGGACAAAATTTTTCTAATTAACTACATCATCAATGCTTACATCATAGCTTTTATTTTCTCTTTCATCAGCGGAATAAAAGGGAATAAAAATAAAAACCAATGCATTTTGATCAGACGAGTCCCTTCTTAGCTTCTTAACGATGATGCCGAAAGAGTTTATGTAATTGATTATTATTATTATTATTATTATTATTATTATTATTATTATTATTATTATTATTATTATTATTATTATTATTATTATTTGTTCCGGGGCTTACCTAGAACCGGATGGTGGTTGGGCTTGTCCAAGCGCTGGAGGAGTGTGGTCTCCGACTTGGTTTACGTCTGGGAGCCGCCTCCGAGTTGTGTGTTCCAAGAGATGGGGGGTGGTACCTGCAAAGACACTCCGATGCCTAAGTCAGCATGAGGTTAAGCAGGTTTAGAATGTATTGGAACTTATAGATACCTGAGGGGTGTCAGTGTATTTATAGTGGTGAGCCAATAACCACCGTTGGTGTAGTGCCGTATCTTTAGGGTGCTAACCGTCCCCATTATCTTGGGGAGGTTAAGATACGGCTTTATGAAGCGGTTAGAGAGATTTTCGGGGCGGTTACTCATTTGAATGAGTGTTTATCTGCCAGCTAATCTCTTACCTGACTTCTTCAGATCAGGTCGTGGTTGATACCGACTTCTTATGTGAAGGTCGGTATTTGTCTAGGCGTAACCCTTCAGGTTAGGCCTTTTATTTGGACCTGGGCCTTTGCATTGGGCCAGGGTATGAACAGTGCCCCTACTTGAGCCCAAATTTTCTTTAAAGTTTGGGTTCAAGTATTCAACTCGGGTGCATAGTCGACTTGTTTGAAGAAAACGCGGGTCTTAGAAACCGACGTGATTTTCGCGACCTTTTGTTTCTGACAGTTACGTCAGTTCAAGCGTCGTGTCCGTTGGGGAAGTGTTGAGGGCTTTGGTAACGGTGCAATCTCATTAATGACTGCTCCGTTTTTACCATTATGCCCCTAGGTGTATTTATAAATACTTTCCCTCTCTTTCTATTTTCCGTTTCTGCAATCTTTCAAACTTCTCCTTATCTTGCTCGTGCTGCATTCTTGCGTTCGAAGACTTCTGTTTTTCTCCAACCTTCATTTTCGGATAAAGGTTAGTTTTGTTTTTTCATGTCATGCTTTATGTTTGCATGTTTTGTTTTGCGAGTGGATAGGTTGTCCTGTAGATTCTAGCTTCATGTCTCTCCTCTTTAGGGGCCCTGTTTTTTGATTTTTCTTTTTCTTTTTCCTTTTTGTAGGTCTCTGCCACTTTTTCTTTATATAAAAAATGGCTTCTGTAGAAATTCTTTCTCAGTGGGTTGACGTTACGGTTCTTGGGGAGGAACCGTTGGTCGATGCTGAGTTCATTACTCATCTTCGTACTCATCACAGGCTCTGTACTTCGGAGGAGGACGAGCCAAAATATGAACTGATAATCCCGGGTCCTGAAGACCGGATCTGTTTTGGGAGAGAAAATGAGGCGGCCCCTCATTTTTTCTTTATGTATGAATGTATGATCACCCGTTTGGGTGTTTTTCTTCCCTTCTCCGATTTCGAGATATCTGTTTTGCATCACTGTAGAGTTGCCCCTGCTCAACTTCACCCCAATTCTTGGGGTTTTTTGAAGATTTATCAGTTTATCAGCCATGCTCTGGACTTCCCGACCTCTTTGAGGATTTTTTTCTTTCTCTTTCATATGACTAAGCCCTTTAGTGGGCTAAACAACAAGCAGCAGTGGGTATCCTTCCGAGCCATTCAAGGTCGGAGGATTTTCACCCTTTTTGACGAATCTTTCCACGACTTCAAAAACTTCTTTTTCAAAGTTCAAGCCGTAGAGGGCCACCACCCCTTTTTTCTGGACGAGCATTCCTCCCCTCGCTTTCCCCTTTACTGGTTGCCGGCCTCCCCTTGCGAAAAGATTGGTCTAGATGACCTAGATGAGGTGGAGGCGGCCATTGTGGGGTTTTTCCGAGAAGCGTGGGGGAGGGCCCCATACTTAGATACGAGGAAAATCCTTCAGGGGACGTCGACTTTTGTTCAATCTTGCATAGGTAGCGCATGCATTTCTTATTTCCGAGTTGTTCCCGCCGACTTGTATTTTACCGACTTGTAACTTGGTTGCCTCTTTTGTAGATATGGCAAAAAAGAATGCTCAGGAGTCTTACCAAAGGGTGCAGGAAGCTAAAGCGAAGTCCCGGGCCCGGTCCGGGGGTGCCAAGGCGGTCATCTCTCCTCCTCCTCCTCCTCCTCCTCCTAGAAATGTGGGTACTCCCTTTCAACCTATTATTATTTCCTCCTCAAGTTTGACTCGACCACTTCCTTCTGCCCAACTACTTTCCGAGCCAGAGAAGAAGAAGCGCAAGACTTCAGAGTCTGGCCCTTCTTGGGAAGGTGGGGTTAAGGCGGATGCTCTTGCATTCGTCCGAAAGAACATCTATCCTCTTATAAATATGGATGATGTTTCTGTTCGGAACCACCTTACCGCTCTGGCCGAGGAAAGTTTTAGGGCGGCGGGAGTTTGTGGCAAACTTTTGGACATATTTGAGAAGACTCCCCTCAGCTCCTTGGGGACTTCCCCGAAGGTTGAGGAGCTGGAGGAGAGGCTTCTCATGTTTGAAAAACATGAGAGGGAGTTGAAGGAGGAGAGAGATAAACTGAGGAAGGAGAGAGATGTCCTCCGGGAGAAGGGGAGCCAGCTGCAAGCCCAATGCACTATGGAGGCAAATCTGAGGAAGGCAGCCCAGGAGAGTTATCAAAGCTTATTTAAAGATATGGTGGAGGTGAGGAAGGATTTGGTGAACTCTCGGAATGCTTATACTGAGTTGGAGGACTCTATCGCCGAGGGCGCCGAGGAGTCTTGGAGAATTTTCTTGGAACAGGTCAGGGTTATAGCCCCCGACCTGGACCTTTCTCCACTACATCCTGACAAAGTGGTTATTGATGGTGCCATTGTTGATCCTCCTGCCCCCGAGGTCGTTTCCGAGTCAGACCTAAAGACTCGGGGACAGAGGATTATTGAGTCTCCTCCTCGTTCCAAAGATGCTCCGAGTTCTTCAATCCTTGCCCCGACTTCCTCTTCGGCTCCTCCTCCCGGTCCTGGTGGCGCTTCTCCTGGTGGTGGTGATTCCTCTACTCTGATCAAAAAATGACTTCTATTATTTTTTATGGCTATATGGGGGCCCGGCCTGTGGGTCCCCCCTTTTTTAAACTTTATTTCTCTGTTGGTGGTTGTGAACAATTGCTTTCTGGCCTTTTAAGGCCGTCAACAAAATATTCCGATCCGTGCCCTTTTTTGGATAAGGGTTTAAAACGAAATAAATACCCTTTTTTGGATAAGGGTTTTAAGTTACCTTGTGCGTGCACATGCTTTTCTGTTTTGGATATGTTTGATCTTTTCGGAAAAACATTTTGTTAGCTTGTACTGTTTTCTTGAGCCCTTTTAAGTTCAAAGGCTTTTATGCAGCCTTTAAACTTTTTCCAGGTTTTCCTATCTCTTTTCGGTATCCTTTATACTCACTTTGCTTTTTGATGAGTTTCATGACTTAGGTTATTTTTGCGATGCGTTTTTCCTTTACTCGGAGCTCGATTTTCTTTTACTCGGAACTCTTTCGAGTTTGTTTTACTCGGATTTTCATTTCGACTTAAGAGTCGGATGATTCCTGAGTTCTTACGATCAACTCATATAACCTCTTTACGCCGACTTGTACCTCGTCGTTTTATCCTGACGACCATCTAGGTCGGTTCATGGGATTTTCACGTTTTGTCGAGCTTAAGTCGGCGCGTTTCGTAGAAAAACTTATAAAAAATAAAGGAGGATATTAAAAGAGATATTGTAAATGAAAAAAGATCTTTATTGATTGTGAAGGTACCTTTTTGCTACTAAGGGTCTTGATAGCTTTTTCCCTTAGTCTCTACTATGATGCCTCGTTAAAAACCCTTCTCCAGAAAAAACCCTTTTTTGGGAAAAAATCATGAAGTTGGGAAAAGAGTACATCAGGGAGTAGAGTTCGCTTTTAACTGTAGTACCTTTTCATATTACAAGCATGCCACGACCTTGGTAGCTCAGTGCCATTCAGGTCGGTTACTTTATAATAACCTTTCCCTAACACTTCCTTGATTTTGTATGGCCCCTTTCAATTTGCGGCGAGCTTTCCTTCTCCTGATTTGTTGACTCCAATGTCGTTTCTGATGAGGACCAGATCATCCAGGACAAAAGCTCTTCGAATGACTTTCTTGTTGTATCTAGTAGTCATCCTTTGCTTTAATGCCGCTTCTCTTATTTGGGCACCTTCTCGGACCTCGGGGAGCAAGTCGAGCTCCTCTTTGTGCCCCTGTATATTTCCGACCTCATCATGGAGAATTACCCTTGGGCTTTGCTCATTGATTTCTATTGGAATCATGGCTTCTACGCCGTAGACTAGTCGGAAGGGCGTTTTTCCTGTGGCGGATTGGGGGGTTGTCCTATAAGCCCACAGCACTTGGGGGAGCTCTTCAGCCCAAGCTCCCTTTGCTTCTCGTAGTCTCTTCTTCAATCCTGCCAGTATGACTTTGTTAGCTGCCTCGGCTTGCCCATTGGCTTGTGGGTGTTCCACCGAGGTGAACTGATGCTTGATTTTCATACTGGCTACCAAACTCCTGAAGGTGGCGTCGGTGAATTGGGTTCCATTGTCTGTGGTGATGGAATAAGGTATTCCATACCTTGTGATGATGTTTTTATAGAGGAACCTGCGACTTCTTTGAGCGGTGATGGTGGCTAATGGTTCTGCTTCTATCCACTTTGTGAAGTAATCTATTCCCACGATCAAGTACCTGACTTGTCCTGGCGCTTGGGAAAAAGGACCTAACAAATCCATTCCCCATTTTGCGAAAGGCCAGGGGGAAGTGATACTGATGAGCTCTTCTGGTGGAGCTACGTGAAAATTCGCATGCATCTGGCATGGTTGGCATTTTTTCACAAAGTCTGTGGCATCTTTCTGCAAGGTCGGCCAATAGAATCCTGCTCGGATTATTTTTCTGGCCAGCGACCTTGCTCCGAGATGGTTTCCGCAGATCCCACTATGTACCTCTTCCAACACCTCGGTGGTTCTTGAGGTCGGTACGCACTTTAGCAATGGTGTTGATATTCCTCTTCTGTAAAGGACATTTCTTACCAAAGTATAATGTTGTGCTTCCCTTCGGATCCTTTTAGCTTCTTTCTCCTCCTTGGGGAGGATGTCGAATTTCAGGTATTCGACTAAAGGATTCATCCATCCGAGGTTTAATCCGACTACTTCAAGTACCTCTTGTTCATTCTTTGTTTTTGACACCGAGGGCTCTTGGAGAGTTTCTTGGATCAGGCTTCTGTTGTTTCCTCCTGGTTTGGTACTTGCCAACTTGGATAGGGCATCCGCTCTGCTATTTAGATCCCGAGTTATGTGTTTGACCTCGGTTTCCGCAAAGTGCCCAAGGTGCTCCAAGGTTTTTTCTAAGTACCTCTTCATATTGGGATCCTTTGCCTGATATTCTCCGCTTATTTGGGAAGTCACCACCTGTGAGTCGCTATAGACCATCACCTTTGTGGCGCCAACTTCTTCTGCTAACTTTAATCCGGCAATCAAGGCTTCATATTCTGCCTGATTATTTGAAGCCGGAAATTCGAATTTTAAGGAGACCTCTATCTGGGTTCCTTTTCCATCTACCAATATTATGCCCGCGCCGCTCCCTGTCTTGTTGGAGGACCCGTCTACATAGAGCTCCCATGTAGTCGGCCTTTCCTCTTGTTCACCGGCATATTCTGCAATGAAGTCGGCGAGGCATTGGGCTTTAATTGCTGTCCGAGTTTCGTATCTCAGATCAAACTCGGAGAGCTCGATCGCCCATTGAACCATTCTCCCTGCAACATCCGTCTTCTGGAGGATTTGCTTCATGGGTTGGTTCGTACGGACTCTTATTGTGTGAGCCTGAAAATAAGGTCGTAGCCTTCGTGAGGCTATCACTAAGGAGTAGGCAAACTTCTCTAGTTTGTGGTACCTTAGTTCAGGGCCTTGTAGGACCTTACTGATAAAGTAGACCGGGTGCTGACCGACCTCGTCTTCTCTGATCAGGGCTGATGAGACAGCCCTGTTTGCCACGGATAGGTACAGGACGAGGTCTTTTCCTGGTACTGGTCGGGTCAAGATAGGAGGTTGGCTTAGGAATCTTTTGAACTCTTGGAACGCCTCCTCGCATTCCGAAGTCCATTCAAATTGGCATCCCTTCCTCAATAAAGAAAATAGTGGAAGGGACTTTAGTGCCGATCCCGCCAAAAATCTGGAGAGGGCTGCAAGTCGGCCATTGAGCTGTTGAACCTCTCTCAAACAAGTCGGGCTTTTCATTTCTAGGATGGCTCTGCATTTGTCGGGATTGGCTTCAATCCCTCTTTGTGTTAGCATAAATCCTAGAAATTTTCCTGCTTCTACCGCGAAGGCGCATTTTGCGGGATTTAGTCTCATCACATGCAACCTTATAGTGTTGAAGACTTGTGAGAGGTCAGTTAAGAGGTCGACTTCTTGCTTGGTTTTTACTAACATGTCGTCGACGTATACCTCCATTAGGGTCCCTAGATGGGGGGAAAACACTTTGTTCATCAGCCTTTGATACGTGGCTCCTGCATTCTTGAGCCCGAATGGCATGACCACGTAGCAATAGTTGGCTCTTGGTGTGATGAACGATGTTTTCTCCTGGTCGGGTTCATGCATCGGGATTTGGTTATATCCCGAGTAGGCGTCCATGAATGATAAGTATTGGTACCCCGAGCTGGAGTCCACCAGGGTATCAATACTCGGTAGGGGATAAGGGTCCTTAGGACATGCCTTATTCAAGTCGGTATAGTCGACGCACATTCTCCATTTACCATTCTGTTTCTTGACTAGCACTACGTTGGCTAGCCACGTTGGGTATTTGACCTCCCTGATAAAGCCGGCCTCTAGGAGCGCCCGTACTTGTTCCTCCACTATTGAGGCTCGCTCTGGGCCGAGCTTGCGTCTTCTTTGCTGTACAGGTCGGGACCCTGGGTAAACCGAGAGTTTGTGGGACATGAGCTCGGGATCAATCCCGGGCATGTCAGAAGCCTTCCAGGCGAAGAGGTCGGAATTAGCTCTTAGGAGTTCACCCAACCTTTGTTTTAGGGTTTCCCCTAGGTTGGCTCCTATGTAAGTGCTTTTTCCTTCCTCCTCACCGACTTGTATCTCCTCGGTTTTTCCTCCCGGTTGGGGTCGCAACTCTTCTCTGGTTCTTGTGCCGCCTAGCTCTATGATGTGGACTTCTTTGCCCTTTCCTCTCAGATTTAGGCTTTCGTTGTAGCATTTCCTTGCCAATTTTTGATCTCCCCTTACCGTTGCTATTCCTCCTGGAGTCGGGAATTTCACGCAAAGGTGGGGAGTGGATACCACTGCTCCGAGGCGATTAAGGGTAGTCCTGCCGATTAAGGCATTGTAGGCTGACCCTTCGTCGATGACTATGAAGTCTATGCTCAGAGTCCTTGATTTTTCCCCTCTTCCAAAAGTGGTGTGAAGGGGTAAAAATCCTAGTGGTTTTATTGGCGTATCCCCTAACCCATATAGGGTGTCAGGGTAGGCTCTCAACTCTTTTGCATCTAACCCTAGCTTGTCGAAGGCGGGCTTGAAAAGGATGTCCGCCGAGCTTCCTTGGTCTACTAGGGTTCTGTGGAGATGGGCATTGGCTAGGATCATGGTTATCACCACGGGGTCATCGTGCCCGGGAATTACTCCTTGCCCATCTTCTTTTGTGAATGAGATGGTGGGGAGGTCGGGTGTCTCCTCCCCGACCTGATAGACTCTCTTGAGATGTCTTTTGCGAGAAGATTTGGTGATTCCACCTCCCGCAAACCCTCCTGAGATCATGTGGATATGTCTCTCTGGGGTCTGTGGAGGTGGATCTCTTCTATCCATGTCATCTCGCTTTCTCTTTCCATGACCGTCCGACCTTTCTATGAGATATCTATCAAGCCGACCTTCTCTAGCCAGCTTTTCTATCACATTCTTAAGGTCGTAGCAGTCGTTAGTGGAGTGACCATATATCTTATGGTACTCGCAATAATCGCCGCGGCTTCCCCCTTTTTTATTTTTAATAGGTCTAGGGGGTGGAAGCCTTTCAGTGTGGCAAATCTCTCTGTATACGTCCACTAAAGAGGTTTTTAGAGGAGTATAAGAGTGATATTTCCTGGGCCTTTCGAGACCGAGTTCTTCCTTCTTCTTGGCTTCCCTTTCCCTCTCCTTGGATGAGGAAGTGGGTCCAGGTCGCCAACTCAGGTCCCTTAATTTTGCATTCTCTTCCATGTTGATGTACTTCTCGGTCCTTTCTTGTACATCACTTAGAGAAACGGGGTGTCTTTTTGATATGGACTGTGAGAAGGGACCTTCTCTGAGCCCATTGACTAACCCCATTATGACTGCCTCTGTGGGCAGGTCTTGGATCTCCAAACATGCTTTATTGAACCTTTCCATATAGGCTCGTAGAGGTTCTCCGACCTCCTATTTTATTCCCAGGAGGCTCGGTGCATGTTTTACTTTATCCTTCTGAATTGAGAACCTCATCAAGAACTTCCTTGAGAGGTCTTCAAAGCTGGTGATGGATCTCGGGGGAAGGCTATCGAACCACTTCATTGCTGCTTTCGATAAAGTGGTCGGGAATGCCTTGCATCTCGTAGCGTCGGAGGCATCGGCTAGATACATCCGACTTTTAAAGTTGCTTAGATGATGCTTCGGATCCGTGGTTCCATCATAGAGGTCCATATCAGGGCTTTTGAAGTTCCTTGGAACTTTTGCCCTCATTATGTCCTCGCTGAAAGGATCTTCTCCGCCCGGGAGTTGATCTTCTTGTTCGTCGCGGGAATTCTTGAGGGAGGATTCTAGCTGTAAGAGTTTTCTTTCTAACTCTTTTCACCGTTCCATCTCCTCTTTAAGGTACCTTTCGGTTTCCTTCTGTTTTTCCCGCTCTTGCTCCAATTGCTCCAGGCGGCTATGGACCAATCCCATTAGTTCAGCTATGTGGGATGGTCCGTCCTTTTCTGATTCACGCCCATCTGAGGAATTTACCTTTGGATTCTTTACTCCGGAGGTACCCTCTCTGTGTTGGTCGTTGTCTTCATTGCCATTACCCATATCAAGGTTCTCTTGTTCAGAATCTGTTTCGGCATGGCCTTCTTCGTGGGATCTATCCGCCATCGAGGGATGATCTCGCGGGTCCCCGACAACGGCGCCAATGTTCCGGGGCTTACCTAGAACCGGATGGTGGTTGGGCTTGTCTGAGGCCCAAGCGCTGGAGGAGTGTGGTCTCCGATTTGGTTTACGTCTGGGAGCCGCCTCCGAGTTGTGTGTTCCAAGAGATGGGGGGTGGTACCTGCAAAGACACTCCGATGCCTAAGTCAGCATGAGGTTAAGCAGGTTTAGAATGTATTGGAACTTATAGATACCTGAGGGTGTCAGTGTATTTATAGTGGTGAGCCAATAACCACCGTTGGTGTAGTGCCGTATCTTTAGGGTGCTAACCGTCCCCATTATCTTGGGGAGGTTAAGATACGGCTTTATGAAGCGGTTAGAGAGATTTTCGGGGCGGTTACTCATTTGAATGAGTGTTTATCTGCCAGCTAATCTCTTACCCGACTTCTTCAGATCAGGTCGTGGTTGATACCGACTTCTTATGTGAAGGTCGGTATTTGTCTAGGCGTAACCCTTCAGGTTAGGCCTTTTATTTGGACCTGGGCCTTTGCATTGGGTCAGGGTATGAACATTATTATTATTATTATTATTATTATTATTATTATTATTATTATTATTATTATTATTATTATTTTAGTTTTTCTTCCCGTATAGATGGAGGCTGTAATATAACTATTAAAAAAAAAAGGATGTGGCAGCTTATCATTTTACTTAGAAATGTCAGATTCTCATTATTAGTGTTTAATTTGCAAAGATTTCGTATTAAATAAGTTCCAACAAATTTTATTTATTTATTGATTTATTTTTATTAGAAAATGATAGAAATTAATACTTTTATCAATATTAACTAATATTTTGAGTTAATATTTATTTTTATACTATTAGAATTTAAAATTTAAAATTTATGATTAAAAATTTAATCTTTTAATATTTAGAGTTAATAAAAAATAATAAATTTTATTAGTAATGTAGTATTATTTTCTAATAAATTACTCTTTATTTATATGAATGATTATATCTCTTTACATAGATTTTTTTTATTATTCTTATACTGTAATTTGATTTTCATAATCAATAAAGATTGAATTCTAAATTTTTGAGTCTAAATTCCGATCTTATATTATAAAACTATTTTTAAAAAAAAAAAGTTAAACTAATAAAAAAAGACACATCAATATAATTATATCTCTAATACAATATATATATAAAGAATGATTCAAATATTTGTAATTGGTTTAATTTGATCCATACAAATAATCAAGAATTATTTTCTAGGTCATTAATAAGTGAGTAAAATTGAAAAATAAGAGTATATTTATTGTTGTTGAATTAATCACTTTTATCAAAAAAATAAGTCTCATCACTAAATAATTTATTTTTTAATTTTTTTATATTTTAGATGATCTAAACTACTCGTTAAGATAATTAATTTACTTGAGCTTTTGTGCTAGTGAAGTTTTATTTACTTTATTTATTCTGATTCTCATCCGGTCCATTAACTTATGTGTGATTCTCTCATAAGATCAGTTTGCGGCAATTATCTTATCTATCGTTAGTAATATCTTATTATATATTATCTTGTAAATGACTCTAATAATAAAAGGGAGGGATAAACAAGTCATCAGAAAAAATAAACACTACATACATTAATAATTTATATATATGGTAATTCATTGGAATCTATATCCGATTCACGAGATTAATTCCTAATTAACTCTGTGCTAGGAATTCAAAAAAAAAAACGTTTTTATTAATCATATCTCCTAGATTCTTTAACCACGTGTATCATACATGTAATGGATTTTCAAGTTGATATCTAATAAAGGTGAAAGTTACAAGCAAATCGCAAAAATTGCTATGAAGCTAAGCAACATACATTTCACCATATGAGAAATATATATACCGCACAAAATAGTATATATATATATATATTTTTTTTTCTCTTTTATAAAATTAATCATACTCCGTAGGATTTGTGAGATATGCACCACAAAATGAAAACTAAAGAATATTAATGTAAGAAAATTTATTATGAAATAAAATTAGAATTTATTAGTAGAACGGTTTCGCTACGTTACCAACAGCATATCTGCTAATTTTTACCAATTCTTATTTATAATTGTGTTTTATAGAAATGTGTTTGTGGATGTGTCTAATAAAAATGTCTTTTTTATAATTGTGTTTAATAGAAGTGTCTTTATAGATATATTTTCTGGATGTGTCTCTTTATATATGTATTTAAAATATATTAATTATTAGACACATCTACGAACACACTTCTATGAAACACAAATATAAATAAGAGTTGGCAGAAGTTAACGGATAATATGTTGGTACCCTATATTTTTTTTTAGTAGAATTATCAAACAGGTGGACTGACAGACTCAGATCAATCATGTCTTTGACTCTTTGTTATGAATAGCGAGCCAAAATTAAAAAAATAAAGTGTTGATCTATTTTTATAACGAAAAGAAATATTGGCTCGATTCGATTTTTCTGAACTAAGATCGTCAAACGGGATGGATCGTTTGACTTGAGGAAATATAAAGAAGTAACGGAGTATTTATATAATGTATATAATAGAATTTTTTTTTTGTTGTTTACGATATTTTTAATCTAATAGGTTAAGAATTAATTTGTCGACCAACTCAAGTTGGTTTGTACAATGGGATTTAGGAATATTTGATTTAGTAGAATATCATATGTTTATTTTTTCTGGTATCCAAATAGTTATTTTGGATAGTATATATGGATGTATTGTGTTTAAAAAATTAGTAGTATTTTATTTTGAATGTTTATTTTTTAACTCATATTAGGTCAAATAAATAATTCATTGTATACATTATATAAATATTCTATTAATTTTTTAGTGCAATTTTTTTATTTTTATATTTAAAAAATTAAATAAAAAAAACTTTATTAACTCGCCGTCTTTAGTTCTTGATGAACATAAAATAAAAGAAGAAAATTTAAAAAGTAACGAAGCATGCATGGAAACCATTATTATTGGATTCAGAGATAAATACGAATCCATAACAAATAGTATCCAAATGTCCAATCATCAAAGTGGGTGTTAATAATGTGTTATTATTTGCAGTTATTTTCGGAGATAAAGAATGAAATTCCATCTTATTCCCTAAGGCTATGTTCTCTCAATTATTATATATTAGGACTTGTTAGGATTATTCTCTCTGAAATAGCAGTATACGCATGTCCAATTCTGAATATTTCAAGTTGAAAGCTCATTTTGACTTGGTCAAATATTAAACAACAAATTGTTGCAGCATGCACTTGAATTTCCTTGAAGTGTCAATTAATAAATTGTATCATTGAGTAACTGAGAAAATGATTTTTGCATTATATATAAACTTTTTATTACGTATAGTCTATTGATTAGATTCTGTGTTTAGATGATTTTTTGAATAGCAAGTTAAAAAACTTTAGTAATTTTATTAAGATAACAATACACGATTAATTATTTAAATAAAATTGTATATGACATTAAATTCTTACTTTTAATGCTAGAAATAAAAAATATATATAAGAAATAGGATTTAGTAAATATGTGCAATGTGCTATAAAAGCACATAATAAGCTTACTATTAGTAAAAAAATTTAAATTTTTTTATTTAATAAATATAAAATAAATATCAATGATTATCAGTAACTAAGAAAAGGGGTGAATCTTAACCTCTTTTTTTGTTGACTATTAATTTAATTTTACGAAGAGAACTTGAGGAGATATTTTTATTTTTGTCTCCTATCGAATTAGGAGACATTTTCTTTTCATCTCCTAAATTTCAGAAACAAAGATAGAGCATAGAATAAAAAATTACACACAGATGTATTCTGATTCAGCTACTCAGTGTAATGTAGCCTACATTCAGTCTCCATCACAACTGTGACAGAATTTCACTCTTTTTTAATGTATTACAATCACCAATTCTCCCTAAGATCTACCCAATTCTATTTGGGACAAATTCAGATTCTAACCCAATTTGAATTTGAGTAGGACTCGACTTAGCTTTCAACAAAAAAGTGTTAACCTAACTTGTAAGAAAATTCTCTCAGGATCATGACACAAAACAGAAATAGATACAAAGAACTTATGAAATAACTATATAGCTTTTTCTCTAAGTTTAACTCACTACCTTTTTTTCTCTCATTTACTTTTTCTTACAAATCCCACCATGTTTGTCTTTTTCAATAAGACTCAAACAGATTAAATTGAGAAAAAGAACTACAACATGAAAACCATGAAGGAGAAGAACTTAGAACAGTTTAGGTAGCTATGAGAACCGAATCCAGTGCTCTATTCCACTCACTTGCCTTCAACCCTTGACCGTTCATCCTTATTATAGAAGAGTGAACATTTCAAGGTTGAAGCAATTTCAACTTCTTTACTATCTTCTTCTCTAGCATCAGATTTTGTAGCAGCGTCATCAGAACAAAGAGAGAAAGAAGGCCGAATCTTTCTCTTTGATCTTGATCGGGAATCTTTTCAATTGGCCCCAAATTTTGTTTTGGACCGTGAACTTGTCACTGAGCTTGTTTGACTTCACTATCTCCATGGTTGCTTGATTTGTGTTTGAGGCTCAGCACATTTTTTCATGATTTGTTGGTGTAGCTTAAATGAGGAAATCAACTTTTGAAATGTTCTGATTGGATGCAATCTTTTCTTTTGTTGTGGACTGAAATTTGCTTGAACTTAGTAAAAAAATTTTTGTTCTTCGCCGAACTCTAGCCTCAGATCTTTTTCTTTTCTTCTTTTTTGGTTTAGTGACTTATTGTAATAGAATGAAAGAGAAAAGAGAGAAAAAAGAGATGTTAACTTTCGGTAAAAGTTAGAAAAAATTCAAAAGAATTAAACTTGGGGTTCAAATTTCTGAGTGGTGAATTTTGAAAGATTCACCGAATAAACATGGATCTTTTCTTTGAATTTATTTGTTTTTTTTCTTCCTCATACTTCAGCCATTCAATTTTTGCATCAGATTATTACTATAGCTAAATTGGAGTTGGTCAAAGTTTTAGTGTGTGGGCTTGTATTGATGGACCTTGATTATTTGTCCTTTGACTGATCTTGCTTAATTTATTTTTCTGTACACTCGAACAAAAATATCATATAACCAATTGATAAAAATTAATAATATTTGATTATCACTTAAAGTTAATTTTTCAAATTCAACAAATATATTAAAAATTTAAATTTTGTATATATTCAATAAAAACTTTCTCTATTTGTAATCTTAATGATAGATAAACCTTAAAACCTAAAAAAAATTATTGATTACAACTTTTAGTTTTTTCATCTAAGGATGTTTTATTTGGTATTGTGTACGACGGATTAATTAGGGCTCTCAGTTTGGTAATAACAACAATTATTCCACCCAATTAATGTCGTTAGGATGAGTGAAAGGTTATTGGTGGCCCAATTCCGAAAATTCAATCTGCTAGGAATTGAAGTTTGTAACAAAAAAAAGTTGGTGTTTGTTACGGTACGATCATAAATTCATACGTATCGATACAATTAAAATGTGGACAAATTAAAACACGACACGTGAATTATATTTTCCACGTCAATAATTAATTTTTCTTTTTTTAAATATATATTATATCAATTATTTTACTAAATTATCTTTATACTTTAATAAAAATAAAAAATATTTTTTATTTAATATTATAAAAGACTAAAATACCCTTTTTATATTAAACAAAAATTAATTCAAAAATCAAAATCAAAATACATCTCATTATTCATATACATTGAAAAATTACTTCATTGATCATGAACCCTAATCTAATCTCTCTCACCCCTGTTCATACAAAAAAAAAAACACATCTGAACAATTTTTTTCATCATTAAATATCAATCTACCAATAAAATACAACCTCATCCCTAATTCCTACCCGGACAGCAGCAGCCTATCCTCACCCTCTCTCTTCATCGTAGCCGCGCTCTCTCTCCGTCGTTCTTCACGCAAGCAGCCGCCTTGTTGTTCCCCATGCATCAACAGCTCATCGTGTCGTCCTCCACGTAGCAGCAACCCCGTATCACTCTCTAGCGTCGTGCCTTCCTCCACTCCTCCCTGCAATTGCCACTCTCTGTCTTCCGTTTGCAGCTGTTCAGCCCTGCCGTTTCCATCGTCTAGCCCCATAGTTTTCGTCGACACAGTCCCCTGCATCTAGAATGGAGCCTCAGGTAATTTGTAGTTCAGTTCCAGCGTTATCTGTCCTAACTTTTGGTTTTTTTATTTTTTGATCATTTGTTGTTTTTATAATTTTAATTATTTCTGGTTATGTTCACTATTCCAGTGTTCTCTCATGTAACTTTTGCGGTTGCTATTTCTTGATTATGTAATTTTAATTTATAGTTTGGTATTTAATTTGTGCTTGTTCTAATTTTAATGTTGTTGTAATTTTAATTTATGCTATTTTAATTTTAGTTTTAACATAGATGGTGATACACAGTTGAACCAAGGGAATGATGAAGATATGGTTTCAGGCTCCAGCAGCAAGCAGAGTTACAATTTTCAAGCTTCCAATGTTAATCCTAAGAGAGAAAAGTACCTCAGATACCGGACCAGACTTAATGTTGCAGAGTATGCTTGTTTTAGCTGTGTAATTTAGTTTTTATATATGTTTCAAAAATGCCAACCTATCCTAGATTCAAACCTTATATTTTCTTGGCTTCTTTCATGCGGTTTTAATGCATGTAATGTGAAATATACCTTCATCATTTGGTAAAGAATTAGGAAGTACATATTGAGGTTTGGTAACCATATCTAAGTTATCTTCATTCAATCCAAAGTTCATCATAAGAGGTGCTCTGTAATTTTAGCTTTAGGTTGGTATAGTTACTCTTTTCCTCCATACAATTTACTTTTCCTATTTTTGTTGGGAGAAAGAAAAAGAGAATGATGATAACTTGATTTGAGAAGGGATTAGTTATATGTAGGTCAGGGAAAGGTGGTTTTTCTATCTTTCTTATTTTTTAATGTATATGCTAAACTAAATGTACTATAAATATCAACTTAATTTTGGTTCTTTAACTGCTGCCAAAGCTGTTACGATGCCAAAACTGCAAAGCTGTAAATTTAAACAAAAAGATGTAACATTTCTAATGCATTCAAGTTTATTACATGAATTTATAAAGACCTCTGTAATATCGTTATTCATTAATAAAATCTGTTATTAAACACAATCTTGATAAAGTGTCTCCTTGTTGAAGAAAATATTAGGTCGGGGCTTTGAGTGTTTGATCGCTTGTGGATTCTGCTGGGAATGTCAAGCTTACTAGTTCCTCTTTTGAATATTATGTGATTTGTTGAACTACACGTCTAGTCTAATAATTGATTTTTTTTTGTTCAAACATTTCATGAAGATGATCATACTTTTACTAAATTAATAATTTAAGTTTTACAATTTTGTGATCATAGTCGAATAATATGCACTTCGGTATGGATTAATTTGATGTAATTGACCCCAATTTTCATTACCATATTGTTACTAGGATGATAATTCTTTTTCTTTTTGGGTTGATTATGCGGTCACTATAAATCTGCAGTTGGGGAGTGGTTCAATGGTGGATTGGGCTGAAATTTTGATAGCAAATTCTGGATGTAATTTTTCGTTCTGAATGATTGGAGGATTAAGATAAGATTTGGAGGGTGAGATATGGCTTGCGTGCACAAAGTAATTTTGTAAATTTTTCATATTTTTCATAATTACAAGCTTATAACACATAACATTCTTTCGAGTTCTCAGCCTTCACCCAGTCTGATGATTCCTCAGAAGATTGAACCTCTTCCATTGCTCTTGGCCATTACAGAATCAAGCCTTTCTTGCAAGCATGTAAGCTCTCTTGCCAGAGATTTTCTTGTTTCCCTGAAATTTGGATGCAAGCCCTAGTATATAACATTGATCAAGGACAAGGAAGCTAACTAAGACTCTAAATAATCCTCCTAATGCATATGTATCTAATCATTTACAAATCACAATTATCGCATGTGATTGTAATGTAAAGCCATTGATAAAAAAATAGTGAAACAAATACATACTTGATGCAACATTTTATTACCAAATCAAGGTATATTGAAAAGAAATTGCTGATTTGATATTATGTAAACAGCATCAGTAACACATACTTGAATAGTATCCAACTTCCGCATGAGCCTCATTATATTCTCTCCAAGTGCGATCCTCTGCTTCTCATCATTTTGTAGATCAGAAGAGTGCTCAAACGCTTGAAATAGAAGCTTTGATATTAGTCAACTCCTTACTGACTTTGCTGCTACAATACAGAGAATGAGAGACACTATAATAGCATAATAACAACTAACCTATTGCTAATTTTTCATTCTCTTCACTAAAAAAGGCATCACTGAATTCTTTGCTGCCGGTTCAAGAGTAAGACAGACTGCTTCCACCTGAATATGTGACATATATTGATCCCATTCTCATGAGTTTAGCATGTCAGTTAGTTAGTTAGAGGAAAGATATCTTGTTTGTAATTCAATTTCAAACAAATCCAATGTAACATCCATCCTAAGGTGTAATGCAAGTTTATGGTTACCTTGATTTATATGCACTTCATCACAAAATGATGCTATGACTTTTCCACTAATTAATGAAACTAATAATGCAACAGCATTTACTAATATACCTTTAAAATTAAATAATTTTATTTTATAGTACTCATTTGTATTCTAGTATTTTTGTGTGTATCACACATTTTAAATCTAGTATATTGTATATTAAAGCAAAGTTACCGCAGCACATAAAACATCACTCAGAGGATCCTCCAAACCAAAAGCAGAGAAAGAAGAAGTAATTAATGAAAAATTGCAAAGAAGAATTCACGTAGTGATACTTCAGTGGTGTGCCTTTGACCATTTAATACCATTTTTCCAACTTCCCATAGCAAATTCTGGTGTTCATGTATGTCTTCTTCATATCAACATCAAGAAACATTCAAAGGCTATCCATCCCTAATCACTCAACTTTGCCTCCTTTTAATTTGTTAGACTTGGTTGAACTGCCATTGCCATTGCCATCGTCATCAAATATTTGCCAAGCTGTTATATCATGCATAAATAAATACATATTTTTGTTCCAAAAAATACACATAATCTTTTAATCAAAATGCGCACTTTTTAATTTACATACACAAATCCAAATGCATTATTAGTTAATTGTTGTGTTCATTTAGTAGAGATGACAGCCAAATGCCTTAGAGAAGCAATGATGTTGGAAGAAGAAGAGCTCAGAATTAAGACAAGACAATGAAGCTGTTGAAGTTGTTTGATATTTGAAGCTTCACCATGATTGCATGGCTGCATTTGTCACTGGAGTATGAAAATTGATAAAAATTTTGGAAACAGCAGCAGCCACTGATGTAATTGTTAGGTTAGCCTGTTTACATTACACCCTTTGAGTACGGCCTTTCACCAAACCTTGCATTATATATCATTGCTACTTTGATTTGATGCATTTGAGAGAGCTTTACTCATGGATGCTGTCATTAAGTGTGATACTATGCCAGCAATGATAATCAAAGCCGAAATCAATATGGTTATACTCATCATATACTAATCAGTATTTCTCTGTCAAATTTCTCTATTTGCCTCAATACAAACATTTTCATCAAGTATTTACTGTAAAGTGATGTTTGTTAGAAACAATTTTCAAAGGCAAAAATTAAAGAAAAGAAAAACTAGACCTTAAATCCTTAATTAATTAGGATTAGGAAAGTTAACATTGCAACATCAGTATCATTATTTTATTATGAATATGAACCATAAACGCGCGCTCATGAAACTAATCCCTTCTCAAATCAAGTTATCATCATTCTCTTTTTCTTTCTCCCAACAAAAATAGGAAAAGTAAATTATATGGAGGAGAGGAGTAACTATACCAATCTGAAGCTAAAATTACAGAGCACCTCTTCTGATGAACTTTGGATTGAATGAAGATAATTTAGATATGGTTACCAAACCTCAATATGTATTTCCTAATTCTTTACCAAAGGATGAAGGTATATTTCACATTACATGCATTAAAACCGCATGAAAGAAGCCAATAAAATATAAGGTTTGAATCTAGGATAGGTTGGCATTTTTGAAACATATATAAAAACTAAATTACACAGCTAAAACAAGCATACTCTGCAGCATTAAGTCTGGTCCGGTATCTGAGGTACTTTTCTCTCTTAGGATTAACATCGGAAGCTTGAAAATTGTAACTCTGCTTGCTGTTGGAGCCTGAAACCTTATCTTCATCATCCCCTTGGTTCAACTGTGTATCACCATCTATGTTAAAACTAAAATTAGAATAGCATAAATTAAAATTACAACAACACTAAAATTAGAACAAGCTGAAATTAAATACCAAACCACAAATTAAAATTACATAATCAAGAAATAACAACAGCAAAAATTACATGAGAGAACACTGGAATGGTGAACATAACCACAAATAATTAAAATTATAAAAACAACAAATGATCAAAAAATAAAAAAACCAAAAGTTAGAACAGAGAACGCTGGAACTGAACTGCAAATTACCTGAGGCTCCATTCTAGATGCAGGGGACTGTGTCGACGAAAACTATGGGGCTAGACGACGGAAACGGCAGGGCTGAACAGCTGCAAACGGAAGACAGAGAGTGGCAATTGCAGGGAGGAGTGGAGGAAGGCACGACGCTAGAGAGTGATACAGGGTTGCTGCTACGTGGAGGACGACACGATGAGCTGTTGATGCATGGGGAACGACAAGGCGGCTGCTTGCGTGAAGAACGACGGAGAGAGAGTGCAGCTACGATGAAGAGAGAGGGTGAGGATAGGCTGCTGCTGTCCGGATAGGAATTAGGAATAAGGTTGTATTTTATTGGTAGATTGATATTTAATGATGAAAAAAAATTGTTCAGATGTGTTTTTTTTTGTATGAACAGGGGTGAGAGAGATTAGATTAGGGTTCATGATCAATGAAGTAATTTTTTAATATATATGAATAATGAGATGTATTTTGATTTTGATTTTTAAATTAATTTTTGTTTAATATAAAAAGGGTATTTTAGTCTTTTATAATATTAAATAAAAAATATTTTTTATTTTTATTAAAGTATAAGGATAATTTTGTAAAATAATTGATATAATATATATTTAAAAAAAGAAAAATTAATTATTGACGTAGAAAATATAATCCACGTGTCGTGTTTTAATTTGTCCACATTTTAATTGTATCGATACGTATGAATTTATGATCGTATCGTAGTAAACGCCAAAAAAAGTTTGTTGTGTAAGAACTAAGAAGCTCAATTCTCAAAGATTAAAATTAGGGATGACAATTATTGATGGTAATAGACTATCTAGCATCTTATCTATCTTTTATAAAAAAGATGTAGCAACTTATCATGATATATATATAACCTCAAATAACATAATTGTCAAATGAAAAGATCACGATTTTCAGTAAGACATTTTAATAATAAAAATTACACTTAAACTGCTAGTTATTGCATTCTTTAATTTAGTTAAATAATAGAATAAGAGATTGAATTTTTTTTTTTTTTTGTGAGGGGTGGCTGTATTTGCACAGGGGAAATACTTGATAGAATAATTGTTTGTTTTTCAAAATCCACTTTTGTTGTATATATATAATGAATTTATCTTCATGCAAAAACAAATAAAAAATAATAGAACATAACAAAATCTTCTTATTTATTTATTTAGAAGAACCCATATTCAATATTAAATTTATAAAGTAGAAATGAATTTCTCTACTTGATGAAGTTCTTTTTTTTTTTTCTCTTTTCTTTTTTTGCTTTCTACTTAATTAATAATAAAGACTTACAACAATTGATTTGCCACATTATTTATCCATAAATAATGTACTAACTCCACCTGCATAGTTGACCATTGACCAAATTAGGTAATTTAATTGCTTAATAATTAAATTTTCAATGTAAATATGAGTTCATTGGTCCGTCCCACACTCTAGTTAGTCTAATCATCAAAACTCAAAAGGATAAAAATAATGGGGACAAAAATTGTGATAGTTCACCATTCCATATATTTAATTAGTTGTACCAGCAGTGTGGAAATTAAAACATGCCATGAAAATAATTTTTATTGTGACGTGCAACCTACGAACATATTTTATATGTCAATAATATAATGTACAAAATATATAATATAACCAAAAGTGGTTCATAATTATATATGAAGAATATTGGTAGATCTTTCAGATTATTGTTATTATTATCATATATATGTTAGTTCATGAGCACAAATAATTATAACCTTTCAATTATATATAGAGAAATTGACATGGCAACTGATCGATTAGGTTGTTGGACCTGCCCTTAACGCCATTGCACCAATTTTATAATAAAATTAGAATTTGCTTTTTTACTACTCTATCCCTATGATATGGTACAAAAATGATTAGTAGACAAGAGCATCCTATAATGACATTTTGGTCATTTTTTGGAAATTTGTTCACAAATTCATATTCTTGGTGCCATCCACCAACCTAAAATATAACTAAAGCAATTCATTTGTCTATAGCAAAAGGAAAATCCCCAACAAGAAAAGGACACATGGAACAAAATATATGGCCGCCATGGTCATCGTATCTTGATTTATGATTTACTCATAATTAATTTATTTTTCGCTGCGTTTATTTATTTATAGAGGCAGGACACTAAGATAGGAACACTAAAATACAAAATTGTATTTGATAAATGTGATATAGATAGAGATATTGTGTCTAGAAATATTAAATTAGTGTATTTTGTGTTCATCTTAATAGAAAAAATATAAAAACACTAATAAAAAACACAACTTATTTTTTATTTTTTATTTTTTATTTTATTAATTTTTTATAATTATATTTTTTTATTATTATATTTTTCTTCTCAAACTTTTTAGATAAAAAAAAATAAATTAAATTTTCATAATTTGTTCTAGTTTATCATCAAACAAAATATAAAAATATAAAATTTTGTATCTTTATCGTTTATATATTATTCTTAATGTCTTATCTTATCCTATTTTAAAAAACAACGGGGTCTTAATTAACAACTACTAACTCTCTAAATAATATAATCATTGCTTACTTGTACTAAGCATCATGATTAATTAGCTACTAGAAGTGGGGTATTACTTATTGTTTTTTCATATATATTGTCAAGTACTCATTTGGGGGATTATTATTGCATCTAACATTAATTTTTTTTTGTTGCTCCCTAAGGATGATGGAGGTTTCATCAAGTTTTCAAAAAGTGTTGAAAACATCACCTTCTAGAAAAAAAGCATTGGTGATTAGAATCAACTTGCTCTGTCTTGCAATGTTTCTCATAGTTTATGCAACACTTCTATTTCGTCCATCTTCTTCTATCTATTTTGAGAATGCAGCATCACTTGTCAAATGCTCCTTACGTGAATGCCATCACAAGGTAAGGTGAGCCTTGTACTCTTAACAAAAATTGTCACTTTTTATTTTTTTTTAAAAAAAAATTATAATTGAATTTGTGTATTCTGTTAGGCTGAATTTGTGAGTCGTGAGACTTCTTTATTGTTGTCATGGGCTAAGATGGAAGAGTGGTTTAACAGTCTTCTTAATCTAATCACATTTATGTATTTAGATAAATTTTAAAATAATTAATTTAAATATTTTTAGGCAGAAAAAAGCATAAAAATGAAAGCAGTGATGGAAGAGCCTCAAGTGAAAGCACCAAAGATGCCAAAGAAGAATGCAATGAAGATAGAGAAGCCTAGTTTCTTTGATCAAATTATGGGTAAAGGAGTGAAGAACATTGGTATGGTGAACTTTGATGAAGAAGAAGATGATGTTAGTGAATGGAACATGCAAGGTGAAAAAACAATCATCCCAATTCACTTTGAGAAGGTATCCTCCCAATTCAATTGGACAGATTTGTTCCCTGAATGGATCGACGAAGAAGAAGAGAGCGATGTTCCATCTTGTCCAGATATTCCCATGCCGGATTTCAATGTGCATCAAAACATGGACATAATTGTGGCGAAGTTGCCATGCAACAATAATAAAGAAGGGTGGGGTAGGAATGTTTATAGGCTACAAGTTCATCTAATTGTGGCAAATTTGGCTGCGAAGAATAAGGGTAAGAGGGATTATGGGAGATTGAAGACTAAGGTTGTTTTTTTAAGCAAGTGTAGGCCAATGTTGGAAATTTTTAGGTGCAATGATTTGGTTAAGAATGATGGTGATTGGTGGTACTATGAGCCTGATTTGAAGAGATTGGAGCAAAAGGTTTCATTGCCTGTTGGATCATGCAAGTTGGCTTTGCCTCTTTGGGAACAAGGTATGTATGTATTTTTTATTTTTAACCTTCAAAGTTTAATATCATGCATCTTCTTAGTTATTAGAGTAAATTGCATAGCTAGAAATATGGTTAAAGTTTAAGTTTACTAAGGTTTGAAAGAAAGCTAAGTAGTTAAATAAGTTCAAAGTTAATGTCCATTGGCCATTTCTTCAGCTAGAAGTTAAGAAATACTATCACTTACTAACAAAAGTTTTAACAATAAACTTCTCATTATTTTCAGGAAACTTTATATATATATTAAAAAGAATATAATTTTGATGTATTGACAGTATAAAATATTTTACACAGTTGTGCAATTATAATTGTTTTTTTAGATGATTATTCTGCGGTTAATATAAAAAATAATTATTTTTACTAATGTGATATTATGTGATTAGATATACATATAAAATAATTTTATATTGACACTGCATTAAAATTAAATTTTATTGAAAAATTGCTAGGCTTTGACCAACGTCCATTGGCTTAAATCTTGTATATCTTTTATTTTCCGATCCTCTCTAGCTTGATAGTAAAATTTCTTTTATATGGAAAGCACTCTAAACACTGCCAATTGTTAATCATCAATTTAGTTAAGGAAAGAGAAAGAGGGAGAAAGAAACATTATATTTTTCCTTTATTCGGCAAATTAAAGTATGTGCTTTCACGTATGAGTAATAATATAATAAGATATTCTAAAAACTGATCATCATACTTTTAAATATGAGTGATAATATAATAAGATATTCTAAAAACTGATCATCATACTTTTAAATATGAGTGATAATATAATAAGATATCTAAAAAATTATGAATTTTAATCGATTAATTATAAAGGAATGTTTGTTTTTAAAGACTATAACTGAGATTAAAAAATTAAGATTTAGTATTATATTTAATGATCAGATATTAAAATTAAAATTTTAGCTCATTTAATATCTTTAGAAAGTAAAAATAGAAAAGACTAAAATTTCTAAGACTAAATACTAAAATTTTATTTTTATATTTATTTTAAATTAAATATGATACTTAGATATAATTAAATTCAATATATTTTATTTTAAATACAATATAAAAGTTTAATTTAGTCTCTTCCAGTCTTCATTAGTTTGACAAAATTATATGAAAAATAAATAATATTATCAAGTATCTAAAAAGATATAAACTATTTCGTTAGAATGACAAAATTGTATGAAAAATATGGATATAATAATCGCGCCAGGTAGGGGTCGAACCTACGACTTTCTGCTTAGGAAACAGACGCTCTATCCACTGAGCTACAGGCGCTTGCTTGTATTTTTGCCGGCATCTATTTCAACTTTTTCTTATTATTTATAACTGACACGTGGATATGGCCAACCTCATCCATACTTTATTACATTTATCATTATTTTGTATGTAAGGTTCATGAAGTTGTTGAATTAGCTGATATCTCACATCATTCACAACTAATAATTTCGTTTAAATAAATTTTAAAAAGACAGATAGGTTATAATGTTGTACTACACACATTATTTCTAGTTAAAAAAAATTACATAATAGGAAACAAAAATTAGGTGGAATAGTCTATTATATATATATATGGTGAAGATTATTATGCCAATTGGAGAAGCGTAGTACTCCTCTAAGCATATAAACAATAATTTCTCTTCTGGTTCTTTTGGAGTTTAGCACTTTAATATTAGTTTATAGAAGTTTGTTAACGGAAGAATAATTCTAATTAGCATTTGTTTGATTTATTATAATTTTTTTTTAAGCTAAGAAATAAGTTATCAAGACAGTTTTCAACGAAAACATTTATTTGCGTCCATTGTGTGAAGCAGGATACAAAATTAACAGTTAAAAGAACACGAGTCAATTTCAAAACACATAAAGATTGATTTATAACCATTAGAGGACGTGAATAAGTGATTTATACATAAATCCCATTAAGGCATCACATTTTTTTTTTCAGCATTTCAAAAAATTTCATATAGTGAACTAGCGTAAAGATAAAGTTTTGTAGATTCAATTTCGTTCGATTGTTTGCATTGCAATTTATCAACATCTTTCTATCAAAGTTGTTAGTTAATTACCTTTTGGTTAGGGAACTGGAGGATGGTTAGACCCACACATTATTATTTTGTTTTGGCTGACTCACGCTATTGATAATTAAAATTTCCAAAATACCAAATGACCTTCAAGTGATATAATAATTAATCTTTATATATATCTGAAATTCTCTCATTAAAGTTACTATAATGTGTCACTAAACAACAACTAACCTACTGCATCCTTTTCTTCCTAATCTGATGAACTAAGCTAACCACTATAATTGATGGCTTCCTAACCCTTTTTAAAGTAAAACTAGTTAGTAGCAAATATAACTTTGTTTTTCTTTGTATGTCTCCCTAGTACGTATCACTTTTACTAAATGTTACTTTTTTATTTTTCTCTAAATTAAAAAAAAATATAGATAGACAATAAAAGAACTAAATAATGTGAACAATAGATATATCGGATGTTGATTTCATTAGGTGTACGGATGATTATTTTAATATTAAGATTTAGATGGTTAATTTGAAGGTGTAATGTGCTTTTATTGGTAGTTGTTCATATTGTTTAAGATGGTCATTGTTTACCTAACATTCTCCATAAAAAATTATGCTTTGTTTTAAACACCGAATTGAATGCATGAGTTTAAGTTTGATGCATTAATAGTAAGTGAAAATTCAGGTGTAATTGACTTCACGTGAAGTTGATACCTGAAAACTGTCAGATAATTTGACTGATTTGACTAAATTTTCATTTAAAGACTCTCGAATATCAGCTTTACATAGAGTTGACTTCACTTGAATTTTCATCTTAATAGTATTATAGAGTCGTCTAATCATATATATTATTTTAGATAACTATTCACGCAGTCAATATAAAATATAGTTATTTTTGTTAATACTATATTACATAATTGAATGTCCACGTAAAATTACAATTTTTTTTTCTAAAATAATATGCTTTTGGCTTATAGGGATTGACAAAGTGTATGACACGTCGAAGATTCAAAAAATGGTTACAAAGAATGCAAAAACAAAACGTGAGGCGTACGCTACAGTGCTTCACTCCTCCGACGACTATGTGTGTGGCGCAATAATGCTGGCACAAAGCCTCCTCAGAACGGGAACCAAGCGTGACCTAATCCTCCTTCTTGACAACTCCATCTCTGCTGCCAAGCGTCGTGCACTCTCCGCATCTGGGTGGAAGATCCGAATCATAACTCGGATTAGAAACCCAAAGGCGGAGAAACACTCCTACAACGAGTACAACTACAGTAAATTTCGGTTGTGGCAGTTAACAGACTATGACAAGGTTATTTTTATTGATGCTGACATTGTTGTTTTGAGGAACCTTGATGTTCTGTTTCATTTTCCACAAATGTCGGCCACTGGGAATGATCAGAGTATATTTAATTCTGGGATTATGGTGATTGAGCCTTCAAATTGCACATTTAATGTGCTGATGGAGAGTAGATATGATATTGTTTCATATAATGGTGGTGACCAAGGCTTCCTTAACGAGATTTTTGTCTGGTGGCACAGGTTTTTCTCCATAACCTAATCTATTTTCACGAAAAAAAAAAGTAACATATCAAAATTATGATTATTAAATACTACATTCTTCTTAAATTAATTACTTATTTTATTTTAATAAAAATATTATTCGTCTATCAAAATTAGTTACTAAAATATATATTTTATATTTTAATATGTATTTTATATTAATGACTAATTTTAATGTACTTATAATATAATTTTTATTTAAATATTTATATTTTTTAAAATAAATAAAAAATTTAAAATTTTTTGATATATTTAACTAAATTATCGTCTAAAAATTTTAAACTATTATTTTTATTATACAAAGACAGTTTTATATAAATAATTAGCTAGTATTAATGTTGAAGGCTTAAGTGATTCATCTGGTCTAGACGTGCATCATGACTCTTACAATGTAACTTTAGTTGAAGCTAGCTAAACTTTTTGTATACCAAAAAATTAAGAATATCGTACACTTGAGTTTTATAAATTAATTAATTAATTAAATTTTGTATGAATATATTTAATGAAAACAGGTTACCAAGGAGGGTGAACTACTTGAAGAATTTTTGGGCCAACACAACATTAGAAGCAAGCAAGAAGAACCATCTATTTGGGGCAGAGCCACCAAAGCTATACTCAATACACTACCTTGGATTAAAGCCATGGTATTGTTATAGGGACTATGATTGCAATTGGGACGTTGAGGACCAAAGGGTGTATGCTAGTGACGTGGCACATCATAAGTGGTGGCAGCTGCATGACCAAATGGACAAAAAGCTTCAACGCATGTGTAGGCTCACAAAACGACGTCGTACAAACCTCAATTGGGAGAGAAGAAAAGCTTCCAAATTAGGTTTGCCTGATCAACATTGGAAGATTAATATTACGGATCCCAGAAGATCTGGTTCACTTTTGATGAATTAATCATAATAAAAAAAATCAACTAGATAATTTAGTGAACCATCTTTTTTTTTTCTTAATTTTTTATTTTTATTTTATCTTTTTTTTTCTTTTTTTTATATCGATTTTCAAAGATATTGTTGAATATTGATTTTTTTTTTTATGTACACATAGTCATGTTGTATAAACAAGAGATAGAGACGAATGGGTTAAGTTAAACTTTATTTTACAAATTTAATAAAACTACTCTACTCATGAATTTAATATATTTATTTATATTCGTGTAGAGAGTTCTTCTTTATTTATTTATGCATATTTTTTATACCCTTTTAATATTCTTCTTTATGTATTTATTTTTATGTTTTTTTGCAAATATAGTAGATATGTATATTCTTTAAAATAAGATAAATATAAAAAAAGATATATAGTAGTATAAGACATTATTAATCAGTGGTTCTGTGGTTGCTTGGGGCAATTAATATTGTGAAAAAAAAATGATAATAAAAAGGATTTTTTTCTTGGGAAATTCAAGGATTTTTTAAAAAATAAGTTAAAGAAATACAAATGCATTCTCTTAAAAGGTTAACTCCTTAAATAACGTATTACTATCATATAGACATTGCAAGCTGAGTTGGGCAGACTCAACATTTAAGGAAAATAAATTAAAATGTTAAAATAAATACCACAAATTCATTATTTATATGGATAGTTTTGGTATTCGTTGGTCTGTGCATCACTTGGTCTTTTGTTAATCATATAATTAAAGAACACGGAAGCTTCAACAATGTTTAATTAATTGAATTGAGTCTATTTTCATGAATGTGGAGATGTATATATAAAAAAAAACCGGTGTTAGTTTGTCTGTAATAAAGCCAAAACATCTTGTTAAAATTGTGGCACTCATTTTTGTAGTATGCCAGTTTATCATCATTGTAAGAAATCATCATCCATTTGTTAATTGAGATATATGATAGCTCTACTAGTTAGTACTGTTTTTAGATGTTTATGTTTCTATATTCAAGAAGAAAATGAAACTATAACTATTTGATTCATAATGGAATATTCTAATTATACTAGGCTGGTTAAATGAATGCTTCATGTCAGCAAATTTTTTGTTTTTTAATTATCATTAAGATTTAGCTGTCATATACTTTAATCCACAAAATTACTATTAATAAAAAATATAAATGTTATATTTTAATAGATGTACAAAATTTGCATTGATGATTAGATTCTTACTATTATTATTGAATATTAAGGGACTGATTGGTTTGGGCATTTTTTTCATATGAAAATATCATTAATTGAACATTTTAAAAATATTTTTAACGAAAACATTTTTAAAAAACAATACAAAATTGAAAATAATATTTTTTGTATTTCATCTTTTTTAGTTAAAAATAATAAAAATATTTTTAATATAAAACATAGTATTTTCAGATAATAATCTCTTGAATCCTGATGTATTGTATTTTTTTTTTCAAAAGTAAAGTATTTTATTCAATTGGATAAAATAGATATTGTCCATTCCTAGGACAGCAGTACAGGAATTGGGGATCTCCCAAAAGCTCTTTAACGAGTAAAAACGCAAAAGCTTAGAAAAAAGAAGATGAAACACTCCAGTAGAAAATTAAGGTATGTGGCCTTGCATGTCTTGAAGAAGGTTGCTAGTTGAAGTAAGAATTTGTTCTATTCCTTCAGAATCATGTTCAAAGATGAGCCGGTTCCTTGATTTCCAGATTTGCCAACACATAATCGCCAACATCTGAAAGTCACGGTTGTTGCTTCTCCGCCTCTTGAGCTTGCCTACACTTTCCAACCACGTTCGCCAGAAGGAGAAGGACCCATCTCCACAAACTAACCCAGGTAATGAACTTCTATCCCAGGCCTCCTTTGATTTTTGGCAGAAGAATAAACAGTGACAAATGGTTTCTGGACTGAGATTGCAACGCCTACAGAGAGGGGATATTGTGTGGATGCAACGGTGGAGGTTCTCCAGAACCAGGAGCTTCTCGTGCAAACATCGCCAGAGGAAAAACTTGATTTTTGGAAGTAGGGGCATTTTCCAGAGCTCCACCCATGTGGCTTTGTGTTGCATCAATTTGGGGCAATAATCAATTGGAGAATGATAGAACAGGTAGGCAATTTGGTAGCCTGAGCTGACTTCATATTTTTCGCTTTTGGTTTTGGCCCAAAATAGATGATCATCACCTTCCTCAATTTTTATTAGTGAAATACGATTAGTCATGTCTGAAGAGAAAATACTGTTGATTAATTCCAGGTTCCATTGTTTGCTAGGCATGATTAGCTCATTCACCCATGCTACTTTTAAATTCTGATTGCTGATGACTGAGCTGTGTGAGACAAGGAAAGGTTGGGATGTAGCTACCCACGGATCCTGGGAAACGCGAATGCTGTTCCCATTGCCTACCCTCCAACATATGCCTTTTTCTAGAACTTTGCGGCCCTCTAAGAGACTTCTCCAGCCCCAAGAAGGTTGGTTTCCTGTCTCTGCTCTCATGATATTGCTGTAACGGTAGTACTTGCCTTTGAAAATTTTGGACAATAATGATTGAGGTTGTGTAGCTAGTTTCCAGCATTGTTTAGCAAGTAGCGCTAGGTTCTGAGCTCGCAGGTCTTTAAAACCAAGGCCACCCTCCTTCTTTGGTCTAGACATGGTGTCCCAACTAATCCACGCCATCTTTCTTTCTGTTCCTTTTTGCCCCACCAAAATTGGGTGAGAATACTGTGAATCTCGCAAATTAACGTATCTGGAAGCCTGAAGCAAGAGAGTGTGTAAATAGGAATGGCCTCCCCGACTGCCTTAATTAGTACATGTCTACCTGACGTAGATAGTAAATGTCGTTTCCACCCCTGGATCTTTTCTCTCACTTTTTCTTTAATAGCCCCAAATGTCTCTTTCTTCGACCGATTAACCGTTGAAGGGAGCCCCAAATACTTGTCCTGTGCTCCTATGTATCTAATGTTGAGCCTGTTAGCCAAGGCGGTTCTCATTTTCTCCGGGGTATTATTGCTAAAAAACACAGCTGATTTAGATAAGTTTACTTTCTGACCACTAAAGCTTTCATATAGAGTAAGGATCTTCAGGATATTATAACATCCGTCCTCCGAGGCCCTACTAAATAGGATAGAGTCGTCTGCGAAGAGTAGATGATTGATAGGAGGGCATCTTCTATTGATCTGGATACCAGAGATAAGACGGTTTTGCTCTGCCTTGTTCAGCAGAAAGGATAAACCTTCTGCACAAAATAGAAAAAGATATGGTGATAGAGGGTCTCCTTGTCGGATTCCTCTATTTGGCTTAAAAAAAACCAAAGGGTTGACATTCAACAACAACAGAGTAAGAAACTGTAGTCACCACCTCCTGAATCCAACCTATCCATCTAGGATCAAATCCTAACTTTCGAAGCATGAACCATAAAAGATGCCATTCCACTCTATCGTAGGCCTTACTCATATCAAGCTTTACGACCATTTCAGTATTCAAGCCCGTCTTCTTAGTTTTCAAGTAATGCATACATTTATGAGCTATAAATATATTATCACTAATTAGTCTTCCTTTTAAGAAAGCACTTTGATTAGGACTAATTAGTTTATTCATGATACTATGTAGCTGATGAACAATCACTTTAGAAATAAATTTATAAACCACAGAGGATAAGCTAATCGGCCTGACCTGTGTCATGTTGATAGCATTCGGAACCTTTGGGATTAAACAGATCTGTGTGTGGTTGAAACTTCTAAGTATCCTACCTCCAATAAAGAAGCTTCTCACCGCTCGAAACACATCCCCAGCCACAATGTTCCAGTAGTAATGGAAGAACTTTGCTGTGAACCCATCATCACCGGGTGCACTTTCAGAGTGCACACTAAACACAGCCGTTTGACTTCATCTAGAGAAACTGGCCGTAGTAATCTTCTATTCATGGCTAAAGAAACTTTGGGAAGAAAGTCTTCAAATTCCCCCTCCGGATCAGTTGAGTTGGTAGAAGAAAATATATCTCTAAAATAGTCTTCTGCAACTAAGGCTATATCAGCTCGAGAGGTAGCAAAGCTCCGATCATTCCGTTCCAATTTCCAGATTTTATTACGCCGAACCCGGGATTGAAATGATTGGTGGACGAATTTAGTGTTCTTATCCCCTTCCTTCAGCCATTTTATCCGAGACTTCTCTTTCCAGTAGCTCTCCTCCCTACCATAAGCGTTCTCCAGCATGTTTTCCAGCTCCTCAACCTCAATTCCTCCATTAATTCCTGTCTCTCTAAGCTCTTCTATTTTTTTGAGAATCTCCTCTATTTCAGCTTTAGAGTTGGATTTGGATGTTTTCTGCCATTGCACAAGACGATGTCTGCAGAGTTTCAGTTTTTGAGCTAAAACAAACATCGCTGAACCTTCAACATAGGAGTTCCATGCCTCGGTAATAACCCCTCTAACCGCCTCGACCCCACACCACCTCTGTTGGAACTTAAACCTGCGTTTAGATCTCTCAACTTGAAGACTGGTATCCAATAATAAAAGGGCATGATCAGATCCATTTTCCTGCATCCTAGTCACTGTATTAGTAGGAAACATGTGCAGCCAGCTGTTGCTTACCAAAATACGGTCTAGTCTTTCTAAAATCTGCTCTTCTCCTCTCCTTTTATTGGACCAAGTGAAATTCCTACCCACCATACCAAGATCCATCAAGCTACTTCCATCAATAAAGTTATTAAAATCTGAAATAGAGGACCAAGATTTCAACCCTCCACCCCTTTTCTCCTCCTGACTAGCAATGGTATTGAAATCTCCCATCACAATCATTTCATTTTGCATTTTCTGTATAGTAGCTGACAGCTCATGGAATTGACCAGCCCTAACTTGTTCATTTGTGTTAAGATAAACACCAATTAAACCCCAATTCAGTCTATTAGACAAGTCTTTGACCGTGACAGCAATGTAGTACTCTTTCTCTGAGACGATTTGCACTTTCACCCCTTCCTTCCAAGCCAAGACTAAACCTCCCGCTACCCCAATCGGGCTCACAATTCTCCAAGACTCAAACCTGCATACCCGTAGCGTCCTTTCCACCATTCGAGGTTGATTCTTAGTTTCACAAATGAATACCACTTCGGGGGAGTGGGATCGACAAATCCCTTTAAGGTTTTGGACTATCAGGGGTCTCCCCAAACCCCGACAGTTCCAACTTAAGATCTTCATGAGGTTTTGGGTGCCAATTGACGGCTGGCACCCTCCACCTCCTTATTACCACCTGAGGCTTCCTCCAAACAGGGCTTCTTTGAGCTGCCACTATTCTCCTTACCAATATACCCCCTTTTATAGACAGTGTAGGTCTCTCCATGGCTCCCCATTTGCCTAGCAAGTTGTTTGATACTTTGCTTTCATCCTCTGTCCTCCTTAGCCTCGCTCATAGTAATCATATTCTTTTCACTATTCATTGGGATGGGTCTGTCCTGCAGAATATCACTTGTAACGGTACCCGCCGGAGCCTTCCAAGCGTCTGCTAGGAAACCATTCCCTTCCTCTGCAGTCATTAAATTATGAGTGGTGGTTTTCCTCACCTGTTCCTTATCCCCTTTTATATTTAAATCAGCAAAATTCTCCAGTAGCCAAGAGGGAGCTGGTTTCTTCCTTGGTTTAGGGGTGGAAGAACCAGGAGCTCTGGCATAAGAGGAGTTTGAATTCGATTTACTCTCAATCCTCCTTCCTACTTGATCTGCCTTCACCCATTCTCCAATAGCTTCTCCTATAATACCGTTACTCGCAGAGTCATCCAACAGCTGTTGACAATGTTTGGAATCATGTCCTAGAAGCGCGCAGTAGGTGCAAAATGTTCTTAGCCTTTGATATCGAAGCCCTACTTCGATCAATTTTTGATTTGATCTAGTGATCTTCATCGAATCCCTCAACCTCCTATCCCCTTCTATCTCCACATTGGCTTTAATGATTCGAGTTTCTTTCCCTCGCACCTCATATAATCCAACATCAACAACGCTTCCAATCTTCATACCAAGTTTACGTCCAACTTCAATTGTTTTAAACTGTTCTGGCAAGCCCCATATTTGGACCCAAATTGAAAAAGTAGATATAGCATTTTTGCCTTCCATCGGATCTTCCTTCCATCTCACAACATGGAGGATAAAGTTCTTAAATAGCCAAGGGAAACCTCGTTCAACTCGTGCAACGTCTGTATCCTTATAAAAAAAGAACTGAAATTGATTCTTGCCTTTGTCTACGACTCTCAATCCTTCCGGTCTATCCCATATTGCAGTCATAGCCCCTTCCATTGTGCCTGTTGAAAAGGTGCGATCAGCAAATATTCTCCCATTCAAACTCTTTAGGCATGCGTGCAAACCTTCAGAGATGTCTTCCTCTTCAAGCACCACCACCTCCTCTGTGTTCTCCTTGTCTTCTTCTACTGTATGTTGTTGATTACCTCCTAATGTATCCATACTGATAGAATAAAGAATGAGAAAATGTTTGGTGTATTGTGATTGTAATTATCAATTGTGTTGGTGAAACCCTATGGGCGATGTTAAGAAACCCTAGCAAAGCACGAAAAAACCCTAACAGGGCACTTGAACATGATTTATTGTATTCGATTAAATTTGATTTCTTTATAAATATCTGACTTTGCCAATTATTTTTTACTAATTGTTTACTTGCCGCTAGTTTTTTTTATTCAAGGTAAAAAAGGTCCATAAAATTTTGTTTGACTTATATTAAATTTTTACTATTTTTGTAAATTAAATTAGAATATTAAATAATATAAAGTTTATTTTTTTTAATTTCAAACTTTTTTGTCTTTAATGTCTTTTAAATTATTTTGGTATTTTTTAAAATTTTTGTGCTGGTGTACTTTTCATTCATAAAAATATGATATTTTTTTGGTATATTATTTATTTTTTCTGTTGGCATATGTTTTGATCTTTTTTATTTAATTTGAAGAAAAATATGAGTGAAATTGACTAAGGGCATAAAGATACCAATATAAAAAATTATGTGTACTCTTATTTAATATAATCCCGGTTCGGTACTCCCATTTCAAAGTCAAATTCTACTTCAATTTTATATACTTTATTTTGTATACATTCAGCTATTTTTTTTTATTTCAAACTTTTTTATATCTTTAATGTCTTTTAAATTGTTTTGGTATTTTTTTAAAATTTTTGTACTAGTATAGTCTTCAGATTATGAGAATATGATAATTTTTTTGTTAGTATATTATTTATTTTTTTTGTTGATATATGTTTTGGTGTTTTTTATTTAATTAGAAGAAAAATATGATTGGTATTACCTAAGGACATAAAAATATCAATATAAAGAATTATATGTACTCTTATGTATTCTTATTCAATATAATCTCTTTTTTCAATTTGTACTTCCATCTAAAAGTTAAATTTAAACATATTCTTATTGGGCCACACTATAGTAAGTTGATACAGATTTACGTCAGCGCAGTGACTTACTTGATTTATCCTTAACTAATATTTTATAGTTTGGTTGATCGTCTATCTTTATCTACCAGCGATGGATTGGAGCTCCATTTTGAAATCTCCGATGATGATGATGATGATGATGCCATTGCGGATGAGAGTGTTGGTTCGTGTTGAAGAAAGTGTATGATGATGATGATGATAAAAAGAGTGTGAATTCCTCTTGAAGAAAGTGTTTGGTCACACTATGGTACAAAGATAAATTGATATAGATTTACAGATATTATGGATTTTTTTTTCGGACTTAAACATTTTATGGCTTAAAAGAATATAGTGTTTTGGCTCTGTTATTACACAAGCTCAGCTTTATACATAGTTGGACTGAGTTTTTGACTTGTGAATTTTGTTAAGTGAAATTCATTAAAAAAAAATTTAATAGCCTAACTCTGCAGGAACATTTTTTTGTTGTTTTGTGTATATTGCAGAGTTTTGATTCACCACCTTTTTATCAAGAAATTGTAATATAATATGTAAATAAAATTTTGTATTTACAGAATTATTGTGCTGTTTATATTATTTATTTATGTAGTAATAGTAATGTTTAACTTTATAGAATAAATTTGTTAAGAGAATAAAATACGTACTCCACGTGCTCTTGATAAACACTAATTTGTTACATTTGTGGGATAATTTATAGGTACCGTCTTCTTTTTTAAATTAAACTGTTTTAATTATTGATTTATATTTATTAGTTTTTTAGTTCAACCAATTTTCGTGATTCAATCAAAATAATTGTTTAATCACAAAAAAAAATCAAATAACTGTTTTATAATAAAATAATAAATAAAATATAAATAAATACATTCAAATATAATTAGTCCAATATAAACTTTAAAATGTCATTTAAATTAAAAATACTACATTAATCATAATATTATAATTTCATTCAAATACACTTTAATAATAAAAAATCACAACAATTATATAAAGTCATATGCATTTTAATTTTTAATACACCTCTGTTTTGTCTACATTTAAATATATAAAATCATATGCATTTTAACTTTTAATATTTGTAATAACATATAATTAGCTTAGTCTCTTTATGCAAAACAATATTATGATCTATGGGGTTTATTAAACTTTTCAAAATATTAAATTATAACTATTTATTTGTTATATTAAGTTATGGCCTTAAGTTATATGTTTTATTTATGATAATGTTTATCTATATATGCTACTTGGAGTTAATGCAACGTTATATTATAATAGTTTATTATTATTTTAATTCATATTAAAAAAAGTATATTTTTATACTTTTCTATTATTAATAAAAAGTGATGCATCAAAATAGTATTTGTGAATGATGACCTGAGAAACATAAAAAAATAAAACTAAACATGAAATGAGAAATTTTTAAAACTATTAGACTTGACGACAAATAAAACAGTAACTAAACTAGAAGTAATAAATATCGCATTGACTTGTTCTAAAGTATATATTACTTTAGACATAGTCTTTTAATTAGAATAATATTACTTTATAGGTGAGAATAAAATAAATTAAAAAATTATTACAAATCTTTCTTAAATTGTATTAATGTTATCACAGCTACGATTTTATCTTTTGAATTTTTAAATTAAAAACTTAAAAGAAAATTCAAAACTAAAAAAAGACAAGAGAACTACAAGAACCACTCCAAATTAAGAAGTTTGTGAAGAATGAAGATAGCACAAACCCGCCATAGTATATCTATAATTCAAAAATAGTACATGAAAGTAATTAAAAAAATAGCATAAATATATATATCTCTAATTCAAAGTATATTAGTTTAAAAGTATTTTTTGTTTTAATATTTGGTAATATTGCATAATATATTTGTTATTATTAATACTAGTACTTTATTATTAAAGAGATTTTTGAAATATTTTGTAAAATATTGACCAACTTACCGATAGAAAAAGGTGAAAGACGACTTTGTTAATTAATAAATAGTTGAAGACAATATATTAAAAAAGCTGAAATATATACTAATAAATAAAAACTCTACCACTGATTTAAGTTGATTGAATGATTAGTTTATTTATCCGTTTAAATAAATATTTGAGATTTAAATTTTATTTTATATATATAATGATATATTGACTAATCACAAATTCTTAAATAAAAATTTAATCTATAATAAATTAGTCATATACTTGCCGAATAAAAAAATATTGAAAAAAAAATCCTACTCTTCTCTTTTATGAGAGCAGAAAGAATGAATTGTCGATTAAATTAAATCAATGAATTCCTTAGTAACAAATTAGCATGTAGATTAGGAATATTATATAATAATGAGAAAGCTACTGCCCCCATTTTTTGATCTCCAAGAAGCTTTGATTTTTGAAAAGGTAAAATTATGTAACGACATTGCAAGATTGCGTATGGATGCACATTACTAAAATGTGCAAATTGACTAATGACTAGCAAAGAGACAACTAGCCCATTCTCTCATTTTCGTCATTTGGTTTCTCCAACAACCAATTATTATGACCTTATAATATGGAATATTGTTAATAAGAGTAAAACACATTATTATTATTAGCTTAAGCATTATTAATTAACTAATACAAACACAACATGATCCCTTTGCAAGCTAGATCATCAAGCATTATCTATATATTATTGAAAAAGTATTGAGAACCAATAATAATTGTATACAATGTGTTTAATAAATTAAAAAAATTAAAATTAAAAATTAGATCATTAATTAAGTATTTAATTTCACATTTTAAAATTTAAAAATTAAAATTAATATTTAAATTCATTCCTATTATGTATAGTTATTTCTAATTTTGTCATAATCTCTAATACATATAACAATCCAAATTTTTAAAAATTAAATATTAAATAATTTATGATTTATTATATTTGTTAATAATTTAACTTAATGAAAGTTATTTTTTTAAAGTAATTAAATTAAATTTTATAATATTTTTAATTTAAAATTTATTAGAATTTTTAAATAATTTTTATTATAATAAAATATTTTTAAAAAATAAAATAAATAAAAGAATTATTATTATTATTTGGCCGAAGCCATTAAGAAAACATGAAGCCAAACATGGCTTGTATTATATTATTACAATATTATATTGTTACTTATTTATAACATGACACATGCTCCCTTTATATATATAACTAAATGAAAGAATTAGAAGCGTGACTTATGTGTTTTTGTGCATATATACATACATATAATTGTTATACATGCCACTTTTAACTATTAATCAATGACACCTAATGAAGTATTAGCCACCACAAATTATCCATTTATTTCTATCAGCCTTATCATTTTCATTTCTTTGCTTTCACCGCCGGATTGAACTTGGAAAAAAGAAGAAAGAAAGGCCGAGAGAGAGAGAGTGTGAGCTTCCATGGAAACCATGAGTTTCCAGTTCCAATTTCTTAAGATTCGTAATTTCAATAAAAAATTTAATCCGGTAAAAATGTTTATATCTTTTTTTTTTTGTGTTGGCGTTATTTTTGTTTGGTAGAAGCTGACGGTGAAGTAATTCCCCTTCTCCTTGAGTTCAGTTCATTGGAGTTTTAGAAGTCATAAACGATTTTTGACATTTTCTTCTTCAGTAGTTCGATTAGGAAGTTTTTCTAAAACTTCTGTTGTTTTGATTTCGTACGGAAGTAGATGATTTTATTTTAAAATTAATCGTTTTAATTTATGAATGTCATTAAAGTTTAGTGAATAAGTGCAAATAATTTATAAATGTATCGTAACTAGTTTTGTTGTTGTGAGTGGTTAATTGATGAAATTGAATTGCAACGGGTTGAATTGAGGCTATGATTGATGTTGGTTTTCTGATTTTGATAGAACTATTTAAAATTTTAATTTATGAGATTATGCTGAATTGGTTGGTTGTGGCTGAAAATTCTGATTATTGAGTTGGAAAGTCAGTTTGATTGAATATTATGTAAACTGATTTTCTTTTCTTGATTTGGGGTTACTTTGATATTGAAAATAAATCCGCATTTGAAATTATTTGAGATAGTGGGAATGAGTTTTATTGATTTATAAAAAATGATTCTTTTAGTCTTTTGAAAGAGGTTTAAATTTGAAATGGTGTTGAAGTTGGTTTAGGAAAATCATGGTTAAGTAAGAACTGATTTTTGTATGAAAGAAGAACTTCTTGTAAATAAAGTAGTTTCGGAGGCTTGGAAAAGGTTATAAAGAGTGATGTTGGTTTTAAATAAAAAATGACTTGAATCCGGTTTATTAAGTAAAGGGATCTCTGCCATAGAAGAGCAGAGAGCAATGACCGAAAAGATATTGAGTGTTGTTGGACCTTAGTGCCAAGTGTCTAGTGAGGATGGCGATACGTAACGCTCACTTGACACAATAGAGACGGCTCAGTGAGGATGGCGATACGTAACGCTCACTGGAGGCCATGGGCTTTATGTGTGAATGATTGTGCGGGGATGCCCGTGTGTATGGAATGACTTCCAGGAGAAAGTGGCACATGCTTTAGCAGGAGAATCAGCGCCTGCAAGAAGTAGAAACTTGCAGAGGTTATGCCGCTGGAATGCCTTATCTGACTTGCGAGTCGGATTGCGTCAGGTGCGGGTCGAAACCGACAAATGAGCTCATTACCTGCGATAGGATTAGATATGCATCATCATTGTTTGCACATTTGCATTTGATTGTGTTTGCTTATCTTGTCTCTCTGTGATTGTGCTGTTTGTCTTATTGCTATTTGCTTGTGTGTTGATTTGTTTCCTGTGCTATTAGTTTATGTATTGAGGTGATTAATAACTGAGGTTATGATTGAGATTTGTCTTAAGTTCGGAAATTTAAAGAAGGTAATTAATTATATAAAATAATAGTAAAAAGTATTTTCAAAAGGTTTGATAAAAATACAGTTTTATTGAATAAAGTTAATTATTTGCACATTATTTTATTACTCTTATGGCATTCCCATTTTCTACTGAGAACTCGTGGGTTGTTCTCACCCTAAAATCTTCCACCCTTTCAGTGTCACAGATTCGAAGACTCAGTTTGAAGCTGCGAGCGATTATTAGTCTTATTTGAATTAAGTTTATATGTTGAGTCGCTTTCCTAGAATTCCCTCGCGCGCCTTTGTTAGTTAACATTTTATTTTATACAGAGGGATAGGAGTTGTATCTGAGTTTTATTTGAATTCTTTTGTATGATATTTATTATTCTTACTAACTATGTGACTAGTATTGCTTGGAGATCTTTGATATATGATTTTAATTAATAGAAACAAAACTTTTCGGCTTTTTCTTAAAAATTGAAACGCAAAATCGAACTAAAGGCTCAGTATTAAATATTAAATACAGAAAACAGGTCAGTAACGCCTCACTTTTGGTACGATCATGACGTGCTGAAAGTTAGGGTGTTACATTACACGTCCAAAACTCACCGTCATCTTCTCCGGTTCTCACCTCAATTTCTCGCCGGCGAGGCCGCTGCATCCTCCTACCGACACCGTCCTCACCTCCGACGCTCAGCCTAACGTTGTTGTCGCTGTTTTCGTGCCTCTCTTCCAAACCGGCTTCACTTTCTCCCATTCCTTCAAACATCTTCTCACCGATGATACCACCATGCTCTTCTCCTTTTTCGGATCTAAGCATGGTTAGCTTCTTTCAAGATTTGAGCCCTATGCTTCACAATAGTGCCGCTTTTGTCATGACTAGTCTTTCAAAATTATGTTTCACCACAATAATAGTTTCTTCTGTTTATTCATCTTCTTCTATTTTAATGGTCAATTTAGGATGGTCATTTTAGTAGGTATGCGGATGGTTATTTTATTTTCATGTAGATGACTATTTTGATTGGATTGAGTTTAGTTCAATTCATTAGCTATGCGAATAATTATTTTTATCCTTAAGTAGATGGTTATTTTTATTAAGAGTGAGTGGCGTGTGGCAAGCTAAGTAGCGACGGTGAAATGTGATGATTATTGATGAACGTGGGGTGGCCGCCGGTTGAAAAAGAAGAGAGTATTGGAGGATTTTAGATGGTTATTTTTTTGAAATAACTAACTGGATATTTTAAAAATTTAAAATTTGAAATTGGAGAATTTGAAATTTGAATTTTGATGTGAAATAACTGAATAAGAGTTTTTAAATTTATTATTTCGTGGATAATTTTCATTTTTAATTCATATTGGGCTAAATAAGCAGCCCATTGTACATATTGTACAAATACCCCCATTGGCTCCCTAGTGGGACTCTATATTATTTTATGGGTTAAGTACTTTTTTCATCCCTAAGGTTTGGGGTGAAAATCAAATTCGTCTCCAATATTTTTTTATTATTAAAATCATTCTCAACATTACTAAACATTCGTCTTTTTTACCTCAATTTTAATTTTTTAACTAAATTATCTTTAACAATAATAAAAATAATATTAAAAAACAAAATTAAACCCACCTTCTTTTGGATAAATCTTCACTTTCTTCCCTTTTCACCCACCACTCTCTCTTGGGACTCTTCCTCCCCCATCCCTTTCCAAAATTCTTCTTCTCTCCCTTTTCGCCACCTTACCACCTCCGTTTTCTGCCTCCTTCTTCAAATTTTCTCTCTCTCTCTCTCCATCACCAACTTCAACCCTTCCTCCATTAGTGTTAGCCTCGCCTTCCTCATCTCGCCTTCCTCCTTAGGACTCAACGACAACCATGTTGGCATTGACCTCAACAGCGTCATTTCAGCTGAAGCTACCGATTTAGGTCTCCTACTCCAGTGTTAAGTCCAAAGATCTCATTTTGAAGTTGAATCTCGAGTTGGGTCTCCTACTCCACCGTCTTTCTATTCCTATTTTCTTTCCTTGCTGTCTATTCTTGTTCGATGTTCTCATTTTGTTCTTCCAATTTTTCATTTTTATTTTTGAAGAACATATACATCAGTGTTTTTATTATTTTTTGTTATGAGATCTTTAAATTAAAATAAAATTTTGAGCCTGTGGCCGCACACGCCTCTCTTCTCTGCTTTCAATTGATGGTCTACATTACCCCTAATAACATGTGTATGTCTGAATTACAATTTAAATGATAATTTTTTAAACATTATATTGTGTTATAGCATTGTTGGTAATTTAATAGAGATGGAATAAAAAATATAACTTCTGAGTTGTTGTCATTGAATTGTTACTGCCAATTTTTTTTCTCTATTTTCACTTTAAAATTAAGTTGCTATTACTATTGTTGGTGTTATTTGGATGAAAAGGTGATGTTGTGATGTGTTTAGATTGATGGATGGATAAAGAATGGTGTGGTGATGGTAGTCGTGATGACTGATGATGCAGAGGGTGTTAGGGGTGAGAATAGAAAAGATTTTTTTATTTTTGTTTTAGGGTAAAATTGTCTGAAAATTATTATTTATGGATAAAAAAATAATTTTATAATATTTTGTAATGTTGAGGATGATTTTAATAAGAAAAAGAAATCGAAAACGATTTTGATTTTGACCTCAAACTTTAGGAATAAAAAAATATTTAATTCTTATTTTATTCGAGATAACACATGACCCTAGCAATAATCAATGCATGATAAACAATATTATCTTAATTTATTTTTCTAAAAAGAAGAACTATAATTAAGTATTTGATCGCACTAATTTTTTTTCTGAAAATTAATAATTTGAAACTATCTTAAAATATAGTGAATGATGAACTTATTTTTTAAATCTTGAGAAATAATTGTTGCTTATTTTCTTTCTATTTCATCTCTAGCCAAAGGAATATTAAGATTAAAACTTATTCTTTGGTTCACTTAGGGCCTGTTTGAAAAGTTTCAAAAGTAATTTTTTTAGCTTTTGATTTATGAAAAATAGTAGTATTAATGTCTGGTGCAATTTTCAAAATCAAATTGGGGCTTTCTAAGAAGCTATTTAGAGGCTTATTGAGAAGTTAAAAAAAATGACTTCTCTCTTAATACTACTACTTTTTACCATATTTTTATAAAATAAGCATGACTAAAAATCCAAATACAAAATAACTTATTTATAAGCTACTTTTAATGTAATCATTTATTGTTTAAGCTATTTTTCAAAAGAAACTTAATTAAGTTGTTTACCCAAACTAGACCTTAAAATATTTAAATTTAGTTATTATTCAGCTAAATATATCTTTATAAAAAAATAATAATTAAGATATAAATACGTATTATATTAAATAATTTTTAATTATATATTAATCACATAAAAATATTTTCACGTGTGAGTAGTGATCTTAAATTTAATTAATTACTATGACCAAGTAACCAACATTGATTTGATTTTTGAAATGTCATATATATGAAGAGAGGATATATATATATTTGATGAGTTAGTTGCATTATTTTCCATGTACTTGTGATAGAAGGTTTTGTTTGACGCATACACATATCCTTAAAGCTATCATCACCAGCTTCTTAATGTCTTGCAAGGAACTATTTGGTGGAAGTTACCTCTTACTGAACCGTCAAGAGGCAACTCTTCTTGATCTGCTTGGACTCCTTTTTTTCTTCTAAACTCGAAAACCGGAGTTTCATCGAATGTCCGGTGGACATTAAGGCAGAGGAATTCCGGCAAAGATGGCTCCTCTTCACCTCCATTGTCGCGCTAAAAGCTTCTATTCACTTCAGGGAACACCATGAAAATTAATCGTGGGAGACAACTTGGAGTTGTGACTTGATGGTAATAAGTGGTTAAGAGAATAGGGTTGAATCTTAGTCTTTTTTTATTGAATATTAATTTTTAATTTTTTAATGGAATTTCAGGAGATTTTTTTCAGATACATCCTGATTCAGCTACTAGGTACAATGTAGCATATATTCAGTCTTCATCACAACAATGATGAAATTTCACTATATTTTCACATTACAAATACCAATTTCTCCTTAGAAACTACCCATTCCTATTTGGGATAAATCCAGATTCTAACTCCAATCTGAACTTGACTAGACCTCAATCTAACTTTCAACAGCAAAGTACTAACCCAATTTGCAAGAGAATCCACACAGGATCACGAAACACAATAGAAAGATGTACAAAGAAACTCTGAAACATCTATAACTTTTTCTCTAATTTTGATCATTGTCTTTTTTCTCTCATTGGTTTTTTCTTACAAACCTCACCATATTTGCCTTTTTCACCATGAGACTCAGACAGACAAAACTAATAAAAAGAAAACAAAATGAGTACCATTGAAGGAGAAGAACTCAGGAAGCTCGAATAGCTATGAGAACTCTGTGCTTTACACTTTTTCTCCTTGATCTCAACCCTTGGCCGTTCACCTTTAATATAGAAGGGGAAGCTTCTAAGGTTGAAACTGGTTCAGCCAACCTAGCAACTTCTTCTCCAACCTTAGAGTAGCAGCAGTTCGAACAGAGAAGAGAGAGAGAGGGAACCCAAACCTACTTGCATGTACCGCTCTCATCCTTTTTTATACATCTTCTTCAATCTTGGCCATTGATATTGACTTTGGCCCCAAGATTTAATTTTGACCATTGATGAACTTCTAACTCAGGACAACTTCAAGTTTCTTATTTTTGCTTCTTTCCTATCTGAGATTTAGAGGCTATCTTCTTCTTGGTGGAACAAAAAATGGAAATAAGTTTTTACTAAGGTAGATGCTTCTTGACCGAGACCGATCATTTCCTTTTCTTGGCAACAAAATCTTGAAGTCTTTTTTCAAATTTTTCTTTCCATAAAAAATATATTTCTTAGCCTTTTTTCATAGCCTTTTTTCTGAGGCTTTATTTTTCTTTTATCTTCCTTTTTGATGATAGACGTGACCGAAGGAGAGAGAAGAGAGAGAAAAGAAAAGCCTTTGATAAAAGCTTTCAATACAAATTAAATTGAATTGAATTGGGAGTTACAGTTACTAAAAGAGAAATTAATTGAATTGAAATTTGAGTTCTAGTAACCAAAGAAAGTAGGTAACCGAAGAGTGATTGATCCATTTCCTTCTTTCTTCTTCTATTTTGGATCAAGAAAGATGTTGGACCAAGAGATATGTTGACTTGGACTTTGCATTAATTTCTTGGGTCAATTAATTTTACTATTTTTTTTTTAAATTCAGCCACTTGATATGAAATGATTTTTGCATAAGGGTTAATTTATTGAAAGTCAGATTGGGCTTGGTTAGCTTTGGCCCAATAAAAACTAATTTTCTTTCATACACACTAAATTAAATTCATCAAATAAACAATTAGAAGTAATTAAATAAACACTTAATAATAATTTTAATAATTTTTTAATTTATATTTTAATAATGCTTGATCACCATTTCAATTTTTCAAATTCAACATAGCTCAATACACTTTCAAACAATGGAAGATTTTTAGGGTTCTTCAAAAACAAACTAAAAAGTTCGTTCACTATTACTTTTTCATAATCATTTTTGTTATTGGTAATGCTAGAAAAACAAAAACAAAATTTATTAAAATTTATTTTATTTAGTATTTAATAATATTAGAAAAACAAAAATTAATAAATATTAAATAAAAAATTTTTTGATTATTTTTTATTAATTTTTTTTGTTACTAAATATTTATATATTTGTCATTTTTTGTATTTATGTTATGAATATAATTAATTAACATCATAGATTTAAAGATTTAACTTTAAAAAGCTACAATAACAATTATACACAGCATGACCAAGAAATTAAAGGGCTAAAATTATAGAAATCATAGATGATATTGATTTATTCAAATTTTTTAGTAATTTGACGTATATGTTTTGGAATTTTGAATCATCGACAAAAAATAAAAATATAACAAAAGTCAGGACTATTTTTTTTTGTTATTTTAATTTTTAAATTGTTAAATTAGTGTAGAAATTATCGAAAAATTGATTCAAGAATTTAAAGGTAATTTAAATATTTTGAACTTTAATAGAGCAGGAAATTAGTTTATCGACTTCGATAAACGTCGATTGTTATTGTGTGAATGAAAAATACGAAAGATGAGTACTTGCAGTAAAAGGCACTTTGATAAGTATTTAAAAAGTATATAATAATTTTATTAATATAAAATATTAGATATAAAATAAAACTTGTAAAATTTATTATCTAATATTTTTGAGATATAGAAATAGGTGTCTTTTATAGACATAGAATTAAAAATAGAATTGATGTTAAAATTATTAAATATTTCGAAATAGAACTGAATAAATATTCTATTTTAGAATAGAAAGAAGAAATAGAAATATTCTAGAAACTAGAAATAAAAAAATAATTTGAAATTCTTTTTGGATTATTTTACTCAATTTACGAGTTGCTCAAAAAATCTGTTGATTTTGAACCACAGGATGGATAGTTGTCATAGGTGATGAATTGATTTTTTATCGATGTCACTCTATTTTTGTTCGTCTATAATGATTGAGAAATCCACAAATCTCAATTGTATTTTTCAAATGGTATTTTTTTCTTCTTCTCCTGTTCGATTGTATTTCCTTGGAAACTTAGGGAAGTGTTTTGTAAACATACGTATAAAAAGAACTTATTTCATTTAGCTTCTTTATGCCCACTATAACTAGTTATTTCGGTTTTCTACTAGCGGCGTTATTAAGTCAGAATAATAATTATTAAAATTGTCCGTTACAAAATTAAAATAAAAACAAATAAAATTAAATTATGACTCATAATGCACAATAAAAAATAAACTATAAGATAACAGATCAAAAATTAAAAAGGTGAACTAACTCAATAATTCTGATCTGGCTACTGGTAGATTTTGCTGTAAGATAAACTATAAGACAATCAAACTTGCGTCAACATAGATGTATTTAGATTTAGTAACCCTAACAATAAATTAGTTACATTGGTGTATGTGTGTAGATGCACTATTATAGGCTTATAGCTATCATCATCCAAGTGTCATGTGACCTTTTCTTAGAACACGAAGAAATCAAATCACATAGCATCAATTTTCTAAATCTTTTACAATTATGCTACATACACAACAATAATTAATTATTAAATTAGTTATTCATATAAAATAAGTTAAAATATAAATATATATTAACAATAAATTAAATAATATATATATTTATATATAAATACATAATAGATTAAATTGATTTTTAACATGCAAAAAGTATTTTTATTTTTTTTAAATAATATTTTTGCCACCTTTAAAATTTAGTAGTATTTCAGAAAACAGAAAGAGAAATATTAATAATATTATTATTACTATTGGTTTATTTGTTTGTGTTACAAGGTAGGCTTAGCTGCACTAACTGTGCAAACCTTTTAACTCTTCACATTTTATTTTATTTTCATTTTGCTTTTATTTTCTTAATTACTAAATTTAGCTTCATACTTTTTCCTCCCTGAAGCTAATTTTGATTTTTTTTTCATTGTTTGATGTATTTTCCTCCTCAGAAACTTTTCAGTGATCTTTAATATCTCTTCAACTCTCAATCATCACTTTGGTTTCTGCTTTAATCAAGGTATGTTTCTCTCTCTCTCTCTCCCCCTATGCATAATTTTTTTTAATTTTTTTTATCTTTTTTTCCTTTTCTATTTTTCTATTTTCCTACATTTTTTCAACACCCCAAATTATTGTAGCTTAATATCTGGTTTATGTTCTTGGTTGTTTGCCAATTCTTCCTTGGAGATTGAATTGGTCTCCCTGTCTGCTGTATACCCTCTTTGCATGTCGATCAAGATAATGTGGCAAAATTTTAGTATTGACTTTTAATCAAGTCCTTGTATATTCATCTTTAATTTGTTATGATCATCACTTCTTTTTCTTTTCCATCTTGCAAAACCTTTGGATTATAGCAGTTTTCTATATCAATTGTAGCTGGGATTGGAACATATATTTGCCTAACTGCATGGCATTAAGATTATAGGATTAAGAAATATTTGTTATTGCCTTTGCCAACCTTCATTATAACTATATATATCACCAGAATTTTTCAACAAATCAGTTGAGAATTCGCGGGGTTTTCGATTGCCAATTCGATTGCCCGGCAACCACAATGATCTTCAAATGTTAAAGGCTGAGATATTTGCCTCCACAAGGTTAGCTGCTACAGAATGCAGATGGTGTAATATATAGGTCTCAATTTTGTTCTGTTTTTTATATTGGTAATTCTATTTAGGAAGACTAGAATTCTAAATAATGTATGTCTCTGTGTGCAAAGAACAATGTGAAGGCTTAACAAATATCATGATTTTAGTGCTTCAGGGCAATTTGCATAACCCTTGATCTAATTTAACTTCCCAATAGATATGATGAATTCTAAAAGAAAAATGATATGGTTTGATTGATCTAAAAGTATTGTCTTTAGAGAAGTTTTTCAATCAGGTCCCTATTTTGGGCAATAAGAAATCATTTTTGTTCTTAATTTTGTTTTTCATTGATTGAGTTTCTTTGCATCTTGTGTTTCAGGTAGCTTTTGCAGTTCCAAGAGTTGATAAGAATGGAGGGTGTTGAGGAGAATCTACCCTCATCAGAATCCTCTTCAGAAAGTGCTAATGAGCAAAAGCAGCAAAATGTAGAAACCCCTGGTGAAACTTCACATGTAAATGAATCCACTGTTAGTGATAGTAGAGAAGAATCCGAGACTCGTTTGCCGGAGACAACAGCCGAGGAATTAACCGAATCAGCAATGCTGCCTAATGCTTCTTCTGGTAGTCCAATTATTGTTGAAGAAATTGAAAATCCTCCCACAGATGACTCGGCATCATCGCCGCTGGATGATACTAAGCTTCACACAGCAGGATCAAATGATGATCAAATTATAGAACAAGATAATTCAGGTTCTACAGAGAATGTAGATTCTGAAGAGATCCTTGAGCAGCAGAAGAATGTTGAGACTGATGATTCAAATGATGTCCAAATCACAGAACAAGATGATTCAGCTTCTACAGCGAATGCAGATTCTGAAGAGATCCTTGAGAAGCAGGAGATTGTTAATAATGATGATCGAATCATGGAACAAGAAAATTCAGCTTCTATGGAGAATGCAGATTCTGAAGAGATCCTTGAGAAGCAGGAGGATGTTAATAATGATGATCAAATCATAGAACAAGATAGTTCTGCTTCTACAGCAAATGCAGATTCTGAAGAGAGCCTTGAGAAGCAGGAGAATTTTCATAATGATGATTCAAATGATCATCAAACGTTAGAACAAGATAATTCAGCTTCTACGGCGAATGCAGATTCTGAGGAGATCCTTGAGAGGCAAAAGAATGTTAATGATGAAGACTCAAAAGATAATCAAATCATAGAACAAGATAATTCAGCCTCTGCAGAAAATGCAGATTCTGAAGAGATCCTTGAGAAGCAGGAGAATGTTACTAATGATGATCCAAATGATGATCAAATCATAGAACAAGATAATTCAGCTTCTACGGCGATTGCAGATTCTGAAGAGATTCTTGAGAAGCAGGAGAATGTTAACGATGAAGATTCAAAAGATGATCAAATCATAGAACAAAATTCAGCTTCTACAGAAAATACAGGTTCTGAAGAGATCCTTGAGCAGCAGAATAATGTTAATGATGAAGATTCAAAAGATGATCAAATCATAGAACAAAATTCAGCTTCTACAGACAACACAGGTTCTGAAGAAATCCTTGAGCCGCAGAAGAATGTTAATGATGAAGACTCAAAAGATGATCAAATCATAGAACAAAATTCAGCTTCTACAGAAAATGCAGGTTCTGAAGAAATCCTTGAGCCGCAGAAGAATGTTAATGATGAAGACTCAAAAGATGATCAAATCATAGAGCAAGATAATTCAGCTTCTACAGAAAATCCAGGATCTGAAGAGATCCTTGAGCAGCAGAAGAATGTTAATACCGATAATTCAAATGATGGTCAAATCTTAGAACAAGAGAATTCAGCTTCTACAGAAAAAGCAAATTCTGAAGAAATTCTTGAGAGGCAGAAGAATATTAACAATGATGAATCTAGTGTCACTACCATCGATGATCAAACGGAGATTCCGGCTTCTAATCCTGAAACAAAAGAGTTCCATGATGACAGTACCAAAGAAGTTATGTTATCATTGCCTCAAATCATAGTTACTGATTTTAGCAAGGAAAATTCAACACTGACGAGTTCAAATTCTTGTAATGCTATGGATGCCATGAATGCTGATTCTGAACCGGAAGATTTCTATGATAGTAATCAAGGTGGTTCTGCCGTTAAAACTTCTTCCATTACGGATGCAAATGACTTGATAAAACGGTCTACATCGGCACCGGAAATAAAATTGTTGCAGATGCTGAAGGAGAATAGAAGACGAAAGATGAACTCAACGGCTCGAAAAAGGGCTGATGTTGCTCATATACCAACCGGCTCGCCTTCAAGTTCAAAGAAAAATGCTGAGAATAGAGGCTTCATCGACACGGCAGCTCCCTTCGAATCTGTAAAGGAAGCTGTTTCCAAGTTCGGAGGAATTGTGGATTGGAAGGCTCATAAGAAACAGACCGTGGAGGTATAAAATTTAAAAAATAATTACAACACAAATTACAAATGTTAGGTAGAAACTCAGGTGCAGTCGACTTCACGTGAAGTTGATAGCTGAGAGCTAGCCGTAAGATGAAAATTTAGTCAAATCAGTCAAACCATCTGAGTTTCCACCCAAATGTTATGATATATTCAGTGAATGTTAATTTTGGCACATTCTATGATGCAGAGACGAAAGGACGTAGAACAAGAACTCGAGAAAGTGCAGCAGGAGATCCCAATATACAAAAAGAAATCAGAGACGGCAGAGAAAGCGAAACAAGAAGTACTTCAGGAGCTGGACACCACCAAGAGACTAATAGAAGAGCTGAAACTGAACCTGGAGAGAGCACAAACCGAAGAGCGTCAGGCAAGACAGGATTCGGAACTCGCGAAGCTTAGAGTGGAAGAGATGGAGCAAGGTATCGCCGAGGACTCTAGCGTGGCGGCCAAGGCACAGCTTGAGGTCGCAAAGGCCAGGTACACTGCGGCAGTTACAGAGCTAACATCGGTTAAAGAGGAGCTGGACGCGTTGCGTAAGGAATACGCTTCCTTAGTTGTTGAAAAAGAGGAAGCTATTCAGAAATCGGAAGAAGCAATTACTTCGTCCAAACAGGTTGAGAAGACTGTGGAAGAATTAACCATTGAGTTGCTTGCTATAAAGGAATCGATGGAAGCAGCACATGCAGCGCACATGGAAGCCGAAGAACATCGGATGGAATCGGTTATGGCTAGGGATCAGGACTCTCTCAATTGGGAAAAAGATCTTAAACACTCAGAGGAAGAACTTCAAAGAATAAACCAGAAAATCTTAGCTGCTAAAGATCTTAAGTCTAAATTGGACACGGCTTCGACTTTGCTGACGGATCTGAAAGATGAAATGAATGCTTATACAGAAGCACAGTCGAGGCAAGACGGAAGTGCCGAACGTGAAGAACTGTGGCCTTTGAGGACGAAGATACACAATGAAATAAAAGAAGCCGTTGAATCTGCGAAGAAGGAACTTGCGGAAGTGAAAAGTAACATAGAAAAAGCAACTGCTGAGGTTAGTAACTTAAAGGAAGCCGCAGCGGCGTCGAAAACCGAACTTGAAGAAGAGAAATTGAACCTTGCATCGATTCGGCAAAAAGAGGAAATGGCCTCAATCACTGCGAAATCTCTAGAAGCTGAAGTAGAGAAAAGCAGAACAGAAAAGCTTCTGCTTCAGATGAAAGAAAGGGAAGCTAGAATTCCGCAGAAAGTACGAGAAGCTGCTGAAGAGGCTAAAGAAGCCAACTCACTGAGTCAAGCAGCTCGCGAAGAGCTGCAGCGAGCGAAGGAGGAGGCTGAGCAAGCGAAGGCGGCAGCGAGCGCAATGCAGAGCAGATTACTTGAAGTTCTAAAGGAGATTGAGGCTGCCAAGACTTCCGAGAGATGCGCAATGGCGGCAATCAATGCATTGAAGGAGAGTGAATTAGCTCAAAGCAGCCAAGAAGCAGATTCGTCGGCGGAGGTAGTGACGCTTTCTTTGGAGGAGTATTACTTGCTGAGCAAGCATGCACATGAGGCTGAAGAGGGAGCCAAGGCAGTGATGGCGACGGCGAATGCTGAAATTGAGGCAGCTAAGGAATCTGAAATGATAAGTTTGGAAAAGTTGAATGAAGTGACTACAGAGATTGCTGCTAGAAGAGAAACTTTAAGGGATGCAATGTGTAAAGCTGAGAAGGCTAAAGAAGGAAAGTTAGGCATGGAATACGAGTTGCGAAGATGGAGGTCGGAGCGCGACAGAGGGGAACACCAGAAAAGCATGTCCAGGGACAGTTTTGATTCAGGTTCAAGGGGTTATGACAGTGCAATTGGATCACCAGATTTAAGAAATGGAAAGAAGAAGAAGAAGTCATTTTTTCCAAGGTTTTTGATGTTCTTTGCAAGAAGAAAATCATATTCGTCACATCACTGTAGTCCCTATTGAAAACATCATTTTTATTGATATTGCATCATGATTCATGATAAATAAATTCTTAACCATCTCATGATCTTTCTTTTCTTCATTCCCTTTTGAAAAATTATAACCATATACTTCTCAACATGTTTGTTATTGCTTTGATTGGATTGCATTCTACACACCTATTCACCCTGAGGATTTGTTTTATGTGCCTTTGTCTAGAGGAAACGTGATTTTTTTTGAAAGTTTACATTAGAGTACATAAATTTCAGAACAAATATTCAAATTAATCTTCAAATTTTGGCAGAGTAGTGATCATATTAGTCCTGAAACTTTAAAAGATTATCATTATTTTTCCGTGATATAGATTAATTCTTCCAATCTGTCTCGCGGCTTAATATTTTGGAGATTCAGATGGTAATTTTTAAAATTTGAGACTAATTTAGTCACTTCAAAAAAAAAAAAAAGAAACTAATTAGATATATATTTTAAATTTAGATATCCATTCATGTGTATTTTGTGAACATCAACAATGGACATGTATGTCATTATTCTAGTCATCAATTTATTTTTACAAGAAATGTAATAAAAATACATATGCATATATCTGTATAAAGTGCATTTCACTTTAATTCCCACACAGCATAGTCTTGTCCATTGGCAACAACTTGAGCATTTGATGGAAGAAGGTTTCCAAGATTCTCATTTGGTCCAATCTTGACAATGATTTTGTTGGCAATGTTGGCCATGTAAAGATCAGCTTGAGCTGCTAGAATGTTTATTGAGCTTGTTGCTGTGATTCCATTCCTTTTTCTTATGGCTGATAAACTCTTTATGTTATCCTTTATACCATTCTGACGTTCAAAATAGTCATGGTAGAACTGCATGTACAATATATAAAACATAGTTAAAGAAAACACAATCCCAAGATCAGAAAAAATGCAAGTGGTGGTTTACTTACAATTGAAGGGTGACCAGGATGAGTGAGAATGTAAACATAACCCAACATAATCTTATCCTCAGGAAAAGGATATGTCTTCTGAGACCCAGTGTCATGATTATCCACCAATGTCACAGCACTTTCAGGCTTTGTTCCAATCATACCTGGTGGTTTTCCATTACCATCCTTCAACCTCCATAACTCACCTTCAACAGCAGCACCAAGAATCATCTTTGTTGTGAAGTCAAATGTAAGTACACCACTTCCAACCTCATTCACCCAATTTACCAATTTGCCCCTGTGTGCATCTTGGTTTGCAAGGGGCTTGTTGTCATTTCCCAAGGCCACTTTTTCAAATAATTCTCCAACTGAAAATTCTGGTTTAGTGTTGTCTATATAGAGTTTGGTGAATTTTGGTGCATATCCTAAAACCATGTCAAATCTCCAACCTGAGAATCCTACTTCTGTTTTGAGCCAGTTCATCCAATCTGAGAGTTCTTGTTGTACTCTTGTACTTGTGTGATCTATGTCTGGGACCTGACCCCACCCAATTCCTGTGTCAGGGTTACCTGCACCAACCGAGTAATGTTATTTGAATTTGAATATATAAAAGTTCATAAGGCTAATTGTTGTTGTTATTGAAGTAAAAGTGGTGATACACCTTAATATTGGAAATTTTGGTATTTTTTAAAATTATAGAAAGTACACAAATCAGATGGTCCGATTTTAGTACTTCAAATTTTTTAACTTTTTTTAACACAAATCGGACGATCCAATTTCTACTTATCTAGTTAAACGATTCCACATTTAAGAATAACATCTCAATAATCCATATTTTAAAAAAATACCACTACTCTTCAAATATTAAAAATAAAAAGTTTATAATTGTGAGTAACTAAAAAATGTGCAAAATCAATATAACTTAAATTTCAACTATACTTATATAATCACTATAATAATAGACACTATAAAATTTACCATATTATATTGTGTGTTAACATGTGATCAATTTATGTTAAATGAGATGTAAATTTCTATTTATTCACTATTCAATAATAAATATACGTTATATTTTATGAAATATGATGACAATACTACATAAATAATTATATTTTTATTTTTAGAAAATTATACCTGTACCGTGAAATTCAGGATCATCTCTGCAAATTTCGGCCACACCCCAGTCTAGACGACTATCTGGGGTGCCGCCTTCGAATATACTATTTCCATTGCTGTCGAATCTCTCCGGCATACGGTGGTTGATGACGATGTCGGATACAGCCTTTACTCCACTCTGTTTGAATGCAGCAACCAGTGATTTCAACTCTTCCTTGTTCCCATATTTGGATGTGTCAAGATCATATAGCCTCTTCGGCAAGTAACCTGCAAATTCAAATTGTGTTCTATTTTTGTTACATATATAAATTCAAATCAAGCATATCATGTATATTATACAAATTTCTCGATATATATCATATTATTTTATAGTTTCAGAATTTATTGAAAACAATCTAATATTGTTTTGATAATATAAAAGAAGGTAAAAATTCAGATGCAGTAGATTTCACATGAAGTTGATAGTTTGGAGCCGTTAGATGATTTGATTAATTTGACTAAATTTTCATCTAGCGACTCTCAGTTATCAATTTCACGCGAGGTCGATTGCGCCTGAGTTTTCACCGTACAAAAAATTCCGAATTAAAGTTTGACGTTTTTTATTTTTTAATTACCATTACTCTCAAATTACCTAAAAAATGTTATATATGTGCACACCAAAAATATTTACCATGTAGTTGTGTATATTAGTAAATTTTGTATTCTAACATATATTCTATATGAAAAATTAATTTAATGGCTAATTTTTTGTTTATATAAATAAAATAACCTATATAACTAGCTAAAAAATATATTATATCAAAATAATTAACAACTTAATAATCATTATATTGTGAAAGAGATAATAATGAATTGGAATTAAACTGAGGTTATCGACAAGTTGCTGAATGTTGAATTAAAATTTTTAGAAATTATTACTAGAATGTTCATGAATGATAAAGTTACTTATTCAAGTTAACAACCAATGGTAAAAAAATAAAAGTTTAATAAAAAATAAATAAGAGTTGATCAAGTTATTAGAATATCATAGAAGTTTTATATATTATGTTTGACAAATTAAATTTAAAAATTATAAATTTAAGAATAAAAATACAAGTATTAAAAAATTAGAAGATATATTTAATTTTATAGTCAAAATTATTGACTTGAATAAAAGGACTTTGTACATAGTCAAATTAAGTTAGAATATAATAATTAAATACAAATTTAAAAGTATAAAAATATATAAAATACAATTAAATATCTTAGACATTAAGATTAGTTATCATTATTTGTCTACAATTAGAAATTTATACCTGATGTATATTTCAAGTGAAATATATGGACTTAGATTAAACATTTTCACTTTTTCAAGAATTAATATATATATATATATATAATTGTTGCATTGTAGTATAATCATTTTTCTTTTCAGTATATTATTATACTGATTTAGAAAAAATTATATTAAGATTATATTGTATTATTAATGAAATATTTACGTAAATGAGCGACGCTATGGCTAATTAAGTTGTGGCGATATTTATTCTGACATGAACTCTCAATACTATTTCTTTAATTTTATTTACAAATGTATAAATAAGGAGTTGAGTCAAGACTCAAGACCCTACCCCACGACTTACAAAGTTGCAGTTCTGATTAATTTCAACCGCGTTAGGCAGGGCAGCAATTTATTAAAGTGTCCATTATATAATATTAATATCTTCTTTTACTTATTAGTAAATGTGTATAACAATATTATAAAAAAAGTGGGATTAGTTTGTATTGGATGATATATAGTTATGATTTATGATGTATGAATACTGACACGGACACGAAACACGATATAATACGAGACACGTTGATATGTGATTTTCAAAATCTTATATGATACGGGAACAAGCATACATATAAAATATAAAGTATTTTTTAGATAAATCGTAATGATATTTTGATATTTTATTAATATTAAAATAAAAATTAAAAATTTTAATTATTTTAATATTTTTTAATTATATCAAGTATTTAAAATATTTTTTTGTTTTAATAAATAATAATATATATTATATCTAAATTTATTTTAAGAATATATATTAAGAATAAAACTGGACACGCTGACACGTAATGCTATTTAGGTGTGTTCGGAAAAGATTTTTTTATTTTTTATTATGACACGGTTGGAAACAACAGACACGCATGTCAGACGAGTGTCGGTAAATATCATGTCCAAAATATGTCCGAAAGAAAAACTATGTTGAAGAAATCATAAAGAATTTATATATATATACCTTGAGAGCCGTTAATATCAGCATTAGAGGGAGGAGGAAGCCAAACATATTCAGCACCAGAAGCTGCAATCTCACCCACTAATGGCTTCAAATGATTCCACCATCCTCCTTCTTGCTCACTTGATGCCCACACAAACCCCTATAATGATAAATCCACAAAACTATCAATTATTTCTTCTTAAACTAATTAATGATATTAATGTTTTTATCTACTAAAATAATAATAGATAACAACAGTTTTTATTTAGTTTAACAACGGTTTCAAAACGTCGCTAAATAATTAAATGAGTTAGATGCATGTTATAATATATAGGTGACTTCTATGGTGACTTTTCTCTTACGGTGACTATGGTGACTAAGGTGACTAGTTAAATTAGATCAACCAATATAATGTTGACATGTGGCATGTTTAGCACAAATAGAAAGCTTTGACATAATTGACCATAATAAATTGGCTAATAAAAAAAATAAAAAAAGGTAAAATTTTTGGATATTAATTAAGAATAATAAACAATTAACTAAATCATCCCAGAAAAATGTAATAAATTAAAAAATACAAAAAATAAAAAGATTGGTTCAAAAGGTTCCACAACTTCCAAAAATCATCAAAGGTAGGTGCGGCTGAAAGCCTTCTATATTTCTCCACTGCGAAAGTCACGGTTTTCTCAACTTGTTTCTCGTCTCTAATAAAACAATGGAACTTGCAATCTGGCAACTGAATTCATTTTGAACATCCGCTGCATCTACAAATACATTGTTTTTCACAAATACCCTCACTACTTTTATTTTTTGTCATGGCCTTCATGAAGACATGCCCAAATAAAAATCTGGACCTGAAGAGAACACGCCCCTTCTTCCTTATCAATCCGTCGAAGACGCTGATGAGCTGCCACGGTTCTTTTGGACACTTCTAACCGCTACTTCTTCCAATGGGTCCAAATCCCAAGATACGGTGCTTTGAGTTTCAGTAAAAGAGCATATGCATTCATTTCCTGCTGGTACAGTGCTCCACCATGGTGATGCTTCTTATCCAATGGAACATCAAGACTTTTATTTAAAAAAGAAACAAAAATTATTTTTGGAATGCAAAATTACATAAATATCTTCCCAGTAAACTTCTGAAGTTACTGTATTTATCTTTATTCTTTAATTGCATAATTCTGAGCGACGTCGTTTCGCTCATTCTTAGAGAGTCCTTTGGGTCAGATGTTATGATATTATTGGTGGGTCAAAGCATAGCCACCGTTAGTCACCAGTATCCAGGCACCAGAAAACTCACCTAATATATATTATCCAAAACTTTAAGATAACAGTTCTATTTAAGTATATATGTACTATTAATTAATTCGACTTAAAAAAGAAAAGGAAATTTTATTATTCATTTAATTTAAATTTAACTAATGTAATACTTCTTCACAAATAACATTTAAAATTTCAACAAAGTATATTGGCGACAGATATATACCTGAAATAGTATGGTAGAGGTGGAGAAAGAAGGGAGAAGAGAAATGCAAAGGCATAGGAAGCATAGTGAAAACAAGAGTAGTGACGACTTCATTTTTTTTTCTTTCTATTTTTGTGTGTGGCAATAAATAACAGGGTGTTTATGTAGCCTTATATAGGCATCATTGATGAGAATAAGGTGCAATGAATTTTCAAAGAAACGCAAATGTGTCCTATGTCTCGTACGTTATACGTTAGGCGCAAGTCTAGAAAAATGTTCCAAAGTTTTGTCAAAATTTAACGACTTGAAAGTTTGACAAGTAATTAGCTAGTAGATAAGTAGAAGCCTCTACTCTCTAATTTTGGCCTCAATTCAAACAATGTTGCTGCTGATTATTAAATATTAATAAAGCTAAGAGGATAGCACACGTATTTGTAAAAGATAGGGACACCGTACCACAATTCAACATATATATGCAACGTAGTATATATCTCTATTTCGAACGGATTATTAAATTGATATAGTTAGAAATTCAAAAATTAAAAGTTCAAGGTTTAATTAAAGTAAGTAATTATTTAAATCAGTTTTTGAGAATATTAAAATTAGATATTTTAATCTTTAAAAAAAATTAATACATATATCAATTTTTAACATTTATTTTCAATAACTAAATTAGTCTTTACTCTAATTTTCAGCATGATTTATTAACAAAAGCTACTGACTTTACATGTTAATTCGCATATATAATAGTTAAGTGTCCCATGTGTGTGAAAATGACAAAATAATCCTTGAGTAGTCGTGAACACTGATGTCATTTTGGTGTCCTCCCTCAAATATCGGATTGCAAATTCTTTATTCCTGAAACTGTGTTTGTAAATCCTAGTTCATCATAAGCTTTATTATAAACTTTAATTCAGCTGCAACGACAACAAGCAAAAAAAAGCTCTTCTTCATAAAATCTCTGATAGAAAGAAAATATATGAAAGTATTTGCCAATTTTTTTTTTTACATACATACACTAATTTAATAAAAAAAATGCTCGATAAATATAAAAGAATCAATGATAAAAAATGTCATTTTCTTATTCTTTTGTCATGTTAAAAGTTGTAATAATAACTCAAAAATAAATATTAAAATATTGTTATTGTGTGATTGAATATACAATATGAATTATCTATTTATAATTAAATTAAAAATATATTTTAATCATAATAACTAAATTAATATAATGTGTATGTAGAGGTCTCTTCTTGGTCTCCTGCATATTCGGCCATGAAGTCGGTGAGGTATTGGACTTTGATAGCCATTCGAATTTCGTATTTCAAGTCAAACTCAAATAACTTTATAGCTCATTGAACCATTCTGTCCGCAACATCCGTTTTTTGAAGGATTTGTTTCATGGGCTGGTTTGTCCGAACTCTCATAGTATGAGTTTGAAAATAAGGCCGAAGCCTTCTAGATGCTACAACTAAGGCGTATGCGAACTTCTCAAGTTTTTTATACCTTAGTTCAATGCCTTGTAGCACCTTACTTATGAAGTAGACAGGATGCTGCATGTCCTCATCTTCCCGTATTAATACCGATGCCACGGTCTTCTCGGTGACAGCTATATATAACACGAATTTTTTTCTGCTTTTGGCTGGGTAAGAATGGGAGGTTGGCTCAAAAACTTTTTGAACTCCTCAAAAGTTTCTTCACACTCAGAAGTCCATTCAAACTGGCATCCATTTCTCAGTAGGGCAAAAAGTGGTAAGGATTTTAATGTCGATCCTGCCAAGAACCTGGATAGGGTTGCAAGTCGATAATTCAGCTTCTGGACTTCCTTTAAACAGGTCAGGCTCTTCATTTCTATGACTGCTCTACACTTATCAGGGTTAACTTCAATCCCCTTTGTGTTAGCATGAATCTTAGAAAATTTTCAGCCTCTACTGCAAAGGTGCACTTATCGGGATTTAATCTCATCCCATGCAATCTTATGGTGTTGAAGACTTGCGAGAGATCGTTCAGGAGGCTGGCATCATCTTTGGTTTTCACTAGCATGTCATCTACATATACCTCAATTAATTCTCCCAGATGAGGTGCAAACACCTTATTCATCCACCTTTGATATGTGGCCCCTGCATTTTTAATCCAAATGGCATGACTATATAGCAGTAATTCGCTCTGGGCGTGATGAATGATGTCTTCTCTTGGTCTGACTTGTACATCGGGATTTGGTTATATCCCGAGTAAGCATCCATGAATGACAGGTATTGATATCCCGAGTTGGAATCTACTAAGGTATCAATATCGGGTAGAGGATATGGGTCTTTTGGACACGTCTTGTTAAGATTGGTGTAGTCAACACATATCCTCTATTTTCCATTCTGTTTCTTGATCAACACCACATTTGCTAGTCAGGCCGGGTACTTGACTTCTCTGATAAAGCCTGCCTCTAGCAAGGCTTGCACTTGCTCTTCGACCACTTGAACTCGTTTAGGTTCTAACTTCCGTCTTCTTTGTTGAACAGGTCGAGATCCTAGGTGGACAGCCAACCTATGTGACATGAGTTCGGGGTCTATCCCATGCATGTCAGAAGCTTTCCAGGAGAAGAGATCGGAATTTTCTCGTATGAGTTGCGCCAATTTCTACTTCAGATCTTTTGTTAAATTGGCTCCTATATTGGTGTTCTTCCCGATCTCTTGCCCAATCTGTATCTCTTCAGTCTTTTCTCCGGGCTGTGGTCGTAGTTCTTCCTTAACTCGGATCCCTCCGAACTCAATGGTATTGACTTCTTTGCAAATATGGGGGGATAGAAATCACTGCTTCAAGCCGATTTAGGGTTGTTCTGCCTATCAAGGCATTGTAGGCAGAAGCTACATTGACGACAATGAAGTCGATACTTAAGGTCTTGGATTTCATCCCCTTTCTAAAAGTTGTTTGTAGGGAAATGAAGCCTAGTGACTAATGGGAGTGTCTCCTAGTCCGAAGAGAGTATCAGGGTATGCTCTCAACTCCTTCTCATCTAATTCCAACTTATCAAATGCTGGCTTGAACAAGATGTCAGCCGAGCTCCCTTGATCCACTAGGGTTCTATGTAAATGAGCGTTGGCGAGAATCATAGTGATTACTACCGGGTCGTAGTGCCCGAACACAATACCTTGCCCGTCCTCCTTGGTGAAAAAGATAGTTGGGAGGTCGGACCCTTCATTTCTAACTTGGTAGACTTCCTTCAAATGCCTTTTTCGAGATGATTTGGTCAACCTTCCTCCCATAAATCCTCCTAATATCATATGGATATGTCGCTCTGGGGTCTGTGAGGGTGGGCTTCTTTGTCCATGACCTTCTTCATCTCTTTTTCTTTTCACATGATTGTCCGACCTTTCCATGAGATATTTGTCTAGCCGACTTTCCGTAGCCATCTTTTCTATCACATTTTTTAGGTCGTAGCAATCATTAGTGGAATGTCCATACAGCTTGTAATATTCACAGTATTCATTACGGCCTCCCCCCCTTTTTGTTCTTGATGGGTCGTGGGGGAGGAAGCTTTTCAGTGTGACAAATTTTCATGTATACGTCGAGTAGGAAAACTCGTAGAGGAGTGTAAAAGTGATATCTTCTAGGCCTTTCAGATCCAACTTTTTCCTTTTTCTTGGGCTCCCTCTTCTTTCTTTTGATTAGTGGGGGTGCCCTAGCCGCCAGCTCGATTCTCGTAACCTGGCGTTTTTCTCCATATTGATGTACTTCTCAGCTCGTTCTTGTACATCACTCAAGAATGTTGGGTGTCTCTTTGAGATGGACTGGGATAAGGGTCCTTCTCGAAGTCCATTAACGAGACCCATTATCACTGCTTCAATAGGAAAGTCTTGAATTTCCAAGCACGCCTTGTTGAATCTTTCCATGTATTCTCCTAGGCTTTCTCCAACCTCTTGTTTCATTCCTAGTAGGCTAGGTGCATGCTTGACTTTGTCCTTCTAGATCGAGAAACGCGTGAGGAACTTGCGTGAGAGGTCGTCAAAGTTGGTGACCGACTTGGGGGAAGGCTATCGAACCACTTCATGGCCGCCTTTGTCAAGGTCGTCGGAAAGGCCTTGCAGCGAGTAGCGTCCGATGCGTTGGCTAAGTTCATCCAACTTTTAAAGTTACTAAGGTGATGCTTTGGGTCAGTCGTCCCATCATACAGATCCATGTTAGGGCTCTTAAATTTTCTAAAAACTTTAGCCCTCATGATATCCTCAATAAATGGGTATTCTTCTCCTAACGGGGTGTCTTCTCAATCTTTGCGGGAATTCTTATTTCGGAGGTTGGATTCCAGCTTTTCTTCAAGCTCTCTTCGTCACTCGATCTCTCTCCTTAGGCTTTGCTCTGCTTCACGCTGTCGTTCCAGCTCTTGTTCTAGTTGCTTGAGTCGACCTTGGTGGCCATGTAATAGTCCCATTAGGTCGGTAGAGTGAGGTTGCCCATCTTTTCCGGGCTGATGAACTTCGGAGGAGATTCTTTTCGGTCCTTGAGTATTCGAGGGGCCTTTACCGTGTAGTCCTTTCGTTCCTTGTAGAGATATTATCTTTTGGTCGTTGTTGACTGCGTTCTGATGCTCTGGATCAGATTCAAATGCAGTGTGTTCGTCTTCATGTTGGTCGTCCACCATCGTGTGTTGATCTTCCAGGTCCCCAACAATGGTGCCAATGTTAAGGGGTTTACCTAGAATCAGATGATTAGGCTTGAATGAAAGGCCCAAGCGTTGGAGGGAGGAGGTCTCCGACTTGTCCTATGTCTGGGAGCCGCCGTCCGAGTTGTACATTTGAAAGAATGGGGGGTGGTACCTGCAAAAACACTCTGATGCCTAAGTTAGCAAGGGGGTAAGCAGATTTTAGAGTATTAGACTTAAGTTTACCTGAGTGTGTCAGTGCATTTATAGGGAAGGAACTAATAATCACCGCTGAAGTAGTTCCACTTCTAATGGTGGATAACCGTCCCTTTACCTTCGGGTTAGTTGAGATATCTCTTTTAGAAGAGGGTGAGAGATTCTGAGAGACAGTTACTCACTTAGATGAGTGCTAACTGTATATTGGTGTTGATTCCGACCTCCTTGTAGAGGTTGGATGAATAGCGAGGCCTAATCTCCTGGATTGGGTCTTTTAACCTGACTGGGCCTAGCTTTTATTTTGAGTCAGGATATGAACATTAGTTATCAGCATAAAAAATATATTAAAATATAAATATATATTAAAAATAAATTAATTTATATATATTTATATACGATATATTAATAATTAGTTTTAATATATAAATAATATTTGTATATTTAAATATATAATTATGAGTAACAAAAAAAAAGTGTAAAACGAATATAACTTAAAATTTTAACTATACTTGTATTAGTGCCACTATAGTTAGTAGTTACTATGATCATAGACACCATAAACTTTACGACATTATATATTATGTGTTAACATGTGATCGATTTATGTTAAGTGATGAGATGTAAATTTCTATTTAATTATTCACCTTTTAATAATAGATATATGTTATATTATATTTTACTCGAAATACAATAATAACATACATGAATAATTATATTTTTTATTCTTAAAAAATTGTACCTGTGGTTGACGACGATGTCGGATACGACCTTTACTCCACTCTGTTTGAATGATTTCAACTCTTTTCTTGTTCCCATATTTGGATGTGTCAAGATCATATAGCCTCTTCGACAAGTAACCTGCAAATTCAAATTGTGTTCTATTTTCGTTACATATATAAATTCAAATCAAGCATATCATGTATATCATACAAATTTCTCGATATATATCATATTATTTTATAGTTTCAGAATTTATTGAAAAAAATTAATATTGTTTTGATAATATGAAAGAAACAAAAAATTTCCAATCAAACATTTACGTTTTTCTTTTTAACCATTACTCTCAACTATACCTTTATATTAGTAAAAAAAATGTTATATATGTGTACACCAAAAATATTTACTATGTAATATTTTATAAATACATATATTGTTGAATTTTTTTAACGTATATTTTATATTCTAACATGTATTTTATACAAATAATTAATTTAATGATTAATTTTTGTGTGTATATAAGTAAAATAGCCTATATAACAGCTAGAAAAATATATTATATCAAAATAATTAACAACTTAATAATAATTATATTGTGAAAGAGATAATGAATTGTTGAAAATTAAACTAAGCTTATCGATTATAATAACTAAGTTGATGAATGTTGAATTAAAATTTTTAATTAGAAATTATTAGTGTTCATAAATGATAAACTTATTACTTATTCAAGTTAAAAACCAATGATAAAAGATGAAAGTTTGATAAAAAAAAAAAAGAGTTATCAAGTTATTAGAATATCATAGAAGTTGTATTATGTTTGACCAGTCAAATTTAAAAATTGAAAATTTAGAAATAAATAAAAAAATAAAAAAATTAGAGATATATCTTATAGTCAAAATTAATGACTTGAATAAAAATATCTTGTACATAGACCATAGTCAAATTGAGTTACCATATATGTTTGTTGTAATTAAGGTTACTCTGTCGGGGCTACTAAATTTCATTGATGGATTGTGTGGTCAAGTTGTGGAGAAGAAAGAATAGTGATATGCACAACAAATCACAAAGAACGTCTTGACCCTGCATTGTTGAGACCTGGTAGAAAGAATGGACTTGCACATTCACATGTCATATTGCTCTTTCACTGCTTTCAAGACACTGGCTTCTAACTACTTAAGAATTTAGAACCATCATCATCCTATGTTTGATGACATACAAGGATAACAAGGTTTGATGGACAAGGTTAATGCAACCCCTGCTGAGGTTGCAGGAGAGTTGATGAAGAGTGACAATGTAGACATTGCACTCAAAGGCCTCATCAACTTTCTCCAAAGCAAGCACAATACTTATAAAGCAAAACAATGGCTATAGCATGACCTCTTTAGCATGAGTTTCTCTCTCTCTCTCATAATTTTCTATATATAACACAGTATTAAGATTGCTTAATTTGAATTCTCTAAAATCAGATTTGTAAAGTAAAAATCACATTGCTTAATTTGACTTCTCTAAAATCAGATTTGTAAAGTAAAAATGTGATTTATTATCTTTAAGTACTTGTTTGGACGCCGTTATTTTGGTAAAAAAAGATCTTTTTTAATAAAAAATATCTTTTTTATTTTTTAGTGTGTTTAGCAAATTTTTAGTAATAAAAGTAAAAATATTAGAAAAAAATATCTTTTTTGAAAAAACTGTAATTTACATCTTCATTTAAAAGATCTTTTTTTCTTAAAAAAATATTTTTCATGTAATAAACAAACAAAAAAATATTTTTATATTGTTATACTTAAATATAATTGATAAATAAAAAGATCTCTTTGTATGAAATTTTCAAACATAAAATTACTTTTATTTTTTCATAAGATCTTTAAAAAAAATAATTCAAAAAAAATATTTTTTTAAAAACTAACCCAAACAAGTCCTAAATTATTTTTAAAATACTCAAATAAAAGTTTATAATCTAAGAGTAGTTATTTTTCTCTATAAATCTATTTACTTCAAAATAGATAAATTCAATTTTGCTTGCAAAAATATAAAAATTGACTGGAATTTAAGGTCATAAACACATCTTACTTAATCATTAAATATTAAAAATTTGTGTATTAAAAAAATACTTTATATTTAATTATGCTACACATTTAAAAAAAAAAAAGAGTTCTATGTGATTTCTGTTCCTGCAATTTTCACCAACTCTGATCTTTTTCAAAAAACACAAAATTCACAAATTGATTTAAAAGTTTTTGATCAAATATACGCATCCATGTCTATAAAAGTATTAAGAAGTGAAAATAGTTTCAGACCTACTAAACCATATCTACGTAGTTGGTAGAAATTATCATTAGATCATATTTTGTAGCTTGCATATATATGCATTTGATAGAAAGATATGATTTTAGAATAATTTCATTTTTAAGAAAACTCCTAATTCTGTTATGTCAGCTTGAGTTCTTCCAAGTTTATTAGTGTAGAAAGATTAAAAAGTATCCGCGCCTCCTATATCAGGAGTTTTTCGGCTCACGACGAAAAGAACACTTGTTTCAGGATCATTAGAATCGCGATCATGATGGCCATCTGAATCATTAACACAAAATCACTTTTTTATGCGCCACAATTAAAAGATAAAATAAATGAGAGATTTTTTTTTATCTTGTTCAAAATTTAAATTTTATTGTCACAAAAAAAATTAAATTTTATAATTTAAAAAATAAAAAAAAATCCCCGAACCGAATAGGTTAAAAGGGGGGAGGGAGGAGAGCGGAATTTGCAAATCCAATTCCAATTCTTGGATTCCTAAGACGCCGCCATGAACAACGATGATCGGGTGCTGTCAATCCCACTGAAGAAGACTGATCCGGTGGAGCTGTACCTGCCGTTACGTAAGTTGGTAGTCTCAAAATATTCGGAGAGCGATGCACAAAAAGTTGAAAGCGTTCTCGAAACCCTAAACAAATGCCGCAGGGACATGGTGGAGCGTAGAGGGGACCTCTCCCTTCCCATGCAACGTGACTGCCTCATCCACTACTTCAAATGCCTTTCCATGGTTGAGCTACTCTTCACCTCTATCTCCTCCGACGCCCACGTGGACCCCATCATCTTTGTCTGGTACGACGCCTTCAACCCTGACCATCAGGATGGAGTCTCCTCACAGCGCAACGCCATCCAATTGGAGAAGGCCGCCGTTGTCTTCAACCTTGGAGCCATATGCAGCCAGATTGCTGCCTCTTGCGACCGTACCACTGCCCTTGGCCGTCACCTTGCTATAGAAGACTTCAAAGTTGCCGCCAATTTCTTCTTGACACTCTGGAAGGAATTTGCCAAGGGCGTGGTCTCCGCCACCCTCGATTTGACTCCCCTCTTCGCGAAGTTTCTGCACCTCCTCTTCTCCGCTCAGGCTTTCGAGCTCGAATTAGGGGAAGAACTCAACAACAAGGGCGGCTGTTACCGTGTCCAACAACACCGATGTGCCCTATTTTTTAGATCGGTCAGTCTTCACTCTTGATTGATTTTACATTTATTTTTCACTCTAATGATGATGATGATGATGTGTAGGTTTATAAGCGTTATCGTAGAGCATATGAACTGATACCTGCTGATTCGGCTGCACGGAACCATGTCAACTCTTTTGACCAAACCTGGGTAGCTCATCTTTACCAGAAGGCGACATTCTTTGAGGCGGAGGCTCATCAGTGGAAATCATCCATCCTACCCAAATCCAAGCGACCTCTCCCTGAAGCATACGAGTCAAGCGTCCAATCTTATGCTATTGATCATGCAGAATGTGTCACTGAGACATTAGTTAGCGGGATTTGCAGCCTCTCGAGGAAACTCAAGCCACCACAAATATACGTTGACCTCATCCTCTCGGAGTACAATCCTTTCAAGATTACGAAGGATGGAAAGCTGGTGGCTTACCCATGGGACATGCCTCCTCCTTATCTAACAAATTCGGCAATCCTCTCGTCTCCATTGCCTTCTTCGCGGGCCTCAGAAATTCTTGCATTCATTCCTTTGAAGAAGAGTGAGCCCTTGAATGATCTCTATGAGTCCCTGCGCAGTTACTTTGTCCTCAAATACTCTGAGAGCATGGCAAAGAGAGTAGAAGACCTTCTCCAAATGCTACCCAAATTGCGCAATGAGATGCTGCGTGATGACCTTTCTCTACCCTTTCGCCGTGACTGCCTCGTCCTTTATTTCAGATGCCTTTGCATGATTGAGCCTTTCTTTCCTATGAAAGCCTCACCCAACCCACCTGTCTTTGTTTGGTACAATGCCATCAGCCCACAACATCACTCTTCTCAGCATAACATCCATATGGAGAAGGCCTCTGTTCTCTTCAACCTGGGAGCCCTCTGCACCCACATTGCTCTCTCCTGCGATCAAAGCACCATCCATGGCTATCGCCTTGCCAAGGACGCCTTAAAGGATGCTTTTTATTGGAACTATGAACTGAGGCGTGAGTCTAAGCAGGCATCTGGCACGATTGACTTGTCCGGACAATACATAGCTGTTATAGAAAATGAGATTCGCAATGAGTTTCCCCACTTGACCAGGAAGTTTCGTCGTCCCCAATATGATGTGCCTGTATGTATAATCATCTAGCTTTTCAGTTGATCTTTCTTAATACAATTGATTGATGTCAATCTTGATTTGTTAAATTGTTTGATTGAGATGATACAGGGTTCAGCTTGTATGTCGACAGATGGGCCTTTAGCTAATTATGATCCGAATGATGTCACTGAACAATTTCTTTTAGGGTATTGTAAGGCTCACTGCCTGCTTCATTCTTCGTCTCGTTCTCTGCCTCATGGGGTATGGGAAGCACAATGCTTGGACCTTCTCTCTGAGTTTAGTCCTGTCAAGATTAAGGATGGACATCTTGTGGCCAATGCAATCTTAGAGGCACCAAATTTGGCATTGGAGAACATGAGCTTGCAGAAGACGACACAACAGTAACATTACCGTAGAGAAAAGCTTTAGGAATTATCTTATTTTCTTTTTTAAATTGGATGTTGGAACTTTGTTGGTTGAAATATTATCCTCGTGATTTTGTTGGTTGGTTTATGAATATATTCCTTCTTATTCAACCCCAATTTGTAGTGATTTGTATGCCTGTGATCTGATCTCGTACCTATTGCTAGTTATCGTTGCATATTGGTAAATTGAACTTATTCAGTGTTTCCAATTTCCATCAATGCCTAATAATTAAGCAAATAATATTGTTTCATTTAGAATCATTCTTATTTTTTAGTGAATAAATCGTTAGAATGTAAATCAATCACTAGAATGAAAATAGAGAAATACTAACCTATACAACTAAACTAACCTATCCAACAAGAAGAGCATTCTCTTTCTCTATTACTTTCAGAACTCAGCGATCTCTGGAGTAGTTACAACATCCCCAAAGGGAATGCCGTTTCCAATGCCCTGACAAGTCATTTATAATGATGAAATCTATGTTTTATTCTCAATTCATCAATATGGATGTTCGGAACAACACCATGAGACTCAAATCCCCAGAAATGGCGAAGCCGGCCTGAACTTCATCGGCAATACAAAGCCCTCCGGCTTTCTTAACCATACTGTAAGTAGCATGCAATTCCATAATTAGTGAAAACGAGATACGTTCTTATCACTTGCTCCTAAATCCTAATACTATAATTACAATGCTACTTTTGTTTGTGTTCCTTCAATCATGTTTGATTTCATTTTCATTTGTTGTTATGATATTTTTAGTCTATGAATTTCACATTCAATGACATGTTTTACAAACAATTGGTTTGATTAATTTTTCTAATGATAAACTCATGAATACTCTCAACCTAGCTCTGTGGTTATTATAACAGTAATATTTGATGTCTTGTACCTAAGAAAGGCTTTCTTGAAGATAGAATCAATAGGCTTGATGATTATTGATGAGTAATCATCCCTATGCAAAAGTAATGAAGGTGAGTTGTATTTCCTTCATCATACATGTTTTTTGTTACTCTTTATTGCCTGTTCTGTGAAGGAATTCTATCATAACAGCATCGCCAGTAGGTAAAAAAGGTAACTTGTTCGTGTCCTTGACTATCTAGTAATTTCTTGATGTTGACTCACTATGTAGTACGTCCTCTGCTGTGGATTGTGAGGGTCAGATATTAGAACTGGAAAGTATCTTGGATTCTCGGGTATTAGTGAAGAGTGCACATGACTAAGTATCTTGAAGACTTGTGGTCCAAGGTATTTTTGGTTCAAGTTACACGTATATATTGAAGTTATTCTCTTTGGAGTTTGGACAGTCTGGTGCATTGTTATCGGAATTGCATAAGGGGATGTCAAAAATCCAGAGGGTTCTCTTGGTCGTGCTGCTGCCCTCCAGTCTGCACTTATAAAGGAGCGTAGAGAAGTATGAGAACAGCAGCAGCGCACCATGCTTGATTCTATTTCAAAGGATCTCAATCGTCCTTGGGAAGACCCTATGCCAGAGTCTGGTGAAAGGCATCTTGCTCAGGAGCTTACGGGTGTTGGTTTGTCAGCCTATGATATGCCAGAATGGAAGAAGGATGCTTATGGGAAGACCATTACTTTTGGGCAAAGGTCAAAGCTTTCTATTCAAGAACAGAGGCAGAGTCTCCCAATTTACAAGTTAAAAAAAAGAATTGATTCAGGCTGTCCATGATAATCAGGTGTTGGTGGTAATTGGTGAAACAGGTTCAGGCAAAACTACTCAGATCACACAGATCCACTTGACAGAACCTGAAGGAGCCATTCTTCTCTTCTTGACTGGCCAAGAGGAGATTGATTTTGCATGTCAATCTCTACGAAAGAATGAAGGGATTAGGTAAGAATGTTCCAGAACTGATAATATTACCTGTTTATAGTGCCCTTCTTAGTGAAATGCAATCTAGGATATTTGACCCTGCCCCTCCCGGGAAAGGGAAAGTGGTTGTGGCAACTAACATTGCTGAGGCTTCTTTGACTATTGATGGGATATTTTACGTTATTGATCCTGGGTTTTGCAAAGCAAAATGTTTATAACCCAAAACAAGGACTTGATTCATTAGTGATAACTCCGATATCACAAGCTTCAGCCAAACAAAGAGCTGGACGTGCAGGGTGCAAATGCTATCGCCTATATACTGAGAGCGCATATAGGAATGAGATGCCTCCCACTACGATTCCTGAGATTCAAAGGATAAATCTTGCAATGACTACTCTCAACATGAAAGCTATGGGAATAAATGATCTTCTGTCCTTTGATTTTATGGATCCACCATCATCCCAAGCTATTATTTCAGCAATGGAACAGCTCTATAGTCTTGGAGCATTGGATGAAGAGGGCCTTTTAACCAAATTGGGGAGGAAAATGGCAGAATTTCCCTTGGATCCGCCATTGTCTAACATGTTACTTGCCAGTGTGGACCTTGGATGTAGTGATGAGATATTGACGATAATTTCCATGATTCAGACTGGCAATATTTTTTCAGGCCTAGGGAAAAGCATGCCCAAGCAGATCAGAAGAGGGCAAAGTTTTTCCAGCCTGAAGGTGACCATCTCACACTGCTTGCTGTTTATGAGGCTTGGAAAGCCAAGAAATTTTCGGGACCATGGTGTTTTGAGAACTTTGTTCAATCTCAATCATTGAGGAGAGCACAGGATGTCAGGAAACAGCTTCTCATCATGGATAAGTAAGATATCTATTTACTGCTACTAAATATTTTAGCTGCTTTGTTTACTTGTTTGCTTGTTTGTTTGTTTTCTTTTTAATTGTAATTTTGTACGAAGGTTCTCAATGTTTCTGCAGATATACTGTCTTGTATTATAGTGAAATGTTTTAGAATTGGGCTTCTTGGTAACATATTCTGCTGTGAATTGTAGAATAAATCTTGTCATTGGTCCTCTGCATATAATTTGCTGGCCAGATTGAATTAGGTTCTGAAATCTGAATCATCATCTCTGATATGCAAGTATAAATTGGATGTTGCAAGTGTTGGAAAAAATTTTACCAAGATCAGAAAGGCGATCACAGCAGGATTCTTTTTCCATGCAGCAAGGAAGGATCCCCAGGAAGGCTACAGAACCTTTGTTGAGAACCAGCCTGTATATATCCATCCAAGTTCAGCTTTGTTCCAGAGACAACCTGGTTGGGTCATCTACCATGAACTTGTTATGACTACTAAGGATCAATATATGCGTGAGGTCATAGTGATAGATCTTAAATGGCTTGTTGGGTTGAACCACTTTATGACAGATATCATGAGCTCATGAGCCAAATTCATGGTGCTTGATATTCAATCCATCTTCTTCCTCTTGATGCAATGTATTGCTTAGTGTTTACACTACATTATATGATGATGCAGGTGTAAATTTTGACCCTTAATTTGTATTAACTGTAAATGATGTATATAGGCAGATTTACTAAGTTGTAAATTTTATGGTTTCCTAAATCAAAGTCTAAGTTGTAAATTATGTTTGGGTAAATTCATGTTTAAAGCAGAAAGCTGAAGTTGAATCCTGCAAGAACACTTGGCTGCACCGCATTACGTTTAGATTCCAATTACTGCTATTATTGTATCATCCCTAAGCAACTTTATGTGACAGAAATATATGTTACTAATAATTGTTAATATTATTTTCTTTACCGAGGCATTCACTAATTATTATTGCGTTTGACAAGAAGGTTTTTGAGTTTTGACTTGTCCCATATTTGCCTTGGTTCATTTTGCAATGTAGTATAGTGATATGAAGGTATAATAACAAAAAAAAAAAAAATTAATGAATTGAAAATTTAAAAAAATCCACAAATTATAATAAAAAATATATTATGGTACTCTTAAAAATTAAACCACACAAGTACAATCACTCTTTTTCTTAATTACAAGTTTACAACTGTACCTTTTTCAATAAAAACAATTGGATTCCACTAATGCTTCCTTTTTCAATATGGGGGAAATTCTTATACATCTAATCTTTTTTATATGTCCTCTTATGAAAAGCATATCATCCAATATATTAATTAGGTCTTAATAGTTACCAAAAAAAGATTTTAGGTCTTAAATTATCTCCTATCAATCTAGTAACATCGCGTAAATTGAACTAGAAATTATCTATTTTATCTTATGCATAATATTCCAAAAAAATTTTATATTTATTTTTTTATATTATTTTCTTACAATTTCACCTATTCGTAAATATTTAAGAATTTCTTTTTTTAGATTTTGTATCCTGAATTTTGGATATCATATTTATTTTTTATTAAATAAAATACTACTATTATCTTTTTTAAAAAAAAAACTTGAACGGTTATTTTCTCAGGTATTGATAAGAAAGTTTGAAAGATAAAGGATTTTCCCCTTTTTTTTCTTTTTTTCAATATTCTTTTGGAGAGTCAAAGTGTATAGTTGTTTGAATAGGAAAGCTCTTTAACTAAAATATGATGCATTAACAAATTGTAGGGTTAGATCCTCGTAACTCTTTCTCTTACCGACACCCTAATAATACAAAGAGGGTTCGTATCTAAATCAAACTAGACAGTACAATAACACCTTTTTCTTTAATTTATGAAAGTATAGAAGATACATGGAAGATGCAATTTGTTATATCAAAACATGAGTGTGGTACAGTATAGAATACTATTAGCTAGAGTTAACATTTAACAGAAAAGAAATTGGAAAATAATAGCCTCCAAATTGCACCTTTAGAGAATACTACATAATAATATTATTGGATATTTTTTTTAATTTCTAAATTATTATTGACTAGGTAGAGTATTTTATTTAAAATTTGAGTACATGCATGTATTTACTTAAGTCATTATAATATTACAAATTTTTATAATATTTCTAACATTTTTTAAGCCATTTTTTTAAAATTGTTTTGCATAGAATAAAATATTTTTTGTAGTATAATTTAAATAAATTTATTAAAAAATATTTATGAACTATCAAAAATGGACATAAGAGTATTGTATGAAATTCGAATTGATAGCTCATTAATATTTTAAAGAAGTCTTGTAATTAAATATTTTGTTAGTTTTTTTAATACATGAAATAAAAAATATATTTTTTAATTTTTAAATTATTATTTTTTAATAAATTGTTAAACTTTTAATAAAAGAATATGTAAGGTATTTTATTTACGATGTAGAGTATTTTAATTATTGCTCACTATATAATTCGAATCAGAGTGATTTGAACTGCTCAGGCATTCTTTGAATCTGAGTGATTCGAATTTCTCCATACGTAATTTGAATCAGTATGATTTGAACTACCTAACATGCATACTCCCTCATAATTTGAACTGCATTGATTCGAATTACTATTATCTTTAGTTCGAATTACATTGATTTGAATTATATAAATACATACTTTTGATTGATCCATATTTCATTTTTTCATTTGGTTGAATGATGTAATATCTCATCCAAACTGACTTAATACTGCCGTTTGCCGGATAATTTGGTTACTTAGTATAATCTAATCTTAGGATTGGAGATGGCGATAGTTGGTGCCTAATTTTCAAATTGTTATATTATCAAGACATACATAGGACACTAATAAGCAGTTTATTCAAGCCTTGGGAGGATAAAATATACGATACTACAAAATAATTGAAATTTTAGTAGTAGAACAATGATAATACTAAATTATACAAAAGTATTAAAATTATATTTGTTAAGTATCCATCATATACTTACAAAAAGTTATATTTATCTAAGTTGCATTAGGTTTTTCTTTAAAAATCTCTTTTAGGGGAGATTAATGTCACCCGTTGCTAACTAATATATAACTATATATAAGTATTTGATGCTATATTACTATTTTTTTTTAAATTAGGAGTGAGAGTTGAATTTAAAATTTTTATGCGAAATGAAAAAACTATGCCATTTAAATTATAGTTCGTTGACTACATTAATTATTGTTATTTTACTTAAATCTTAGCGAAGTATATATATATATATATAATTATGTCTTTCTCCCTGTATATTTAGTAATTATGCATTAAATATTAGAATTTAGCTAAGTTTATAAATTAAAAAAGTTTTTATTAAAGATATAAAAAATTTAAATTTTTAATATATTTATTTTATATTTATTAAATAAATTTTTTTAAATTTTTTTACTAATAATAAGTTTATCATGTACCTTAAAGACATGTCAGTTAAATCTTAAGTATTATAGTACTCGTCAATATAAGTGTATAACTATGTGATAATGTTGTAAACTCTGAGCAATTAGTAAATAACTAACCAAAAAATTAATTATTAATCAAGAAAATTAGAAAATAAAATTTTATAGTTTAATATAATAGAAAAAATTAAAATAAGAATTTTGACATTAATTTCAAAAAATTTGGCCTAAAATTAAGTCGAACGGGTCCAAACCCACTCACTAAAGTAAGTGAGCTCAAGTCTTTCTCTCCCCATTTTTGCATGCTGACGACGTTGGAGTAGCCATGGGAGAAGAAAGAAGAAGCAAACTCTTGGTTTCCATTCAAATTCACGTAACTTTTGATCCAGAGTTTCGATGGTTGAGTTAGAAATTTGCTATTTTGCACCTTAACCCTCTAATATATAAATCTTAGAGAAATTTGCTATTTTGTACCTGGGTTATATATATATATATATATATATATATATATATATATATATATATATATATATATATATATATATATTTATAAATCTTAGTTTTCTTCGTATGCAAGTTTTCTGTTTACGTGAGTGCTACGGCCTTTGTTTTAGACTCCCCTTCAAAGGCTCCTTGTTATACAATCCCGTTCAACTATTATTATGTATAATTTTACTTTTAGAGGTCGTAATACCTTGCCACCTCAGTTTTATGACTTAAGCATAAGACTTTGGGTGGTAGGGTATTACAAGTTTTGTTTTTGGCCTAAAGTGTCGCAAAAACGTCGAAATTCAACTGCTTTGAGCTCAAATCTCTCTAACTCCTTAGGCGTGATCCATGGGTACTTCAAGAGGAGTTCTCTATACATGAAGGAGAGTAGACATTCATCATATTTATTGTTTTAAAAATAGAAAAAGAAAGGAGAAAGAACAAGAGTTTACCTAGCGGAAATTTCGGTATAAACGCAAGAATTAGCGAAAACGGGCAATAGTTTGTGCTTGTATTGTTTGAGTCCTTGAAGAACGCATGAAGAATAATGGAAGAAGAGTTGAAATAGGGGCTGGGGTATAGAGAACAAATGCAAGAATTTCTCTGTTTCTCTCTCAAGAATTCGGTCAAAAGAGTGTAAAAATGTGTGAAGTATTTTGTGAATTTTGTGGCCAATGTTTCCTTAAATAAAAAATCAAAGTCTTGCTGAATTTATGGTGGTAAAAGTGGCCGAAATTTTTGTAGTCAAGGGCTGGGTTTCAATGAATAAGGGGCGTGAAAACGAGGAAGTTTGGTCATTGCTTTCATGTCGAACTTATCCGCAATTAACCATAGTTATTTACTCGAGGTTAAGAAACACAGTAGAGAGGGGTGAAAGGCTGAGATAGTCTCGGCCTAGAGACTGAGAATGAGAGACAAGTTACATGGGTGGCAAGTAAGAAGATTTGAGGTCTCTAGGAGTCGTTTGTGGAATACTAGTCAGAAATTCAGTTCAGAGTAAATTTTATCGTGTAGTAAAATAATTAATGGCTAAGATTTATTCTTAAATAAATATATCATGAATAGATGGCTAATATAAATCTTAAGACACATTTTGTTGGGTAGAAATTATTTTGACCAATAATTATGAGGTTTTCGGTTACTAGAGCTTTTCTTGACGCACGCAAAACCGTCATTAAAAGTAAATTTCCAGCTCAAAAAGTCTCTGGTGAGGAAAATAAACTAATGGTAAGCTAATATTTATTATTTACTAGTCAAACTTGACTTAGAGAGATTAATTACCTTCATAAAGTCAATTTTAACCTTATTAATGACCTTTTTCTATTTAATTTTTTTCTTTATTTTTTTTTACCATTGGGCCAGCCTCACTATTTCTAATTGGGCCGTGGTTCGAAATTTCGTGGAATAATTTAAAAAAAAAATAGTTAGAAAAGTCTGTTTTTCGAAAATCAAGTTCTTACACGTTTGCTTATTTATCTTTGAAAATGCATCCGTTGTGGTTCCGAGATTCTTGGGACCAGTACCGAAGTGTATCGAGGATCTTTTACTTCAGTAGTTCAACCGTCTTTGACCAGGTGGTTCCGAGGTATAACGTCAGTTCCAAATTTAGGGTACGGAGCAATATATATCCATTAAATAGGCCAGTCTAGTAGACTTAGTACAAATTAGATACACCTAAAATCTCATATAACAGCTCGGTGTATTTTCATCCTCTAATTTCATATGATAAATTAATCGACTATGTTATGTGTATACTAAAATTAACCATCAAAATCATTCATTAATATAAAATATATGTTAAAATATAAATACATATTAAAAATAAATTAAAATATACATATATTTATACATAAATACATTAGTGATAATTTTAATGATACATTTAATTTAACACATAAATAATATTTTTGTAAATTAATATTATGCAGATAAAGGTTGACACAAGTTATTTTAATATAAATTTATAATAGATTAAAAAAATTGAAACAAGAGTAAATGGTTTTGTGTTGAGTTGAGAGTTGAGGGAGACATAACAGACAACATAAAGTTTTAAAATGTCTTATGTTAAAATGTTCAAGTCCAACACAAATCTAAAGTAATATTCGACTAAAAAATTAATATATTACACTAAATGAAATAACTATCGAATAATTATAATTTTGTTTGAATTTTACAATATCCTACAATAATGACAGATATATTAGTTCAAAATAATTTATATTTTTCTCAATTTCAAGATATAATAAAACTTTTACTAAGAGAAGATAGGATACAATTTAGTATTACACTTTATACATAAAACACTATTGTATATAATTACTCATGATCCCTATAAAAAAAGAAGATAAACCAAAAAGACGAAGTAGAAGACGCACAACAGTCTAAATCTATATTTCATCACTCAATAATTATTAGGTGCTATTGGTGCAAATTATAACCCTTGTACTAATATATTAATTGAACCATATATTTTAATCTACTTATAACAAGGTTTTGAAAACCGGTTCAAATCGATTGGTCGGACCGTAAAATAGTGAACAAGACGGTTCGGTTAGAAGTCACAACTCACAACCGCTAAATTCAAAAATATTATTGAACCGTTAAATTGGTCGGTCGAACCGAATCGAAACCCGATCAATTTTCAAAAATTTTCATCAAACGACGTCGTTTTGTTCACGGTGGAAAACCATAACTCTACGAACACGAACCTCTTCACCAAAGTCCAAACGAAGCATCCTGCCACTCTCTCACTCACGCGACACTCCTCCTCCCTCTCCAACTCGAGCTCCTCCTTCACTCCCACACCTGCTCCGTGCAGCTACCGCCCTGCCACTACCGCCGTCGAAGCCACCACTTTGCTCGAAGTCGGTCGTCTCCGCCGCTGTTCAAACTTTGAAGTCATCGTCGGTGCTGCAACTGGTCTCACTTCATTCCTCCATCCCGCAGCCACTATCCCACTGCGCCGTCTCTATTCCACCGCGTCAGGCCCCCGTCGTGCTCCTTGTCCTGCTATATGCTCTCTCTCAAAGGATCTAGTCCGTTCCTTAATTGATTGAGCAGGTAAGTACATTCATCTTCCCCCTTGACTAAGCCCGGTCGAGTTAGATTTTCTACATCGATACTACAAAACTTGTTCTCTTTAGAATTTTTTTTTCAAAACTGTAATTGTTATTTTAACTTTTAATTGGCTAGCTAATCTATGATTTTTCGTGTTGCTTCTTCAATTGTTGTTATCATTAGTCATTACTGTGATTTAGGATTGTGGATGATCTTAAATATTAATTCTGATATGCTGCAGCGTCCTCTCTCTGCTTCTGCCTCTTCTCTGTCTCGACCTCCTTTCTCTTCTGCTGCGTCGCCTCTCTTTTCTGCTCCACTGCCGCCTTCTCTTCGCCTCTCTGCTTCGCTTCCTCCTCCTTTCCGACCCACTGCTCCGTCGTCGCCTCCTCCTCTCCGCCGGTGTGCTCCACTTTCCTGCCATTGCTTTTTTTTCTTCGGCTACTTTTTTAATTTTTATTGTTGATTGATGTGTTATTGTTAATCAAGTGCCAATGTTGCTACTGTTATAGTTGAAATTATGCTATTTATTTGTTGTTCTTCCTGATTGTTAATCAATTTTCTAATGAAATTGTTGATAAAATTGATCCCGTTGTTAATCAATTAAGTTATAGTTTTAATTTTTATGTAAGGTTATGTTCAATCTCATTGATGATGATTGATATTAAAGTATAATATTAGTTTTGTGTTACGATACAACTAATATTGGACTGCACATTAGAATTTCTTAAAAATATAAATAAGAGTATTGAGCATTGTTCTGAAAACGAACCTGTCCGACCGATTTAACCCGGTAAATTAGAAACCAATCAGTAAACTGATCCGGTTAAGTTTGAAAATTGTCTAAAAAAAACTAATAAAAAATCGGTCGAACTGACAATTAATCGGTCAAACCGGCCAATTTTTTAAAAGTCTCCACTCTCCCGGTTTCGATAATCCTCCCAAAACGGCGCTGTTTTATGCTTTAGGAAAAAAAAAGGCAAAACCCTAAAACTAAAGAAGGAAACCACCTCAAATCAACTATCCTCTCCTCTCTTAAACGACACAGCATCAACTAAACCTAGCCCCCAGCCACCTCAGTCTCTGCCGCCACTGCAGCCAAGCAGCCCCCGCAGCTCCCCGCAACCCCCACAGCCACGCAGCCACGCAGCCCCGCAGCGGTGCAGCCACCACAACCTCGCAGCCTCCACCGCCACCGTAGGAAGATCCGTCGCCGTCGTAGGAAGCTGCGTCGCCGTGATTGGAAGCTCCCTCGCCACAGGGATCCTTGGGAAGAAATGTCCGTCAGCAATCGCGATTACCGCGCTGAAGGCGATTACCACAATACGACGTGCGTCGTTTTTTGCTGGGCAACTGTTGGGACCGTGAGAGCTATCATCTCCCGGTTGCAGCTCTGACGTTGCCTACAGTTGTCCAGCAAAAAGCGAGGCACGACGTATTGATCAGCACGGTAATCGCGATTGCTGACGGACATTTCTACCTAGGGATCGCTGTGGCCATCAGTCTATCACGATCTGCTTCATCATCAGGATCACCTTTGCGATTTGGATCTTCGGAATCGCTGGATAGATCGCCAGAATTGCACATTGCAGTGATGATGAAGCTTATGATTGAAGAGGCGAAGAAAAACAAGATAGAACGGAGAGAATTGAACGGAGACATTTTCTGACCAGAGAAGAAATGACTCACTTTGTTATTTATTCCAATCTGAGAAGAGATTTGGGATATTATTATATTCCATCCTTTGAAGAAGACTGATCCCTTGATCTATGAGTCCCTTCGCAGTTACTTTGTCCTCAAATACTCTGACAGCGTGGCAAAGAGAGTAGGCCTTCTCGAAATGCTACACAAATTGCTCAATGACCTTTCGCTACCCCTTCGTTTGCATGATTATTGAGCCTGTCTTCCCTGTGAATGCCTCACCCAACGTCCCAACCCACCTATCTTTGTTTGGTACAATGCCATCATCCCTCAACAGTACTCTTCTCAGCATAACATCCATTTGGAGAAGCCCTCTGTTCTCTTCAACCTGGGAGCCCTCTGCACTCACATTGCTCTCTCCTGCGATCAATATGATAAACAATCAGTTTCGCGACTTGAAATCAAAGTTTCCTCGTCCCCAATCTGATGAATCATCTACCTTTTCAGTTGATCTTTTCTTATTACAAATGATTGATGTCCATCTTGATTTGTTAAATTGTTTGATTGAGATGATGCAGGCTTTCTCAGCTTATGATCCAAGTGATGTCACTGAACAATTTCTTTTAGGGTATTGTAAGGCTTACTCCATGCTTCAAGGGTTATGTGAAGCACCACCATGCTTGGACCTTCTCTCTGAGGTTAGCCCTTTTAAGATTAAGGATGGGAATCTTGTGGCCAATGCAACCTTAGAGGCACCAAATTCGGCATTGGAAAAAAGCTTTAGGAATTAACTTTTTTACTTTGTTGGTTTATGCTAGAACTTTGATCTTGTAGTTATTGCGGGTTATTGTTGCATATCGGTAAATTGAACTTATTCAGTGTTTCCAATTTCCATCAATGCCTAATAATTTTAAACAAGCAAATAATATTGTTTCATTTAGAATGAACAACTGCTTTGAAAAGATGTGAATGAACTTGTTTCCTCTTCAGAAAAGGATATCATCGGCCAGCTATATGTTGAGCATGCTGGGGTATGTATATGTAAATGTAAAAGGTGCTCCAGCATTGTTTGTTTCATTGTTTAGTTTTTGTTTCTTTCAGTACTACATTCTGACTAATTTTACTGTTGAAAAAAATGGGTTTTGCTAGTAATAAGAGTTTCTATGATACTCTGGTTAATTATGGCATGAGAAAGTTAATGATTAGGGATATCTTAATACGGTGCTTTGATATTTTGTTAGGTGCATGTTTTGGTGTCTAGGAAATTCCTTGAATCAATTGAGAAGATTGTTATTAGCCAACGTCCTTTGTGGCGAGTCGATGCTGCCCAGATTGATAAACAATGTGATTTTGGTCTTCTTATGTCTGATCATTCTGTGTTCCCTCATGGTACTGGATTTTTTTTTCTCCCCTATTCCGGTTAATTTGTTGAAAATTAAAAAAATGAAGTATTAGAATTTAGAACAATATAACATTATCCTGCTGAGAAGATATTTGTACATAGGCTTATCACCAATTTGAAATTCTGTTGCTTGTTTTCATTTCAGATAGCCCTCCATTTCTGTTGAGATAAAAGCATGATTTCCATTATGTTCACATATTATTATTCTTCGGTTCAATCTTTTCCCACTAATCTAGCTGCTTTTTCATTTTTCGCCCCTTGTTTTACCCTGCTTGTAACAATTTAAACTACTTTTTAAAAAATGCAGCACAAATGGGGATTTCTTCCTCAATCTGAAGGAAATGCTATCAAAACGAGAGTAACTCTATTTGAAATGCATCAAGCTCTGAAGTTGCATCAAGGCGCGGTATAGCACACAAAAGTGAACTTTTCATGGTGATTTAGGACTCAATGCTATTTCCTTTTTTTGGTTTTAAGTTAAAAATATGCTTGCAGATATCAGAGCTAAGTCAATACAATCCACTTGATCTATTCTCCGGATCTAAAGAGAGGATTCATAAGGCTACTAATGATCTCTTTATTACTCCTCAGAACAATTTTCATACTCGGAGGACTAGGAGGTGGCACAAGGAAAACAGATTCGCACATGGCTCAAGCATTTGAGGAAAGGCTGAAGTCTGTCATTCAAGCCGATCAAGGTCATTGTACGGAGAACTTGTTTACGCTCGTTGCTGAGACCATGCACAAATCAAGAGTCCTTGATCTGCTCCTTGAGGTTCAGAAGCTCGACAATTTCGACATAGAAGGAGCCATCCATGCATATAATAACATTACTTCTTGACATAGAATGAATAAAATGCATATTATAACATATTATAAGTGATTTGATCCTTGTTTAGGTGTATTTTATCGACCTTGATTTGAAGTGATTGAATAAAATGGAAGAATATTATGAGTTAGATAAGAAAATAGTGAGCTGTTATAAACAAAGGATGAACATGGATCATCAAGAAAGAAACTAAGTTATTAACAAAATGGATCAAGAAGTAACAAATGCGCAGGGAACTTCTTGAGAATACCGAGAGTGCAAAAACATAACCGAATTATTTGTTCATTTATTGCTGCCTATATTATACAGGGGAATTTGTTGCTTGGTTAATTTTGGTATGATCTTATCTTAGGCAACATAATAGGAAGAAGATAATTTGTACGGTGTACATTTATAAGAATGTATACTACATGAATATGTTCATTTAATTAACTAAATCAGTGCCAAACAGCATAATTTTGACCAGAGGTAGCAACTTTGAAATTTGGGGGAATAAGGTTTCCAAGATCCATCTTTGGTCCTATCTTCACAATGATCTTGTTATCTATCTCAGCTACATAAAGGTCACCCTCAGCTGCTAGAATGTTCACATTGCTCTTCTCATTGATGCCACTCTGGATCCTTATTTCACTTAATTTGGATATCTCTCCCTTTAATCCCCAATCAAAAAAGTGATCATAGAACTGCAAAATAAGATGAAAAAATTTTTTAAAAAAGAGAAAAATATATATATTGAAAATCCTCCTCAATTTTAATTCTGATTTAAATGCTATTATTCATACCCTATTAATAATGATCTAACTATTTTGTCCATAAAAAACTGTAAACAACCAAAATATACACCTATTTTATTCGTGTTCTGCGTATAAAATTTAAATTAAAATATAAAATACATATTAAAAATAAATTAAATAACATACATATTTACACACAAAAATATGATAAATAATGGTAAAAATAAGTCACGCAGTCTATCATAAAATAATTTTAGACCTTGATTTAAAAGTTTAATTTTATTATACGCTAGACCAAAATTTACAAAATAGTTTACCTAAATTTGTCAAATCTACTTCAACCTGTTAAAATATAAATAAATATAAAAATAATTATTAAAAATTTTAAATTTATTATAAATGTTTTTTATATTTTAAATATTTTAAAAATTTAAATATTATTATGAGGATTGAATTTAGTATATTATATATAAATATCTTTTTAAAAGAAAATTAATTTTACTAAATATTTTTTATTTTTTATTTTAATTAAAAATTATATATATATCAAGTCTTTTATCAAGTTTTAGGTCAAATCGTCAATGAATAATAGTTCAAATGGTATAGTTTCTCCTATTTTTGGTAAAAAAAAAAAAAGTTTTAGGTCAAATCAAATTTAATAACCTGTTAGACTTAATACTTAAAATAAAATTTATAACAGGATCAGTTAAATACGTTACTGGTCTGTTAAAGATGAAGCATAGCCTGATCTGTTTTGGACTATACACAACCAAAAAAAAAAACAGAGATGACTATAAAATGAAGAATGATTGTAAAATAATGTAAAAGAAATTTGAAAAGGTTTGAGAAATTACTATAGTTGGAGTTCCTGGATGTGTGAGGATGTAAGCATAACCCTGCATGACTTTATCAGAAGGAAATGGCCAAAGTTTCTGGGTAGAACCAGTGTCATGATTATCAATAAACGTAACAGCATTCTCAGGTTTCAAACCAATCAATCCAGATGGTTTTCCATTCGAATCTTTCAACCTCCACAACTCCCCTTCAACACCAGCCTGGAGAATCCCTTTCGTAGTAAAATCGAATGCCTTAACAGCGCCGCTGCCATTCTCGGCCCAGTTAGCCAGTTCGCCGCGCGCCGTGTCCTGGTTATAGTCGGGCTTTCCATCGGGGCCAATAGAAAGTCTGTTCCAATTCTCGCCGACGGCGAAGTCCGGCGAAGTATTCTCCATGTACGTCTTAGTGGCGTCAGGGGTGTATCCCCTCACGAAATCGAATCTCCAACCGTCGAATCCTATTTCGGTTTTAAGCCAGTTCATCCAATCGGATAATTCTCTCCGAACTTGTGGATTAAGATGATCGATGTCAGGTGCGGGTTGATAAGGCTCGCCGCTGTCGTTGTTTCCGGTGCCGTCGGAATATGTGGTGTCGTCCTTGCAGATGAAATGTGGGCCCCAGTCGAGGCGGGAATCCGGCGTACCGCCTTCGAAGATGCAGTAAATTCCTCTGCTATCCTTCCTTTCGGCGGTTCTGTGGTTGATGACTATGTCAGCCAGACATTTGATTCCTTTAGCATGGAATGCTGCAATTAGTGACTTCAGTTCATCCTTAGAACCATATTTTGATGCATCAAGATCATATAGTCTTCCTGGAAGATACCCTGCATTATAAAATTTTTCTTTTAGTTTTGATCCGGTGAAGTTTAAAATCTTTAGTTTTAAATTCCAAATAGTTAATTTTGTTCTGTTAGATGCTGATGTAACAGGTTATATATAATCAATTTAGATTGGATTTGAATCCTGTTTTGTGTATGCAGCGATTCATTGAGTAATAACAAACTCTTAAATAAAACTTAAATTCACGACCAATCAGTCCAAAAAAAATATCGTGGCAAACCAAAAAATTATTTATGTGACAGTCTTGCTTGAGACAATTATTTAACATGTTATGCAGTTAATGGAAAAACTAACAAGAATAACTGAACCAAAATATGGATATTTTATGGAGACCAAAAATTTATCTAAACCAAAAAATGTGGCATTGACTTGTGTTATGAACATGACATTTGATCTATTCCCTCAGGAAATGCCTTGTGTAATGTCATCTAATCTCATTAGAGGTCAATATAATGTACCTTTAGCCTTTAGGTTTTATTTAATATATGTCACATTCTTTGAACAAGTCTCTAAGAAGTTCAGCTCATACATATACAAAATAGTTTTATATGTTCATATTCTATAAAATGTGACACCAATGACTTAGATTATAAACATGACATTAACCTCGGTTACAAGAAGTTAGTATAGACATAACACATTGAGATCAGGTTGTGTAGAAAGGACAAATGAATTTGACCATAATGAATATAATAAATATGTAAGGATTAGTCATAGAAGATTAAAAGAAAGACATATATACCTTGTGGAGAAACAGATTGAGAAGGTGGAGGGAGCCAAACATGAGTAACTCCAGCATTTGCTATGTCAGGAATGGTGTTCTTTAATGAATTGTACCATCCTCCTTTCCCACTTGATTCCCAGTTGAATCCCTGAAAACAAATAACTTAAATTAAACTTCAAAATTGCATGTTCAAATAAGAAGTATGATGTATGATATGATTGATTGAAAACCTGAAATAATAAGGCAGAAGAAGCAAAAGGAGGAAAGAGTGAAAGGCAGAGGAGGCAGAAGAAAAGCGTGAAACAGAAGAGGGAATCCATGCCCTTAAATTATTTTATGTTGGAGCTGTTCCTCTATATATGCTTATATATAGAGAGAGAGAAGCATGAAGCATTATTTCTTCTGAGTGATTAATTAATGGATGAGTTTCTCTAAAGTGCGGGAAATGATACTCTAATTATCATTGATTCAAGAATAATGAGAATTAATATTTTACTTTATCACTTTATAATTCTTCTCAATTTAGAGAATCTTTTTTTAAAATTATTAACACGTTGAAAATTAGAAAAAATCATGACAGAAAAGCAGATTATTATATTTGGTCAAAACTATTTAATGTGTATTCTACAAATATGAGCAATTTATTATTTTCTTTTCCTGTTTTATATATGAATGTTAAAGAAATTAATTTTTAAAATTATTATGTACACATAAAAAAATCAATATAAATGTATGCATTATTTAATTTATTTTTAATAAATATTTTATATTTTAATATATATTTTATATAAATTACTAGCTTAGTTGTTATAATTTTTTTACACATATCATAATTACTTGATCAATTGTGTATTGTCTACTTAAAATGTCATCTAAATTTCTAAATACATGAATATAATTAGATGATTATATGAAATCAATTTTTTTTTATTTTTTTTCAATTATTTTGTCAAATATGATCTTTTAACATTTAATATCTTCTCTCACATATTTTCCCTTAATTTCACTGAAATAATATACGGTGAGAAACAAAAGAATTAAGGAAAAAAAATGAAGGAATTTCATTCCCTGAAAAATCCTTTACTATATCAATATATCAAAACTAAATTCAAAGTTTAAATTTTAAATATTATAAATAAAAATATAAAAATATTATTTACACATTAAGAGTTTTATAATCTTCTAACAACTTGATAACTACGGCAAATTTTTTGCAATTTGATAACCCATGATGACAAGCTTGTCTACGTATTTAATATTATCTCCCTTAAACTACACTGGCATAATTAAACATTTTAATCATTTTTTTCAATTTGATTATAGACCGTTGATAATTTTAGTTTAATTATCAACAATATTGAATATTCATATAACTAAAATATAAATTGCTGATTTAGTGGAGATAAAGAATACGAGACTGTTTTAGATAGTTTTAGTGTAAAAGAAAGAAAAGTATGTCATCACATTCACATCTGAGATTACATTTTTTTTAGAAAATTCCAAGATAGGCAAGATATGATTTGGGGATTTGGGAATGAAACAAAAATATGTAGAGTCAAAGTTACACACCAAGCTAGTATTTGAACCAAATTAAAGTTCCTTTCTATATATATACGCTATCTTTAACCTTGTACGCTAGTAATTAACTTACAAATGGATTTTAGTATTTGTGTTCATAAATAACTTAAAGCTTTTTATCCATTGATTCCTCTAGTGTGGTAGCATGATATAATTTTGTTTACAAATATTTTATGGCAAATTCTATGGTGCCTATAATTTTGGTGTCGAAATTGTCGAACTTACTTTTTATGATAAGATTTAAATATTAAAAAATTTATTTACTTTTATATTTTTTAATTTAAATACTAACTTTTATCTCTTTTTACTAAGTTAGGCACCATAACATAACATGCACCTTTATTTTATTGCAAATAGTAGCTTGAAAGTAACATCTAGTACCAATTATTACAACCTCATTCACATGTATATCCAGGTTTAGTATATAAAATATTATTTCTACCTGAATTATTTAAGTATATTTTGCATATGAATAATTTTACTATAGTATTTTTTCTGAATAATTTATTATAAATTTTGTTATTTATGATGCAATTTATTATTAGGTAATAAGGATAAGTAGCATAGCAACATGAGTAGAATAGATACGGAAAAAATGATGAAAATGAAAAGGAAATAAAATAAGGTAATGAAATTATAATGAAATGACATGGACAGGATGAGATCAGAATAATTTGGAATCATCCAAAGAATTAATAATAATTACATAAACCAAAATCCAAATCTAGTATGGTTGAGACAACACTTTATTTTCAATGTTGCGGCACGAATCAGGTACAAGAGTTCAACTTGTACACACTACTTTTCCCATACGTAATTTCCATTATCTTAAGAGTAAAATATTTTGTCTCATGAAAACTCTTGTGTTACAAAGTTCGAAATAATTTCAGCTAAATGTTCCATTTCAAGTATGCTAAATTATTTTAAGGTGAATTCTACGTTACAGATATAAATATATAGATATTCTATTTGAGTCATAAAATTATTGACGCGTATTGTGTCCATTAAAAAAATGACATAAACAAGAGAAAATATTAATTAGCTTTCTTAGAGTATGTATAACGGAAGCTTATTATTTTATTAAGATAAAAATAAGAGACAATTATATTAGACAGATAATAAAATTGTACTACCATTATTTGTTGATCTTTTTTTAGTTTTTATATATTATATATATATATATATATATATATATATATATATATATATATATATTTTTAAGTTGAATTTGAATTTTAATATCATGCCAGCAATAGGTAATAGCTATTGTTTTTAGTAAGAAAATTTATAACTAATGTCAACTATGACGTAAAGTATACTAAGGTTCTCAATTTTTATAATATTAATGGAAAATATTTATTTTGAATATTTGATATTACAAATAAAAAAATTATAAACAACAAAAATAGTTAACTATTAAAGGTGAATTATATGATACAGATGTAAATATATAGATATTTTATTTAAGTCACAAAATTATTGACGTGTATTATGTCTACTAAAAATATATATAAAAAAGAAAAAATATTAATTAGCTTTCTTACGGTATGTATAACGGGAATTTATTATTTTATTAAGATAAAAATAAGAGACAATTATATTAGACAGATAATAAAATTGTACTATCACTATTGGTTGACTTTTTTTAGTTTTTATATTTATATTTTTTTTCAAGTTGAATTTGAATTTGAATTTTAATATCATGCCAATAGGCAATAGCTATTGTTTTTAGTAAGAAAATTTATAACTAATGTCAACTATGACGTAAAATATACTAAGCTCTCAATTTTTATAATATTAATGAAAAATATTTATTTTGAATGTTCAATATTATAAATAAAAAAATATAAACAACAAAAATAATTAACTATTAAAATGCTACAATTAATATATAGTTTAAAAATGCATGCTAAATCGGGTGCACTATCTGAGATATAACCATAATAAAATTTTTAGCATTATATTCGAGATACATATAATTTATAAAAAATATTTTTTTAAATAATATTTATCTATCTTTTATTTTTATATATTTTTTAATTTTTTAAAATTTAATAGAATCACTTCATAAAATAAGAATATATTATAACTGAGATATAAATTTAATTATAAAAAACAAAAAAATAATTTATTTGAACTAGATTAGATAAATTTTAAAAGTTAAACCTAAAATTTAATTTAAAATCCAATGTAAATTGTTTTTAATTTTAATATATTTTATAATTAAATTTAAATTAAATCATATTGAATTAAAGTGGATTTTAAGTTTTTAACACCCTAACTAACCAACTAGTTTATTACATTAGCTAATCTTAAAGCAAGGTTCTGAAAATCAGAACAGTCATCAAACCGTTTTAATTATTGATTTACTGATTTATTGGTCTAATTGGTTCAACTGTGGTTCAATTAAAATAATCGTTTTATATTCAAATAATAAATAAAATATAAATAAATACACTAAAATATTATTATAGTCTAATAATATAAATCTTAAAATGTCATCTAAATTTAAGGGACTACATCAACAAAAATCTTATGATCTTATCAAAGTATAAACTCAAAAGTTATTAGTTAAATAACAAATGTTTCTTAATTGATATTATCATTCATAATTGAAATTGTAAATCATAAAATGTATAAATGACTTTTAATCTTATCAATTATTAACAATTTAGTACTCTTTATATGAAGATAGTAACAATTTGTGCACAATTTTAACAAAATGATCCATACAAAAATTAATTTTACTTTTAAAATTATTTTATTAAAATAATTAAATTAAATTTAAAAATCTGAATTTAAAATAATTAAGACTTTTATATAATTTTTATAATAATTGAGTATTTTTTATATTTAAAATTTAATAATAATTTTATAAATATGTACAAAATTTATTATAATAATTGTCTATTACCTGTAGAATACATGCTTTGGGATGAGCATGTTTTCTTTGAGTTCTTATTGAGTTAAATCTGAAATCACATATACGTGCATAAATATAGAAAAAATTTAAAATTTTTAGTAAATATAATAATCTTTTATTTTGCATGGTTTCAGTTGCTCTATATTAAATATCGTAGTTGTCATGATAATTTTTTTAACGTGATGCAAAATATATCTTATACATGTCTTATATTATAGGTGCAACTTGAATTAGAAATTTATAATTATAATTTTTGTGTTATTTAAATTATATTTTTGTTTTATCAATTAAATTTTTTATATTTTTCAATTAATTATTTTATATTTTTATTAAAATTTATAAAATTTTTTTAGCATTATTCGACTAAACAATCTGCATAATTAAAAGTAATTTACTTATTATGGAATGAACTAAATTTTTGTCTACTTATTCTGTTATTCAACTAAAAAGTTGCACAATTTAAAATTACTTTATTTAAAAAATATTAATAATAAAAAAAATATTTTTACATTTTTGATATTTATTTTTAGGTAGATAACCGACTTCAAGGTATAGCTCTTTAGTGAGCTTATTTAGAGAAATTTGTGGAGAGATTTCTGTACTCATATAAATTGGCACAGAATTATTTAATTTTATAGGATAAGTGCGTTAGAAGAGCAAAACACGTACTCTCTACGTACTCCTAAAATGTGCAGAACTTCTTGAGACAGCATATTGAAAATTTTTTTTTATATGCATACACTTGAAGGATTAGATCATATTCTTTTATAATTCCATATAAGAATACCAACAGTGCAAAAATATAACCGAATTATTTGTTCATTTGTTGCTTGGTTAATTTTGGTATGATCTTATCTTAGGCAATATAATAGCAACAAGATAATTTGTAGAGTGTACATTTATAAGAATGTATACTACATATTAACTAAATTGATGCCATTCTGGATCCATATTTCACTTAATTTGGATGTCTCTCCCTTCAATCCCTAATTAAAAAAGTGATCATAGAACTGCAAAATAAGATGAACAACTCCCCTTCAACACCAGTCTGGAGAATTTTTTATAGGATGAGTGAGTTATAAGAGCAAAACGCGTACTCTCTACGTACTTCTGAAATAGCATGTATATATTTAGTTTTAACCAAATTTCAATTTATAGTTTTACCTGAGTTGAATTATAGCGAACGGATGAATCAGTATTCAAATATAATTAATAGATAAAAATATTTTTTCACATGAAATATTTAAATATAAAATTTTTATTTTTTGAAATGATCTTTTGAATAAAGAAAGCTACAAAAAATTCTTTTTTATAATCTCACCAAAACACTTTGTTCAAGAGGAACCCACACTTATTGGCATCATCATCATCGTCATCATCATAGCAGAATGCAAACTACAGCACGAATCCAACGCTGGCGTAATCAAATAGTAGTTCATGAACCCCGAGTTTGGAGAGCGCGCCTCAATTCAGCTGACAAGGTCCCTTGGGGAATGTGGCGTAACCATGATACCCCTACTCGCATGGACAAAACAGTAATCCTGGGAAAAACTACGCCCCTGGAACAGGCGAACAGCAGTAACCGGTCCCGTTCTCAGACCTGTCATTCTGGTATATGACAAAAATTTATTAAATATCAAAATATCCAATCTATTTTTTTAAAAAATAATTTAAATGTTTGTTAGTACTCCCTAAAGCAATATAAGTACTCACTCCTCGAGAACAGTGGTAACCGGTCCCGTTCTCAGAGCTGTCATCCTGGTTTATGACAAAAATTTATTAAATATCAAAACAATTTAAATGTTTATGTTAGTACTCCCTAAAGCAATATAAGTACTCCCTCCTCGAATTAGGAAGAAAAACTCTAAATTAAACAAAGTTTAATATACAATTTATTAATTTTATGTTAATACAATAATAACAGTCTCTTATTTATAATACTAACAAATTAGGTAATTTCTATGGATTTAATTAGTAGGCCCATTGTAACAGTTTATTCTAAACTTTAATGTGCATGTATGAACTTGATAACTTCTCTAATATTCTAAGATGACGAAAGAACAATAAAGGACTTTCTAAGTGAGTGAGTGATTAGGTCAAAGAATATTACTAATGCCACAATGCATAATTGAATATTTGTATCTTATTTTGTGACTCAACATAAGTATATAACATTTCCAACAAGTAACAACAAAGAATCAATACTGTAGGAAGTTGAGAACTACAACAATAATAGAACAATGATTTCACATGATGGATGGAATACAATACTTCCAGTAATGCATCACTGTTTCTTCAGATGTGAAATTGCATCATATTGTTCCAAATCTATGGGGGAATTACTATTTAATTTGTAAACAACATCTTATGGCACAAGGAAAAATTCTGTTATGTCTTATATTACAGATAATAAAATGTTCACATTATTTTTTTCTGACAAGCTAAATTAGCTAGAATCAATTACACCCACACGGAAAAATTATGAAGTTTTGATTAGTGGTTTGAATTATACACAAGTTACAATGCTAAATATTGTTCCTCGGAAACCTCTATGCAAAAGAAGTAAAGGGGAAGGAAAAAGAGAAAGAGAAATTCAAATGACAAAACATAATATAAAAGTACTGAGAAAACAAGAATTAACTAGAGGTGCATTGATCCAATTATTTATACTTAATAACAGTGAAAAGAATGAAAATGATGGAACTAATTTGGAATTTGAATACAGTAGAAAACAAAAAAGCTTATGTAAATATCCTTCATAGTTCATAACTCTATTACACTCATGGAACACCTGTTATGACCTTAGGAATGATGATCCATGCATTGAACTAGAGACATAGTTTTCAGATTTTGATGCTATCTATATTCTTTTATTGCTTCCAAATGATGATTCAAGCAGCTTCTCACATCTTGGCAGGCTTGGGGAAGATATCCGGAGTGAATTTCTGCGCAGCGCTCAAACTTCCCTTAATCTTCATCGCACCCCTGCATCAATGAACAAAGGAATATGTAAAAAACAATGAAACTACGAAAGGCGAACAAGATTTGGAGAAATAAACAGAAACAAAATCCATTAACAGGTCAAACCTCATGAATGCAAGTTGTGGATTCATCTTCCCTAAAGCGACCTTAACAAAGTCCTCATCCTTAAATGAAAATGTTGCATCAGGCTTTCCTCCCTCGTATGGCCCTGAAAATATACACACACCCCACATAAATCATACATTATAGCACTGGATATTCCTTCCATATAACTCAAAAAAATTGCAAAGAAAATGTTAAGTGGGGCAGTTAAAAAAAATTCTTTGAGAAATTTCCCTAGTTGTTGATTAGTCATTCCTTCCACTCACTTTTATCCAATTCATCATTTCTTGGTACATCTTGGATTGATATGTCTCTCAAAATTTGTATCCAGATACACTAATTCAATGAAGTACCAAGAAGTGACAACCCTAGATAAGTATCTAACAATCTATAATTCGGGACAACCTTGTATAATCTAAAATACCATCAATTGGAAGCATTGTCTCATAATATACAGCAGCAACAAACGGCAAGATTGAGGTGCAACATCCACTTTGTTAGTATGTCTGAAAGAGCCGGCTACATGAATCAAATAGTGCCATGGACTCATAGCATTTGCCTAGGCTATCTATCTATCTCAAGGATAGGGTAAATTACACTAGTCGCCCGTTAAATTAGGGGATACTGGATAAAACATTGTTCTCAACTACAGTGATGATTCTATTGTTTCTACCTCCTCTTTTTTGAACAGAATGAATCTTTTCATCGAAGGCTGGCAATTCTACAAATGCATACACTAACCTCTTATACACTCGATACTTGGTCAATGTAGGCAAAGAGTAATGATTTAAATATAAATGTTATTTTCTGAAAACTAAACAAATAGTAAATTCAAAATTTTCTTTATTTAGAATTAATAGCAAAATTAGATAATGAATTAGCACTTCCAATCATTTTTCGTAGGCAAAAGAAATAAGAGTACCATGTGCAATATACTAATATCTCTTTACCTTGAGAAAGGTCAACATAACTTGCCTTACAAACACTTAGTTTGTCAATTACTTACAGAATAAAATAACTCTATATAAAAACAACACATTGAACTTCCACAATATGCAGACTCAATTTGAGAGATTCATGAAATGGATATCTCCTAAACTGAATTGAATGATCCAAAAAATACATGCTTTCTCACAATCCTAACAACATTAAGCATAATCAATTTGAAAAGGGGCAAAAAAAAAAAGCGGGGATTTAGAATTTAGAATTTAAAATTAAAATTGAAAGAGAATGAAGAAGCAAACCTTTGGTGACCTCTCCTTTCTTGAGATCAACAGTGTAGATAACCTCGTTGTATCCAATTTTCTGCGAAATTCAGCTCAGAATTGAATTCAGCAACAAAAAAAATGGAAATTTGAAAAAAAAAAAGAAAAAGAAAGAGGGTGATTGGAAAATTGTGACCTTAGGGGCAATCTGAATCTGATAAACGAGTCCGATTTTCTTGACGATTTCTTTACCGGCGTCGGTGGAGAGATGCTGCTTCATCTGATCCATGAGGGCATCGGATTTAAGGGTTACCGATTCAGAAGCCATGTTCTTTGAAGATTGTGCAGCAATCAAATGAAACGAAATTGAAACGCTTTGAGTTTGAGTAACTTAAGAGGTTAGCTTAATCCTCCGGTACCTTCTTTTTTTTTTTATAATACCGTTTATATTATTTTATTATTTATTATATTATATATATATGGATAATCTGCAAACGAATTTTACATATATTTAATTATGTATTTTAATATTTTTTTCTAAAAGGAGAACTCTAATAAAATGTAATCAAAGGATAAAAATTTAAACACTAAATTAAAAAAAATTAGTTAACATATATTTTTAAGATAAATGTTAATATTATTATTAATAAAAATTTTAAATTTTCATTTTAATAAATTTGTAACAAAATGATAATAGGTCTCGTCGTTAAGGTGAAATTTCATGTTCTTCTAATAATAATAAGATTACTCAAAAATAAAACAATTTCTTTTTTATATTAAAAATTTGAATAAATACTAAAGAAATGAAAAGAAAAATCGATTTTTCTGAGAAATTATATTAAAATTTTAAATTTTATATATTTTTTTAAAAAAGTTAATTATAGCTTTATCGTGTCTAATAAAGACATATTAAGAGTCATCTAAATCCTAAACAAACTACCCAAAAGATAAACTCTATTTTCATTATCAGAAAAAATAAATTTTATTTTATTTAAAATAATATTAAATAACTAATTTTTTTAGTTACTATCAATTAATTTTTTTAAATTATTTAATTTATTTTCTAAAATTAACTAATAATGGTTAATTAAAAAGAATGCTGTTATACAATATATTATTTTGATAATTAAATCAAGTAATTTAATAGCATAATAAAAATCACCTACACATATACATTATTAAGAAGAAAAAACTTAAATAACAATAATAATAGTAAAAAATGATAGCATATTAAAAAAATACTAAGAATACTAGAAAAAAATTATTATATAAAAAATATACTAAAAAACTATAAAAAAAATGAAACATGCTTAAAAAAACATTATAATTTAGTATCATATTTTTTATTAATTATTTATCTAAAAATAATTTTAACTAATATTATTCAAATAATATTTATTATCTCTATCCAAAATTAATTTTATAAAATTAAATTCATTCAAATTTCAATTTAATGCGAATTTAGTATTTCTAAATTAGAAATGGATTCCTTATATTTTTCTCTTAATTATTTCTCAGCGAATTAGGTGACCTAACTGACTAACTCTATTGCGCCAACGCTAATCCTATTAGAGTACTATAAGGCTAAGATAATCGAAATAGACAAAACAATTTTCATTTATGAGATTGAGATATTGTAGGTACCTAGGAATCAAATGTAGAACCAACCAAGTATTTATGAGAGTTAGTTGTCTCATAATTGTGATAGCCAATTTTACGGTGTTTATGAGTTTTTGTCTAAATGTTGTCTAACTTATTTTTTGTAGTAAGCTTTTATTTTTTAAAAATTATTTATTTTTATATTTTTTAAATAAAATAATAACTTTTAACCCTTTTTTAATAAATAGGCACTATATTATAGGCACTATAGCATTCACCAATTGTGATAGAGAGTAGAGACTAGAGACCAATAGGTTTAGTTAAAAACTTAAAATGCTTATTAAGAGTTTTAGTGTTTTACAACTTTTTTTAATAATGATAACAATACTAAAATAATAATTAAAAAAACTGTCTTCCATACGCATGTAACTATTCATTAGCAACAATAGGATGGTATGAGATGAGAAAGAACCTTATCTGAATCTGAATGTAATCCATTCATTGCACACAATTCGATGAGCATGGGTTAAGCCATTGTTTTCTAACTCACTCATGCTATGATGCCGATATCTTCTTTCTTCTACTCAATAAATTAAGTGCATAAATTTATTAAAATGGCAGTTAAATATCTCTTTCAAGTAGCCCCCTTTTTTTCTTATTCTTTCTTTTATTTTTCATGGTAATGGTCAATAAACAAAAGGAAAAATAAGTAGTTTGATTACGTAAGGGTCTGTTTTGATAGATTTATAAGTGACTTTTTTTTTTAATTTTTAACTTATGAAAAGATATAATATTAATATTTGGTATAATTTTTAAAATAAAATTATAATTTTTTAAAAAGTTATTTTACTGTTTAAGAAAAAGTTTAAAACAAACTTCTCTCATAATAAAATTTTTTTTTTATTTTTTTTAAATGAGTATTTTTAGAACTAAAAAATTAAATACAAAATAACTTATTTATAAATTATTTTTAATATAAACATTTATTGTTTAAATTATTTTTTTAAAAGTAACTTAATTAAATTGTTTATCCAAACTAGACCTTAAAAATAAGTTATTTGAGTAAAAGTTAGCGCTAATTATTTTTTATTTAAAAATTTTAGTTATAACAGTAAGAATTCAAATTTAAAAGCCTGTAATAAAATTATTAATATTTTTCCATAAACTTTATGCAAAAAAAAATTATTGGATTTAATAAACTTAATTAGTACAAATTTTTTTTTTTTGGGCTTGATTTTCAGTATATTAATGCATTATCAACAATGCAACAAATAATTATATATTTCCGAGAAAACATTTTTTGTGGGTTTCACATCAACAAAACAATATGGACATTTTTTTTCAGTCTGAAAAAAGGTTTTTGGTCTTGAGCTATCCTTTTGTTTTATTTGGACTTGGGTCTTGAACATCCTAAGCAACATCATTACCTGTTTTTGTTTTTTGTCCAGAATCATTACTCATTTGTTTCCTCAAAGATAGGCCCAATGATCTTATTGGGCTTCTTTTTAAGTTTGTGCTTATAGGTATGGACAAAGCCCAAGCCCGTTATCAATCTAATTTAAGCAAAGATCCTTTATCTCGCCAATGAGCCGTAGCTCACACGGCATTCCGCCCCTTCCTCATCTCAAAGGTCTCGGGTTCGAGTCTTACCAGCTGCAACCGAGAAAAAAAATTGGTAAGTATATGAGGTATGTGTGGGTGTGTATTGTGTACCTAGGATTGGGGGTTGTCCAATCCACTGGGGTACCTAGGATTGGGGGTTGTCCAATCCATCGACAAAAAAAAAAAAAAAAATCCTTTATCTCATGTTATTGCATACTCTTTTTTTTTTATGCAAATTGCATACTACTATTTATTAGTCAAATTAGTCTACAAGATATAACCAAAAACAAAAGAGTTTAAGAACCTTATCGTCAACATAGACCATGTTAGTTCACTGGGAAATAAGTTTGTTTCTTATTTAATTGTCTCAAGTTTGAGTTCTTGAAATAATTACACTCGTACAAAGATAAAAATAGTCATAGTTATTAAGTTAAATTAGTTGAATTTCTAAAAACAAATTACAAAGACTTTAGAACCTTGAAAGTTATTCTTTAAAATTTTGTTGTTTCAAAAACTAAAATGAAACTTTGCATATGGAAGAAAATAGTTAAATTAGTTGGATTTCTTTAAAATTTAGGATCATAAATTCAGTAATTCACAAAACTTTGATAAGACAATCAAGGTGTTAGACGCCATTAGTATTAGATTGATTTTGTTATTATAATTAGATTGCATTTTTTGTCTATAAATAAACACTTCTCATTGTAGATTTGTAGCATACAACACAATAATATTTAAATATTAAATTTATTCTTACATTATTATTTCGAATTCTACCAAATAGGCAAGTAATAATAAAAATTACTTAGGAGTGTTTATGGATCGAATCCAATTCACATATCTATTGTGTTTATTCGAAACCGATTCGATCAAAAAAGTTATCGAATCGGATCGGACCTAATCCACACACTAATAGAATCGGATTGTAAATTTTGTGTATGTATCCACAAAAATAAAGAAATAAATAAGTAAATATTATTTTTATATTTTATTTCAACTAATAATTATCATATATGTTGTATTATTTTAATTTATTATTTAAGTAAAATATGTTTAATATTATTTTAAGAGTAAACATATTTAAAAGAATAAAAAAATGAATATTGTTAATATTTTTTTAATAAAATAATTTTTTTAAATATTTTTGTATTTTACGGATATATTCAATATCCAATCCAAATTTAAAAACCGCAGATATTGGATCCGATCCAATCCGATAATTTTAATAAGGATTGAATCGAAATTTTGGCTATATAAAATTCGATCCGCATCCAACCCTAAAAACAATATAAGTAACAATTTAAATTCTCCCATTATTAAGGCTCAAAACTAAAATAAGGGGAAAAAATACAAATAATTTTCACCACTCATCATATATCGAAGTTGATGTTGCATAGCACCAAATAAAAATAACATAGCCTGGCTGAAAGAAACAAGCAAAGATATTCAATGCTGCGTTGAGGTCCCTTCCGTCATTTTGGGGGCGCAGTGGTCCAAATTCATCACAAAATTTAGTAGTAGGGACTAGGCACTAATGTGGTCCTCGTTCATAAGGAGAAATAAAATATCAAAGCACCTGACACAAAAGACAATAATAACAAAGGAATGCTATAAAATTATCAGAATTTAATATTTTTGGCGAGTAACATGTTTAAAAAATTAAAATATTTTGTTAGATTACTAATTAGGTTGATGGCTAAAAATAATGATCATAAATAATAAATTTGGATGATCTTTTAGTATTTCTCACAGTAACATATATACTCATATTGCTTTTTTTTTTTGAAATTTTGTTTAATTATTTATTTATTTTGGTGTGCACACATGGATTTAAGGCTACCAAGCTTCTATTGTAGCTAAATGCTGGTAGGTCCCCTTAGGCAAAGAATAGTCCACAAATACAACATATGCCAGGGGCTCCCAGGTGCCTGAAGATTTGTTTGGAAATCAGACTATTATTAATTAAGGTTATGTTTGCTTATGTACAAAAAATATGAAAGGACTACATATTGTGTTTGAGTTAAAATAAATTTATTTTTTTGCATAAAATATATTTGGGTTGAAAATTTAAAGTGTGAGTAGTTGAAGGATTTAAACTCGTAAATAGGATTAGAATGAAGTTTAAATTCTATTTTATTCTATTATTATTATCCTTACTAATTATGAACTAATTACTTAAACAAAATATCTATTGGTTTTAAATAGCTAAATAAATTTTTAGTTACCACTCTTTATGAGGACATCCAAGAATATTATAATTTTCTTTATTCAAGTTTGGGTCATCAATATCTTCTATTATGAGTTAATTCTACCTAATTAATTTAAAAGAGATTATTCCTCACTTTATTACTTTAGGCATTTTTTATTTTATTTTAGGATATTCCATTTATGATCCATGGAAAGAAGGATCAAGAAGAATGGCTAGCCCAACAACCCAAAGTAAACGTGTTTAAACTTTATTATATTATTATTATAAACTTTATCTAATAATTTGATTTGAATATTTGACTAATTTGTGATTACTTCTCTTTCTTTCATTTTTTTTATATCATCTTAGGATTCAAACTCAATTAAGATGGAATGCTTTTATATGACATTCATTTCTAAGAAGCCAATTTTAGGAGGTAGTTATTTTAAACAGATGTGAATTTAATGCACCATTATTATTAATCATAGACAAGGAAGAGAGAATGAAGGTGTAGAATCAAATTCATCATGCTTAGCTTAAGAGAAGGAGGAAAAAAAATTAAAATAATAATACAACATCCCCTTTAGAGGCTTTTTTTTTCTTTTCTTTTTCTTTCTTTTAATTGTGGGGAAGATTAAGGATAGTGGGAGAAAAATTTTTAGGTGCCCACTATGCCCACCATGAAAAAAATACATGACAATTAAAAATTAATTACCAAAACGGATTCTGTAAGATTCAAAAAAATGGTTTAATCATGAATAACCATTTTTATAAATGTCTTATTATATATTTTTGGGTATTTTTTTTAATCGTTTCTTCCTTTTGGATCCATTTTAATTCTTTGACACTAGAATCTTTCAATGCCCGTTTTGGTGATTAACTCTAATTAATATTAAATATATATTTAAAAAAAAGATTTTGTGACTAGATATGATAGCATGCATCTTCTTTATTTGAATTCTAGGTGGTAGATTCTCTCCAAAATTTGGTTGGAAGTCCATTCAATGGCAATGGAAATGGCCCATATTGAATCCCACATTCTGATCCTACCAATTCCCACCTGAACATTTAAAAATTAAAAATTATGAGACATTATTACAAAAAATAAACAATGGTATAAGGAAATAAAAAATTTAATTAGTTATTAAAATGGAATTGCCATACCAAAGTTTTAGAACAATAATAGTGAATGTTGCACAAAGGCATTTTTCTCATAATTTCTGAAAATGAAGCACTTAAAATTATTTTTCCTCTAAAAAATATACCTTATATGATGGAAATATAAAAAAGATTATTGGTGTCTAAAAATATTTTTAGTTATATATAATTTATAAAAAATAATTTTTGGTTATTATCAATACTTAAATTCTGAACCTCTTAATTAAGTTATAAGCACTTGACATCCCAATCCCAATTAATTTGATTTTTATTAATTTTATGTATAACAAATAAAAAAAGAATTAATAGACACATTAATCAAAATCCTTTCTCCTCTCACATTTATATATGATCTAATTTCGTATTAAACTAAAATATTAGTATATATACGTAAAAAATTAATTATTAAATCAATTATTAATATTATGTATATTTTATATTTTAATATATATATTTTATAAAAAAAACTAATTTAATAACTTGATTTTAGTAAACGGTATTGTCGAAGTTTTAGATGCTTTTAGGCTGGCTCCTTGGGGTCATTTGTCATATATAATCATTATTTTTCTTTCTAATCACTAAATTAACATATCTCACTTTAGGTACTTTTAATTATTCTTGTTTTGCTAATACTCTCTCTCTCACAGACACACATATTTTTTAGTAATCTTGCACCAAAATCTTACAAACATGATGTGATGTAAATACTAAATACGCAATGCCAAATTTTGAGAAAAGATAATAATGACAATAATAATGTTAATAATAATATATTCTAATTCATTATTTAATTTGTGAAGAAATATCGGTTATGGTGTATAAATATACAGACTATAATTAATAACATGTCACAACAAATAAATTCTAGATAGAAAAATTAATTGATTTACATAATCATTATTATATTATTTTCTTGCAAATTAATTCTTAATTAGTTAAATGTATGTACATAAACTTGGTGACCAAATGATGGACCATAATCATTGTCTCAAGCTTTGCTAGCTCATTACCGGGGCAGGCATGTACTCCACTGCCAAATGGCATGAATGTATTGGGTTTTGGTGCAACCTATAATTTAAAAAAATAATAATAAATTAAAAAAATAACCTTATCATAAAAATAATAAGTTTCTGTTTAACAATATTAAAATCTAAATATAAATAAAAAAAAGTTTGTGTGTTAAGAAAAATAGAAAATAAAAATCAACACCAAAATACAATGGCATGATAAATTTTAGGTAAAAATTTAAGTGCAGTCGACTTCACGCGAAATTGATAATTGAGGGGCATTAAATGATTTGACTAAATTTTTATCTAAAGACTCTCAATTATCAACTTCACGTGAAGTCAACTGCACCTGAGTTTTCACTTAAATTAAATATCAACAAATTAAATAATTTTTTTTCAACCATACACACTAGCCTTATCCGTACATATTATAATTATATTCCATTTTTTTCTTTTTCTAACTATTTACGATCATAACTCATGCTCACCTCAAACCTTGAAGGGTTGAATTTCTGAGGCTCAGAGAAAAATTCTGGATTGTGATGAATATTTCTGAACAATGGCATTGCTTTCCACCCTTTTGGTATAAGGAACCCTGTTTCAAAATTATTAATATATTATTTAACTTTGGTAGATAAGAGTAATTTTCACATGTCACTTTGCATGGTGCACTTCTGGATAAAATTAAGAAAAACCTAATCTCCAAAAAATGATTTTTTAATAATTAATTAAGATACATATAGAAAAATATTATTCATCTTATATTAGAGTCTTACCCTTGTACTCAACATCAGCAACTGCTTCTCTGAAAGGGAATGATATTATGCTTGACATTCTCAAGCTCTCTAACACAACCTAATAATTAACATTTACATTTGACACATGCTTAATTAATTAACAACAACAATAATAATAAATTGAAAAACGTAATGCACTTTCTAAAAATAAATAAATAAATAAATAGGATAATATATCTAAGTGTGACTTGCATTATATATTGTACCTTATAGGTAATTGGCATGTTTCTAGTTTGGTTCCAACTCAATGGAAGGTTATCTACTTCATTTGACTTTTGAATAGCCTTTTGTTCTGCCTGCAATCCAATTAATACCACATATATATAAAAAATGCATCATAAATCATATTTTAACTTAAAATCATAACATTCACTACAAGAGAGACACGAAATGACGGCGATTTTTTTATTAGTAGCGGTTTTAAATTGTCGCAAAATCAAATGCCGACAGTTAATTAGACCGTCATAAATATGAGTGCCAAAATTGAATTTAACCGCAATTTTTAGCAATCGCTGGGCCGCTAAATCTTCTCAAAAATATATTATTAATTCATTCGTTAATTTAAACCTAAATATATTAACACTATGCCAAATTCGACAAATAGCAACAATTTTCTATTTAAAACCGTCGCTAAATTAAAATATTGCGAAAACAACTAAGCATGACTCTTGTAATTTTCTTTGGAAAATATATTGTGAAATTATTTGAAAGTGGTATATATATAGATATAGATACCTTTACAGTTTGGAGAAGCTTGGGTTGATCATGCAAATACTTGACTATCCATGTCATGACACTAGCAGTGGTGTCTTGAGCAGCAAAAAGCACTCCAATAATGTTATCTGCAATTTGATCATCATTCAAAGTTTCTCCTCCTTCACCTTTCCAATTTAGTAGACAACTCAATAGATCTCTATCAACCAATTTCTTCTCCTTTCTCTCACAAATTATCTCACATAGAATCTTCCCAAGTTTCTTTCTTGCCTACACATTATTCATTTAACCAAATAAACATTCAAATCAATGCATTTACTAAATTAAAAAAAAAAGTTAGTGGAAACAAAAAGAAGAATTTTTTATTTTCTTTTTATTTACAAAATTATAAAAAATAAAAAATACTAAAAATAAAAACAAAAAATAGAAAATTATAATATGATTGGACAAAGGGAGTTTATATTTTTTTAAAAATAATAAAAAAAAAGGAAAATACCAAGAGAGCTTTTTGATATTGTGTTCCTGGAATGGTAGATGGAAAAGAATTATAGCCTTTGTCCACAATCCAGTAGTTGTTCTTTAGCTCCTCCTTCAAATGTGGCTCTAGATACCCAAAAATTGTAAGGATTCCAACATCAAAAGAGAACTGCACAAAAAAGCATTCAATAGTTTGGACCACATTAAATTATTGACCCACATTACACATACACAATAATTAAATATATATCATACTTTATAGCTAATAATTAATATATGCACATATACACATAAGACAAAGGCAGGGAATGAATGTGAAACTCATGTGTTCATCATATGCAATAAAAAATATTAACATAAAATGTTATTCTTTTTGTTCTACAATTAACAGGTGAATTCAGTACGAATATACTTTAATTTTTAAATATTATTAAATAATAAAAAAATATTACTTTAATTTTTAACAAATACTTTTTAAAATATCATAATTATTATAGCATAGTCATCCTAAAATGCACCTCTAGACTTTACAAATTTAGTATATTCTAAATTTAATAATATTATCTAAATATTAATCGTGCTAAATGTTTAGCCGTACGTTATCTTCTAGTGGATTGACAATCGCTATTATTTGTTCTGCAGCGGTAAAAAATTGCTGTTATCCGACTCTATAACCGCTATTAACTGCCAGATGTGGTGTAATGTAAATTCATTAAATTGTAAAGATAGAAATTAAACCTACCCTTTTCATTTCCTTGAATGTGTTAACAACATGGCCATTATTGTTATGATGAGGAGCCCAATTTTGGATGGAAGAGAGAGCTAAGGCTTCAATTTTTGGCACCAAAATCTTGAGTGATTGAAGAGAGAGAGACCACAAGCTTTCTAAGGCGCATGTGATATTGAGCTTGGTGGAAGAACAAGGCAGAAGGACCAATCAAACGTTCCTTGCTTTTTGGGTATGTTGGCTTGAACAAGTGTGAATGAGTCACTAACACAAACCTTGCTGCCTCAGGGCTTGTAAGCATCACACATGGACAACCTAGTATGTTGCTCTTGAATATCTCACCATACCTAACAATCATAACCATAATCTTTCAAAATTACTACATTAACACTTTCATTTAATTTGCATCATTAACATCAAATATAAGGAATTAGATTTTTATTTTATTTTTTTTTAATTGCTACTTCTAAAAAGACATCTTCATGCAAATATGATATATATTGTGAACTGTTAGATAGTTTAGTCAAACATATCAAATCATCTAACGATTTATAATATTATCTTCACATAAAGATATTTTTACTGAAAAAATCACCATAGTGATTTCATGACATGGTATTAGAACTCTATATCCGAAAGGTCAAGAGTTCGATCCTTAGTAAACCCCAAAAGTAAAAAAAATAGAAAATCAAGCAAACCCAAAAAGAGACCATTAATGTTACTTTTTTCTATCAGCTTAAACTTTTGGGATGAGTGGTTTCATGACAACCATTTTTTTTTATATATTTTTATTGTGAAACAATTTAGAAATGCCATCCAAAAGTAGGAAAAGTTATGCAACCTTTTTTGTTTGGTAAAGAAGAAAAGATTGGGGTCTTGAGAATAGAGTTGGAGGGTTTCCCCTATGTAAGGCCACCCCATTGAACCTGGTGGAAGCTTTGGAATCATAGTACTTGTGTGGTGATGATGGATTTGAGATCTTCTTCTTCTTCTAATTCTTTTTGGAGAGAATAATAATAACATGATTGATGAAAATAGGGTAAGGAGAATGAGAGTAGAGCAAACAAATATTACATCCATGTTTTTGGAATAACCAAAACTCTTTTTTGTTTGGGAGTATTGAAGAGGAGGGAAAAAATGTTAGAGGGTTAGCAAATATTAAAGAAAAATTAATGAAATGTGGACAAATAATAATAATAATGCTCAAATAATATAAATAATAATAATAATAATGCTCAAATAATATAAACTCTCTGCTCCTTTATTTAGAGTGATTGAGGTTATATGGGGGGAGAGACAACCTTATATAGAAGCCATCACAAGGTTGTGGCCTAGGCTTTTGCTGAGGTCATTGAGTCATATATATTTTTTTTCATTTAAAGAAAAATTAGAAAAAAAAAATATGTAGCTAGAATGGTGGGAAATGATTGATAAAGACAAAAAAAAAAATTGTTCATATTATGGCCGTGTATATATTTATTGATTGGTAATATTTGGACCCAATTATATACATCCTTGTCAATAAGGACTCATGGTGATTCTCATATATACAAATAAGTATAACTGAAAAGTTTGTCTACATAATAATTATAAAAAGCTATTATATATAGGGAGATACTTTTTATATAGTGTGTAATTATATACTATATTTTTATTAAAAGTTTTATTAGTTTAATTAAATTGAGAATTATTTTTCTGGTTCTTAGCATTATTCTTTTAATTATATATGTATATATATTTATATATTAATTCATTTTCATTTGATTTTTTAATATTTATATAGAAATTATTGTGAGTTGATTCTCACACCAAAAATTAAATAGGAAAAACAACATTTCTCTGTATAGTTGACCAAGAAATGTAATGTACCTAATTAAGATGAGTATGTTAAATCAGAACATTGATACCTGAAATAAGTTTATATTATATTGTGATTTGAAAATTAAATTTTACAACTAGTCATCTGAAATTGCAAAAGGTGTATTGATGACGTTGAATAATTTATGAATTCATTTTGGTAAAATAATTTGTGAAAATTCCTATATATGTGCCAGGTGACATATGCAATAGAAAATTTTTTAGATGTATCAGTATATTAATGTTTTAATAATTTTTAATCATTAATTTTAATTATAAAAAATATATATAATATATATAATTAAAATTAACAATTAAAATTTACTGAAATATTGGTATATCGATATACTTAAAAATTTGGGAAGAACAAAATCAGGTGATTTATGATTATGATTTTTCAAAGTGCTAGAGGCTTCATGAATTTTGTAGTATATGTAGATATAGATATGAGATATCTATATCAATATATCAATTTACATAAAAGTAACATTCTTATTATATCTGATTATGAATCTTCTTAACTGTATATTATTGAAATTGAATTTAATTCAATTCTAAACTAATTTATAAAGTGAAGAATTTTTCATATTTATAATTTTTTTTTAAAAAATATTTTTTAAAAAATATAAAATTTATAATACACTTTTTTTAAACATATCTAATATGCAATAATTATAATTACATAGAACTTCTGGAAATTTCTATTGACTTTGACAAAAATCTATTAATTATGTATCTATTAAAGAAATTGAGGCATTAATGCTCAAAGGCAATAGATTTTTGAAAATAATTATAATTATTGTAATTATAAGAAAACACTACCAACCTCGCTAATACTACCCCCACTGAGTAGACACTAATAGTATGAAATGATTGTACCAAATGATAAAGTTAAACTAATAGTTGACGTACTGATTGAAAAAAAAAAAAGATTTGATATGTTGAACAACAATATCTAGCTTTAGAATGAAATCGTTAAAAGCTTACAAATATTTTTATAACAAATCCAACATCTAATAATTTAGCTAAATTTTTAATGATAAAAATAAAAAATTAACACTTAATTACTTTTTAGGTCAATTCTTATAGTAATTAAATTGAAAATTTTTTAAAACTCCTTAACGCCAAATAATTAATATATATATAAAATAAATTAAAAATAATATTTTTCTGAGAAATTAACCCAAAGTTCACCTTTATAGTTTTGACTATATATATATATATATATATATATATATATATATATATATATATATATATATATAAGAAAACAAAAATATTCTATAAATATTAAAAATAAATTATCAAACAAGTTATCAAATATTCGTGTAATTATGTATATTTAAACGTATTATTAAGTACACAATTTCTAAACAACATTTTTTTATTTTAATATGTATTTTTAGTGTGGATAATTGATTAGTAATGTATATGTACTAGCTAGAATTAATAAAATTCACATAAGATGACATATCCACTTTGTACAGTTTATATGCCTATCAATTTAAGTTTTTGATAAAAATGATATCATCACATGATATTAAAACTGTTATTATAATTAAAAATTTTAAAATTAAAAGAGAAAGAAAATCTATATATAAATTTGGTATCCAAATTAAAAATTTATATTAAGAGTTAAAGTTGACGTGAGATGGAGATCAAAATAGAGTGTAAAGCTAAAGATAATTATCCTTAGAATGCAATTAAGGTTTATTAAAATTTGGAAAATGGATAATAGAAAGAAAACAAAATGAGAAATATTATTTGTATATCAAAATTAGCCACTAAAATCAGTCACTAATATATTTGTATATAAATATATGTGTAGTTTAATTTATTTTTAATGTGTATTTATATTTTAGTATATATTTTATACCAGTAGCTAATTTTAATTTTTAATTTTAGTGTATACATAGTATAACCCAAAAAAAATAGGATGTATTGGTGTGAGTGGAATCTTTTGTTGTGACATCCAGCTAGCTGTCTGGCTAAGGCTGCCGGAAATCGGAATTCTTAAGATCTCCGACGCGCCACTTTGCAACATACTATGGCCTCTCTTATGGGCCCACCTTTGATCTTCCTGGGCCCAACTTCGTTTTCCACTCAAATCTCACAAACAAAACAATTCTCTTTGATATTTAAAATTAGAAATTGTCTAATTTATTTAATAAAAAAATAATTTTTAATTAATTTAAGTTGATTAAGTGATTAATTCATTCGTCTACTTAATTAAATATTAAGAGTTTTAAATTTCACTTTGTACATCGATAAATTCATTATTCAGCAATAGATTCTTAAATAAAAGTTAGATCTATAACGGATTAATCTTTAATATATTAGGATAGAAAAGAATATTATGGACAATCTAAAAAAAAAATTACTCTCGACGGTAAAAAATATGAAAAAAAAAGGACAATTTGAATAATATAATTCAAAATTTTTCTTTTTTCTCTTAGCCAATATTAAAAATAATAGTTTAATTAATAATGTTTTTAAGAAATTCATCATAAATATATTAAAAATTTAAATTTTTTATATTTTATAAAAAAAACTTTTCGGTTAATAACCTAAAAGATAAATAAACAAATTAAAAAATTTTAAAGGTAGAATATATATGTAGTTGAACGTAATGTGTATATAGTTCGAGTATGATTAGATTTAGCTAAATTCAAGTCTGATCTTATTTTATATGGAATATTTTTAATATTCAAATATGATTTTGAGCAAAATCGAAAAAATGGGACAAATTAGGTTGATTCGGTATTTGATTAACCTATATACTTTTGTATTGAACTTAATAAAGTAAATATGGAATTCATAGATATTATATTATTATATAAGATAAAAATATAATTTTTTTCTATGAAAATTTTTGAAAAAATTTAAAAAATTCTAAAAAGAGATATTCGTAAGACTATAAACACGTCAATTTAGAATTGACACGTAAATGAATGTCTAAAAATATTAGAGATAAAAATAAAATTAAATATTAAGAAGAAATTTAAAATCATGTGTGAATGTTTATCTTTGATTTAGATGAGAAGTGCTTAACTTTTATGAAAGAAATGATGAGAAGATTTTTTGTCGAATTATTTTTATTTGTTAAAGTGACATCTGTATTTTTTAACTTAAAAATCACAAACACTTTCCTAAATTGTCAATTTATAGATATCAACCCTTAATAAGACCTATTTAAATGAATACTTAGAATTTTGAAAAAATAACAATTAATTCTTAATTTATTATTCTATAGATATTTAAATTTTTAAAATTTTAAAAATATATTTAAATTTTTTATTTATTTAAAATTTGGACACATCGATTCGTGAATTTAATTTGTCCCATTTTACAAATTCTCTCACATATATATCCGTATTAATCAGGTCAGTGTAATGTGAGTCCAAATGAACATGAGAAATCGATATGTCCAAATTTTGAAAAAGTAAAAAACTTAAATGTATTTCCAAATTTTTCAAAATTTAAATATTCACAGATCAAAAAATCGATTATCTATTTATCTTTATTTTAAAGTTTTATTTTAACCTTTTATTTTTATTTGAAAAAATGAACGAGATATGGAATATGCTGGTGCTGACCCAAGTCGCCATCAAAAGCTAGCTGGATTGGTTTCTTTATTTGGCGTAAATAAAACAAAAAAATTGGAGAAATGAAAGAAGTTGGAAGATTTTAGATTTAATTTCCAGAGACTTCTTTATCGCCACGCTTCTTCCACATCCCTCCAATTGGGTTCCTCCTCTCTGCACCTTATAAAACTTATGGAGAGAAATTAGATTCACTATTTATTATTTATTTTTTCTGGTTACGAAATCAATCACTATCTAATTTAAAGGAATGTTTAAGTTTTTTGTTTCATAGAAAAATACTTTTACCATATAAGTTTTAAATTTGTAGAGTATATTTAGTTTAAATATATATATTTTTTATTTATCATGTAATTGATCAATTTAATTTTTGTAATGAGAAACACTTGTAATCCAAAATTTTGAGCTTTAGATTAGTTGGCACCAACTCATGAAAATGGTGATGTCAACACTACCACAAAAACGGAGTCTAGCCACTAAATTTTAACCACGAACACTGAAACGTGATAAATAAATGAACGTGTCTTATATTTAGCACGAAACATTATTACAGTGGCTAAAATTTAACATTTTGCCACAAACAATATTTATCATAGCCTTTCAATTTAAAGTTTATATTCCTCATTATTTTAGTAAAAGTGTTTTTTCTCTTCTCCTAAAAATAAAAATCAAATTATAACCTCTTCCCTTACTTCTTTCTGCTTGTTTTCCATGATCAATTTATAATATTTTTTTAAATATCCTAACATCAACACATATTTAAGAAATTAAATTTAAAAAATAAAAAAATTTAGATAAAACAAATAATTATAAAAATAAAAGTTATATTCTAATAATTAAGTTAATTATAAAGATAAAATTTATCTAACTAAGATAAAATAATTTGGATAGGTAATAAAAAATTAGTAATTTTTAAGTAAAAAAAAATTTCAGTAAATTTTTTACAAAAAATAAATTATTTTATTATTTGTTAAATTTAAATAATTGAAGATAAGTAAAAAAATTAGTTTTTTATTTATATAATTTAGTACTCACTACATATACATATATTTGTTAGTACTGTACTCTTATTATATGTATAATTATTTTTTAAAAAATTATTTTATGAAATTATAAATTAATTTTTTATTTATACTATTATTTAATTAGAATATACTATTAATTATTTCTTTTATAATTATTATTGTAGATAAATATTAATTTTACTGTATGTTTTACTATATTAGTATGTGTTCATACCCTGGCCCAATGCAAAGGCCCAGATCCAACTAAAAGGCCTAATCTAAGGGATTAGAGCCTAGCTAAGTGCCGACCTTCACATAAGAAGTCGGTGTCAACCACGACTTAGTCTGAAGAGGTCGGATGTGAGATTAGCCGGCAGATAAACACTCATTCAAATGAGTAACCGCCCCCAAAATCTCTCTAACCGCCTCATAAAGCCATATCTTAACCTCCCCAAGATAATAGGGACGGTTATCACCCTAAAGATACGGCACTACACCAACGGTGGTTATTGGCTCACCACTATAAATACACTGACACCCCTCAGGTATCTCTAAGTCCAATACTCTCTAAGACCTGCTCACACTCTTGCTAACTTAGGCATCGGAGTGTCTTCGCAGGTACCACCCCCCATTCACACGCGAGCACAAGTCGGACGGAGCCTCCCGAGTTGCAGACCTACCCGGAGTTCTCCTCCATCACACACTTGGGCCGCCAAACGCCATTCGTCGTATTAATCTCCGGTTACCTACCGTAACATTGGCGCCGTTGCCGGGGACCCGCGAGATCATCCCTCGATGGTAGATAGATCCCACGAAGAAGGCCATGTCGAAACAGATTCTGAGCAAGAGAATCTAGACATGGGCAATGACAATGAAGACACAGCCCAACATCAGGACAATGATCAACACAGAGAGGGTACCTCCGGAGTAAAGAATCCGAAGGTAAATTCTTCAGATGGGCGTGAATCAGAAAAAGGCGGACCAGCTCACGTAGCTGAACTAATAGGATTGGTCCATAGCCGCCTGGAGCAATTGGAACAAGAGCGGGAGAGGCAAAAGGAAACCGAAAGGTACCTTAAAGAGGAGATGGAACGGCGAAAAGAGTTAGAAAGAAAACTCTTGCAGCTAGAATCCTCCCTCAAGAACTCCCGCGATGAAGGAGAAGATCAACTCCCGGGCGGAGAAGATCCTTTCAGCGAGGACATAATGAGGGCAAAAGTTCCAAGGAATTTCAAAAGCCCTGATATGGACCTCTATGATGGAACTACGGATCCAAAGCATCATCTTAGCAACTTCAAAAGTCGGATGTATCTAGCTGATGCCTCCGACGCTACGAGATGCAAGGCTTTCCCGACCACTTTATCGAAAGCAGCGATGAAGTGGTTCGATAGCCTTCCCCCAAGATCCATCACTAGTTTCGAAGACCTCTCAAGGAAATTCTTGACGAGGTTCTCAATCCAAAAAGATAAGGTAAAACATGCACCGAGCCTCCTGGGAATAAAACAGGAGGTCGGAGAGTCTTTACGAGCCTATATGGAAAGGTTCAACAAGGCATGTTTAGAGATCCAAGACCTGCCCACGGAGGCAGTAATAATGGGGTTAGTCAACGGACTTAGAGAAGGCCCATTCTCACAGTCCATATCCAAAAGACACCCCGTTTCTCTAAGTGATGTACAAGAAAGGGCCGAGAAGTACATCAACATGGAAGAGAATGCAAAGCTAAGAGACCTGAGTTCGCGACCTGGACCCACTTCCTCCTCTAGGGAAAGAGAAAGGGAAGTCAAAAAGAAGGAAGAGCTCGGTCTCGAGAGGCCCAGGAAGTATCACTCTTATACTCCTCTAAAGACTTCTATAGTGGACGTATACAGAGAGATTTGCAACACTGAAAGGCTGCCACCCCCAAGACCTATTAAAAATAAAAAAGGGGGAAGTCGCGGCGAGTATTGCGAGTACCATAAAATGTATGGTCACTCCACCAACGACTGTTACGACCTCAAAAATGTGATAGAAAAGCTGGCTAGAGAAGGTCGGCTTGACAGATATCTCATGGAGAGGTCGGACACCCATGGAAAGAGAAAGCGAGATGATATGGACAGGAGAGATCCTCCACCACAGACCCCTGAGAGACACATCCACATGATCTCAGGAGGATTTGCGGGAGGTGGAATCACCAAATCTTCTCGCAAAAGACATCTCAAAAGAGTCTATCAGGTCGGGGATGAGACACCCGACCTCCCCACTATATCATTCACAAAAGAGGATGGGCAAGGGATAATCCCTGGGCACGATGATCCCGTGGTGATAACTATGATCCTAGCAAATGCCCATCTCCACAGAACCCTAGTAGACCAAGGAAGCTCGGCGGACATCCTTTTCAAGCCCGCCTTCGACAAGCTAGGGTTAGATGAAAAAGAGCTGAGAGCCTACCCCGACACCCTCTACGGATTAGGGGATACGCCAATAAAGCCACTAGGATTTTTACCCCTTCACACCACCTTTGGAAAAGGGGAAAAATCAAGGACTCTGAGCATAGACTTTATAGTCATCGATGAAGGGTCAGCCTACAATGCCTTAATCGGCAAAACTACCCTTAATCGCCTTGGAGCAGTGGTATCAACTCCTCACCTCTGCATGAAATTCCCAACTCCAGGAGGAATAGCAACGGTGAGGGGAGATCAAAAATTGGCGAGGAAGTGCTATAACGAAAGCCTAAATCTGAGAGGAAAGGGCAAAGAAGTCCACACCATAGAGTTAGGTGGAGCAAGAACCAGAGAAGAGTTACGACCCCAGCCGGGAGGAAAAACCGAGGAGATACAAGTCGGAGAGGAGGAAGGAAAAAACACTTACATAGGAGCCAACCTAGGGGAAACCCTGAAACAAAGGTTGGGTGAACTCCTAAGAGCTAATTCCGACCTCTTCGCCTGGAAGGCTTCCGACATGCCCGGGATTGATCCCGAGCTCATGTCCTATAGGCTCTCGGTTTACCCAGGGTCCCGACCTGTACAGCAGAGAAGACGCAAGCTCGGCCCAGAGAGGGCCTCAATAGTAGAAGAGCAAGTACAGGCGCTCCTGGAAGCCGTCTTCATCAGAGAGGTCAAATACCCAACGTGGCTAGCCAATGTAGTGCTAGTTAAAAAACAAAATGGTAAATGGAGAATGTGCGTCGACTATACCGACTTGAATAAGGCATGTCCTAAGGACCCTTATCCTCTACCGAGTATTGATACCCTGGTGGACTCCAGTTCAGGGTACCAATACCTATCATTCATGGACGCCTACTCGGGATATAACCAAATCCCGATGCATGAACCCGACCAGGAGAAAACATCGTTCATCACACCAAAAGCCAACTACTGCTACGTGGTCATGCCATTCGAACTTAAGAATGCAGGAGCCACGTATCAAAGGCTGATGAACAAAGTGTTTTTCCCCCATCTAGGGAGCCTAATGGAGGTATACGTCGACGACATGTTAGTAAAAACTAAGCAAGAAGTCGACCTCTTAACCGACCTCTCACAAGTCTTCAACACTATAAGGGTGCATGGGATGAGATTAAATCCCGCAAAATGCGCCTTCGCAGTAGAAGCAGGGAAATTTCTAGGCTTCATGCTAACACAAAGAGGGATTGAGGCCAATCCCGACAAATGCCAAGCCATCCTAGAAATGAAAAGCCCGACTTGTTTGAGAGAGGTTCAACAGCTCAATGGCCGACTCGCAGCCCTCTCCAGATTTTTGGCAGGATCGGCACTAAAATCCCTTCCATTATTCTCCTTATTAAGGAAGGGATGCCAGTTTGAATGGACTCCGGAATGTGAGGAGGCGTTCCAAGAGTTCAAAAAATTCTTAAGCCAACCTCCTATATTAACTCGACCAATACCGGGGAAAGACCTCGTCCTATACCTATCCGTCGCAAACAGGGCTGTCTCATCAGCCCTGATCAGAGAAGACGAGGTCGGGCAACACCCGGTCTATTTCACCAGTAAGGTTCTACAAGGTCCTGAGCTAAGGTACCACAAACTAGAGAAGTTTGCTTACTCCTTAGTGATAGCCTCACGAAGGCTACGACCTTACTTCCAGGCTCACACAATAAGAGTCCGTACGAACCAGCCCATGAAGCAAATCCTTCAAAAGACGGATGTTGCAGGGAGAATGGTTCAATGGGCGATAGAGCTCTCCGAGTTTGATTTGAGATATGAAACTCGGACTGCAATTAAAGCCCAGTGCCTCGCCGACTTCATTGCAGAATACGCAGGTGAACAAGAGGAAAAATCGACTACATGGGAACTCTATGTAGACGGATCCTCCAACAAGACGGGGAGCGGCGCAGGCATAATATTGGTAGACGGAAAAGGAACCCAGATAGAGGTCTCCTTAAAATTTGAATTTCCGGCTTCAAACAATCAGGCAGAATATGAGGCCTTGATTGCCGGATTAAAGTTAGCAGAAGAAGTTGGCGCTGCAAAGGTGATGATCTACAGCGACTCACAAGTGGTGACTTCCCAAATAAGGGGAGAATATCAGGCGAAGGACCCCAATATGAGGAAATACTTGGAAAAAACCTTGGAACACCTTGGGCACTTTGCGGAAACCGAGGTTAAGCACATAACTCGGGATCTAAATAGCAGAGCTGACGCCCTGTCCAAGTTAGCAAGTACCAAACCCGGAGGGAACAACAGGAGCCTGATTCAAGAAACCCTCCAAGAGCCCTCGGTATCAAAAACAGAAGATGAACAAGAAATACTTGAGGTAGTCGGCCTAAACCTCGGATGGATGAATCCCTTAGTCGAATACCTGAAATTCGACATCCTCCCCAAAGGGGAGAAAGAAGCTAAAAAGATCCGAAGGGAAGCACAACATTATACTTTGGTGAGAAATGTCCTTTACAGAAGAGGGATATCAACACCATTGCTGAAGTGCGTACCGACCTCAAGAACCACCGAGGTGTTGGAGGAAGTACATAGTGGGATCTGCGGAAACCATCTCGGAGCAAGGTCGCTGGCCAGGAAAGTAATCCGAGCAGGATTCTATTGGCCGACCTTGCAGAAAGATGCAACAGACTTTGTGAAAAAATGCCAGCCGTGCCAGATGCACGCAAATTTCCACGTGGCTCCACCAGAAGAGCTCATTAGTATAACTTCCCCCTGGCCTTTCGCAAAATGGGGAATGGATTTGTTAGGTCCTTTTCCCCAAGCACCGGGGCAAGTCAAATACTTAATCATGGGAATAGACTACTTCACGAAGTGGATAGAAGCAGAACCATTAGCCACCATCACCGCTCAAAGAAGTCGCAGGTTCCTCTACAAAAACATCATCACAAGGTATGGAGTACCTTATTCCATCACCACAGATAATGGAACCCAATTCACCGATGCCACCTTCAGAAGTTTGGTAGCCAGTATGAAAATCAAGCATCAATTCACCTCGGTAGAACACCCCCAAGCCAATGGGCAAGCCGAGGCAGCTAACAAAGTCATACTGGCAGGACTGAAGAAGAAATTATAGGAAGCAAAGGGAGCTTGGACGGAAGAGCTCCCTCAAGTGTTGTGGGCTTATAGGACAACCCCCCAATCCGCTACAGGAGAAACACCCTTCCGACTAGTCTACGGCGTAGAAGCCATGATTCCTATAGAAATCAGTGAGCAAAGCCCAAGGGTAATTCTCCATGATGAGGTCGGAAATGTACAAGGGCACAAAGAGGAGCTTGACTTGCTCCCCGAAGTCCGAGAAAATGCCCAGATAAGAGAAGCGGCATTAAAGCAAAGGATGACTACCAGATACAACAAGAAAGTCATTCGAAGAACATTTGCCTTAGATGACTTGGTCCTAATCAGAAACGACATTGGAGTCAACAAATCAGGAGATGGAAAGCTCGCCGCAAATTGGAAAGGGCCATACAAAATCAAGGAAGTGTTAGGGAAAGGTTATTATAAAGTAACCGACCTGGATGGCACTGAGCTACCAAGGTCGTGGCATGCTTGTAATATGAAAAGGTATTACAGTTAGAAGCGAACTCTACTCCCTGATGTACTCTTTTCCCAGCTTCATGATTTTTTCCCAAAAAAGGGTTTTTTCTGGAGAGGGGTTTTTAACGAGGCGTCATAGTAGAGGCTAAGGGAAAACATGCTGTCAAGACCCTTAGTAGCAAAAAGGTACCTTCCCAATTAATAAAGATCTTTTTTACAATATCTCTCTTAAAATCCTCCTTTATTTTTATAAGTCTTTCTACGAAACGCGCCGACTTAAGCTCGACAAAGCGTGAAAATCCCATGAACCGACCTAACATGGTCGTCAGGATGAAACGACGAGGTACAAGTCGGTGTAAAGAGGTTATATGAGTTGATCGTATTAAACTCGGGAACTATCCGACTCCTAAGTCAAAAGGAAATCCGAGTAAGACAAACTCGAAAGAGCTCCGAGTAAAAGAAAACCGAGCTCCGAGTAGATAAAAAACGCATCACAAAAATAACCTAAGTCGTGAAAACTCACCAAAGCAAAGTTGAGTACAAAGGATAATAAAAGAGATATCAAAACCTGGAAAAAGTTCGAAGGTTGCATACAAGCCTTTGAACTTAAAGGGCTCGAGAAAACAATACGAGCTAACAAAAGGTTTTTCCGAAAAGATCAAACATATCCAAAACAGAAAAGCATGCGCACGCATAAGGTAACTTAAAACCCTTATCCAAAAAAGGGCATTTATTTTGTTTAAAACCCTTATCCAAAAAAGGGCACAGATAGGAGTATTTTGTTTACGGCCTTAAAAGGCCAGAAGGAAATTGTTCACAACCACCAACAAATAAATAGAAGTTTAAAAAAGAGGGGACCCACAGGCCGGGCCCCCATATGGCCATAAAAATAAAAAGTCATTTTTTGATCGGAATAGAGGAATCACCACCACCAGGAGAAGCGCCACCAGGAGCGGGAGGAGGAGCCAAAGAGGAAGTCGGGGCAAGGATCGAAGAACTCGGAGCATCTTTGGAATGAGGAGGAGACTCAATAATCCTCTGCCCCCGAGTCTTTAGGTCTGACTCGGAAACGACCTCGGGGGCAGGAGGATCAACGATGGCGCCATCAATAACTACCTTGTCGGGATGTAAAGGAGAAAGGTCCAAGTCGGGAGCGATGACTCTGACTTGTTCCAAGAAAATTCTCCAAGACTCCTCGGCGCCCTCGGCGATAGAATCCTCCAACTCTGCGTATGCGTTCCGGGAATTCAGCAAGTCCTTCCTCACAGCAACAATATCTTGAAACAAACTGTGGTAGCTCTCTTGCGCTGTTTTCCTCAAATTTGCCTCCAAGGTGCATTGAGCCCGCAGCTTACCCTCCTCCTCCTTAAGGTGATCCCTCTCCTTCCTCAGTCTATCTCTCTCCTCCTTCAACTCTTTTTCATGTTTTTCATAAATAAGAAGTCTCCCCTCTAGCTCCTCAACCTTCGAGGATGCCCCCAAAGAGCTGAGGGGAGCCTTCTCAAAAATGTCCAAGAGTTTGCTACAAACACCCGCTGTCCTAAAACTCTCCTCGGCCATGGCGGTAAGGTGGTTTCGAACAGAAACATCATCCATACTTATAAAAGGATAGATGTTCTTTCGAACGAATGCCAAAGCATCCGCCTTAACCCCACCATCAAAAGAAGAAGAGCCAGACTCTGAAGTCTTGCGCTTCTTCTTCTCGGGCTCAGAGAGAGTTTGGGCAGAAGGGGGTGGTCGGGGCAAACTCGAGGAAGAAATGACAAGAGGTTGAGAGGGAGTACCCACATTCTTAGGAGGAGGAGGAGGAGGTGGAGAGATGACCGTCTTGGCCCTAGCCCGGGACTTCGCCTTAGCCTCCTGGACCCTTTGGTAGGCCTCCTGAGCGTTCTTTTTTGCCATATCTACAAAAGAAACAACCAAGTTACAAGTCGGTAAAATACAAGTCGGCGTAAACAACTCGGAAATAAAAAATGCATGCGCTACCTATGCAAGATTGAACAAAAGTCGACGTCCCCTGAAGGATTTTCCTCGTATCTAAGTATGGGGCCCTCCCCCATGCTTCTCGGAAAAACCCCACAATGGCCGCCTCCACCTCGTCTAGGTCATCTAGACCAATCTTTTCGCAAGGGGAGGCCGGCAACCAGTAAAGGGGAAAGCGGGGGGAGGAATGCTCGTCCAGAAAAAAGGGGTGATGACCCTCTACGGCTTGAACTTTGAAGAAGAAGTTTTTGAAGTCGTGGAAAGATTCATCAAAAAGGGTGAATATCCTCCGACCTTGAATGGCTCGGAAGGATACCCATTGTTGTTTGTTGTTTAGCCCACTAAAGGGCTTAGTCATATGAAAAAGATAAAAGAAAATTCTCAAGGAAGTCGGAAAGTCCAGAGCATGGCTTATAAACTGATAGATCTTCAAAAAACCCCAAGAATTGGGGTGAAGTTGAGTAGGGGCAACTTTACAGTGGTGCAAAACGGATATCTCGAAATCGGAGAAAGGAAGAAAAACACCCAAACGGGTGATCATACATTCATACATGAAGAAAAAATGAGGGGCCGCCCCATTAACTCTCCCAAAACAGACCCGGTCTTCAGGACCCGGGAGTATCAGTTCATATTTCGGCTCGTCCTCCTCTGAAGTACAGAGCCTGTGATGAGTGCGAATGTGAGCGATGAACTCAGCGTCGACCAACGGCTCCTCCCCAAGGACCGTAACGTCAACCCACTGAGAAAGAATGTCTACGGAGGCCATTTTTTATATATAAAGAAAAGTGGCAGAAACCTACAAAAAGGGAAAAAGAAAAGAAAAAAATCAAAAAACACGGCCCCTAAAGAGAAGAAATACGAAACTGAAGTCTATGGGTCAACCTATCTACTCGCTAAACAAAGCATGCGAACATAAGGCATGCCATGGAAAAAGCAAAACTAACCTTTATCCGAAAATGAAGGTTGGAGAAGAACAGAAGTCTTCGAACGCAAGAATGCAGCACGAACAAGATAAGGAGAAGTTTGAAAGATTGCAGAAACGGAAAATAGAAAGAGAGGGAAAGTATTTATAAACACACCCAGGGGCATAATGGTAAAAAACGAGGCAGTCATTAATGAGACTGCACCGTTACCAAAGTCCTCAATCCCTAAACAATCCCTCAACGGACACGACGCTTGAATTGACGTAACTGTCAGAAACTAAAAGTCGCGAAAATCACGTCGGTTTCCAAGACCCGTGTTCTTTCAAACAAGTCGACTACGCACCCGAGTTGAATACTTGAACCCAAACTTTAAAGAAAATTTGGGCTCAAGTAGGGGCACTGTTCATACCCTGGCCCAATGCAAAGGCCCAGGTCCAACTAAAAGGCCTAATCTAAGGGATTAGAGCCTAGCTAAGTGCCGACCTTCACATAAGAAGTCGGTGTCAACCACGACTTAGTCTGAAGAGGTCGGATGTGAGATTAGCCGGCAGATAAACACTCATTCAAATGAGTAACCGCCCCCAAAATCTCTCTAACCGCCTCATAAAGCCATATCTTAACCTCCCCAAGATAATAGGGACGGTTATCACCCTAAAGATACGGCACTACACCAACGGTGGTTATTGGCTCACCACTATAAATACACTGACACCCCTCAGGTATCTCTAAGTCCAATACTCTCTAAGACCTGCTCACACTCTTGCTAACTTAGGCATCGGAGTGTCTTTGCAGGTACCACCCCCCATTCACACGCGAGCACAAGTCGGACGGAGCCTCCCGAGTTGCAGACCTACCCGGAGTTCTCCTCCATCACACACTTGGGCCGCCAAACGCCATTCGTCGTATTAATCTCCGGTTACCTACCGTAACAGTATGTAAAGATAAATTAAATTTGTCAAATACAATAGCAAGTAATTAATATTTAGTACTAATTTTTTATTATATTATTTTTATTTTAATGAATCACTTTTTTATTCATAATATCTTTCGTTTTATTAGGTCACATTTTGTTTCACATAATTTTTTATTTCATTAGTTAATAATAAATAAATTAATTATTTTTATTTTATTTTAAATTTTTATTTATAATATTAATTACATTTTACTTTATATTATTGTAACAAAAATAAAAAATAAAAAATATACAAGCTCAAACTAACAAATCAAATTCTTAATTGGATTTAATCATTAAATGAAAATAAATGAATATCATTTTAACATAAAATATTTTAAAATATATTATAGATAAAAGTTAAAACGTAAAAAGAGAAAAAAACTCTAATAAATCCCTAAATCGAAGGTATTGGGAATCCTTCTCCTTCTGCTTAGCTTCAATCCCCTTTTTTTGAATCCATCTTCTCATATTTGTCAGATTTCGATGATTCTTTGAGTTTGGTTATCTTCCTTCAACGACACTCAGGACATGCATTGCTTCAGAAAAATGTGTGTGACTTTCTTAGTGGTTGGGCTTCTAAAAGGTACGGTCTTTAGCCACGTAATAATATTACTGATACAAAATTATTGCACAAATTGGACGGAGATTTGTGACAAACTCATATTTTCGTGGCAAGAATTGTATAAGGCTTTCACATCTTCGGAATTTTGATTTCCCACCAACAACACCCACCGTAGCAAAGTTGGGTGCGATGAATATTTTTGGTATCGTTCCCACCATTTTCTTCCATTTTTTACTTAAATATCTTCTCTCTATTTTGGTTAAAAATTTTTAACTGTTCCCTCTAATTAATTTGGTGCAGCACAAAATCACACTGCCAGAGAATTGGGAAAATCTTTTATCAGGTAACACTTAACTATTATCCTTTCTTATCCTCTTTTAATTTCTGTGAGTATCATGTTTATTTATATTTTTGTGAATATCATGTTTATTTATATTGTGTAGATACAATTTCTGCAAGAATTATACTAAATTTTTTTCTTATACTTCTCGTTATTTTTGTAATTGTTGTTTCTGAGTTATTTGTTGTTATTAGGTTATTGGGTGTTTGCTCTTGTTAGGTTTTTGTTATTTAGTTCTTTTACATTAATGAAAAGAAAGATATGATATGTTACTACGATATCTTTTCCTTCATGTTTTTTGTGAAAATATATAGTATTAATTTATCTATTACTTATGTTTTTTTCCTACCGTTATGATGGTCATTTTATATTTGTTGAAGATTATAGTGCATGCTTGCTGGTTGAGGCTAGTTTTATTTGAAAATAACGTCAAATTTTAATTAAAGTGATAAAAACTACATATAGTATTTAAAACTTGAATAATTACATATAAAAAAATAAACGACAATCTTTAATTTGCATATTCAATTTTTAATGTTCAAACACATTGAAAATGCTATATCTACTTTTGTTTTTTTATTCATAGTGTATTTCGTAATATTCAGGTGATCAAAGATGGCAATTCTATCTGAGCATGTTCATACATCATTGCCCCAAATCCCACAATCTTGCAGCAAATCTTCAAATTGGATTGCTACGAAAGAAAGTGAGTTTCTTGAATGCTGTGGAAGCATCAAATTCGCTAAGGAAATGGCTTCTGCCTCTCCTTTCTCTTCGTTGCAACACGCACTCGATGTTGCCTCTGAGGTTTGGTTTAATAAGATCAATATCCATTCCTGGTTGGTGGCTCTCAATGCTCACACGAATATCTCTGAAAAAGCACCCTTCTATCGAGAATCCTACGATAGTGCTTCATTCACTAGTATGGATTCTACTCTTAAGGTTTGCCACGTTTGCCATTCTTTTTTGCGTTTTGTTATTTAATTAAAAATAATCCTTTAAATGTTTACTGGATTATGATTCATTTGAAACTTGTAGGAGATATATGCATTAAGCATGCAGTATCTGGTGAGGTTCGGTTTTCCATACTTTAAGAAAGATTCTGATTGGGATACTGATGTTATACTAATGGATTTGAAGGTAATTTTAAAAAATAATTTATTTGGCAAACATAAATAGCTGAATTTGAATCATTACATTTTCTTTGCAGATGAGTGTTAAAAACAAGCCGGCATGTGAGTTCCATTGGGCATGTCGAAAGCAATTCAATATCATAGAACGACATATTGCAAAGTTTTTTCAAAAGAGAGGATATGTTCGCTCTACAACTGAATCGCCAATAATCCAAACTGCTGTAAAAGACTTTGATCTGAACAAAAAGCCGTATCCTATAGATGATTTGGATCCTATTGCGCGTGACAAAGCTAGGCAATTTTGTGAAATATGGTATCCAGGAGAATACTATGTTTGATGTATTTTTGTTTGTTTTACTTTTGTTGAACATAACTATTCTGTTAAATTCCAGTTCTATCTAGGCTTAGTATCTTTGTTTAATGTTTTTTTTCGGTTTCAATTGAACATATCTGTCTACTTAATTGATTATTATGACTCATCTGAAAAGTAAATTTTTCATTGTAAGAGTTAATATTCTTTCAAAAATAGTCGTCCTCTAAAATTTTTATATACTAATGTGTCCAATTAACATGATTATTGCTATTTAAACAAGCTAATTGAAATAAAATTACTACAATAATATTAGATAAACAGACACACAATACAGAAGGAATGAACATTAAATCAAATTAACATTTATTTCAAAAAAAAGTGAAATTCAGAGGCTTAAAAATAAAATAAGTTTTATTCCAATTAATAATATGTATTTAATTAAATCAAGTATCAATATTGAAGAATATTTAAATTGAATCTTTTAAGATTTTGAATTTAAAATTTGTTATAAAAAAGGATAAAAGTAACAGAAAAGGATAAAAACAACGACCAATTGATAAGATAGTTCGAATATGCTTAACTAATTCCTAACCCTTTGTTTAACTAATTCCTATAAATATGCTTCATATCAAACATTATATAAGAACTAATACTCATTCTCATTCATTTGTATGTTCTTATCGAGACTAGAGATAAAGGTAAATTATTTCACAACATTATACCTTACTTCATATGATTTAAGTATACTTTATATATTTTTGGATTCATAGATAGCCTGTTCTCTCTTGTAGGACACTGAAGATCAAATTAAAGAAGACAAATAAAGTGTGGAGCCAATCTTAATCAACTTTTTGAAATTTCAATTACCTTGAAGGTTATATTTCCTTATATTTGATTTTTTATTCCTTGTGCACCACTACTCTCTTTATTATATTTGATTTTCGGAAATATATGACCGTACTCACAGTAACCCGAGATTGACTGAAAAAGTTTGAGGAGACCAAAAATTTTAAGATAAAAATCATGATAAAAGTTTTATATAAAAATAAAATTTATAAATAAAAATTATTTTTTATTACTAATATCATAAAAAATAAATATTTACAAATAAAAATTATAAAATATTATGTAATGGTACTCAGTGTTGAGAATTTTAATAAAATTTTAGTTTCCATAACTACTAATAAATAATTTTATAAAAAATTTTGGGGCCATACCCCTCCATGGTCAAACTAAAGTGTATTTTTGCATACTCATTATAAATATTTGTTAGACTTTTTTACAACCTCAAATACCCTTTTTTTTTTTACCAAAGATAGGAGACTTGAACCCGCAACCTCAAATGCCCTTACACAATACCATTGTGCATTAAACATAATTTGATATACTTTTAAATAAATCATGCTATCACTTCAGATAAATTTTATGGTGTTTATATTGCCTAACTTTTTCTTTCATATATAACATGTATAACATATTTAAAAAAAAAACTATATAACATATTATATATAACAACTTTTAAAATGTTTAAAATATATTAAAAAATATCTATTTACAATTTTTTTAGAGTAAGTTATGCACCGTGTTAACAAGACCATATCCTTATCCATTACTTATTCCTTTTTATATAGAAATTTTTTTTGTATATTTTTACTCAAATATTATATAAACTTATTTGTTTTATGATTTTCTACCGTAATAATTTTTAAACTTATTATGCATAATTGATTATTGAGGACAAGGTTCATTTTTTTGTTGCGATGCAAATTGTGAGATTATATAATATAATTTTACTTACTCTATAGCTAATTAGTGAGTAATATTAATATTAGTTTGACGATCTGTTTAGGTTAGTTCAGTAACACCTCCTTTTACACTTTATGTCAATACATTTCTGTAATTTGTTGTGTATATTAATTAAGAACTAATACATGATATGGTGATTTTTTTGTATAATTCATTGTTATGCCTTTCATATACTTATATTTTGGTACATTATTATTTAAACAGAGTCATTCAATTATGATTGATAAGAGTTGGATTCATAAATCAATTACATCAACAGAGTATAAATGCGGGGTTGAAGAATTTTTAGAGTTTGCCTTTGCTAGAGCTGCTATAAATGGAAAAATTATATGTCCATGCATCAAATGTGGGTTCAACAATATGGGGACGAGAATTGAAGTATTAACTCATTTACTTCAAAAAGGATTTCCAGAAAAGTATACTTCTTGGTATATGCATGGAGAAACTATAGTCCAGCCGGAAGAAGAACTATTGGGTCATAATCATACAGAGCCTGTTGAAAAATCACCACTGCATGATATGTTGACTGATGTTTTCGGTATAGATGATATCAACTATGAAGGTGATGATGATGAGCCCTTTGCTTCGAGAACTGATTCCGTTCCAATGCCGTCGGAAAATGACACTAACGAGGATTCAAGAAGAATTACAGAGTTGCTAAAAGATGGAAATCGTAAATTATATCCTGGGTGCGCAAAATATACCAAGTTATCATTTATTGTTGAGTTGTATCATATCAAGGTGTTGTGCGGTGCTACTGACAAGACATTCTCCATGATAGTCGATCTTCTCAACAATGCTTTTTCCCATGCTAACTTGCCCACTTCATTTTATGAAGGCAAAAAAATGATTAAATTGTTAGGTTTGGGATACGAGAGAATTCATGCATGTCCAAATAACTGTATGCTCTTTTGGGGAAAAGACAATGAGAAAAAAATAAATGTGTGGTCTGTAACGCATCTCGATATAAAGTTGAAGAGAACACCAGCAGCAATACGGAAGTTGTGGAAACAAGTCAAGATCAAAAGAAAAAGATACCAGCAAAGGTGTTGAGGTACTTTCCTCTTACTCCTAGGTTAAGAAGGTTATACATGTCCTCTAAGACTGCAAGACTAATGCGCTGGCATTCGGAGTTTCCTAATTCAGATGGAAAGTTAAAGCATCCTAGAGATAGCAAGGCATGGAAATATTTTGATTTATTACATCCAGAATTTGCTAAAGATCCTCGTAACATAAGGCTCGCTTTAGCAACCGATGGCTTCAATCCATTCGGGACTCTCAGTTCAAACATTAGCATTTGGCCAGTGATGCTATATATATACAACTATCCTCCATGGTATTGTATGAAGCAAACTTCCCTTATAATGTCTATGATAATTCCTGGTCCAAAGATGCCTGGAAATAATATTGATATTTTTTTGCAACCACTTATTTGTGAGTTGAACGAATTATGGAAAGGTGTTGATGTCTACGATTCTGTTGATGGTAACAATTTTCGTATGCATGCTGCATTATTTTGGACTATTAGTGATTTTCCAGGTCTTGATAATCTGTCTGGGTGGAATACACATACGAGCCTCGCTTGTCCATCATGTAACTTCGATACAATCTCCAGAAGGTTGAAGTTTGTCATGAAGTATTGCTTTATGGGACATCGTCGATGGTTACCCGATGATCACGAGTATAGGCACAATAAACACTCTTTTGATGGCCATACAGAACTAAGAGGCCCACCTCCGACATTATCAGGCAGAAGGATTTTGTCCCAAATTGAGAGTAGTCGAAAAAGACCTCAAGATGCACTCAACGATGGCAACATCCCACTACAATGGAAAAAGAGGAGTATTTTCTGGGATTTACCATATTGGAAGGATAATCTTGTTCGTCATTGTCTTGACATGATGCACATAGAGAAAAATGTGTGTGATAATGTGCTTTTTACTATACTTGATGACAAACAAAGGACTAAAGACAACTTGCAAGCTCGTAAGGACTTGCAGTTGATGGGAATCAGAGAACAACTCCATCCATATCCTAATTCTTCCAAGTACCATGCCTCGTGCTTTAGAATGAAAAATGTTGACAAGGATATTTTTCTAGGTGTTCTAAAGAGTGTCTCTTTTCCAGATGGTTAATCTTCAAATATTTCTAGATGTGTCGATATTAAAAAACGAAAGGTAAGCGGTCTAAAGAGCCATGATTCACACATTCTTCTAGAACATATCTTGCCAATTGCACTTAGAAGATCCTTGCCAAAGGAGGTTATATCTGTGCTTATCGAGCTGTGCAACTATTTTAGAGAAGTCTCAGGCAAATCATTATCACTAGAGAATTTAGAAAGACTACAACAGCGAATTGTTTTGACGCTTTGTCACATGGAAATGATATTTCCTCCAGCATTTTTCACTATTATGGTTCATCTAGTTATTCATCTGGTAGAGGAAGCAATGATTGCAGGTCCAGTGCAGTATAGATGGATGTATCCTGTTGAAAGGTAAATTTTGGCACTCTAACAAATTTTAATTGAATCTATTTGTTACGATATATTTTTATGGATAACTAATTTTCTCTTTTTGTTATTAGGGCCCTGGGACATTTAAAATCTTATGTCCGTAACAAGGCTGCACCGGAAGGGTGCATAGCTGAAGGTTACATAATAGAGGAATGTCTAACTTTCTGCTCTAGATATTTGGAGGATGGCAATATTGAGACAAGGTTCAACCGACCAAAATGAAAACACTTCTAGTAGTTGCTCTACTGTCTTATCTAAGATTTTTCCAGCCTTAGGAATATCTCGTGGAGCTCATAAGATTTGTTCGTTAACACCAACAGAGAAATTGCAGGCCCATCGTTATGTGTTGACAAATTGTTCACTGGTGGACAAGTTTCGCGAGTGAGTTATGTTGTTATTTCTAACTTAGATTTCAATTATTTTCTATAACTATTACATAACTGTAATCTACTTTACCAGAAAATGTAGATGTGAGATTGCCAGAATATACCGTGGTAGAAAAAATGCAACCAAGCTCGTTGAAGAATACATCCATGCCAAATTCCATGAGTGGTTTAGGGATTATGTGAGTTAGTTACATTTTGTAAAACTTGTTTGTTCCAAAATAGAATTTAGGATCACATATTTCTAATCTATTAACACATGTAGGTTGCAAAAAACAATGATCCAGATATCACTCCCGAAATCAAGTGGCTTGCAGAAGGGCCTAATGATATTGTGAAGAGGTTTGAGGAGTTTAATGTTCATGGGTTCAAGTTTCGTACAATGAAGAAAGATCAAGGCCTTAAAACACAAAATTGTGGCGTGGTTATGTCTGCTATTACTAATAGTGTTTCAAATGGCAGGAACCCTATTATAGTAGCAAGCGACAATACATACTATGGTAAAGTGGTAGATATGATAGAGTTAGACTACTTTGGCAAGCTAAGGGTTGTGTTATTCAAATGTATTTGGGTTGATACCACACTTAACAAGGGAATCAAAATAGATCAATTTGGGATCACAAGTGTAAATTTTTCTAACTTGATACACACCGGTGATAATGAAACAGATGAGCCATTTATTCTTGCAACAGATGCAAGAATGGTTTACTATGTTGATGATCCAGTTGATGAAGGTTGGTGTTCTGTTTGTCATATGAAACCCAGAGATTTATATGATATGGGGGATTTGAATGAGGAGGAATTAGATGAATCTTTGGTGGAAGACATACCCTTTTGTGAGCAACAAGTAGAGAATCTTAAAGAGTTTCAATTGACGAGGGACGAGATTGATGAAGCAGATCAGGATGAAATGCATGTTGACGAAAATGATGATAATGACTGCGATGATGATGATGATGAAATAGATAATTTAGACAATATTTGATGTATTCTAGATAATTTGTTACTCTAGAGTTTCTCGAGGTCTCGAGAATTGGCTTTGATCTGGATGTTTTTATAACAATAATATGAGATAATTTAATTTTATTATTTAACAACTATTAGCTTTGATGGTTTTATACGTTTAAGGTTGATTTATAGTGATAGTGAGTAATATAGTATGCACTTATATTAAAATGTCTAATGCTAGAAGATAATATTAAATATTCAATAATTACTTTTGACTAAAGTTATGAAAAATATAATAAAAAACAATACAAAAACTAAAGATAAGAGGATAATTAGCTATTTTTTTTATTAAACTTATGAAAAATCTGTTAGTAACAACTTAAATTATAGAAGACATCTTTTTTTATTAATTCTTTGAAAAATTTATCATTGACGACTTAGATTAAAAAATAAATTAAAAAATAAACACTAAAAATTACCCTTAATATGGGATTTTTTAAAGGTTTAATAAACTTTCCATTCCAAGTATTGTCTAATTTTTTTTTTAACTAAAATATTAATTTTTCTTAGTTTTTTTTTTAATCACTCTTTTCACTCTGAACTCAAAACAAAAACAAGAAAAGAAGCACAAAATATATCAAGGGATCAAGCAAAAATTGATTCATCACCTTTCTAATAAATTGATTCACAAAATACAAAATAATGAACTAGTTTAATTTAAAATTCAAGATCGACATGAATTCATATCTGAATTAAGTTGTCAATCTTACTTGTAAGAAAATTAATACTAATAAATTAATGATTATGTACTCACTTCTATAAAAGTTCTTAATTTTATTAAGTAGTAACATAAACGAATGTGTAAAATTTATTAAATAAATTTTATAATTTTTTTTATAAAATTAAATTTTAAATATGGACTTAGTAATTAAAATTTAACAAACATTAAATTTTTTAGGTAAAAATATTTACAAAATCGAGTTAATGTATAACTCTTACTATTGTTTCGTGCAAAATAAGAAAATAACTAAATTAATAGTGCATCGTTTGAATCATCATTCACATGTAGTGAGAAATTGTGAGGGTCATATATTTATTAAAATGATTTTTACGTTATTTAATATATTATTACAAAAATTAAAGATAAAAATATATAGATTAAAAATTAAAAATTAAATTTCTAATCGTATTTGACCGTTAAAAAATAAATAAATAAATAACTATTGTATTAGAAATAAATTAATATAAGATTTATTTAATAGATAATAAAAAATAGAATTAAAAAAAGATTTTCAAAATTAAAAAAAAGGTAAAAAGACGGCAACAACAACCATGACTATTCTGAATATTCAAGATTTAAAATTTCAAAGTGCGCTTAATTTTTAATATACCCTTTGGCGGAAACTTAAGATAACCACCCATCACTCTGTTCACGTCTTATTTTGAATCTGTTACTCTATAGCACGTGAAGATACTTCCTTTAACACGTTATATGAGTCGTCTCATATGACAACATTCTCCAAATGAAAAATACCGAACAATTTTTTTTTTCATTTTAGTGTTATTTGTTAGTTTGTTTTGGCAGATTTTCTCATGAAGCAAAAACGTAATAGTTCAGGAGAGACCCTTTTAGCAGAACTTCGACAACCACAAAATATCAACAGCAATGAAGAATTTGCAGAGGGTTTGGATGAAATAAATCTCGACCAAGGGGATGCTGGATCTTTGGGTATAGACATGACGAATGAGCGTGATACGGTGACTGCACTCACTAAAAAAGATCATAACGACCCTTTAGTTGTGAATGTCAAAGGTAGATGTAATTTCAAATTTTTACGTGATTTTTTTATGTTCTAATCTTTGATTTATTTCTTTTATTCAATGTTGCATTCGTTTATAGACACTTCTACCGGAGAAATTACAGCTCGCAAAATGAGTGCCATTCAAGTTTGGTATTTGAAAAAGGAAGAAAAAGTCATGATGGAACTTGATGGCCATGGACAAGGTCGAGATAATGGCGCAAATTTATTGGTACGATTTCTGGGTTTAATGGCCCGTAGAGCAACGCTGTGTCCAATTTCAATTCAAAGATGGGATCAGATGCCTGAAGACAACACAAAAAAGCAGTGGAACTATATTGAAGTAAGTATGCATACTTTAGAAAAAAACCAAAATTTTTTCTGCCTTTTAAAATTTACCTTTATCTTTTTAATTTATGCGCCTTTTCATTTTTAATGTTTAGTTTTGTTCAATTCTTATATTTCCCCATTTAATTTCCTGTATATTATTTTGATTTCTCTTCTGTGATTTTGGAATATGATAATATTATATTAGCTAAATTTTGATATGTCTTGTACTCATAAACTATTTAGATATCATGTTTTCAAAAGATGTGAGTTATGCAAACATTAAAAAAAAAACAGCTTAAGAATAGTTAATAAAGAGAGAATTTTCGAGAGAGTACTACTTCAAATAGACAAGATAAGAGGATTGGATCTGGTATTAAATAAGAGTGATGATACCTTATTTAAATTTGGTTGTATTATTGGAAATACAAACAATGTTGATAAACTATGAGTGTTTTGAAAAATGCATGCTGGCTAGCTTGATTAATAGTATTTGTACGTTTTAAAAAAGAGATAAAATGAGAGGAGGATATTAATGTTATTGGGAAAGTGCATGTATCTGGCTATATTTTTATTAGGTCTACTTTAAAAAATTCATTGTGTAGAATTGGTTTATTTTTTCACTCGTTAGGTCTGTTTTTTTATTAAAGGGATGAACAATATAAATTTTAACATTATGTATAAATATTTTGAAGGAAAACTTTGAATTTGATTATGCTGCTGGTATTAAATGGGCACTAAGGACATTGGGTGATCGATGGAAAGCCTACAAATATTCGCTACGGAATATTTATTTTTATCCTAATAAAACAAAAGAAGAAATTCTAGCAACTAAGATTGATTCAGATATACCTCCTATTGAATGGGCGGCTTTTGTGCATCACTACACAAATCCTAAGACAAAGGTAATAGAATAATGTTTCTTTTAGTAGTACTGTTATATTATTATTATTTTTTTATTACAGCTATCTTTTTTCTTGTTATTTTTATAACAATATTATCTTTATTTTTTGTGATTATAAATTTTAGAAACAGTGCTTCCAAAATAGAAAAAATCGAGAGAAACTTCAAGTATCACATGCTGGTGGTAGTAAAAGCAATGCTAGAAGAGCAAATGAAATGGTATTTTAACGTTTATTCCTATTGTATTTGTAGTTGTTCTAAAAAAAGCGTTGATAATGTAACTGTCTTATGATAGGAAAAAAAGTTAGGAAGACCTGTATGTCGAAGTGAAGTTATTCTGTCGACTCTGGTGAAGAAGAATGGAAATTATGTAAATGGTGGGCACAATTTAGCGGTAAGTTATTATGTTATTTGTTTTAGTTTAATGTATAATTTAATTTTATAAATTAAAACTTGGTATACACTAATCTAATTTTCTTTCTTGTGTAGGAGCAAATATTAGAGCATTTGCCTGAAGATCAAGAACGTGCTGCTGCTGAAGGAGTACCTTCGAAAGTGTTAGCTCATCCTAATGATGCAATTGGAAAGGTCTTTGGTGCTGAAAATGTAGGGCGTGTGCGAGGTTTTAGTAGTGCTGTATGTCCAGTAGGTTTTGGCAAGTCTAAGCGTATTTTTGGATTTACAACCGGAGGAGTCTCCAGCAACGTATCTCAGCAGCATGTGTTAAATTTAGAGAAGCAGGTTGAAACATTAGAAAAAAAGTTAGACGGATATGAAGAAACCAAAATTCAATTGGCAGCTCTGCACAAATTTTTATCATCAAAATATGGCGATGAAGTACCTAGTATGTCTGGTGATATGTCAGACATTTAGTTAGTATAGTTAATAAATAATAGTTAAAATTTTAAATATATTTACTCTAGAACATGTTAGAATTTTAATTATTTATGTTAGAATTTTTCTTATTTTTTATTGTATACAAATTTAGACTTGTCATAATATTATTATTATTATTATTATTATTATTATTATTATTATTATTATTATTATTATTATTATTATTATTATTCTGAATCTTTATTATATTTTTTATTAAAAAATATTAAATATTATATATTTATAAAGTTTGACTTACGTTATTAATGATATATATGTAAATATAATTTTAATTTAATAAAATTGTTCAATTAGCCACAGTCAAATTAAAACGAAAGCTACATATTATGACACAATAAAAAAGAAGTTAATTACAGAAAAAACGTAGCAAATTAGTATAAATTAGCCACGAATGGAATATAAAAACCAGTGCACAATAGCTACAAAAATAGCGTGTTTAAATAACCCGGTGTTAGCCACGCAAAATATTGTAGCTGAAAAATCCGGCCTGCACAAATTAGCTACAGATGAAGTGTGGTAGAATTATACTTTTTAATTTGATAATTTTTATTTTGCCACGATATTAAGTGTGGGTAATGATATACGAATCGTGGCTCTTTGAAGGTCTCCACGGTGTTTAAAACTGTGGCTAGTAACTCCAAAATTGTGGCAAATTGAAAATGCAACCCCCTAATTAGGCACAAATATTTTTTCGTGGCCAATGTATAGTTGCTACCGTTATCTTGAAGTTTAGCCATAATTTTTTCTGTGGCTAAACCCCTTGTTTCTTGTAGTGCAAGTATTATGTTATCGATATGTTCATCAAATACATCAATCAATCAGAGCAAAAATTATGACAAATTCTAATGCGTTAAAAAAAAGAATGCAATATTTTTTAAAATTTATTATTAAAAATAAAAAATTTAAATTATAAATATTAAATTTATTTATTTAATAAAAAATACAATACTCTTTATTTTATAAGAAATGTTTAAAGACAAAAAAAATTAATTAAGTGAAATAATTTCAACATGCTAAAATGAGTACCTGGGGCTGAGTTTATTAATCTTTTTATTGATATGATATTTTAAATTAATCTCTAATAATTTTTATTGGGAATATATTTTTCAGTAAAATAAAAAATAAACTAGTTTCGTATATTTCTTAAAAGAGATAAATTTATGTTTTGGTGGTTTTGATGACAAGTGGAAAGTAAAATGTACCTTTTTGCAAATTTAAAAACTAATTTATCATTAACTTAACTTATAATTTAAAAGTTAACAACTAATAAACCAAAAAAAAGGTTATTCAAAAAAAAAGTTGGAGGCAAACCTAAAACACTAATACCCATCACAATATTGCCAGAAAGTTCTCATAAATTCATAATCTATTCTCAGGTAGTTAACAAATTCATGCGGGGGCATATGTGTGTGCTACGTTGAGGAAAATATATTAGAATTAGAGTTGATTATATTTTCTGCTTGTAATAATATTCTAGTGCTGCCATTTTGCCAATTCCTTAATTGTTATGTGAATTAACCAAACGCGGTAGCAACATCAATAAGAAAGCTTCTCTTCTAAACAATAAAGCAATCTTTTTCTTTCTTTCTTTCTTTTTTTTCCGTTAAATAAACAACGAGAAATACGAACAACATAAATAACGAAATACATTTAAGATTCACTGAACATAAAAAAATTCTAATATAATTATCCATACTTATTCCCAATTATACCTGTTTTCGTTATCCTATTTTCACTGTAGCTACTCTAATCCGACCCCCCTCCCCTGTCACGCTATCTACATCGCCGGCAACACTGGATCTCAGCGTCGCAATAAAAAAAATATTCATGTACAATAAAAAGTAATATTTATTGAATTTAAAAGAAACATTCATGTACAATAAAAACAAAACATCCATGTATAATAAAAAGAAACATCCGTGAAGTTGTGCGACATGATTGATGGATGGTGGAGAGCGTCCCGCGTTGCGGAAGGAGGAAAAGAAGAAGACCGACGGAGGGGGAGGGACGCGATGGAAGATGACGACGTGAGGGGGCAGAGGCAGTTCCTCACGGCACGATGGAAGACAAAGTTGGGCTGCTTGCAGCAGCGTAATGAAGGCGCGACGAGACTGGGCTGCCTGCAGTGACGGACAAGATGGAGACGCAATGAGACTAGGCTGCCTGAAGCGACGGGCAAAATGGAGATACGACAAGGGTGGACTATTTATGTTGTTTTCTCCCTATACTTTTTCTCTTTTTTTTTTATGTGTGTGTGAGATATCAACATCTCAATGAAGAAAGAAGATCAAATTGAAGTGAAAGCAAGCAAGTGAATAGAGAGAATAGAGAGAAAAGTGGAGAAGAAGAAAGGAAAACAACTTTGCATTATTGATGAAATGTGCAAAATTATAGTGATTGAAAAAGTAAAGTGGAAGATTACAATATTGATATATATAAACGGAAGCTAAGTGATGTGTGAAGGGTGTGATGATACAAGTTGGTTGAGAGTTTAACTAACTGAGGATGAGCTGGCATAACTATTTTTTAGTTTGCATAACCACTTTTCAGTTTGGAGAAGGTTCTAGGAGGTACATTCCCTCAAGACAAGAGACTTCTAGGAAGTATACTTTACTAACATGCCCCCTTAAGACAAAGGACTTCTAGGATTTTGTATCAAAGACTCTTAGCAAGCTACTAAACTTAAGAAAGATTGCAATTGAAAGGGGTTTAGTTAAAGTATCAGCTAACTAATTATGAGCTAGGATGTGCTGAACAATTTTTTTTCTTGTGACATAGTCTCAAACAAATGACTATTTGAGGACAAAATGCTTTGACTTGTTGTGAAGGATTGGGTTGGTAGAGAGGAGAACTACACTCTGGTTGTCACAGTACACCACAGGCTTAGTGGAGCAAGAAATTCTGATTTCAATGAGTAGATTTTGCAGTCAGATAAATTTCTGTAATAGCATATGCTATTCCTTTAAATTTGGCCTCAATACTGCTCTTGGATACTGTTGTTTGCTTCCTACTAGCCCAGGAAACTAAATTTGATCCAAGATAAATACCATAACCATTGGTTGATTTTCGATCATCAATGTCATTGACCCAATCAGAGTTACAAAAAGCATAGATTCTGAAGCTTGTAAAGTTGTTGAACCTCATACCATATTATACAATTTCTGCTAAGTATCGAAGAATTCTTTTGACTGCCTTTCAATGGGACTCAAGAGGGTTGTGAAGAAATTGTGTCACCTTATTCACAGAAAAGAAGAATTCAGGCCTTATGATTATAGCATATTACATACCACCTATGATGGACTTGTACAGGGATGGATTGCTAAATGAACCATCTCCAAAGGTAGACCATTTCAGTGAGAAAGTCATTGGGTGGGCACAAGCTTTGCGTTGCTCATTTTAACTATTTTCAGAAGATCTTTGATGTACTTTGTCTGCTTGAGAGTGATTGATCTATTTGGGATTTTAACTACTTCAATACTAATAAAGTAGTGCATCTCACCCAGCTCTTTCAAGGAGAAGGTGCTGTGAAGTTGAGTCATGAGTTCCTTGATTTCATTTTCTGAATCACCAATGACAAGGATATCGTCTACGTACACCAGAATGTAAATAGATGAAGAGAAGGTGAATCTTATGAATAAGAAAATATCAGATTGAGTGCTTGTGAAACCAAACTTTTGAAGGACAAAGTTGAGCTTTATGAATCAGGCTTGAGGAGCTTGCTTGAGACCATAGAGGGACCTTTAAAGTTTGTAGACCTGATGAGGGTTTGAAGATGTGAAACCTTCCGACTGTTGCATGTATACAGTTTCATGAAGATCCCCATTAAAGAATGCATTATTGAAGTCGAATTGATGGATCTTCCAACTTTTTGTGAAAGCCACACTGGGCATAACTTGAACTGATGCTACCCTGACCACAGGACTGAAAATCTTATCATATTCAATCCCTTATTTTTGGTGAAAGTCCTTGGCTACAAGGCATGCCTTGTACTTCTGAACTGTGTCATCAGAGTTCTTCTTTACCCTCAAAATCCATCTATAGCCTATAGGATTAAAGTGCAGAGGGGGTCAACCAGTTGCCAAGTGTAATTTTTTATTAAGGTTGAATATTCCTCCTCCATAGCCTCTTTCCAATGAGGAGTTGCAAGAGCCTCAGCAATAGATTTTGGTGTACTGCAGATAAAACTAAATCCAAGGTTCACTTCAACAGTGAAGGCTTTTGGCTTGAATATGCCGCTTTTTCTTCTAGTCTGTATGGGATGCCTATTTTGAGGAGTAGGAGTAGTTCTGCCAGGTTGAGAGGGTAAGAGCTGGTGTGCAACAACAGGTGTAGCAGCACTAGAAGGTTGGATATTTGGCCTAATTACAACCTGCAAAGGAACAGTTTCAAGAGAATCTGCATGTTCAATAGTATCAGTTTCTGTTTTAGCAACAATAGGTGTAGAAGGTAATGAGTTAGATACAGTATTGATATTAGTAGTAGTAGGTGCATCATGAATGTCTATGGAATAAAGGTGAAAGATGTAGGTAGCTTGAGGGACAGTGGTTGGTTGTTGGGATTGGTTGGGTTGGGTTTGGTTATTAAAGAGTGTTAGATAGGAAAACTCTTATTCACAAAAGACAATAATTTTTGTGATGTATACTTTGTCTGAAGGAGACATGCATTTGTAGCCCTTGTGTTTAAAGAAATAGCTTAAGAAGATGCATTTTGTGGAATGGTGGTTAAATTTGTGCCTATTGTAAGGTCTGAGTCAAGGATAGCACAAGCAGCCAAAAGGTTTTAATGTAGCATAGTTGGGTGTGATGTGGAAGAGGACCTTTAGTGAGATTTTGAGATTCAGGACTAGTGTAAGGAGTCAGTTAATAAGGTAAGTTAAGATTAAAATTGCTTCATCCCAAAAGAAGAAAGGTAAAGAGGCTTGGGAGAGAAGGGTGAGAGAAGTTTTTTTTATTAGGTGCCTGTGTTTTCTTTCAATACATCTGTTTTGCTTATGTGTGTGTGGACCAATGAGTCTATGAGTGATTTTTTGGTCTTTGAGGTACTGTTTGAATGTGTTAGAGAGATATTCTCCCCTATTGTCTGTTTGAAGAGATTTCATTTTGAGGCCAGTTCTATTTTCTATCATGGCTTTGTATTGAAGAAAGGCTAAAAAAAAGTCTGATTTTTGGTCTTTAGTAGGTAAGTGCAGGTGTACCTGCTGTATACATCAATGAAGTATGCATAATATCTAAAGCCTGATTTAGTAGGTTGGGAAGAAGGACTCCAAAGATCTGAGAATACCAATTCTAAAGGTTATGTGTATTTAGTTTGAGAGAGAGAAAAAGACAGTTGGTGAAGTTTACTGGTGAGGCAAGGATCACAGGGACTGTTGATGTTGGTGGTTTGAGTGAATGGAATATTTTTTGCTTTTGAGTATGGTTTTGGTGATGTGATGAGAAGAGTGGCCAAGTCTCTTGTGCCAAATGTCAAGGGGCACTGTGAGGTTGGTTTTAGGAACTGAGACATTTGGTAAAATGCTGCTGGTTTTGGGAGTTCTTGGTATAGCTGGTGGACTAGTGTAGAAGTAGTTTATGTTGGAGCTGATGCCAATATTGGTGGTAGTATCAACTGTGGCACTTGTAAGAAGAGCAAGAAATCTATTTTGAGTGACAATATCAAAAGGTGCAACCAAATTAGTAGGAGAGGGGTTAGGATGCACAAAATTAGAATGCAGATTTACATAAGAGTCACCAACTGTACTGCACTTGTTGTTGTCATTTTTGGCTTGCAAATTTATACATGAATCACCAATTGTACAACACTTATTGGTAGCAACTTTAGGCTGCAACCTTACATAGGAATTATCAATTGCACAAGAATCATCAATTACATTGCACTTATTGCAATCAGTTTTGGCATGCAAAATTACACAATAATTACTAATTGCAGAATCAATATCACTATCACTACACTAACTGTAGAGTCAGCAGTTGCAGTTTCATCAATAGAACTGCATATACTATTGCTCCTATTGCTATTTTTCTTTTCTTTATTTTGATTACCTATAACTCTTCTATTTTGTGCTTTATTTTCTTTTCTTGCAATGTTTGCATATGCTTTCTTTTTCTGTTCAGTATCAAATACTTTAGTTTTATTAGAGTTTCACAGTGGTCTTAATATTTGTATATCATCAAACCTATATAGACCATTGCTAAGCCTGCCTTGGAGCATAATCTTCTTGAATTCCTTACATTTTACAGCATATAAATGAGGCCAGAATTTAAAGAACACTTTGTTGTCTAATGTAAACTTTAAGACACTAACTAAATTCTTGGAGATAGTGGGTACATGAAGCAAATTCTGAAGTTTAAAAAAGATTTTAGACATAGATGCATGCATGATAGACCTCCCAATATTAGCAATACTTATAGCTTTGCCATTACCTCCAAACACTTGCTCAGAACCTGCATATTCTGGATTGTTCATCAAGTTTATTTTATCGAAGATAATGTGGTGGGATGCTCCCGAGTCTGGATTACCACCCCTAGTTAGCACAGGTATTGGTAGCAAGTAAAGCTTAAGGAGGGCCCTGGTTGCTGTTGCTTGAGTGCTGAGCTGATTGGACTGAAGGTTGACAGTGATGAGCTTGCTGGTGGAAGCCAAAATTGGGTGGAGGAGGACCATTGTTGAAGTTTTACAGCTGGAAATTTTGGTAGTTCTGGTTGAACCTATGAAAGCACTCACAAACGGTATGACCAATTCTGCCACATAATTGGCACTGAGGTCTATTCCCTTGCCACCATGACCTATCTCCTCGGAAGCCTCTTCCTCTACTTCTTCTGTCAGGGGTCCCTCTGTCATAATTGTTGGAGTTTTGATAGGACTCCTCTGGTAAAATTGCACTTCCAGTTTTACTTGCATCTGGTTCCTTGTGAGCTATATTTGCATGGACTAATGTTAGATTAGTCTTTCTGAACCTCTCATTTACTTCTTCTTACGAAAGGAGTTGGGACTCAAACTCACTGATAGTCATGTGATCTATTTTTTAGTTCACCATGGTGATAAAGGCACTGAAGCCTTCATCCAAACCTTGTAAAGCAGTTTCGATCTATTTTTTAGTGGAGCTCCAAGAGTAGATAAGGAATTTACTACTTTATTGATCTTGAAAATGTATTCAATTGCAGAGGCACTTTGTTTCTGGATCATTTTTAGTTGAGTCTTTAGCATTTGTATCTTTGATTTGAATCTAGCTGCAAAGTACTCATTCAATGCTTCTCATATTTTATGTGCATATTCATACTCTACAACCTTGTTGACAAAAGTTTCGTTCATGGAAGAAAGCATCCAGGCTACCAAACATTTATCGCGTTGTTCCCACTCTTCAAACTCAGGTGACACTTTTTTAGCAATTTTGTCTTGATCTGAGTTGAACCTTGTTGAAATTGATAGAGCAATGATCTTACTCTAAAGTTTGTTGGCCTTGACACATGCAAGCGCTTGTCACTTCCAAGCCTTAAAGTTGTCTTCATCCAATTTAATTGTTATTAAAAAATTTGCTATCTACTGATTGTAGCTGTGGAGCTCTATTTTCTGATACCATGTGAGATATCAACAACTCAATAAAAAAAAAGATCAAATTACAGTGAAAGCAAGCAAGTGAGCAGAAAGAACAGAGAAAAAAATGAAGAAGAAAAAAAGAAAATTAACTCTGCATTATTGATGAAATGTGCAAAATTACCGTGATTGAAAAAAATAAAGTAAAAGATTATAATGCTGATATATATAAATGGAAGTTAAGTGATGTATGAAAAGTGTGATGAAACAAATTGGTTGAGAGTTTAACTAACTGAGAGTAAACTGGCATAACTATTTTTCAGTTCGTAACTATTTTTTAATTTAAAAAAAAAAGTTCTAAGAGGTACACTTCACTAACAGTATGTGTCTTCAAAGTGTTTATATTCTTATATACAGTAACCATCCATTATCAAAAGACTAATAAATTTTAATTAAGTTTTAACATACAGTTATTTTTCAAGTATTGTCTCACACAATTAAAAAAAGTGGTGTTTTTAAAATTTTTCTAGACACAACATCATGATATTTGGTGTATCTTGTTTTATTTTATTTTATGTTTTTCAAAATTTGAAACTTTTTCTTTTTCTTTTTGAAACTAACTAATTAAGTTGGTTTTAACTTTTTTTTATTTCTGTTCTAGAGGTGTATAATAAAAATCACTATAGTTGATGATCATTATTAACAGTATAAATTCTTTTTCATTATGAAGATAGATTATTTTCTTAAAATAATTTATTATCAAACATGTTTTTTATATCTTCTAATTAATCATGTGAATTGTTGTTTCCATTATTTTAACTTGACCTATATATTTAGCTTTGATGTGTCAATATATATATACCCCTTAGTTCAAGTTATCTCTTTCTTTATTCTTATATATTGAGGGACTTGATAGGATTTATTGTCAGAAGTTTGGTGTCAATGCAAGTAGGTGTTTATTAAGTCAAAGTCTAGAAATGATTATATATTTAACAAACTAGCTATTCAGATTTAGACAAGTAGAGTTTTTTTTTCCCCATAAATTTTGTATATATATATTTTTAATCTTATGTTATTTTTTTTAGAGATTAATAAACATCGAATTCTAATATTTTTGTTATAAAAATTATGATATCATAATATAAAATTATTTATTCTAAAATAAATAAATAGATAAAAATATATAAATAATTATGTCTCAAATAGAAATACAAATTAAACAAACCCTATGGATGACTTATGAGTGTTGTATTATTTAGCTTTCAAGGGTGTTATGGTTGCTTAGCTTCTCTGATCTCAAGAGAGAGTAAAACACAATTTAACTGTAAAAATGTGTGAAACTCCTAAACAAGTGAATATATATTCAATAAAATTACTTAAATTCATTTATATTGAATATTTTAAGAAAAAATAGTTCATCATGACATATATATATATATATATATATATATATATATATATATATATATATATATATATATATATTGTTACTCTCGTTCTTCTAAATAAAAAATAGAACATCCGTACAAAATAAAGATATACCTATTTATAATCCACGTACATTTCAAGCCTAAAAAAAACTTTAAGCATGAGAGTGTAGTGTGTACTAGGCTACTAGCACATATATAACTATGTATTACTGTTTCCACTTAAAAGTTTAAATAATTAGGAGAGATAATTTATATATAATACATAGTTATAAAAAAAATTATTCTAAAGACTGTTAAGGAGATTTATTTACTAAAAATAACCTTTAATATTAAAATTATAAAAAAATGTAATTTTTATAATATTTAAAAATTAATTTTTAAATAAACAAATATATTCTTAAATTCTTTTTTATTTATCTTTTTTATTATAAACATATTATCTTTCTAATTGCTTATTAAATTCACATCTTTATTAATATATGTTCATCTATAACATAGGTATATACAGAAAAAGTAAGAGTCTTTTAAAACATGTCTTTTAAAATATTTTTTTCTAATTTTATTATAAAAGAGTCTTTTTAATAATTAAATATTCTTAATAGCCCTTGAAAATAATTTATTTTCCCTAACTATAAAGCTACTCCTCATTAGAATTAATAGCAACCTTGTTAGAGAGAAAGATAAGTCAATTAGCAAAGAGTCTCAAGAAATCATCACAATAAATTAAACCTTAAGCTTTTGAAAAACTATTAATGATCATATAGCAATTAGTGAATGGAATACAAAAAGGATTACTCTTAGATTCTATGAAACAATTAACATAATGTTATGTGTACAATGACTATTGAGTTATGAAATGAACATCCCCTATACTATTTAGAATAATTATTCAAGTACAAGGGATAATAAACATCTTCTCGAAAAATTAGTTTAATTTTTGGGTTCACCAAAAATCGAACTCTTGACCTTTCAGATCTAGCACTTTAATACCATATCATGATACCACTCATCCCAAAAGCTTCAGCTGATGGGGAAATGTAACACTAATAATTATATCTCTAATATTCCATAAACCTCTATTGTACACATTGTATAAATATTTCATTGGCTTTTCATATTTTTCCGTTACCAAAAGGTTATCAATTAATTTTGCCAATTTTAAACCTAATGTTAACTTACCTAAAACAATTAAACCAATTTGATTAGAATATCAGGTAGCATTTCTTGATTTAGTAGACAAAGCTTTTGGAAAGAATGATATCGGGTTGTGTCAAATGAGAAAGCAATATTGGAAGGATGTGTGTACTTTGGCAATCATGTTGCATAAACCAAACCCTACCATTGGCAACGTGTTGATTTTTAAGATCATCAAAGAAGGGTCCCTATAGAACCATTTGCTCTTTGGATTGAAAGATGTGTTTCCACTATACTCACTTGGATTCTCTGAATATCCCTCCAAGCAAACCCTGGATATTATGATCATAGCAGTTTTGAGTTTGACATGATGAATAGAAACTTTTTTTTTTAGTTATATAAATAGTTTTATATATAACAATAGAGATATAATTATTTATGTATTTTTTACTATTAACTTAGTTTTTTAAACGAAATAATTTCATGACAAAGTATTAGAATCTTTATGGTCAAAAAGTCTAAAGTTTAATCCTTATTATTTCTTACAAAAAAAAATGATTAATATAAGACAAATAAAAAAAGATCTATGCAAGATTTACGTAAATTTAAAAAAGATTCTTACATAAAAGAATGTATTAGAGATATAATCATTCGTAAAAAAATAATTTTATAACATATAATTAATATCCTAATAATATTCAAGCTCTATATTTATTTAAAGAAATAAAAATAATAAATATCACATTCTAAACATTTTGATTATAATAATTTTAATATCATGTCATAAACTCTTTTTCCTAAAAATTTACACTATTAGATAACAATATAGAAATTATATTATTTTATATCTAAGAGATATCATTGATGATAAAAAAAAATATAAATATTAAGAGATACAAAAATATCCTTACATTTAGAGATAACAAATATACAAAATAGAAATATAAAATGTTCAAATTTCTTATATTCTTATTTCCTTGTAAACTAAAAAATGAAGATAAAGTACTATATATTTTTATTTGTATATTTATGTGATATCTCAATAATTACCATATAAATGCATGTGATGACCATTAAGTTATATATTATTGGTATTTTTAATCTTTAAATGAGAAAATTGTTCCAATTTCTCCTAAATTTTGGTGAAACTACTAATCATGACCCACTTCAATATATCACAAAATCCTACATTGACATCTCCAATATACAAGTGAGGATATTCCATATCACTATAATAAAAATCACTTAATGACAAATTTTGTGATAATAATATAATAATAATTATAAATTTTATTTAATTTATATTTTACGAGAATTATATATTTGTTATTATTATATGTTATAATGATAATTATATATTTTTTGTAATTATTAAAAATATTTTTATTAATAATTATATAATTATCGTATTAAAATTTTTTAGTGATAAAATATAATTAAGACCACTAATATCTAATTATCAATAAATATTAAGAGTTATTTTTATTGTCACTACAAATAAAATAAATAAATGATTAAATTAATTTTTCTAATAATGTATGATAGAGTTATGACTTGTAAAATATGATCTCAAGAGAAATTCAAGAATTTTTAACCTAGAGAAAGCTAAACTTATTATTATAACCTAGATAGGTAGTATTAATATATGTACATATAATATGATATACTATGAAAACTTTAGATATTGAAAAGAAGTATTATTTTTATTAAGGGTAAAAAATCATCTTCTAAATTTATATATGGAGGATTATAAGGGTTTCAAATCTTGCCAAGGAAAAAGAAAAATTTAAAAACCAGTCAATAACTCTACTAGTCATTCATAAGCTCAATCCAAACAAAACCACTTATGACTATATGCACATGTATAAAAGAAATATCTTAGCTTATACCCTATTATGTATGGGCATCCCTTATTGTAGTGATAATAAGACAAAAGAATAAAAAATGTATCCTGCAATAAATTAAAATAAAAAAAGAAAATCATGATGAGACTAATACTTCTCTTAACACTACAACATAAACGGAGAATAGCGACGATTTTTTTGTTATTAGCGATGATTTTAAACCATCACAAAATATAATACTGGCGATTCGAAAAACCACCCTGATAATTGGGATGGGCATTTGATTTCGCGGCGATTTTTAATAATCGCTGGTATAACCGCCGCTGATTCAATATTTTGTGACAGTTAATTTGGTGATTGTTTAGACAAATGCATAAATAAAAATAACCTAAAAATGACTAAAATATTACGAGTAAAGTAAATAATAAATCAAGATGATATTTTAGAAACAAAATATCAGTAGTAAAATACACATTCGAAAATAATGTAAGAACAAAACATGATTCAATTGACCATAAAATACAAAAAATTTATTTAATATGACCAATAAAATCATAGATCATGACTAAACTAATTACATAATTTATGTGATTTAATTATTCTTAATATGTGTCATTGTTATCAGATGTAAAACGAATAGATGAGTATTATTATTTTCAAATTTCAAGCATAACAATATCACGAACAAGTGATAGCAATAATCAACTTAAATTGTTCGAATAGTCGATTTATTCGTTTATGTTAAGATTTTAAATTTCACGTTATGTATAAATATGTGTGAGATCATTAATTCTATTTACTCACCAAATATATATGTATATTAAATCCTTATATATATATATATAGTTTTTAAACTATAGTTTGTGAAAAATGTATGTATTAAAACTAAACCCTATTTCGAAGTCATAATCATAAAATATTCGTACTTATAGTTTAGTCTTTTTCACAAAATGGTACATTATTGTAAGCTTATCCCTTCGAAGCTTCAACGTGAGCAATCATGCATGCATTATGTACAAACATACTTTATAATATACATTTATATGAGAGTACTCAACAAAACGTGTTGACATTTGAGTGGCAAAACAAGGTTTTCAATGTGACAATGCAATCAAGACCATGATTTGTGTTATCAATTACAAGGGGGCAGTTGTCTCCTCCTCACAACCTCCTATAATTTACGCCAACTCTACTATATATAATTCCAGATATTTTTACATAAACACAAGTGTCATACAATTAAATCAACATATAACGAGTCTATATATATATATATATATATATATATATATATATATATATAAAAAAAAAAAAAAAATATATATATATATATATATTAACAAATATGACACCTTTTATTGTAGTTGTGCCTAAGAATATAAAAAATATATATAAACATGCTAAAAATTAATTACAAAATTCATCATATGTATTTGTGTATAATACGTATGTTATTTAATGCATTTTTAATATTATTTATATGAAAAATCTAGGTAACTAACACTATTTCTGGTTAACTTTTTAGCAAGTCAGACAACTTTATAACAAAAAAATATTCAAAATCTTAAAAAAAACATCTAAAATAATTAAAAAAGAGCATCTAAAATCTAACAAAAATAAATATTCAAAACTATTGAGAAAGAACATCTAGATTTGCGAGAAGTACTGTTGGAGGCGAGAACAACATATTCGACGGTGAGGGGTGTTTCTTGCATTGTCGCAGCGCGTTGTTCTGGAAATGAACGATGACACTGGACGAGGAAAAGAAGAAAAATCCAAAATTTAACAAAAAAGAAACATCTAAAACCTAATAAAAAAATATCTAAAATTTAACAAAAAAAATATCTAAAATTATTGCAAAAAAAACATCAAAACCTAACAAAAAAGAATATTCAAACTCATTTTAAATAGAACATAAAAATATAAAAAAAACATTCAAAATCTAAAGAGAAAAATCTAAAGTCTAACAAAAAAATATCAAAGACATAACAAAAAGATCATCCACAAATATATCAATAAGAAAACCATTACTACCGTAATGCTTTGACAGAGGTCATTGCAACAATATTCTCTCGACGCGATGTAGCATTTGACGCAGATGAGTCGTGGTGAATAGTGCAGACTTTCGTCAAGACAACAAACGATAATGGCGGAAGACTGATTGTAGTCCATTAGCAAAAATAGTCGTGCAAAAAATATTGCTGCTAGAAAAGAAACCATAAAAGAGGAAAGAAGAAGATAAGAATTTTAGTTGTTTATTATTTTTAAATTGTGGAAAAGAGATTGAAAGTAAATTTTAAAAGAGTTACTAGTCAAAATCGTACTTGAAAGATATCACGATCTCCATTTTCATTCCCAAAAGATAAATTTAATCAAAATCGTTCTCGAAACATTCAAAATTAATCACGTTAATCCCTCCGTCCATTCTATTACTAACGGCGTTAAATTAAAGCCCCAACCCAACGATCCAATAACTTTCCTTCTTCTCTACGCGTCTCAGCCTCCCTGCTAGTTCCAACAGCTGCTGTCTCTTCATCGATGCCGTTCTTTAAGTAATGGTCTTTATTCCAACTTGGTGATGTCCATGGAAGAGCACAGAGGAAGACCGACACAAGCAAAGCAGATCAGTGCAACTTGTAGTAGAGGAAGAGACCACATTCCACCAGAAGCCAGCAGTGATGATTGAGGAAGAAAACAGAGAGGAGTTAGAGGGTGCAGCGACGACGATCTCTGCATCATTGGGTGGAGGGTGTTCCGCAAAGCAGCAGCTACCTGATCCTAAAATGCCAACCTCTCAATTGAAATCAAATGCTTAACATAAAACTAACCAATATTTTGATTACCAACAACACCAGCCCATGCAGCATTCTCAGCACCACGTTTCTGCTTGTTAATATCCTCCTTTGTGTGAGGCGCAGGTGCCAAATCAGAAGGCACGGTGATCTTATAGCTCTTATGGCTTTCTTTGGTTCCATCTGTGGTGGCAACCATCCTGTCACCACCCTTGGAAGACTTGAAACAAAGACCCCATATATTATATCAAAGTTTCAATCTTTGAGCAACTGGGGTTCTGGGATTGAAATCCCGAAAAATAAGAAATGGGTATAGAGTAGCAAGTGTGTATGTTCATCTAAATCAGGAATCTATAGAGAAGAAGGGTTTCAATGTTGGTGGCGAAAAGAATAATAGAAAGGGAGGGAAGAGGATGAAAAAATGAATTCTGGGATTGGAACAAAGAAAAGAACTGCGTGAAAGGAACGATAGCATCGTGATAGAGGAACGTACAGGGACTGACGGCGACGTGGAACACCTTGCAGGGTGGCGGCATGGTGGAGTTTCAGGTAGAAGATGAAGAAGCTGTTGAATGTGGAAAGAAGGAACGTTGTTTCTCGCTGGGTTTGGGTTTGGGTTGGATTGGAAGTGGGTATGATCTGGATCTGCTTTGGGTTGGGTTGTCAAACTAAATGTCACGTCAGCAAACTTAACGTCGTTAGTGACATAATAGACAGAAAGACTAACGTGATTAATTTTAAATCTTTTGAGAACGATTTTGATTAAATTTATCTTTCGGGGATGAAAATAGAAATCGAAATATCTTTTAAGGACGATTTTGATTATTAACTCATTTTAAAATAATAATTAATTTTAGTTGACTGGTATCATAATTAATTATTTAAAATAATTATATTTATATTTTAACATGTATTTTATATAAATAATGAATTTTTAGTATAACATTATTGTAAAATATATATATATACCCTTGAAATTGTATCTATAACGAATTATTGTGCAGCACTATTTGGCTCATGGTACGTACATTTTTTTTATGATAACAAAGTGGCTATGGGGCTACTAAGTGCTTTTTCTTATATATGGTTTCATCAAATATGACATGTCCAAAATTGGTAAAAAGCTATTTTATACTTATTATTCACGTCATTTGGAAAATTTTCATAGATAGGCCCTCTCATCATTTCTCAGCTATGTTGCTCCACACTCATATCATTCCACCACTTTACTCATTTATTTAGGGTTAATAGGACATATATGCCTTAAATAATTATACAATTATGGCCACTAGAGATTTCTTCGTAGGGAACATACAATTACAGTGGAATCATATGAAATTATATTTTTTAAGTAATAAAAATTAAATTTTAAATTTTTTGTTATAAAAATTATTATATTATATCTTAAAATAATTTATTTTAAAAAAGTTAAGTTATTAATAAAAATAGATAAAAAAAATTAGATATATAATTATTTATATACTATAACTTATTAGTTTATTGAGATAAGTGATTTTACGTCTGTGACAGAGACATGTGCATGTGCATGTGCATGTTGGGGGAAAATAAAGTTACCACAACAGTTTTAGTGTTTCTGTTTTTTTATTGGTCATAAGTTTTCTCAAGAGTTTATGATTGGAAGATAACAATTTTCTTCTATTATTGTGAAGTCTCACTCACAGAATTAGTACAATTTTCTTTTTTTTTTTTCTTGTAATAATTTGCTGTCCATGGGCCTCTTAGTACTCTGATAGACCATACACACAAAAGCCTACTACCGATGATGAAAAACCAAATTCATCAACATTTGGAGAATATTCGAATAAAAAAATATATATTGATAGAGACAAAATACTTGTTGCCAAATAATAAATTTGTTTGTTGAATGATTTTTTTTTAGATATTTTTTAACTTAACAGATCAAAGACTAAGTACGAATCTGAGTTTTATTTAAGAATTTTTCGCTAACTAATAAGTTATTAAATATATAAGACAGAATTTGAATTTCGAGTTAAAACCTAAAATAGTTCCTGAGATTCAAGAAATGTACCGATTTGGTCTCTGACTTTTTAATTACACTATTTATGTCCTCGAGATTGAAAAAAATGCACCTATTTGGTCCTTTCCTGTTTTTCCGTCCAAACTGCTTCCCGGCGGCAATGATGTGGCAATGGATTGCCACGCTCGTACTCAACGACATCATTCTCCCCAAACTACTAAATTCATTCAAATCAGCCTCCACCAGATTATTATTGTTTCTATCAAGAAAAGCAGTAATATCTTCAGAAAAAAAAAGAAGAAGAACGGTTACTCTTTTTTCTCATGGCCTTCATGTTCCTCTGCTGCTTTTTAGAGCACTTTTTTCTTGCTTCCAACCCCCTCAGCATCTGCAACTCCTTCCTCTTTCTCCACTCCTCTTCGGTCTCCATTGGAAGGGAATATGTTCTTATCATATTCGTTGTGCAAGGCATTGGCATGTTATTAGAGTAACCCCCAATATCTTGATTATTATTATTGTTGTTGTTATTATCTTCATCTCTGATGAGGGGCTTTGAGAATGAGAATTCGAGTATTTATGTTGTTCTCTTGATCTTTTTTGCTGTTGGGTCCACACCAAAATGACCATTCATTGAAAGACGAAGGCTGAGCTCAATCTCTTATTCTGTATCTCCATCACCATGGTGATGTTGTTGTTGTTGTAGCTCATGATGGTGATGATGGTTCACGGACATGAACCTTTTTAGTATATCTCTAGGGAGATCCCTCATGCGAGTTCTGCTGGTCTCTCTTTCCTCAACAACTTGTGTTATTGAAAAATTTGGGATTGAAACAATAGAAAAGAAGAAAAAAGGTTATCTTTTCCAGGGAAGTAAGAATATCCAAATGGTTCATAATTTACAAGAACTTGAACATTGAAGTTTGTTTTTGGTAGGTAATCGAAGATTGGTGATGAACCAGAAGAGAAACAAGGTCGAATCAAATGGTTTTTGTACCCATGTAGTGAGTGAAAACGAACAGGAAAGAAAATGAATAGGGAAGAAGAAGTGGTATGTTATTTCTGCAGTTAGAGTTGAAAAGGGGTTCAGAGACCACATTGGATTAAATACTTTCAATTGCCACGTCATGTAACATTAGATACTCCAGCGTGGCAATCCATTACCATATCACTCTCACCGAAAAGTAGTTTAAATAGAAAAATGAAAAGGGACTAAATAGATATATTTTTTTTAATTTCGAGAACATAAATAATACAATTGAAAAATTAAAGATCAAATCAGTATATTTTGTGAATTTCAAGAACTACTTTAGAATTTAACTCTTCGAATTTCTAATATTTACTTAAGTGGTTAAGCGAGTGGTAACCACTTGACGCAGGCAAGTTGATTTTTGTTGAATGATTCTTACATTGTTATAAAACATACAACTTCAGTTTGTGCACTGAGACCAAGGAAACGTGTTGTAAAAAAGTTTTTGACAATTCTTTTTAATGTATGGTATTTCTGATTTAATGTATAGCATTTCTCATTTGATTGAAACTTGACTAGGGTTCCACTAAAAATGGAAGCCCTTGCTTAGAGTTCAACTAAAAATGGAGCCCTTGCCAGCATTATCGGAGTTGACAACTCATTAGATTTTTGGATTTCCTTACATACATGTGGGTGCATGTCCTTTATACCCAAATTAAAAAATTTAGTAATAATAACTAACATCTAAAAAATATATATTGTCTTTATAGTCATTACTAACACATAAGATAGAGGTTTTAACAACACTTTCTTTTTATAATTTTTAGTAATATATATTTTTATACTTTTGGCAATCTTTAATTTTGAATAGTAGTGTTAACTATATAGTGTTGCCCAAGTAAAAAATATGTAGTAGGATACAACTATAATATGCATAATATTTTTTTGTATATCATTGGCTAAAGAGTGAAGACTTTGATCATTATTATGAATACAAAGGGAAAAAAATAATTCATGTCCTTTAATTTGGCTCTGCCACAAAAAAGAGTAGTTACATTTTAGAAAGAAGTAAGGTTAGAGAGTTAATTTTTTTCAGTTAATATTAGTTAATTTTTAAAATTATTTTATTTATCTTAACTTTTAGATTTTAAATTATAAACTCTAAATCATAAATTTTAAACTATATAAATTTTAAATTCTAAATTTTTTAAAAAGAATTTAAAATTAAAAATGAACTAATATTAATTAACTAAAAATTAATTTTTTTACTTTCTTTTTAAAAAATCTAACTTTTTACGTGCATAACTTGGCTCTTAATGTATTGATATAAATATTTATTATTAAAAAAATAATGTTACATGACTAATAAAATTTATTACTTTTAGTCAATATTTAGTTAACATTCTAAAAATTAAATAATTTAATTTTAAATTTTAGTCACTATGAGATGAATTGTTGGTGGAGAGTGCAACAAATAATATTAAGTCATATAAAAAGTGCATATCTTGAAAAAAGATATTTTGATGAAGCTCAACTAAATAGCTCTTAAAGTGAGACTGTTGGATGTGGAGTGAATGTTTTCTTAAGTTTTGAAAGGTTTTCTAATTGTATTTTTATTTTGGGAAATTTGAACGTTTTTCTAATGTTTGTTTTTTAGATTTATCTTAAAGACTAATTTGTCTAAAATTAGTGTTTTGGGATATTAATAATGACATAATGTATCATTTTGATTCTTTCTGGTATTCAAGTCAGTCTGAATTATTTAAAAAATAGCAATATTTTTCTAAAGAGAACTTCTTTTTTTTTATTATTATTATTATTATTATTATTATTATTATTATTATTATTATTATTATTATTATTATTATTATTATTATTTGAGATACTAGTATAAAATGACTTTTGAGATTTAAAGATTTTTATGATATATTTTTCTAACTATATTAACAAAGAATAAACATAATAAATAATAGAAAAAGAGAGTTCATATAAATAGAAATAATAAGAATTTCATAAATAATATAATAACTTACATAAAAAATAAAGTTGGTGAGAGGTAAATAAAGATAGAATGTTAATGGCTAAAAGCTCATTGATAAAACGCAAAAACTTAAAATTGTTGCTTCTTGTAAACGTGATTTGGAATGCAAAATCACTTCTGCATTTATGAATAAAAAAATTGACAAACCAAAAATTATAATTTTCAAGAAGTCTAAACGTACTTATTCTTTTCTAACGTGTTTGCCAAACAGATCCATCTTCCTCCAATAATAATAATAATGCTTGTCACCAAAACAATAACGAATTCTTTTTTTTTTCCAACAAAATAAAGCAATGCAATTACTTTATCTAAATTGAAATAAAAAAACAAGAGGATTTTAATAATTTATTTAAATTTTTATAATTTATGTTTCTTTAAATTTAAGATTTTTTAAAAATAAAATTAAATATATACACATTCATAATTCTGAAAAAGGTTTCATGTTTATGTAACAAGTATATGACAGATTCACAGGAGACTTGGCTGATACAAATCGATGTGGCATTTTTCTCAAATAAAAAAGGAAAAAGAAAAAATAGGATGCATAAGGTGTTTTGGTTTAATATATATAATTTCTACTTAAAGTACAATATATAATAATACAACTTATGTATAATTTTCTTTTATAAATCAAGCTAAAATTCACATCCTTGATTTATTGTTTCGATGACTTATCTATAATTTTATGTTCAATAATTACAATATGCAGCCAATATACATGAGTTAATAGTTAAATTAGTTTTTAAAAGATAATTTATTTTTTAAATTTATTTTTAAAAAAATTTATTAATTAAATTAATTTTTTAAAAATTATAAATTAATCATTTCATCCTTCTATTACTTAACTAATAATTTTAACATAAAATATTAATTCACATTATATATGATTCTTAGAATATCTAATTAGATATTAAACAAATATATTTATGAAAATTTATCAATTTAGTGTTGTTAGATTATATTAAGATTATATATAGTTTATATGATGGAAAAAAATATACGAAATTAATAAATTTTTATAAATATATTTATTTAGTGTTCAATTAGATATGATAGGTATCATATATGCTGTCAATTAAGATTTTATAACATTAATCAACTAGAAAACTATTAATTAAGTAACGAAAAAATAAAAATAATTAATTTATAATATTTAAAAAATTAATTTAATTGATAAAATTTTTTTGATACATACAAATTTAGAGAGAATAACTCATCTTATATATATAGGGTAGGGAATCTAAAATCTAATGATCTAATGTAGATTTGGCCTCTATAAATAGTTACTCTGAATGGATTGCAATCTTTGAAAGTTTGAAGACATAAGATTTAGTGTTGATTGTTGGCAGAAGAGAGCATTGCCACTTGTAATATGGTTATGTCTTATATATATAATATCACATGAATAGAAGGACGATCCACTATATATTTAGTACACATGTCTGTACAAAAAATTAATCATAAGAGTTTCAGCAATCACATGTTTGATTTTCTTGTTCCTTTTTCTCATAGTGAATAAAATAAAAAGTAGAGTATATTGTTTCATTATTCATGTGCTGAAATTTGCACCTACATGTGTGGGATTGGGAGTTTTCCAGATGTAAGTTCTGGGAGTTTTCCAGTTATTGATACATGTTTCTTTGTGTGAGTTATTAAAAAAAGATTTTTTTAATTATTTTTTAATTTTATAAAAAATTAAAAATAATTTTATATTTAGATATTTTATTTAAATTTTTTAATTTTTAATTATATTTAGATATAATAGTATGAAAGTATTTTTTTATTTATTTATTAAATAAATAAAATAAAAGACATAAATTATAATTTTTCAAAAAAATATTTTTTTAATTTTTTTTAGTATTTTTATTTTTATTATTAAAAATTTATTAAATAAGCTAAAAAATAAAAAATATATATTTTTTATCAAAAAAATTCTATTATTTAATGACACCTAAACAAACACATATACTAATTGATGAAAATAATTGCAGAGTTTGAATTTTACATGATGGAATAATAATTAAGCTAGAAAATAATTATGGCTACAAATATATAATAGAAATGAAAAAGAGTTTGGATGCACAAATTTTTTTCTTAAATATCCTTATTTATTTATGTATTGTAAAATTTGAATTCAAAATTATTAAGTAAGAAAATAAGTTACTTATCATTTTGACAAATTTTAAAAGTGTTAAAATTATGCATATTTAATTAATAAAAGGATAAACCAATAGATACACATAATTTTTTTCTAAAAAACATAATGCTTTTAGTTATTTAAAAAAAAATAAGAGGAACCATAAAGATAGATTAGCGGCTAATTTGTTATATATGAAAAAAAAATATTGGTATTTTTGTTAAAAATAAAATTATTTTATGTAATTTTATGTGGGTGAATTTTGTAGATGAAAAGTCAACACATATTCTGTATATTAAACACGTGTTATTATCCTGGTAATATGGAAAATACGCGTTGAATATGTGTCATTTTTATATTAAAAGTAATTTCTATAGATTATCAGTAGTATAAAAATAAAAAATTTTAAAAAAACAAGAAATCTATTTAATAGAGTATCAAAATATATAGGCACATATAGTTTGAGAATAAGTAATGTTTAAAATAATTTTTTAAAGTAAAATTAATAGTCACCTGCTAAATTATGATGATTTTAACTAATAGCCACTAGGTATGAGACAGTTCTTAACATTAAACCGTCTTAAAAAAACACCTACTAAATTATGAAAATTAATTATTGGGAATAACTAATGTTTAATGAATAGAATAAATTTTTAAACCATTTAAAACAAATACAGAAATATATTATTTTGAAGTGATTATTCTTAGGAACATATAGTTTTATTAAACATCTTGAAAAAAAAATCACCTAATTTAGTCCACAATTTACTTTGAATTTTTGAATTTTTGAATTGAAAAGAAAAATCTACTTCCTCATATTCTATCCTATCAACAACATTTTTGGTTTCTTGTCCATCAAGCTGGCAAAGTTTATAGTCAAAGTAGTGGATAAAACCTCGAATCCCAAAATCCAAAAGAAAAAAAAATGATAAATCGATTTCTGATTTTTTTTATTTGTGTATATATAAGTCTTTGAGAATTTAAAAATATATTTAAATTTTTTACTTTTTTAAAATTTGAATATATTGATCCATGAATCTAATTTGTTTAATTTTAAAAATTATTTTACGTGTGAATTCGTATTAATCAGGTCAGTACAACGAAGTCACATTTGATTTTTTCGTTGAATTTGACAGACCGAAGTGAATATGAGGAATCAATATGTCTAAGTTTTAAAAAAAATCAGAAATTTAAATGTATTTTTGAATTTTTAAAGACTTAAATATCTGCGAATCAAAAGGTTAAGGACGTATTTATCATTTTTTCGAAAAAATATCACACATCAAAGCTAGTTTATTAATTATCACCCTTTCACACTTATTGCTTCCCTAATGAATTATATTATAACTTGTCTAAAAAAATAATATCATGATTAATAAAATGGGTCATTCCGTCACCTACATTTTACAAACATATCTAAACACAATATTCCAAAAAAGCGAAATAATAAAAAGCAATATCTGATTGAAATGTGATGCCCTACTTGATTGGTTTGCAAAAATAAAAAGAAAATGTTATTGAAGCTACCATTTCTATGATGATGACCTTGGAATTATTTTTTTTTTAAAAAAAGAGTATCATCGTATTGTTTCTACCAATTAGTAGAATCATAAAGATACACTTGATGATTGTAAACAAAAAATGTGGCTAAGAAATTAAGAATAGACCCTATAGTTTTATCCAAATCCAAAAAGAAAGATAATTAAAGGGACCCAAATGCTTATAAAATTTGTGCATATCATTTATCAAACATCAACATTTTTAATTTTCCAGCTGGAGGGAGGGTTCTAGTGATAAAGTTCATGAATTATTGGCGTATCCCATAATAACATTTCAATGAAATAATAAAAAGTAACAACACAAACAATGGCTGCCACCAATAGTTGAGTTAAATTGATAGATAGAGAGACATTTTGTAATGGTGTTTTAAATGATGATCATGCTATATGAGGTATGAGATAATATTGCATGGTTGTGGTACTAGTCCAAATTAAATGGGCCTCTTTATCACTTTTTTTTTTAATTATTATTATCTATACTATCGTGTCGGTCATGAGGTTGCACATAGCTTAGTGCAATTTCAATCCAATCAACACGGTTTTCGCCAATGAGCCTTGACTCTAGTGGCATTTCTTCCTCCTCCCCACTTCAAGGTCTAGGGTTCAAACCCTAGAAAATACAATTGAGGAAAAATGTGATAAATATGTGAGGAGTGTGTAGATGTGTTGTGTATCTAAGATGGGGAGTTGTCCAATTTACCGATAAAAAAAAAAAAATACGATTTTCATTTTCTTTATTATCAATTTTGCATCTAGTTGGATATTATTGTCCTTCTTTAATAAAATTCATAAATAATGTTAAATATACAATTATCCATATATTTTTATTTAATAACATAAGTTGTTAGATAAATATAAAATTAAAGAATGTCACATCCATTCCAAAATTTTAAGATATTAATTTAATTCTTATAATTTTTTCATTTCTTATTTCTTTTAGATGTGAGACTTATTCTTTATATTTTTTTTTTACTTGTTATGTACTTAACATAAAATATTCTAACAAACATGATATATATCACTCTTTCCATTTTACTTTATATTCGGAAAGTAAATTTAGAATTATTTTTTGTAGTCATAGAACATAAATTTATAGTACCAGGACACGAGACTATGATATATCTACTTCTTTTAGATTGTGATGTATAAAATATAGAGTGTGATTTATAATTAGTAACAATCGATAAATAATATAGAGCGTGATGTATAATAGTATTTTTTATTTTAAAAAATTTAGATAAGAGAAAATATGATTTCATATGATTTGAAATACAAAAAAAAATCTGTATGTAATTATCATTTAAGGTACCTAAATGAAAATATCACTTCACTTCACTTCACTTCATTAAATTCCCTTCCCAGGTCCCATTAATAATCTAGACATGTAGATAGAGGATATAACTAGAAATGGAATGTGTCATGGATGACGAAATGTTGTAGAAAAGAAATTGAACTTTGGACGGTTCATGTTTGAGTAATTATGATATGAAAGTGAAAGAAGAATTGAAGATGATAGGTTTTCATTCTCATATACAGTAGCATGTTAATCTTTTTAATTAGTTTGATCCCACTCTCATACACTATCTTATCTTCTTTCAAGGGTTTTAGCGGCTACTCTTTAATTCCCCCAATAACAACAAAATAAGAGGCATGCATGTTTCTGCTTTAAAATATTCTTCTAATTAATTTAAAATTTAAATTTTAAAATTAAAATTAATTTTTTTTACCTATTATTTATATTATTAAAAAAAGTGTTATTTTCCTGTACTTTTTCTAATTTAAATTTTATACTATAAACTAATACTTTCCTTGCTTCCATAAAATTAAAGCAGAGTGCCAAATTTGACCAAGTTAATATACTAATATAGTTACTACATTTATCAGCCAAACATCAAACTGATATTATCTAAATATAATTAATAACAAAATTATTAATTCAATTAATATTACTATTTTATTATCAATTTGAATTAATTCCATATTTCCATGTTTTATTATCTTAAAAATCTCCAAAACTCTCAAAATTCCAATCTCAATCCGTTTTAGTTTCAACTCTTACGTTTTTCCAATTTTTTTATTGAAATAAAAATATCCAACATATCTAATAAAAATGTTCATGAGCCAGATCAGATTTAAATAGACCTAGACCCCACCCTAAAAAGACAATGAATTTACTTCCGACCCGATAAAACATTAATATATACAAATTTATATATTAAATAATAAAATTTTATTTTTAGAAAATAAATTTAACAAATGTCATATCATATTTTTATTAAAATAAATTATTTTAAAATAAAAATAATATCATATAATATAAAAAATATTAATTAAATTATAAAAATATAATATAATATTAATAAATAACTCAAATATATATTTTTGTTATAAAAAATAATTTCCGGTCAGGTCAGTTGTCCTAAAACAAAATCCAAGGCCAACCCAAAATTAACACCGAATAAAAAAATAAAAATCTGGACCCAATAAAATATGTCTTGGATCTGGACCGAGTTCCAGATCGGGACGGGTCTTGAACACCCTACCCCTTGATATCCAGAACTCTAATTCCTTTACATTTGAAGCTGTCTTGGTCCTGGTGATCACTATTTTTGGGTTGTGGGAAGGATCTAATTCTAAATATTTAATTATTTTCTTTTTTGAACTTGAAAGATATTATTTTTGGTATTATGGACTTAAAATAGTTAATCATTTAGAAATTAGAATGCAGGCCTTTAAAGTTGGGCCTTGTTTCACCCATAAGGCCATAACAAATTTGAGCTTTATATTATTACATTGTCTCTGGCCGAATCTCACCAATCAATTGAAAAAAAAAAGGGAAAAGAATAATAGAATATCCTACTCGGCTATTTTCTTTCTTTCTTTCTTTCTTTTTGAACCAAAATCTCTCCCAAGTCCAAATATATATATATATATATATATATATATATATATATATATATATATATATATATAACTCGCACAACTTTATATTCTCTGACTTTACACTTATTGGTCGTTTTACAACTTCCTTTAAAAGAGAGTAAAATTAACCAATTTAGAAAAAAAATGTAATGCAAAAAAAAAAACAAAAAACAAAAAACAAAAAACAAAAAAGACCATTTATTTCGAAATAAAGTTAGTGTGTAAAGCATACATATATTTCCTGAACTGAAAATAATACTAATCCATCATTAAATCATCCATTATCACACTCTTATTTTCTTGGGAAGAAACAAAAAATAAATAAATAAATTCTTACTAAACTATATATCCTCTAAACAAATACAAGAATAAGAAACTACATATAATGTAAAATGACTCAACCCTAACCGCAATCATAAATATTAATAAACACAAAAAAAATACAGAAATAATTAAAGGCTCTATTTACAAAAGCTAACAAACCATCTCCTCCAAAACTAAAGCATGCATACACATATACATACATATGAAACATTTTATCTTCGAAATTATGGTTACAAAGACCTCAAATTTTCTCTGCTTCCTAAGAATAAGATCATGCATTGCCATTAGAAATTTTGTTACAGCCTCTTACAAAATAAATACTCTCATAGTTTATGAGATAAAAAATTCTTCATGTTCTAAGTAGCATGAAACCAATTCTTGGCACCACCACCTGTAGAAGAAGATTTGTTTGGAACCATCTGAAACAACAATGTATAATGTCTCCGTCAATAAATATCCACAAAATTTCCTGACAATCCAAAATTTATAAAGGAAATTACACCGATTTCTTCTGAAATTAGTTATTCGGTATTTATTTTTTATCAAAATAGGGAGACTCGAACCCACGACCTCTTAGGTGAGTACGGAGAGACTATACTATTTGAACTATAACTTATTGGTAATTAGTTAGTTATCTGGTATTATTAACCGTGCTACGTTTACGCAAAAAATAAGTCAATATATTTTTATAAAAGATCAAATATTTGAGAAGGGTATCCAATGTAATTTCACGTAATCATAGTCAATTTAACTAGAAAAAGATTATATAACTAGAATTTTGACTAGAATCTATTAACTTGTAACAAAATTATTGAACTTCAGATGAGAAAACTAGCAATAGAATTTCATTATCTCTAATGACTATCCTTGTTTTTCATTGTTTAGCATTGATTGTAAAATAAAATAAAATAAATAAAAATATTTACCTGATCATTGCCTTTTTCATCAATTGTTGAAGCTCTCTGCCTCTTGACTTTGTTTCTTTTGCTTTCCTTTTCCTCTTCCACTTGTTCATCAACAAAGTTCTGATCTGACACCTCTGCAAGAATCCAAATTATAATACATAGTTATGCTACATGCACATAAAATCTTCAGTATATTAAATCTGTTACAGTATAATTATGATCAATTAGATCAATTAGCATTTTTTACTATATCTGAATATTCATTATAAAATATTATGTCTTTATTATTTTGATTCTTTTAACACCTATAAATACCCTACTATATTGTATCATTCCGTACAATTAGAGTATACACAAATATTTTCTCTATTCTTTTCTCTTACCTTTCTAACAAAGTCAATGTTTTTATTAATTCTTTTCCATCTATACAAATCTAATATCTAATATTTAGTACACTAGATAAAACTTGTAGCCTTAAAAAACAAGTGAATGTGTAACCAAATTCGTCTCCTTCTAAAGCCAACACTAAAAGATCACATTCGAAACCAACATTGGATTGGTCGAGTAATGGGAGAACTCATCTCCTTCCGAGTGATTTAAAAATCGAGGCCGTCGCAGTTCCTCGAGCTAGATTAGTGGATAATAGTAAAAGAATTTAGTGTTACCTGTATCACTAGAAAGCATGTCTTCATGGCAGATATGATGAGACAAATGAAGATGCTGCTGCCTTGGTATAACAGAGGAATCTCCATGATTCTTCCTTTGATGGATTAAATCAACAACTTTGTTTGTTGAAGTAACACTTTCTTGAAGGGATGGAACTGCACCTCTCTGTTTGCTTTGACATCTGTAGTGCTGAATCCATGGATTTGATGTTAAATCATGGCATTGATGATGATTATTATTGTTGTTATTCCTAATCAAATGTGGATTCTCCCTCTCAAAATTTATCTTTTGCCAGCATCCACGTTGAAGAACCTTGAACTGTGGTTATATTCAAACAGAAATTTGTTACACATTATTTAAGAAAAATCAATGGTATACTTAGAACTTAATTAATTAATTAATTATATTTACCTATGAAAATTTTTTTATCCTTTCTTTAACAAATTCAATCATGGATAAATTTTGTGTTGATAATTATTCTCTCTATAACTCTAAAACTTGGTTAAAAATGACATATTGTATCAAAAATGATCCTTACATATGTACAAAATATACACCTTCTTTTTATGAATAAAAATTAAATTCTCTCACTTCTTATTAATCCTTTAATATCAAAAGTGAGAGCTGTATACAAAAGTGATGCATATAACGTTTATGAGTATGTATACAATATAAGAAAATATATATAGAAAAACTCTTGGGGATCATCAACTTTTAGTATTTTTGACCAATACAAATACTAAATTGTTTTTAACAAATAAATGTTATTAATTCATGCGTGCAAATTTTAAAAAATATGGTTATAAACTGTATTGATTCATATATGAAAAATTTTGGTAAATATAGGTGCAAATTATGGTTAACCACGTGTTTAAAAACATTGTTCGTATATATTTACAATGAAGTGGAAAATTAATATCTATTTTCTTTAGAGAGAAATTGAAGAAAAAGGGATAACCTGGCCAGAAGTGGAAGGAGGATTATGGTTAGAAGGTGGTTTTCTTGGAATGTGCTTAGAATCATATAACTGATTAACAAAAGATGCTTCTATTGATTTCAGATACATGCTGTGTTTCTCATCTGTCCACTCTGTTGTCTTCATTGTTTCTGTTGCCCTAACACCTTCCTACATAATCAAAATCCAAAAACAAACGACATAAAATCAGATTCATAGGATATGTAGAACAAAAATTAAAAAAAAAAACGTTATTTAGCCCAATGCCAAGAGAGATAGATTTTAAACTTTAGGAACAAAACTTAAATAACAGAATTAATATATTAAAAATCTCTCCCCCCAAAAAAACCATACATTATTAATAAAATATTTAAGAACATGGCTAGCCACCACCACAATCTTCTCAGAGATTTCAATGTTTATTATATTCTCTGACCGGGGAAAAAAAAAAGTAATGGCATAAATAGAATATTCTTTATCCTAGCTAGCTTAGATCAAACGAAACATAGATGATTCACTTCAGTTCAATTAAAATATCTACCAACAGTTAATATCAGCAACCAACCGTTACCGTCACTACCATAAAATCTTTTTTATATAATAATAATAATAATAATATATTTACAGCGTAAAATATTTTTTTAAGGTGAAAATTTAAGCGAACTCGATTTTACTTTATCTGAATTTTCACCTTTTCTCGATCCATAGCAAATAAAAATATATTATTTGTTAAAAATTTGTATACAGTTATTTTAATATAAAATTAATAGCTAAAAATTATTTAACTAAATTATTATTTAATTATGAAAATAATTATATGCAAATTTTTATAAAAGGAATGTTAAGAAGACAGTAATTTTGATATTTTGTAATTATCAATTAACCATTAATAATATTTTTAATAATATGAGATTATATCTAATAATAAGAGATTACTCATTTTTATTTTGATAATTAAGTACTGCTCATAAAACATAAAAATTACTTGCCCTAAACTTTTCCTTTTTATAATTATATGGCAATAGTTAATTATATGAACTAAAATAATATGATGCTATTTAAGCAAACTAAATTAATAAGCGTTAGGAATAGAAAGAACGGAGAAGAGAGAAATTTAAATATGAGTATACCTGCATATGCATAGGGTGGTGGCGGCGTGATGACGACTCGGTGGGTGAACTCGCCCGAGTTAGAAGATCTTCTCCTCTTGCGTTGAAATGATTATTATTGTTCATCTGACGATGGAAACTGAAATCATGCGGTGTGAAGAAAAGAAGAGAATGAATAATAACATGAATACGAATATGAAGAAGAAAGGGAGGAGAAAGAAAGTAAGAAGAAGGAGAAGAAAAGAGGCGGTGTTGGTGAGAGAATAGAAAAGAAAAGGAAAAGAGAAAAGAAAGCACAGTTGTCAGCACTTTTACACGTGTCATGGGACCATGTCATGGCCACGTCACCGTCCTTGCTTCGTTGCCAAGACTCATAGGACAGATATTTTTCATTCCCACCATCCAAAATATCTCTCTCTCTTTCTCTATGTTATCCTCATCCCCTTATTATATACACCTTATCTTATAATTTAATTCACGTTAATAATATTTTAATTTAATATCATGCTAGATATTTATCAACTTTTGCAAATTGCAATGCTACAAGTGGTTCTCTATACACTTTTTATATATATAAAAAATTCGTCAAAATTCAACTGGTCATAAGTTAGGTCTTTATTCTATCCTAGATTATTAGGAATTGTTATAATTTTTTTTATAAATTATCCTCTAAGATTTAATTTTTAGTAGTATTTGAGAGAGAGTTCATTTTAAAAAAATTTACATTAAAAAAATAGCAGTATATATTCTTAATTTATGTTGGTCAAAAATTTTATTGTAAAGTTTTAATCAAAAGTAAAACCTCCTACAAAATATCTGAAGAACTGCACTTTTAAAATCTGTCAGCCGTATTCCTGTCTTCATAACATGCTCTAGATATTTTATTGGTTCACCTTTTACAGTTTATTTCTAGAAACTTCATTCTTTGGGAATGGCAAGTGATTCTCTTTTAATTTTAAACAAAATTATTATTTATATACCAAAATTAATTACTAAAATCAATCATTAATATATTTATATTGTATAAATATATGTATAGTTTAATTTATTTTTAATATATATTTATATTTTAATATATATTATATATTTTAATATATATTATATATTAGTGACTGATTTTAGTGTATATATAGCATAACTCAATTTTAAATACACCTTAAATACACCTGGAAACTTTTTTTTTTCATTTTTTGAGGGCTTCCTTTTTTTTCCAATTTCTTTCCATTATTTTGCAAAAGTTGAAGAATATATTCACGTTGCAAAAAGTGATTCTGTTTTATTTTATTTAATATATTTTCAGATACGAATTCAGATCATGTGAATGATATGTACAGCAAGTAATAAAATAAGTAGCTAAATATCATGGCTATTGGTTCATGAATGTGATGATAACGTTTTTAACGGCATTGAGAGTGGAGCACAACAGTCTGATTAATTTTCCACTTAAGTCAACCCATTAATTTGTTAATTGATACATGGCCAGAAAATAAAAAGAGAATGTGACAGAGATAGTAGCTATGGTAGATAAGAACTGACTAGTCCAATTGCTAATGTGAAATTATTTTATTATTAGACTTATAGGTAAATGTTTTTTAACTATATTATGTGTACATACAAAACCAATTTATAAATCAATTATTAGCGTGTATATATATATATATATATATATATATATATATATATATATATATATATATATATATATATATTAAAATACACAATATATATATATATTAAACAATATCTATTTATATATGAATACATAATAATTTATGTGTATGAAATTAAAAATTAAATGACATTGTTTGAGGTTAATTTTTTTTTATTATGAAAATAGAAGTAGTGATATACCTTAACATTATAATGTTTTTAATTTTTTAAAACTGTGAAAAGTACACAAATTGAAAGGTCTGATTTTTTGTATTTAAAATTTTTTAATTTTCTTTTAACACAAAACGGATAGTCCGATTTGTGTACCTCTCACAAATTGGACGGTCTAATTTCTGTACCTCTACAAATCAGACGATCCGATTTCTATACCTCTAATAAATCGAACGGTTCAATTTTTTCTTCTCTAATTAAACGATTTCACATTTGAATATAACACCCCAACAATTCACATTTTAAAAAAATAACAATACTATTCCAATATTAAAAATAAAAAGTTCATTGTTTGACAAAGAATAAAGTATAAAAAACACATCGAATTCTGTCAAATAATGTAATTTCTGACTTCATTGACTGCTAAAACAGATAAAGGTGTCATTTCTTTGAGTCTAGATTTGCATGATAAATTGATAATTGTCGGCACTGGTGAGATGGCGGAAATAGAAAAATATACTAACAGACTAATTTGATCAAACGCGAGATTAAATTGAATAACAAATCAAAACTAAAAAAGAAAAAAAAATCATGATAAAATACACGACATATCATGCTCTTTATCCATTCTTCTACCATCTGTGGACCCTGATGCTGCTTCATCTATTTTGGTTTACTTTAACATTTTTGTTTTTTTTTAGGTTATAATAATTATCAGAAAGTACAGTATGAAATAGAAAGGTGATGATATATGATCAAGTGCAACGCATTCGGTGCTCTTTGATGCAGCACTGCACTCAAGGCATGCAACCGACCGACCAAGGTCCTTTGAATTCATTTGAGAAATTATTGCGTGTGTGAATACATTCGTGATGGCAAAGATGGTGATATTTCATCTTTCATGATTTGGATGTGTGTGCAAAGAACTAGCCGAAAGTACTCCTCCAATAATGTGGAGGATAATCCAATAGTTAAATGGTTTACATATAAATAAATTCAAGGCCAAAACAGAAAATTTAAAGATAATGTTATTTTTCAAAAAAAATTTCCTTTTCATAATCTCTTAACACTATTTTTAATAATTATTAAGCCCTGAAAACGATAACTCACATAAAAATAATCAAAATAATCTTTATGTAGAAATATTATTTCGAGCAGTCAAACACCATTAGATTATCAATTTGACTATAACATGTATCCACGTATCAATTATTATCTTTACATAAAAACTATTTTTATCATTCGAATTAAGTAAAAAATATATTGTCATACTTTCATCTTATTTAGTAATATCAGCATCATCATCATAAGTTAATTAAAACCTCGACCCCACAGACATGTGATAATATATGATTTAATCTGACATTGTACACACAACTACGAAGATACTCATTTAAACTCCCATGCCATTCATTCATTCCATTCCATGTGACTATTAATTATGTTTGTACCTATATATAACCCAAGGAAAAAGAACAGATTTGCTTTATTTCTTTCAAAAAAAGTAATACTAGAATTCCCCAAAAACCATGATCATAACAGTAGTAGCCTGTGATTTAAGATACTAGTTAAAAAAATAAAAATTGCTTTGAGAAATTGGGTCAGGAAATTTGTGTACAACAAAAATAATGGGAGCCAAAATTTTTTCATCACTGAACACTGAAGAGCATAAGTGAAACTGAATATGTATATAGGATTATATATACGAACAGCACAGCTTTGACTTGGTGTCACAATATATGGAATCATCTTTTTGGGTTTTTGACAGTGCAGAAAGCAGTAGTAGTAGAAGTGAGCCGCAAGGTACTAAAGTCCACCATGAATGAGTGATGAATCCAATCCATGATCTTACCGTATTTACTGACTGCAGTATTTGGCTGTAATGAGTTAAGAACATGCATGCTTGCTAACATTCAATCACTCTATAATCTTCAAATTGACAAGCATAAAGAATAGCATACAGGATCAAATCCAGTACATTAAACATGCAAGGGTTTTCATTCAAGTTTATGGCTTCTGCTCAGTTTCTGGGATGACGGTATCTTGCAAATCAATCCTACCTGCATAACCATAGTGTGTTATAGAGCCTGGTTGAACCTTCTTCACCAGATTAAATATTCTTTGCATATATGTGTACAATTTAACGAGTGTTCCTAAATATAGAGTATCAATTTTGTACATATTAAATAACATCTCTAACCCAATTATGAGAATCAAACAATTTTCATGAACCATGTTCCCCAAAACTTTAATTATCAGGTAGGCACATGCATGGTTTCTAACCCTCATGCATTTTTTAAAAATCCTTTTTGAGCTTGAAACAGACAATACAAGTGTACCTAATCTTGCGTTGAAATTTAATTTTTCTTTTGGAGAATTAGAGGTGGCAAGAATCAAATGTAGACATTTTAGCCATAAAAGTTATAATATCAAGACCATGTTATGTACTATATGTCTCCCGTAAGCCTATGCTATTAGTTAGGAACACATCGATAGTTTTATATTCGATACAATATGGTTAAGGCGCAGATCAAGCTATGCAAATAAGTGCTCTTGTGCAATATTTATTTTCTCGAAGTATTTCTTCTCAAAAAGGTCGTAAACGTGTAAGTTAATTTGCTCCATCCATATGAGAACCAGAAGAAAGACTGTGCATATGTCTTTAGAGTGCATCTAGCTAGGCAGTAGATATAACTGAGCATACCTAACAAGGATATCAATGATGGGGCATTTGATGATCCATTTACTTTAACGTCTGCACCTGAAACCATTAATTTAATTTTTGTTAGTTTAAAATGACACTAGTTCAATGAAAATATCTTCATTTATGGCTAAAAATTAGAGGTGGAATGTTAAAATATTTAGACCAAACTAACTTATGTGTACTTATCAAAGTAACTTTATCATAACTTTATGTGCCACTGTTATCTCTCAAGTTTTGGTAGTAAAATAATATAGTATCATCAGAAGGTATCTGCATGAACTACACCAACTTTCTTAATTCATGTAAACTTAAGCCTAGGAAACCACCAAATAGAACAGCATAAGTCCATATTATAATCTTACAATGCAAAGGTATCAAGCATAATAATTTGTATACCTGAATTTTCAAGTGATTTAAGAATGTCTGATTTCTTAAAAGTATATCCTATGAAATTGGTGTCTTTGGATGTCAACATCTGCAAGTATGTCAAAAACATAAGTAAAATATCTATAAGAAATGATAAAACCAAAAGGATCTTACTGAGGATTTCAATAAAGTATAAGCCACAGCAGAAGTGGTTACCTTTCGCCAAGGTCCTACAGTTGCAGTTACAGATGGTGGACCTTCTATCTGCCAATGGAAAAAAATAAACATAGTTTAGATGTTCTTCTGAAGTAAGAAAACTGAAGGAGCAAATCAAATTCTGTACTTGAAACTATTAATAAATGACAGTTTTAGAAATATTGTCACTGATTCCATGTCTGCAAATAATAACAAATTTGAAAGGGTAATACATCTGGAAAGATAAAAAATCCACACCTAAAAGAGTGAGGAAAAAGTGTTACCCTAAGAAAATAAATGAATAATCATTTTAGCTAGCATTTAACTTGTCTCTTTGAACATTTGCAAAATGCTCACAGCACAACTTCAAATAATTTGTTTATAATTTGTCCCTACCCATTTATATCAATATCTAAAGAATCTAAATCATTATAGATGAAACAGAAAATTAGGCAAATGTGATTGTTAAATATAAAACCATTTATGAATATGAACTTCTACCAAATCACTTAAATTGTGAGGAAAGCTAATCCTTTACATGGTCTCTACCATTAGAATATTATCTTAACACTGCCTATCAACATTTCATATACTTTGTTGAAATGTTCGGTAAAAAGAAAATGATTTTAGAGCCAGCAACGAATTATATTATACAACAATTTAAATAATTTCCTATGCATAAATTTTTATCACTTACATCAGGAAACTTCTCAAAATTTTGCGTATCCAAGTCTCCAGTAACTGTAGGTCTAAATGCAGCCTCTGATTCATAAAGCAGATCCCACTGAACACTCTTGAACCATGGATGAGCCTAAAATATTCATCATTATGTAAGCAGGGGGCGTGAGCAAATTAATAATATCTAGAAATTTCTGGGTGCATAACAAGCAACTTTCTAAATGTTTCACTGAGTAATCATCATGCCCCAAATAAGTGGTTAGAAACTAAGTAATCAAAATAAGGAATATAGTTTAAGAAGCGTACTACCAAAATATTATACTGATAGGGATATAGTTAAAAGAATATTTACCTTTATTTCTTCTATTCCTCTGGTTCCTAGTCTAGTGTCAACATCACATAGTAAGCGACATATGAGATCCTTAGCTTCAGCTGATATCTTGGGTTCTTCAGGGAATTTCAGGCATGTTCTCCAGTTAACAATCTGCCACAATACAAAATCTCCAGGTTGTTATGAACAGATACAAGATATGAATAGTGTAACAAATTAAATGAACCATAATACCTTTCGGCAGGCCATCCTTGGATCATCAGAACAGAAGGGAGGATACCCAATAAGCATCTCATACATGATTGCCCCAAGAGACCACCAGTCACATTCCATTCCATATCCCTTCTTGAGCAAAACTTCAGGTGCCATATAATCAAGAGTTCCAACCGTTGAATATGCCTAAGAAAGTGTAAAAGTTGCTAATGGTTGACAGGCTATATATTTATATATAAAAATTAAAAAAACAATTTAGTCATTGCTTCATAGTTCTTATACTTGGATTATTTGCTTGTTAAACCAACAATACAAACTAGAGAACTTAAAATGTGTGTGTGTTTTGGGTGGGGAAGGTGTACCAATGTTCGCCGATTACGTTTCCACTGCTGTAATTGTTCCTTAGGCATCAACCAAGGGGACGCAGAGTATCCATCAGTTTCACTAGTTGATTCTTGACTGGTAAAATCTTCATTTTCCAATATACTTGAATACTTATCATCAAGAGGCTTACATAATCCAAAGTCCGAAAGCTTCAAATGGCCATTTTTATCCAGTATCAGGTTATCTGGTTTTATATCCCTACAAGAAGAATACATTAGACTAAGCACAAATTTTGTTTCCAAAACATATTATCCTAAACTTGGACAGTTTGACAATAGCCATACCTGTGGACATAGTTGTACTGATGTATTGAGTGAATAGCAAGAATGCTTTCAGCAATGTAGAAACGAGCAACATCCTCAGAAAGAATATCTTCTCTCATCAACAATGTCATAATGTCACCACCAGGTAAATATTCCATGATGAGATATAAGAAATCTGCATCTTGGAATGAATAATGGAGTTTTACTATGCATCTACTGTCAACCTCTGCCAGCAAGTTCCTCTCTGATCGAACATGTTCAACCTAAATTTGAACGGAAATGGTGAGAAACAAGGCGTATAAATTGATTCCAAAGGTCCAATGAACTTTAACAAGTAATGACAATATTTTATCTACTTGCACTGATTTTTCTTTTTCTAAAAAGAAAGGACATCCGACACACAAAGCACAACCTCAAATGAATAATATATTCCAAGTACCAACACTGATATCTTATATAAATTTGGTTTGGATTTATGTAGCATTATTGGTAAGGCCTCTAAAACTCTGCCGGAGGAAATCATGAAAAAAGGATTGATGATTTATGAATTTTACTTCGTTACTGCAATACCTGTCCGCGGCTAAGCATTTCTGACTTCTTTAACTTCTTCATGGCAAAAACCTCTCCTGTACCTTTAGCACGACATAGCCTCACCTACATTTTTCAAAGAAAGTTAAGAACATAATATAAAGGAGCTAGATTTATAACAAGAGATTAAATTTGATGCATTTGTACTGTCGACAAATCATATTCATTATTCAATCTCCTTTTGAGACAATTATTATTAGAGTCAAACACTTCTATTAAATGGTAAAGCATGATTGGATGACTGCAAAAATCTTTAACTGGAAACGAAACAAAATTAAGTCATCCTAACAAATTATTAGATACTATATATGAAGGAATCTAAAGTTTATAATATAACATAATCTAAAATATTTATTATGTACCTCACCAAAAGCACCTTTACCAATTACGGTTAATTGCTCAAAATCATCAATTCCAACTTTACGTCTCTGAAGCCTCATATATTCTGTTTCTCTCCTCTCCAAATTCCTCATCATCTCCTCCCGCTCTTCAACCGATATTTGAGCTTCCTGCACTTTCCTCTGTAGCTCTCTACGTCTGAAAACACACCAATAATAAGCAATTAAGATCAATACTTCTTTTTTCCCTCCTTCTTCAGTTTAGGCAATTAGTGACGAGAATTCTGTCCTATGAAGTAAAATTCACTAAAGTCACTGCACCAATCAACCACTTCCAAGTAACTCTTTCTATATACAAATGAAGCAGATGTTTTTGAAAGGAGCGATTAAATAGATGACATCAAGATTTTTAATTCACAAATAAATATGTTTAAGAAAAAAAAGGAAAAAACTAGTGCAGCATCAAATTTATTCTATTCTAAATTTCTAACAGCTTTTCTTTTCTCGTAAGACTAAACTCAATAAATTGATTAATTAATAGAATAAATACAGTTTGAGTTTACAGGCGTCATCATCACAAAATGCTAATTAAAGCGAAACAGCACTTTTTATTTATTTATTTATTTCTGTCTAAAACATTGCATATGATAATCAAAATAACAGTTACATTAAGCTAAGCTAAGCACATTTGAGAATTGAGATTACATTAAGCTAAGCACCAAATCAAATGCAAAACAATTGCGATCATTGCTGCACTCGCGCTACGACAATTGCAAAACCAACAGTTACATCCGACGCAGATAAAAAAAAAAAAAAAAAAGAAACTACATCTGATTCAGCTAGAATTCAGTTCCAAACCGCAATTCGAAACCATATATTGAAAACGAGAATTAGAAATAGTAGAAAGGAACGACAATTATGTATGTATAGATATATACACACCTGTCTTTGCGATCCTGCAATCCTTGGAGATAATTCTTGTAGTGATTCTCGATGAACTGTTTAGCGGCGGCGGCTTTCTGCCTGGTGACCGGCGACGAAACTGAAACGTCCGGTCCGGAGTCAAATTCGCCGGCGGCGCCGGCTCGAAGATCATGCTGCTTGAGGTTGATGGCTCCGAGCCTAACGGTTCCATCGTAGCCGTCCATTCCTGTGGAACGGATCGATGAGAAACCAACGGACGGTGGTGATGACGACGATGACGACGACGAGGAGATCTGAGAGAGAGTAAGGTTGCTAGCGTACACTTGGTGTTTGTTATTTCTGAAAGCAAGACGTTAAGCAATTACTTCTATTTATTTATAATTTCTTTCTAATATATTCTGTGCTGTGAGCCTGTCACTGTGGAGAGTTGAATTCATCAATTTATATAACTACTTAAATCTTAAGGACAGCTAGCAGAATGGTAGAAAACCAAGATTTTTCTTTTGAAAAATATTTAGACATTAACTATTTTTAGTAATTTTAGTTATCATTTGATATGTAGAAATATTAAACTATTTTTAATAAATAAATTTTATTTATTTATATATATAAATTAAAAAAATATAAATTATATTTTTTATGAGAAAATAAAATTTTTATAAATATAAATATAAATTAATATTAATAAAAATAATAATATTTACTGAATATATAGAGTTGATTTTTTTTACTGGCGAGAACTTTTTATTATTAGTAAAATGAGATGAGACTAGATAACAATATTGACATGTATGTTGTCCTTAGCTTATAAATTTTAAAATAAAATAGATTCAACTATTATTATCTAACTAGAAAATTATAAATTCAGATAAAAACTTGTATTGGTTATATTTGGTTATGTGGTTTTTTCCTTTACAATTAAAAGTATTAATTTTTTATTGGATTTGTTTTTGTTTTTGTTATTTTGTTATTTTTAGATTAATATATAAATACAAATGTATATTAAAATGAGCTGCTTAAAGTTTCGAATTTAGATGCTTAAAAAATTGAGTGATGATAGATAAATAAATCATTATTCCGTCAAGTTCTTAAACACCATTAAATCAAATCAAATACACGGCGAAAGCTAGTGCACTCCAGGTAAAGTAGGGAGTGCAACACTCTTTAAAAATTAACCTACTATCAAAAGTTATCAGGTAAATTTAATTTATTTATTATTGTTATTATTTTTTTTTGTCATAGGCTGAACAAACAAACCGGCACTAACAAAAATACTAATTCCCTCATTTAACACACGGACGACCTTTGCACCAAAAAATACTCAAGAAAATTTGATTGAATTCCTCCATTACTCTATTATTGTCGATGTGATGATGTCTTCAAGCATTTTCACTGTTTTATTTGTTGGCAGATGCTTCCATTATCGTTCTGACTAATCACAGATTTTAACGCTTTTGAATCCACCACATTCCACATCTATCATAAATGACCTTTAAAGACGCATGTCTGTCGCTGCTGCTGGTTGGCTAACTCCAAACGCAAAATCGATTATGTAGAAGAATCACGGTTTCTATGAAGGCTCCATCAGATGACGACATAGTCAAAGCACAAAATAGATGGCAGTTACAATAAAGTTCATTATCTTTTATTTCAAATTATCCTCAAATTGTACATAATAAAATAAAAAATAAAAATATAATTATATTTAAACAATTATTTGTATTATTTTTTTATTAATTTATTCAAAAAATAATTAAATTTTAAAGTTAATTGGTATAAAATATTACAGATATAAAATTAAGAAAAAATTTTATTTGTATAAGAACGAGCCTAATAAATAATTATTCTATTTAATATATAATTAAGAATATTTCTTTCTTTATCAACGAGTTATAGTTCAAATGACATAATTTTCATTAACTTTTTAAACATTAATTATTTATTTTACATGCAATATAGAAATAAATGAATATAATATTTATTAAATAAACGCAATTACATAAAAATTTTTATCGTCATAGTGTTTGAACCAAATAAAAGAAAATATTATTTTAAGAAAAACTAATAATATATTTTTAGTAATATTCTTAATACAAAATAATAAATTTTAAATATTATTTTAAATAATATATATTAACTAAAATAATATAATTATCCAAAATAATATATTATAAATATAATAAAATAACATATTTCAATAAAAAAATTGTTAATAATTTTAATTATATAAATATTTTTTATATAAATTTTTGTTTCGTACAAAATAAAATTATTATATGTTTGTTTGATTTTTATGTTGTATATATGTTCTTTTTAATTAAATTTATATAATACAAAATTTTTTATCTTTTTATTCATATTTAATGTTTTAATTTTGTTTCACACAAAATAAAATTATATATATATATATATATATATATATCACAAAATTTTTTATAATTGTCTTTATATTTAATATTATAATTTTATTTCACATAAAACAAAATTTACTTAAATTTTAATATTATATATATATAACACAAAAATTTTTATCATTGTGTTTATATTTAATATTATAGTTTTATTTCACACAAAACAAAATTTATTTAAATTTTAATATTATATACATAATATATATTTAATATTTTTTTAAGATTCTAATATATCTTTTTTTTCTGGATTTAGTACATGAATTTTTTAACTTATTTTTTATGTATTATTTATTTTAATTCTAAAGTCTAATAACTTTTTTTTGTACAGACATGTTGTTTTTAATATTTATGTACTATTTTTTATTTTGAACTTCAGCCCAATATCTGAGATTTACAAAAAAAATCTAAAACTTGTAAAAAAATGATTAACCTGATTAACAGGTTGCCTTTTTAAATCTAGACCATTCAAATAAAATATAATAAATAAAGAGTTCAGATTTAATGAATTCACAAGGTGTGCAGCACTCCATACTTAGCAAGGAGCGTTTAAGGATGAGCCCAAATACACCTACAAAAAAAAAACTTTTTTTTTTTATTCCAATCTCTTCTTCCTCTCAACACGTTTTTTTCCTTTTTTTTTTCTTAAGATTCTGGTATCTAAAACTTATGTCTTTTTTTTTTCATACCAGTTATATGTTTTATTGTTAAAAAATAAACCAATAACATTTTAGGCACTTGGTTGGGACATAATTAAAACAAAAAACTTATTCACCGGACGTATAAGTTTTTATCCAAGTAAGTTTTCAATCAAATATTTTAAAAGAAAAAAATAATAAATAAAGTACTATTTTAGTTTTTAATATTTAAATTAAATTTTAATTAAATTTTTTATATTTTAAAAATTTTAAATAAATTTAATACTATTTTATCATTAAATTTGACAAAAATAATCAAGTAATGTAAATATTAATAATATTATTATACATGTGTTAAAAAATTATAACCAACGTTTTTTTTTACATTTTTTTATAAAAAAAAAACTAAAAACCTAGTAATCAATCATCAATATTTTATAATTAAAAAAAATGATAATGATTGATAGATTAATTTTACTTAATAATAAAATTAAATATTATTAATTTTTTAATATATTAATTATTTATGTCAAATTTAATTATAAAATAACATTAAATCCATTTGAAATGACTTGAAATTTTAGTATTTTTATTATTTTTCCCCTAATCTGCATTCTTCTATGTGTTTGTTTTTTTCGTTTCTTTTTTTTTCCTTTACTTCTTTTTCTTCTTATGCTATGCCCTTGTAGTTTTTTTGTGTTTATTTTTTTGTTCTCTTAATTTTTTTGTGTTGTTTTTTTTCTCTTAACACCTTTCTTTTTCTTTTTCTTCTAATTAATATTATATTAATTTTACAAAAGTTATGCGTTTTAAAAAAAATTATGTTTTCAAAAATTTATGTGCTCATTATATAAAACTTCTGTATTTAACAAAATTTATATATTTTTTATTTAAAAAATCAATAAATTTTTAGAATTTAGTTGAATTTAATAAATTTTTGTCCTTAAAATTTGACAAAAATTTTAAAAATATTCTTAAGTTTTATTTCGTTCCAAAAATTTTCTATTTGTATCAAATATATCCTCGACGGTTAAATTTTTAAAAAATTTAAGATCAATCTAACAATAATGCATGAAAATAATACTTGATTTGCTTGTGTTGAAGGGCCATTCTTATGAAATTGTTGTTGAATCGATCTCAAATTGATGCAAATCGAAAACTTTTAAGACAAAATTAAAACAAATAAAATTTAAAAATATTTTTAAAATTTCTGTTAAATTTCAAAGACAAAAAAATACTTTACCTAATGATTTATTAGAACAATATGATATTTAAAAAAATAAATATTAAACAAAAGATTTATTAAAAAAAAAAAACAAATTGTTTTTACCCATTTCTTGACATGTGTACAAAATTTCCTAAAGTGTGTGTTGGTGAATGATGTGAGTGGGAAATTGTGCACACACACAATGCTATGTTTGTGAAAGCTGTAGCAAGGCTGTCTTATCTGTATATATGAGTTGTACATAATAAGAGAGAGAACACACATGCTTTGAGTTTCAGTCATGAGAAAATTCCAGTTTTGTCTTTTTGATCTTCTAGATTTATAGTAGGGTCAATGGCTCAATAGTACTTTCCTGATTTCCTCCTTTACTTTCTTCTTAATTAATATAATTCTTAGCTGAAACTTATATTGATGTAAATATATTAAAAAGTTTTATAATTAAGATTAACTATTAAAAATTATTAAAATATTAGTGTATTGTATATTTAAGTTGTTTTTTTTATAAATTTTAATATATTTTTAAAATTTTTAATCTCTCATAATCATATCTTATCTTATGTATGCAAAGAATTTAAAATATTTTTGACTATTAAACATAAATAATTTTCTAAATTAGATTAGAATTCAAATCGTGCTTTGATGTAAGTAGAAAACTTTACAATCTTTTTATATATAACTAGTGTGTCTCTACTAATCCATTTTTTATTAACTAAATGTGTACAGTAATAATAAATGTAATGTTAGGTAAAATGGTAAATATTTCATATTCAAATGAAAAAAATTATGGATTTAAATTTTAGATATTATAAAATATATTTTCAATTATATATAACTAATGCTATTTTGAAAGAAATTATACACTAAATTTTTTCATATTCTCATTATATATCGTATAAATATAAAAATTTCATTTTAATATTTTTTATATTTAATTATATTATCATATCAATAACAATAATTATTTTTACCTTAACTAAGACAAAGTAATTGTTATAGACTGCCACAAGTCCAATTCGATTGGTCGGCGGATTGAAACACCGCCTCGGATCCAAGCTCTGAACCGTTCCACACCAGGAAGAACCCAACAGGCCGGTTCCCAACACCCGTGCGCGCGCCTGACTTGCCATTAAGCGGCCCAAGTCACCACGCCCAGCAATCGGTCGGGTCGGTATCTTTGGGACAGCACTCGAATCTCCGACCTGAAAACCGAAACGACCTGCTCTTCTCCGCATGGATCAAGATAGCTCATAGATACTTCCTGGCCATTAGGCTAGGTCACCTACGGGCCCATCCAGCACAGTATATAAGGAAAAAGGTCAGCTCTCTCCCCAAAGTACCAATATCTTACCTAATTTGATTATCACCTTGTACTGACACTGATTTAATCGTTGGAGTGTCCTTACAGGTGATCACCCCTCCATCCACACCCCCTCCAACATCGCTAGCTTTCAACCCGCTTCTCTACATCCGCTCCAAGTTAGTCCAAGGTCTTATCCGCTCATCCTCTCACCACCACCCGACTCGTCGAGCACACAAAATCTCCTAAGTAACGAACAGTAATATAAACAAATAAATATAGTTAGATAATTATGTAAAAAATCTTCTACAATGAGTGTATTAAAATTAATTAATCTTATATAATTATCTTCTATATATATATATATAATAATAATCAAATTAATTATATATAAATATATAATAATTAATTTAATAATTAATTTTTATGTATATAATATATTTTAATTTTACAATATAATATTGTTAAAAGTTAATTTGAGTTGCTCTTATTATTAATTCATTAATTCAATTAAATTTGAATATTACCTTATACATCTTAGTTTATAAACCAATAATATTTTTAAATTGAATTTAATATGTCAAAAATTATTTTTAATATGAAAAGAGAGATAGTATTTTAATTGAATATTGACATTTGAAGTGTTTTATAGTATTGTAGATATTGTGCAATACATCTCCACGTGGTACAATACGCCTTCCACGTGTTGACTAAAATACTGTCACGTATCCAACATACTCCATGTATTGACTAAAATGCTGCCACGTGTCTAATACGCCCTTTACGTATTGTAACACACTGTTCATGTATTGACTTTCTACCTAAAAAATTCACTCACCTATAATTATACTAAATATTTATATTTTCAACTAAAATACTAATATTTTTTCATATAAAAAAAATTAGCCAATAATTTTTAAATGATATATTGGGAACAATAATTTTTGGAGGAGGTGAAGGAGGGATGAGTGGGATGGGAAATGAGATGGGATTGGTCACATGGATGGAATCTTTGGAGGTATTTAAGCATGTATGATATGTGAGTCAGACTAATCCAAAATAATTAAGAAAGAAGAAGAGAGTGACGGCATTGTCGGCGGAGATTGAAGAGAGAAAAAGAAAAGAAAAGAAGAGAAGAGAGGATGGAAGTGAGTGTATAGCTGTAGTACTGAATGGGTACGAGATGCCACGTTGATGTGCGTGAATATCACGCTTTCAAACATACGCACGAGACCTGTCACCTCCCTGTCTCTCTGGGAACTGGGGGACCGGATGCCATATCAGGGATCTCAATTCTTATCACTCATCCTTCAATAGATTTATTGGATATTTATTTTATTAAGTATACAAATAATTATTTTAATATTAAAATTTAAATAAATAATTTAAAAATATAATATATTTTTATTTTATTCATAATTATTTAAATTATTTAAAAAAATTATTAATTATCTAATATTATCCTAAAAATAAACATTTCATTTTGATCGAGTATTAGTATAAAATAAGAGAAAGTTTATTATCATCATTTTTATTAAATTTTGACTAATATTTAATTAATAAAAAAATAAATAATTTCGTATTGTTAAATATAATTTTATATCATTAAAAATATTGATAATAATATAAAATCTGTTGATCATTTAATATTTTTCATAAAATAATTTTTTTTAAAAAATAATAAATAGATTTTTATCTTTTTATTTTAAAAATAAATAATTAAGTTTTTGAGTTTCCACTAACTAAAAATACAAAAATATCTTTTAATTTTTTAAATGTAAGATATTTAAGTTTTTCTGAAAAATTTATTTGTTTTTATATATTTTAAATTAAAAAATTTTAATATTTCACATCTTAAAAAATAAATAATATTTTTGTATTTTTAATTAGTCAAAAATTTATATATCTTTAAATTATAAAATCAAAGATTTATTTATCTTTTTTTTATAATTATATATGTATATGTATCTAATTACGTAATATTACATAAGTAAAAAAAATTATTTATTTTATACTTTAAAAAATATATTAAATTTATAAATTAAGAATTTTTTTTTAAAAAATATAAAGAAATTAAGTTTTCGATATATTTATTTTACATTTATAAAAATATTTAAATTTTTTATTAATAATAAACTTATCATATGTCTTTAGAATATATGTTAGCTAAATCTAAAAAAATATTATTTATTTATTATAAGTTCAATAATCTATTAGAGTATATTTAACGATTCTTGTGACTAATTATGCAATTTAATATATATATATATATATATATATATATATATATATATATATATATATAAATTAATACTTTGATTATGTGATATTAACCAATAATTTTAACGTTTATTTAATCTCCAATCTAAGAATCAAGCCACCAATACTTAATTAAGAAAAATGAACTTTTCTCTGTTAATTAGAGCCTTAGATTGACTTGAAACTAATTAGTTTAATCAGTGATCAATAAATTGAGTTAGTTTGATTTTTTAACTAACATATAGTAGTTAGTTTGATTTTTTAACTAACAGATAGTAAATTAGACATTATATATAACAAAATTAAAAAAATTTCAAGTGTATTAAAAATACTGATGTTCTAATTGTTTTAATCGTTGATTTTAATTAATATATATTATATATATTTTTTATAATTTAGATCAACAGTTAAAATAACTAGAATACCAATATTTTCGATATACTTAAAACTCTTTCGATAAAATTAACATATTTTATAAGTAGGGGAAAAAAACAAAGTTGAATATACATTTGAAAAAATAACACTAAAAGTATGTAACTAACATATAGTAATCAAACTATGAAAGCTTGTAATGTATCACCAACTATTTTATAATAATATAATTTTTAGAAAACTGTTTGACTTTGATTCAAGGCAGGTCAACAAAAAATATAATTTAAAATCCGCCTAAAAAAAGTGTATTTGGTCATATTCCAAAAGCCAAACCCACCATAAATTAAACTTCAGGTAAGATCAAGGTAATTTACCAGTTTTTAATAATATTGTTTCCGAATAAACTTTTAATGATTTTGTATTTTTTTAAAAAAATCAGCATGGAACAACAAAAATAAACACAAATACAAAAAAAATATATAAAATCTATGAAAATAGTAAAATTAGCTTACAAACAACTAATAGTTATTTTCAACATTATAATCAACAACTAAAAAGGCCAGCATCATATCATTCCTAATAACACAAAAAAATAAATTTTTAGCAAAAAAAATAGATAAATATTTAACTTTTTGTCTCGTAAATATTTAAGTTATTGAAAATTAAAAAATACATATACGTTTTTAAACTTTTTAAAATTAGGACATTTAGATTCTCCATTACATTGAACTTTATTTTGAGACTAAACAAAGACATAAATTTTATTCTAATGATGTGGACGTTACGATGTGCCACGTAAAAGTCTAAAATGGTTAATCACTTTAGACTTTCACATAGCATACTATAACAGTCACGTCAGCAGAACAGAATTTATATCAAACATTTTTATTAGATCTCAAAAATTTAATGTAATAGAAAGATCTAAATATCTTAATTTAAAAAAAAAATCGAAAACGTATATATTTTTTTAATTTTTAAGAATTTAAATATCTACGAGACGAAACGTCAGAAACCTATATTTTTAAGCCAATCAATTGTTAACTTAATTTCAATTTCATGTATAAAACTTTATGATTTGACTGTTTGCTTATGGTTGTTATCTTTTGTAGATGGACGATTGCATGAATACAAACATAAATGAGCTCAAAGAACCTGTTAGTATTAATTACGACATGACATTGGGAAATGAACCCAAAATGCACAAAATGATACCAAATGTCCAAATGTTAATTACTCATTTAATGGGCCAGCGGTGGTTCAGGTTCACCAACTTATGTTAATTCACAGTTGGCAGTTGGCACTTGAAGTCTTCAACACATGCTTTTATATTACACTATAACACTTGAAAATTTAATACTAGTAGTACTTTAGAACTTTTATTTTAATGTATTTATTTATATCTTCAATATTTTATCCATCATTTTAAAATTTTAATTTCTTAATATATTAATTTGTCGAAAACTAGCTGTATTATTGGATGGGGTGAGTCAATATGTTTATATATGCATGATTCATATTCAAATACATTGAATTAATTATAATTATACCAACATTTTAAAATGATAAATAAATGAAATAAATAATGATCATGGCATTATTTTTATTAGTGTGTACTTAATTATTTGAAAAATAAGATAAATAGTTTAGGCAGTGGCCATTGCAAAGCATAATCAAAAGTTGACCCACATAAAATAATAATAAAGACATCCAAAGATAAAACAAAATATGAAAAAACAAGGATTTAACTAATATGTATCTTTAACACACATGATAAATTTATTATTAATAAAAAAATTTTAAATTTTTTAATAAATAAAAAATAAATATATTAAAAACTTAAATTTTTTATATTTTTAATAAAAAAATTAATTTATAATCTTATGTTCTTAGAATATAAGATAGATAAAATTAATAAAAAAAAACACAAAAAGAAATAATGAGAAATCGGATAAAAACATTGGTTATTTTGAATTTGTTAAACGTTATACTATACACAATATTAGCATGAATGTAATTAACTAAATCTAAATCATTGAAGATCCTAGAGCTAATACATTTTGTGAATCATAAGTGGTGGTGTGTTGTTATTGGCAACTCAATATTCACTACATTTTGCTCCATTTTATTTGAGACATCCTCTAAGTTCTTATTTTCATCTTGGATTGGAGCACTAGCTATGTACTTGCTTAGATTCTTTGAAACACAAGATTTTATTTTGCCTAATCCTATTTGTAACAATGATGATGTCCCTTCTAAATAGTTGATAAATCCTTTTCCCTTCTTTCCAATTAGAGGAGCCATTGAGACTAACAAACCAAAGACAGCAATGCCTCCACAAATTCCAAATAGGCCAAAGAATGGTTGGGGACCAAGTTCAACATTTTGAATAATGTTGCTATTTGGAGATCCACAAGTGGTTTTAGATAACATTTCTTCTTCTAGTTTTTGTACTTCTCCACTTTCTATTGCTTTCAATGTTGCTCTTGATATGTCAATTGATAGGGCTGAACCCTTGGGAAATGCCTGCATACATTTGATAAGGTTATAACTGTATAATATATATAGAAAAAAGAAAAACTCAAATGTTTTTGAAATAATAATATTTTAGTGATTTTAAGTTTTTAACAGTTGATTTTAATTAATATATATATATATATATATATATATATATATATATATATATATATATATATATATATTTCATAATTGGAAGACCAGTATTTTAAAAACATTTGAAATTTTTCTGTTAGTATAAATTAAACAACACTTGGGAACTATATAGTATATATAACACAACTTAATTATAACTCAATTATATATATCCGATTCTTTATTTATTACAGTTTGGCTGTTTTTAAGAGAAAAAAAAATATATTTTAGAGAGTTCAACTAATCATAGTTATTAATAAGAGAAAAAGATAAATCTTGAGCTTTGACTTTTTTTTTATTACAAAGACAATTAAGTAATTCATCAAACTTAAATACAAATAATTACAAATGACTTCTCATTTATATAGATGAGAGACTTATTTAAATTAAATTTAATAAAAGACCTAACTATTTTTGTGATATAAAGTCAGGATTTAATTATTATTTTTTTTTAAATTTAACTAACACGTATCATAAGAACACAAGAACACAAGTTAAAATTATCAACTGAAAAAATCTGACCTGAAACCCTGATAAAGGGGCAACCCGGTGCACAAGCGTCCCGCGTTTAACGCAGGGTCCGGGAAAGGGCCGCAACCAAGGTTGTAATGTACGCAGCCTAAACCCTGATCTACAATAAATTAGTTCTTTGTCTATCGTGTTAAAAAATATGGTAAGCAACTAAAAAAAAATTTTCAATTAAAAAAGTTTTTATAGAAAAAGATGTAAAGTTGAGTTTCCAATATATTTGCTGTGCATTTTCAAAATAAAAATTTGAAATCTTCTATTGGTAATAATTTTAATACGTGCTTTTAAAACACATAATAATTAAAACCTTTTTCTAATAAGAAAAATTTTAAAAAATAAGTTATGAAGAATGCTAGTGAGCCATCATAATTTATTATTTTTTATCATTACTTAGTCATTAAGGTTCAAAAGTATAAGATAAAGTATATTATTGGATTACTAGACTAAAGGAATTAGATTAAAAGAATTGAGTTTATGATTATGCATGGTAAAAAATAAAAGATTCTGATATCCAAAGCATTTGTCATAAATTATTAAACATATATATCTTCTATTAAAAAGGAAAAATTTGCACAATTATCCTTTTCAAGTTTCAACTAAAAAGAGATAGGAAGATGAGAGAAAAAAACTCACAAAGCCTAATCCACCAAGCTTTAAGGTAGGTCCTGCTTTGATATATCCCTTACAATGTGTAGCAAGAAAGACTTCAGCATGAGGTGCAATAGTAAAAGCTGCTACAATTTCTTTTTTCTCAAAAGCCCTTGGAAAATCACTAATTGATTCAAAGCCCTTAACATTCTCAGGCTTGAATTTCAGTTCATTAACCAAGTAATGAACCAAGAATGTGTTCTTATTGCAACCCACTATTGCATTGGTCCTTAGCAGTGTTTGTATATCAGGCACAGATGGTTCAAGTTGAGACACTGTCATCATTGATGAGAGGCTTGCTGTGAAACATGTTGTCACTATCAGAATTGCAAACAACCATGGTGCTAGCACTGCTCTGGCCAAGTTGCTTTTCACAGGTTCTCCTGAAAATACAATAATTATTTGATTTGATATGAGTTTCATAGAGGAACATGGGAAATTGACAAGTTTTAAGCAAACATATGATAAGATTTTAATTATAATCTAATAATGGCATGAAATGAAGTACTTACTATGTACAAAGAATAATGTGGTGACAGAAAACCATAGCATGGTTCCAAACCCTTTAAGCTCTGAATTATGTTCACGTTCAATCAACCATATAACAAATGATATAAACATGTGCATTGCTGCCATTAACAACCACATGTCTTTTGTGAAAGCTTCCATGAACATCCATGTTTCTTTTGATCTATCTGGCTTTACTTTTGATACCATGGCAATACCGGATGGAATATATGGATTAGAGAATTCAGCATATGCATATCTTTGGTCAATTACTTGAATATCACCAACAGCAGCATCAAAAACCTACATCACCAACATACATAAACAATGCCATAGTGTTGTATCATAAGCCATATATGTGTTAAAACTATTTATATTTAGATTTCTTTTAACGGTTACTTGTAAATCTTCTTAGATTTTTCTCTAGTTTTATTTACAAAATTATCGTCCACCGTGAGTTCATTCAAGATTTAATAACTAATAAGCATTCTACAACAAACAAAAAAGGACAACCCGGCATACAAACACTTCGTGTTAACGAAAGATCCGGGAAAGAGCTGCACTAAAGGACGCAATCTAGCTAGTCTAACTTGATAATTACATTGGTGGCTAATTTCATGTCTTGAACCCAGAAACAACTCAACAATTGGATAAACAAATCAGACAAAATTTGTCATTCTGAAAAATTTTCTTCCTATATTACTATGGAGTGAACTAGTGAAGATTTTACCTTATTGTTCACTTGCACAACTATGTCATCATAGGATCCATAAAATGGCACCAAATCATAAGGAAGCTGATAAGGTAAATGCTTCACAACTGCTTCAAAGACATGTATTGAGAAACCAGTGATATGTGTTTGATTCAGCCTCTGATCATAACTCACATTCACAAACTGAGGACATGGATCCCCAGCAGGGACACCAATCTTCACACTCCTCCTTCCTTCATTATTATAAACCCAACCTTTTGGCACTGATTTCGATCCACCCGGCCAATTCGCATTACTTAAAAGTACTCTACCAGAGGTCGAAGCAGAAGCAGAAGAAGGACTAATTTGGTTGACAAGGTTCTCTGAGAAACCGGATTCTGGTGACCAATATGCTAACTCATTGTAACTTCTTCCAATAACATTGACAATCTTAAATGTTGCTGGTTCCAACAATTTTCCATCTTTGAAAATTATTTTACCACTTAGACCCTCATGATTTGTAGCTACAACATTCTTTGATAACTCTTCCATGGAAAAGTTTCCTTGTGATTGTGATTTTCTTAGAGCATGAGCAATGATCCAAATGGCATCATAAGCTCTAAGAGCAGAGAGACTTGGATGGGGTTTTCTATTTCTTCTTCAGGATATTCCAACCCAAATTCGCGGCGGAACGCGAATTTGAAACGTTTGAATGTCTGGCTCAACTCGACGAAGCTTGTTTTGCACCCAATAACACCTTGCATATTGAAGGTAACAGATGAATAATCCAGTGAATCAAGATGGCTAGCTATGTCATCTGTGATGATCCACACTGACCCTTTTTCCATCAACCCCATCTGATTCGCTTTCTCGAACAGAATAGTTGCAAACTCTAATGATGATTGTAGAATCAAGAAAACCCTGTTATAGCTCTTGTTCTTTAGCTTCTTAAGTTCATGTTCTATAGCTGTTTTTGGGTCTAAAAGGGTGTCCACTGAAGGAAAAGCTACATAGTTTTCAATCTCAGAATTAACATGGCTAAGAGAATATGAGAGTTTTGTTAATATATCTGAATCATAAGAGGTGAATCCATTGTCATGTTCATAAATTGCTGTCACTTTTCTCCAATTGAATTCACATATGATGGCTGCAATGCATTGTAAGTTTAAGGTAATGTCATTACCTATTTGTATGAAGTTTGGCAATGGAATTTGTCTTATTTCTGAACTTGATGTTAGGGATATGATGGGAATTTCCTTTGAGCTTTGAAGAATCTCATTGACCAATGTTGCTCCATCAAGTTTTGTTCCTATGATAGCTTGCACCTTTTTGCTGTTTGCAAGATCTACACTTACATGAAGAAAAGAGGAAAATAGTAGATGAATTAATCAAAGGCTTAAAAGTTTAGTAAACCAAGAATTTTAAATGTCAAATAAACACATTCATTCAAGAATTAATGCAAATACATGGGGTGCAAAAATGATGAGATATCAACTTTATCTCTTATATTCTGATATGACTCTAAGTTTCAATTATGATATGATTATGTGAATTACTATGCTATACTGACTTGTTAAGAAGTGAATTAATTAGGATGAGCGATTAATTTTTACCAAAGATAGGGAGACTCAAACCCACGATCTCTTAGACGAGTAGGGTAAAACTATGCCATTTGAGCTATAATTCATTGACAGGATGAACGATTAATTGTAAGGGTGAGATTAACAAGTTTGATCCTAAGAATATTATAATTTAAATAGAATCAAGTTGTAGCGGTCAAATGGCAAGTAGGACCACAACTTCAAAATTAATATTTGCAAAAACATAATTATGTGTTTCTACATGCTTACATCAATATACATTAACAAATATCAACAACAAAAAAATTAATTATACTTAGGTAGGTAAAACATCACGCAGCTTCTAAAATTATTATTATTATTATTATTATTATTATTAGGAAGAATATGAAATATGAATGACTTGTTTAACTATGTTTATTTTTGTCTCATATACTAAATACTAAATTAAGATACATTTAGTAATATTGAATGAGAAGTAATATCTACATTAGACGAGTCACGCATCCTATATATATAGTTGAAAAATATGTATGAACTTAACGTACAAAACAAAATGAGTAATATATATATATATATATATATATATATATATATATATATATATATATAAGGTTGAACGTTAATTACCAGCTGCCACCATACTAGATGGATTCCGATGAGAATCATTGAAGTTCAAAACAAGCTTGGAACAACTCAATATGCTATTAACATCTTTGATAGCAACTTCCATAGCTATCTTCTGCTCCATTCCAATTAGTGAATGGAAGTCTATGATTGCTCCAATGTTCAAAATCTTGTAGTCTATGCAGCTTCTTCTTCCTTCTCTTTCATGATCTTTACTATCATTAGCTTTGGACCACACAATCAGAGGCAACAGCAGTGCCAAAGACAACATTGATAACCAACGAGACATTATGCAACTCTTTGAATTTGGAAGGAGAAAAGATGAACCATATTTTGGTTATATGTATGATTAGTTAATAATCGAAGAAAAATTATTCTGGAGGAGTTGACATCTGAATTCTGACTAAGAATAATTATTAACATATTGTTAGTCAGGTCTTATGTGTATCTACTAAGTATAAAGAATTTTATTAAGAGATTTGCGAAGAATTTGGTGTATAATCCTTTTCTCTCCTAAAATATTCTTTAATAAAATAACCATGATTATTGGAGATGTCATTGTTATAGTGTACAAATTCAGCAAAGTAAAACAAAAAGACAAAGCTATGAATCAGCAATGTAGTTATAGTGCTTTTTAACACTTTCCTGGAAAAGAGCCGAGATCATACTTTTAAAAATCTAATTTGCGAAGGCTTCCACGTGTATAAAAATATTGATTTCTTTTAATTAAAAGAAAAATGATTATCTGATAAAATAGCTGAAACAAACACAACATCCATTAATAAGAGTAAAAATTTTGGATGATCATAGTCAACGAGAGAGAAAAAAAAGAAAGAAAATATTTAATCACTTCGATTATCTGCTTCAGGATATGACTTCTGACTTCTGATATCTGAGACTAAGAATTGGTCATGAACTTTCCTTTCCCTTGCTCCTTGTTGATATTAAATATTTCTTTCGCTATCACCTATAAGCCTGGACACCATTATTTTACAACTTAAGTAGATTCTAAGACAAAATAATAGCAAGAATTAAGAATAGTTCTACCAAAAACAACACTAGCATATCATCAAGAATATGGGTGGACCTGCAACATACCCTTTTAAACTTATTCCTCTGGGTTAGACGATTCACATACAAGATACACTACAAAAATTTACACCAAGGACAAGTGGGAACCAAAGTAAAGGTGGGACTAAAAATAAATAAGTATTAGAAAGCATTTCTTCATTGAATACCCAGAAGAGTCCTTCATATTCTAAAGCTATAAGCACAGTATAGTAGTGACTCAGGAGAGAGCCAACTGAGTTTTTCTCTTTGAACGAATTCTCTGCAGAATTGTATGTACTCGGATGTGTTGGCGGTTTGGCAAAAAGCCAGATATAACATCTTCATCCTTGGCTGCATCACTGTTCTCTTGAGTTTCACGGCTCATCAGCAGCAGAGGAGACACCTCTGGCAAGAAATTGATTCCGGCAAGGTGTTGAGCCCATTTGTAAGGGCGGGAAGTTCTATCACGAATGAACATTATGGAATCCCCAACAACGAGTTTGGCTGACTGCATCATCATCATTCAATAAAGAATATATATACAAAAGATTAAAAAAATGAAAGAAAGGTTACATGTAGATATAAACAAGATAATCAATAAATAATACGAAACCACGCAAACCTGGTGAGGAAGCTCGCAACCAGTGTCGTCAGGGAATAAATTGCATAAAATGTCATTCTCTGGACCATTGTTGGATTCTTCCGTTCCAACACATATAATATTCAACTGCAATATGTATTCGAATTTCAGAGTAATGAGTTTTGCAGACTTCAGTTCAGAAACCTCATTGTCATAAACATGGAGAACAATTTGAAGTGGATGAACTTCAAATATTCCTGCCTGGTCAAGACTCTCTCTGTCTTGAACCCTCCTCGGCCTTTTGCCCGGTCTCTGAGCATCTTCATCATGTTCATCATCTTCCAATTCGGAACATGTGGAAATACCTAAAGCACAAAACAATGTCATATAATAAAGAGGACATCTAAGGAATGGTCAGGATTATAATATTCAAATTTCAAATGCTTATGACCCTATCATTACCCACGATGACCACCAGTTCTTGGTGAAGCTCGATACCTATATAACAGAAACTATATAGTATATACATTTGATTTTCAACAATTACTGTCCTAAAATATTTAATAGGAGCGATATTCTGGTCTGAAGTTGATTAATCTATATGATACTAAAGAGTTTCAAGTTTATAATCCTGTGGATCAACAGTGCAACGACATTGAGCGAGCAAGGGAACTAGATAACATAGATGCTAGTCGATAATTAATAGAAATGATACAACTTTTACTTACCATTGTCCTTAAGAGCTTGATGATGTGCTAAAGCTTGAGCATCTTTCACGTTTCCTATAATCTCCAGATCAATAGCTTCTCCAAATGCTTCCTTTTGAGCTGACAACTGTGAGAAAATTACATAAAGAGGTTGTGGAAGCAATTCCGCAGAATGATGCCGCTTTATTTTCTTAGTATGCTCCAAGCCTAGTTGATTTTGTACTGGTAAGGAAGCTTTCTTAAGAGGCTTGAAATTTGAAGGGAGAGTTGACAAAAACTTCTTTCGCTTTGCAATTGTCTCCGAAAGGGTTTTCTTCTTTTGTTCTAGTTTTTCATGAAGTTTACAGAGCTTTTTGCGCTGATAAAAAAAATTGTGAAATAAGAAATTATAATCACATATATTGCTCTCCAGTGAAAATGCTAAGAAAGCAAATGAGAGAAGAAAATTTCAAGTTTGAGATATTACAGATAGATGCTTATTACATGAGTAGCCTTAAATATCTGCAGCTTAAATGCCATATATAAGTTACTCTTTGTCATGTTCAACATAAATTCGAAATGCATCAATGATACCTCCTAATCAAGAAACTCTGATCAAATTCTTCATTTTGATAAACAAAGCAAATGGCAAAGAAGCCAAAATCTAAAGCAGTTAAGTAAATCAGTAATATATTGAAGCATGAAAGTTAAATATTCTATCATGATTTTCCTTATTAGCATCATAACAAAATTTTAAAAACAAAAACAGCATCAAAGTGGGCTAGTAACTTTTTAAGGGTATCCCATTGTCACCTGGGATAGCTCAAAATTGAGCCTTTTAAGCATCAGATCATGAGCACTGTGATTTGACAGAACACAGCCCTTGACTTCTTCAGGCGCATCACGAAAAAACTCTTCCTCGGACACCAATTCAATATCAGGATATTTTGTTGTTAATTCTTTGCAAGCCTTTATTGCTTTGACATAATAACTCTTCTCATACATCAGATTGTGAAGCTGCAGGGTTGTAGACTCCAAAGGCACCTTTGCACTCTCAGTTTCGCTTCTAACACGTTCTTCCTCAACCAGTATAGAACGATTTATCTGTGATATAAACATGGATATTAGTCATGATAGCGCATAATGACATTATTTGATCCATGTAGTTGACTCACTACAAGATCTAAACGGTTTTCAATTCCTAGTCAATACAAAATCTCACAGAAACTGTAGCTCAACAAGCTATGTTCGCGAATTCGTCTGGGAAAATCGAACCTTGTTCAATAGCTAGCTAACTAACTAACTAACTAACTAATTCAGAAGCGGCAAATGAGCAGATGATATTATCATCGAGCTGAACACAAGTTTGCCAAGCTCAGCTCAGCTCGCTTAACAGTCACGGCTACTAATTTGTATTCCAACAGTCATAAGCTGAATACTCTCATTCACAGCTCGATTTGTTAATAGCTCAAAAAGTAGAGTTTGTGAATCCATAACTGAATTCAACACCCTAGCTATTAACTAACTAACTACTTCGGAAACTTCTAACAGCCTGAGGATATTATCATTGCTCTAAAAAACAATCTAACTATGCAAACTACATATATATTCTTTTTGTTCTTGTAACTTAATATGCTGATGCGTTGTTAAATATGAAATTGCGAAACCCTAAGAGGGAAAAGAGTGCGACGGCGTAATGAACCTGACGGAGATTGAGGAATTGGAGGAGCATCTGAGAAATGAGTTCTCTGAGGAGCGATTTAGGTTTTCCATCTCTTTTAAAAGACAGCATCTCCGACACGATGCTCTCTGCAGAAGCCTTCGCGTCTCGCAGCAACCGGAACGGACATTCCTCCGATGAAGAAGCATTGGAGTCTCTGCTTCCGCTTTCCGCCGTCGGAACCACCATCTCCTCGTCCTCTATGCCGCCACCGTCTTCAACTGTTCTCATCAGCGTCTCTGTCTAAGAGCGCGGGTTCATAAAAAAGCTCTTTTTTTTTTAAGCTAAAGAAAATTATATGAAATGTGTTTTTTTAAGCAGTCAATAGTTATAAGAACCGGACCGGATCTGCCGGTTCGACCAGAAAACCGGTAATCCGGTTATTTTGCCGGTCCGATTGAGTAAATCGACCGCATAGGAACAAAATCGGAGAGAACCGTTTGAACCGCCCGGTTTTGGATTAAAACCGGAAAACCGGTGATTTTGTGAAACCCGGCCGGTTCGGAAATCATTTTTTTTCTTACCGAAAACGCTGTCGTTTTGTTTCTTTAAAGAGAAAAAGCCCTAACCCTGCCTAAACGGCTACCCCAATCCCCAGTACCCCTCCCCTGACCCCTGGAAGCCTCTCTTCCTCACCTCATCACACCAACAATCTCGAGTCTCAACTTCTCGAGTCTCTTCCTCCCCTCATCACACCAACACTCTCTTCCTCGCAGTCTCTCTCAGTCTCGAAGACTCTCTTCCTCTGCTTCGTCTCGCCGGCTTCACAGTGTGTCCGAGTACGTCGGGTTCGTGGCTCCGCGTCTCTCGTCATCGTCGTCGCGTCTCCTGCGTCGCTGCTGCGGTGCTACCTTTCCGTCGCGTCTCCTCCGTCGCTGCTGCGGTGCTGTCTCTCCGTCGCCGGAATCTGCCTCATCCAGGTTGGTCTCCAAACTGTGAGGTATGTTCTCTGTTTTTTTTAGTTATTTAGTTGGATTTTAATTTGATGAAGGGAGTGAATAACTGATAGGTTAGTGGCAGATTGTTGATTATGTATATATTGTTGAGTTATATTTGTTATATTGTTGAACTAGTTAATGGCAGATTGTTGATTTTTTTGTTGATGGTGATGCCTTTAATAATAATGTTGCTGCATAGTATTGGAAAATTTATTGTTAGTTTTGAAATTAGAAAAAAGAATCAATAGTATAATGTGATTTTGAAAGGCTAAGACTTTAATTTGAATAATGTGATCATATATATGAACTAAAACTATATGACAAGGATAGGATTATTATTATTATTACCTGCTATAAGTTGGATGAACATGCCATCATTGATGGTGAATTCAGGAGTGATTGAATATTGTCCGAGAACATTAATTTAATTGTAGTAGTACAACTAATTTTAAAGATTATTATTTTTATTGTGTCAAATTAACATATTATTGATGATATGTATTTTAAATTTTTTTCAAATTTTTTATTATTTTATATTTTTTATTTATATAGGACCAGTTTTATTGGTTTAACCAGTAATTTATCGATTGAACTAGTAAATCAGTAAATCAGTAGTCTAATCAGTTTAATTATCAGTTCGGTTCTTATAACTATGATTTATATATTAAAATTAGCCACCAATGTATTTATATATAAATACATGTGTAATTTAATTTATTTTTAATGTATATTTATATTTTAATATATATTTTATGCTAGTGGTTGACTTTAGAGACTAATTTTAGTTTACACGTAACATAATCTAAATTTTTATTGGTTTTACTTGAAAGTTAATACGAGGTAATTTTAAATAATTTTATTATTAGAAATTAAGATAAACAGGTGATTTTTATAAAAGAAAGAAATAATTGTATCTTCAATATTATTGTAAGAGCTAATTTATATTTTTTTAAACAGTGATTTAATTTTAATATGATTAGTGTAAGAGAAAATAGACTATCAATCAATTATTTATAAAAAAATGTCATCATTATTGTGATTTCGCATACATTCACAATAATTTTTTAAAATTATAAAAATATAAATAAATATCAGCATTAAGTAACTTCCTTAAAGAGGTAATTTGGAAGGAGAAATGTTTTTATTTAGATTTGTTGTTTCATCTGTACATTAGTCCCCTTTATCCAAAGGGAAAAATGAAAATTATTTATAAAAGTTTTTAGCCGATATTTTACCTTTATAAAAGATTATTCTTGTTTTATAATTAAGGTTAATATTAACTTCAATTCCTAGAGTGTGCAAAAATAAATGGTAAATAATTCATAATAGCCTATCCACAAAAAAAGTCAGCATACAAATCTATGGATAATTCTATAGAAAATAGATTTTCATGTGAGAAGAAAATGTAAAAATTATTAAAAATAAAGTAGTACATTCCCTTAAATAAGTATTTAACTATTTATAGTCACAAAATATCTTTGTTATTTTTTCTCTTTAATATAACATGTACCAATAATACCAAAAATTGATAAAGATTGAATTTGTTCAAAAATATTTTACACAAAATATTGAATTATAGGTTAATTATATTTACAAAATTAATTATACATATTAACTAACTACTTAAATCATTTTTTAAAAAAATACATTTAATTTGATATAAATATTGTAAATTTTGTCAAACAAATTTAAAAATATATATACACAAAAAAATTAATCTAACATATAATTTATGTAAATATATTTTATTTAATTAATTTTTTATAGATATATAAATATATAATGGTTAATAAGTTTTGGATGGTGAAAATCCATTTGCAATTGTGTTAATATAAAGTTAATAGTCGTAAGATAATTTAATAAATTTGATCAAATTGTCAATCTAACAACTTTTGACTTTCAATTATTAAGTATCAACTTCACAAAATAATTACACGTGAGTTTTTAATTTTTATTTTACCACTTCGCTAAGTAGACAACGAAAAATCTGAACAACGGGGTTGAAATTTGGCCTAATGAAATAAAAGAAAAAAAAAACACTTCACCTAAATTATCTAACAAAAAAATTTTATTGAGTAATTAAAAAATTTTAACCATCTATTATTTTCTAATTTACCAAAGCACCGGTTTCTCTCCCAAATCTTCTACCATCGTCACCGTCGCTTGGTTGCCAATCAGCCCATCGTCGCTGTTGGAATCCTCCTCACCGTCGTTGGTTCGTCAACAAGGACTCTCATCAGCGTCGCTCTTCTCTAGACCAGAAACGAACGGTGCCGTCGGGCTCCTCTTCGCCGTCGCTGCTTGACTTGTCACACACCGTCACCGACGTCGCTCACTTCTAGTGAAAATAACATCTACTTAAGGATAAAAATAATCATCCACATACCTAGTGAATTAAACATCTAACATATTTTAATTATATATAACTAAACTCAATCCTATCAAATAACCATCCACGTAAGAATTTAAATAACCATCTGCATGCCTACTAAAATGATCATCCTGAATTTGCCATTGAAGTAACTTCATTGAAAGACCGTGGTAAAAACGATGCAACGATTAACACTGGTGTTGTTCCTTCAACGGTTCGACAACTACCAGAGCAGCAGCCACTGGTGAGGATGATGGTAGGCGATACCCTTCATGCAGATCTGATCTATCATCGATACTATTAAACAATGCCGATTTTAAAAAAAAATAATAGTAACGAAACAACACAATTCAAAGCAATGACAGGTGAAGAAAGAAAAAAAGAGCCAACCAAAAATATAAAAGGACTGTTTGAGCTTGGCAAAAAAACCGCCAGAGATGTCGGCGAGAACGTCCTTGACAAGGAAGACATAGGCGTTGCCACCTTCACCGAGCTGCTTGACGATATGGAATCGGTTTTCGTTGATCTAAACATCTCCGTCGTAAAGTGTGTTCAAACCAAAAAATGAACACCCTATTCTTCTTTTTCTTATTACAGCAACACCAAATGAGACTTTGATAGAATGCTGTGGCGGCGTCAGTACAGCCAACGGAGGTACAACGGCACGAAATAAGGACTGGAAAATAATGACAGCAGATTTTGTGTGTATATTAAAAATTATAGTAACACTAAAAATAACTGTACATAATATAAATGCGTTTCTTTCATGACTTAATGTAAATACATTTAAATAGTAATCCTAATTTTTTAAATTTTAAAATCTAAAATTAAATAATTAATTAATAATTTAATTTTTATTTTAATTTTATCTTTTTTTAATCAATTATTCATATTGTTCACAATTATTATTATTTTCTTATACTCTCTATTTTATATCCTTGTCTCACTTCGTATTTGTAGAACATTAAAACCATTTTTTTTTATATATTCTTAGAGCCAAAACCGAAACCCATAACTCAGAGTCTGAGAGGAGAAAGAAAAGAAGAATAAAAAACTCAATCAGAGAGAGAGAGAGAGAGAGAACAAACTGAAGTTAGAACGAAGTCATCGTCTTCCTTTGTTCTAGTTTCAATTCCGACACTCTCTGTTGGTTTTCCATTAATATGGTTACGGAAGGACCCGCCATCGAAGCTCTCGGTTCTCTCTTCAAAATCACACAAGTCTTTCTATGGTTACTCTCTACTCTCTCTTTTCCTCTTCTATTCCTTTTCACTCTTATTGTTAGCTACTTCGTAAAAGTTAAAAACTTCAATGAAAAGTATCATTTTTTTCCTTTTGCTGATTTGAAATTGTTATTATGAAAATGAATAAGTAAAGTTTACTCCTTTTTTGAAATTTGGTCATGATATGTATCATTTTTTTTATTTACCTGCAGGGATGATGGTTCTCCGGGTTCTCTCCCACTAGAAGGCTCTGTAAGTAGTTTTTTTTTTTTTTTGGTCTGACACGAAAAAAAGAACATCAAGTTTATGTTTTTATTATGATTGTCACTGTCATCTGAATATTTATCTGTAACTAGCATGGTTGATATTTGATATCTTGATATTTATATATATATTTTTTCATTGTGATATTAGAAATCGGCTGAAGTTCATGGCAATGGCAATGACAATGACAATGAAAATGACAGCTCGAACCTTGTTCCTGGCAAGTGATTCTTTTTTTTCTTTTATCTTTCTTTTGAAAATAAAACAGTGTCTTTTAGTTTGAAGACTACGTGTTTGTTTTAATGAAAATGAGAGTTATTAGATAACAAATGATTACACCTTGATCATGGTAGATTAATTTGCATTCTAGTGCTAGGAGAGTTTATTTAATCATTATATATCTTTTGTTTTGCCCTTTGTATTTTGCAGATTGGAGCGATCTTCTCGAACCTGAGGATTTGGAACTTAACAAACAGATGAGTGAATTGGGTCTCCCTCTTTCCTTTCACACAACCAAAGAGGTATGATTGCAACTAGTTATATTATCCGATTAAATTTTTTTCCTAAATGGTTCGTGTCTTATGCAATGTCACATATAGTTAATTGGTATTTAGATGATGGGAATGCCCTGGCTCAGGCTTAGTGTAACTATAACTGATGATTAAGCTGCATTCTTAAAGTTACATAGCTGAATGATTTGTCTTCATAGTGAATTGTGTTTTGATGCAGTACCACTCTGCATGATTCCTATAAAGGACATAACCTTGTTTTGTTTTTTCTTGTGGCAAATCTTTTCTTTTTGTTTTCAACTTGAGCATCATCACTTATTCTCTGCTATCATTCATTTTCTGCTCTATTCATATTCTTAGATTATCAATTCCAAAATGTGGTACTAATTTTGTTTTTTGTTTTGTCATAGAAAAGTGGACCAGGGAAAGGTAAAAAAAAGGGCTCACGTTCAAAGCTTCGGCGTACTTGTCATACTGCAGAGGAGGTTGTATCTGCTGCTGAATTTCATGATAAGGCAAGCAGTTCTGTATCTTGTGTATCAATGCTGGGCCAAAGTGAATCATCTTACTGCAGTGTAATGGAGATTGATATGACTCGATGTGCCTCTGTTGAAGGAGATAATTCAGCATGCTGCACTGCAGAGAAACATGATGAAGATATAATTGAGGCAGCAACTAATGAAACCCCGGATAGTGACTCTCTAATCAACAATGCATGTGTTGATTTAAAAATTCCACCAGCTTTGGCCACCGGAGTCTCTGCTGGAAGCCACTTGACAAGTCCCAGCGCCAGTTATTGTGGGATAAAACACGATGAAAGCTTAATTGGCGTTGAATGTTTAGAAATTTCACCAATTGTTAGCAAAGAGACGACCGAGAGTGAGACCATTTGCAATGATGATGATGCTGGCACTTGGCATCCACCAACTAATGAATCAGAATTGGTTACCATGAGTATAGAAGGGACTGGATGTGGCCAAATCAACATGTCAAATTATCTTGGCGAACTCGGAGATTGGATGGTGTTTTGGGATACTTTCTACATGAGAAAATACTTCTATAATACCACAACACAGACTTCTACATGGGACCCACCCCCAGGGATGGAGCATCTAGCAATTGTTGAGTCCATTGAATTAGACGATGGCAGGGCTTTAAAGGAAGCAGAGGAGTGCAAAACACAAAATAACACTAAAGCACCCCATGAAACCTTGATTGAAGAGGAGTCAGAAGGAAAGCAACATGATGAGTATTCAACTAGTATCGAAGTTGGTGGCAAGTTGGTTTCCGATCTCACTACACATAGCGAGGAGCAATTGGTGGATCATTCTGATGAGTATCTTGAGAGAAGTAGTTCCAACGGTGGAGTTTCATGCTCCTCAGTATCAAATGCTATGGAGCACACAATTAGGTAACTGTTCTTCAATTTTAAGTTAGTGTAAATGAAGTAATTCTTGTTTGTGAACAATTAGCAAAGGCATATTGTGAAAATTCTTGTCTCAATGACCTTTCTTTGTATTTATTTGCTTTCCTGACAATTGAAATTCTTCACAGTTCCAATGAAGGAAACATACAGGCAGCATCAGAGGTTAATTATAAACACTTAGAAAACATGGTTATTGATACACCTGAATATATCGAGTTTGATCCATCCACGTCAAAAGAGGGCAATAAAGTGAAAAGGAGACATAGGCAGAGAAGAAAATCCTATAGTGAAACTGAAGGTTTGTTACAAAAAACTTCAGTTATTGCTAACTGCTTCTGCCATTTATCTGGGTTCTGCAATCTGCTTGCTGTTCTACTGAACGTCTTGACTAATTGGCTCCAATTTAATGACAGTATGGTTCGGTTCTACTAGGAGTCAAATACAATAATAAAATCAATAGATGCCTAGATTTTTTTTTTTTGCTTTATTGTAGTATAAAATTCTAGAGTACTATATAGGTGCTTACATTGGTATAAATTGATTTTTCATTGTCTTATGACTTGTGAGACAGTCATTAACATAGATTTTCTTAAGCAGCTGCATTGTGCTGCCGATAGCTGACAGCCGGTACTTTGTAATAAACCATTTTTGTATTTTGCAGTTCAATTTCAAGAAATGCCTGAAGAGTATCCTGCTGCAATTGGCAAATATTGGTGGCAGAGATATATTTTGTTCTCTAGATTTGATGATGGTGTAAAAATGGATGAGGAAGGATGGTTTTCTGTCACTCCAGAGCCTATTGCTCGACATCAAGCAGAGCGTTGTGCTAGTGGCATTATAATTGACTGTTTTGTTGGTGTTGGTGGGAATGCTATCCAATTTGTGAAGAGGTTAGTACTAAATAATCCCTAGTTGATACTTGATAGGCACACACACCCACCACCAAATAAAAAGACTTCTAATTTTGTGATGTCCATTAATAATATTTCCTAAACATATTATTTGTATCACCCATCTCATATAAGACTTGTAGTTTTTTAAGGAAGAAAAATCATAATTTGTTCCAATACTTAGGTCTTCCTCGGACAGTTTTTTGAAAGTGGTTATTCAAATCTGTACTTACCATTGAATTATTTGATATTTCAGTTGCAATCATGTGATAGCGATTGATATTGATCCGCTGAAGATTGATTATGCTAGGCATAATGCTGCCATTTATGGGGTGGATGATCAAATTAACTTCATAATCGGTGACTTCTTTGTCTTGGCACCTAAGTTAAAGGTGCTAAACTTTCCATGTTATATGCTTTCATTTTCTTGTTTTTCACCACATAATGGATTAGTTTTTATCGCTTTCTCCCTCTTTACCCTTACTAGCTTTTACTTGTAGCTGAATTAAAAAATTTCTGCAAAAGGTTTGGTAGCTGACGACAATATTATCTTGCAGGCCGATACGGTTTTCTTGTCTCCACCTTGGGGAGGACCTGATTATTTAAAGGTTGCGACTTATGACATGAAGACAATGCTTAAACCGCATGATGGGTGTGTAGATGCTTGTCATGTTTCTTTATATACCTCTTAAACTCATCTTCTAGTTTGTTGTGTAACTTTTTTTGCTTTCCTATTTGACTCGATGCGCTTCTGTGCAGATTTACTCTGTTCAATCTTGCAAAGGAGATTGCTTCCAAAGTTGTAATGTTCCTTCCAAGAAATGTAGATTTCAATCAATTGGCAGAGTTATCTCTATCTACCAGTCCACCATGGTCACTAGAGGTAAATTTCAACTTTTTGCCTATTGAAAAAACAAAAAAGGATTAACATGATGCTTAAGGGGTTGTAACATAATATCAAAAGTAGCACATGTATTCTCATGAATCATTATTATGTTGTATGATGTGGTAAGTCTGTGTCTATCATCAACTAGAGTTTATGCAGGTTATATGATGTTTAAGTTGACTTAAGACTTAAGTTATATCAATGATTCTAGGTGGAGAAAGTTCACTTAAATGGAAAACTGAAGGCGATCACTGCATATTTCAGCGACACAAGAGTTGGAGGTTGCTCGATGAATAAACACATTCGCTTCTGCTCAAGCTCAAGTGATGAAGAATCAGGATCCCTGCAATGAAAGGAAATATTCATAGTCATAGGTGAATATAAGGTCATGTTCTTGGTTTGTGGTATTTATGTGAACCATTTTAGCATTATCTGCAAAATGTAACAATGCCTTTTGTGTTACATCTTGTGTGGCATTGCTACATTGTATAGCTGTTCATATTGGAGAACCTTTTTTTTTTTGTAAAAATGGTTTCAATAGTTTATAAATGGTTGATTACCAAGCAATAATTCATAGCAGCACATGTGCAATTCATAAATTACCAAGAAAATATAAAAAACCACATGACTCGATAGTCAATTAGAAGAAATATAAGAAACAAAAAAGAATATTAACATGTAAAAAATACATCAGGATAATTTTATATCAGAAGTTTAGAACAGAAATTCATTTTAAAAATATATTTCATTTTGTCAAAATATCAACCAAAGCTTTGTAACCTCTACTGGTCAAATTTGATATTTACTTAAAGTTAGAGGTCAGTGTAAGTCTTTTTCAATTATTATTACAAGTTTATAATCATATGTAACACTGTTGATTAAATTTTGTTCAATCTTAAAATTGGCTTCTAGAGGTCTTTTTAAAATACTACTATCTATCTATCTATTATTATTATTATTATTATTATTTAATAATATTAATAATATAAAAGAAACCTTTACTACTCTTTGTTCATTTAAGAAGTTTATTTTTATCTATCCAAACTAAGTGAATCAATTATTTTTCGGTTAATATAAGTTTAGAATTATTCTTTTTATTATTTTTCATTTATGTGCTATGTGTTTCTATGTTATGAATAAAAATGTTTGTGCTGAAAAAGCGTAGAAAAAGAGAAACAATAATGCATGCACATGTGTTTTTTGGTTAAATTTATACCAACTTAATTAATTATAAAAACACTTATACCTATAATATCACCGTTCTAATATTGTGGGAATAATACGATGATAAATTGATAATAAATCATAGGTCATGAAATGGTAATAATACTGGTAAAAGAAATCACACACACCCTACAAACCAATTTAGATTTTCTTCCTTTTATGCAATAACATCCTCTTGGTCAATCAACAAAAGAAAATAGCTGAAGTTATTCCAAGAACCTTTAGCTTGGTGAATTTGCGTTTTTTTTGTCATTTGAAGCACTTTTCAAACGGATATGGTGTAAATCTTTTCACATAGCATTGAAGCCCACCTCCATTATTGTTCATCACATACAATTGTAAGATCACAATAATTAAGTTGCATATAACTTATACAAACAAAACGTTTTAGCGTTTAGAAGAGAGATAGAGACGAAAGATTGATAATAAGAGACAGATACTGAAATAAGAATGAAGTTCTGATTTAATTTCTACATAAGATAAAGTTGAAATTAATTAATTGAAATTGAAGTATTTTAGGTATAAAATGTTATTAAAGTTTTTAATTTCGGTTCCCAAAAATTTCAGTTCCTGTGTCTCCGTTTCTTTGAGGTATTGAAATACTAAAATTTTGAAGACAAAGAATAAAATTTTAATACTGATCTTTAAATCACCAAACATGATACTAAATTTCAATCTCTCAATCTCTATCACAATATCTCACAACAAACGCTACCTTAGTGACATGAATCTTTCTTCAAATGACTGAATTTGAACCGTTTAAATTGTGCCTTGTTTTGCACCCAATAAGACCTTGCATATTGAAGGTAACAGAGGAATAATCCATTGAATCAAGATGGCTAGCAGCTATCTTTCACAATCTTATAGTCTATGCAGCTTCTTTTCATGATCTTTATTATCATTATATTTTGGACCACACCAATATAGGCTTGGAGGTGTTTGAATTTGGAAAGGAAAAAGGATGAAACATATTTTGGTTCCACCTATGTAAGGCTATTCTTGGAATTTCCATATACAAAGATCTATTCTCAAACAAACTAATGAAAAAATAAATATGAAAAAAAAAAGGCAAAGGCATGTAGCTAGACAACAAATACTTTTTAGTACACTGTCAAACTTGTATAATTTATAAATGAAAAATACTCAATATTTTAATATTTTATAAAATTTGACACCATTTTCTTTCTTTCTTTCTTTTTTGAGAAATATTTTGGTGAATATTTTTCTGGCTTGGTTAAATGAACTCTTTGATGAAGCAAAGTCCCATCCATGAACATTGAGATCTCATGCCTTACGTTATATAGTACAAATGTTGGGGTCTATATATTCTATAGTCTACATAGTATTAGGATCACTTCCCAAATTTTGATTTCTTTTGGTACAATTTTCTTCACATTAATTTCTATCAATTATTAGTATTGTCTTGTTTCTGATCTTTGGGTTACCAGATAGTTTTGCCCACTTTGCAAGGTACAATTCTTATTTTAGTGATAATAGTGACTAGTGGGGGCATGGTTTCGGTGGTATTGTTGCTTATACTTATAGTACCTCTGATCTCATTTTTTTTTTTTATTTTACTTGATATTGATTATTGTCATTTAGGTCCGTCATTATATATATATATATATATATATATATATATATATATATATATATATATATTAATGAATAATTTAGATATATATAAAAATATTATTAATATAATATTTTTATAATTTAAATATAAATACGATATTTTAAGAGTATTTTTATATATATTTTTATTAAGATAGAAAATTATGCATAATTTTCTATTCATAATTTTCTATCCTAATAAAGATATACATAAAAATATTCTTAGAATGCTGTATTTATATTTAAATTATAAAAATATTATTAATATAATATTTTTATGTATATTTAAATTATTCATTAATAATATATATATATACTAAATATGATAACAAATTAATTAAATATAATAATGATAATTCTTTGATCAAAAAGTAAAACTAATTAAAGTAAATACTATCCAACTCTCTCTAAATTAAAACATAAGTTATCCTAAGTATTATTTTCACCAATTCGTATATACAATATCACAGTTTTCGCTCAAATCTGTTGACCATTGCTAACATGTAGTACTCATGAAGCTACTTAATTAGTTAATTAATTGTGAATTGTAATAACATAGGGTTCCTAATACAAATAAGATTGGAAGAAGTTTGCAAATGAAGATTTGCCAGAAGAGCATTACCATTTTTCAGGTCAAGTCTTTTTCGATAGAATCAGAATGCATATGACAAAATCAGGGGGTCCACGTTATGCATAGTTGTGTATATTGGATTCAACAGAGTGTGAACTCCATTTCTTTATATGGGTAATTAATTAATTAATTAATTAAGAATAACATTTTATAATTATGGTCTTACCTCATTTTTCTCTTTTATTGAGTGTCTTTATAGAGTTTTATATTCTCACCTAATTAGATGTTGTTACTACAATATAATATATAATAAAAAAAAATTACATCGATTTTTTCCCTCAAATTAAATGATGATACACAACCAAAAAATATATATAAAAAAGACAATAAAACTTAACATATAATTATGTGTGTTTAAGTTACATATACTATTCTTGGAACCTAATTGTTGTCCTTTGACCTTGATGGAACAATAATAGGCTTTGGATTCACTTACAATTTTAAATAAAAAATTATCCATATCTTATATAAATGATAAAATATTATAAGCTGCATTAATTTCTGCTGAAAAAAAAATGTCAGAGTCAGGCATCATCTCTTCAGTGCATCACATGCAAGCTTTCTTGCATAACAAATTGGAAGCACATAATTTTATTTCATATTTTTAAGATTTCATAGGAAGAAAACGAATTCAAGTGTTGCAAATTTGTCGGAACCAAAAGATATGGGTCGCACACTTGTTCACTGCTGTTTTCAACTGAGACAGAAACTCAGAAAGAAACCCCATCTCAGTTTTTTTTTTTTCCTTTTAGTTTTTATTTTTTATTTTTATTTTTCTTTTGTCTTTTTCTTACTAAGATGACAAAAATACTATTTAGGGATCACGAAATTATGCTTCCCACCAACCTTATATTTTCAGTATCATCATATTCTAGCAATATTATTTTGTTCATGATCAAATTTTTTAATCTGCCTCTTCTTTTGGAAACAAGCATAATATGTTTAATATTAATATTATTCACCTTTTTTAAAAAAAAAATGGTGTTGTTGGAGTTTAATGATCTAGATTTAAAATAATGTGAAAGGTTCAGTTTGTTAACAATTAAAGTTGAAATCATAAGTTATCATTTTGTTGAAATTTTACCTTGTGTTGAAGGAAATAATTTATGAATTCTCTTTCATTATTACTAACAATTTCATTAATATATAGCCATAAAAATATACTGTAATATAAAATATTTCATGTCCAAGAAAGCCATATAAACATAATTCAATTAATTTTATCAATATAAATGTTAGGAACTAAACTTTTTATATTATTTAAGTCAACATTAATCATTTACTTATTTTTTATTACAGATATTAATTTTCTACTATTTTCTATCCCAGAAAACAATAATACTTTAAGACTAAATATTGGAAAGAATGTTTATAGTGGCAATCAAGTAGGACCACAAGACCTATAACTGCAAACTGCATGCTTAGTAATAATCAGCATTATTGTCAATTTGTCATGCTATTTCTCCTCTAATGATGCAATTAGTGTTACTATTAAGTATTAACTTATAAAAGTTTCAATATGAAAAGACAATAATACCCAAAGTATTAATCAATTCAATATCTTCAAAGAAGGCACACCACCCAATGTTCCAGTCAAAGGGTAATTAACATCAATTAGCATCAAAAGAAAAAAAAAATAAAACACAAACACGCTATTAGGCCATTAGTGATTAGGCCACATTTGATTAACAACGATCAAGAATGATAATTCACTCCAAAAGAACAAACATAAGGTCACATTCAAATTAAATAAATTGCCACCTAGAATTGGTGTGAGACATGATTATGAGTCCTTGTCTAGTACTACGGCTATGTCTCTCTCAAGTTATTATGGAAATAGAAGCTATTTCGTTGCAGGTCATTATCGTCGTTGAAAAATGGTTGCTTAGCCTAGTCATAGCCGTATGGAATAATTGAAGCATATATATATATATATATATATATATATATATATATATATATATATATATATATATATACTAAAATTTCAAATCAAACTATGTAGATGCTCTTTGTACATAAGTATAGATGTCACTCAGGTTGCACACTTTTAATAAGTGATATGCCACATTGTTACTAGAGAATAAATTACAATTGTCTGCCATGAAAAATTAATACAATAAATTTATTTAAAATATTAGACATCTAACAAATTATTGATAAATTAACTTAATTTTAGTTACGCCATTTGAAAACATGATATATTACACGAGTCAACGTCAAATATCATGCCAAATTATGAACAACAACCAGTACAAAATACTAACAATTAAAATGACTTAAAATCTCAGGAACTAAAACGAAACAGCTTGCAAAGTTTAAGTAGATAATTAAATACACAAACTAAGCACATAATTATTATATTAAAATTGTTATTTGTATATTAAAATTAACAATAAAATCAGTCATTATATATATTATTTGATTTATTTTTAAGATATATTTTATATTTTAATATATATTTTATTTTAATAACAAATTAAATGTACAGCCTAGCATGATTAATATTATATTATCAGTAGTATTAAGAAATTAATATATTTTATGATTTATAGTTATTAATTAATTATTATTAATATTTTTAATAATAAAATACTAACTAAATTTTAATAAAAGTATTGAATTTAAGACTTTTTTGATATTATAAAAAAAGTTTTAAATGTATCAGAAACACCAATGTTCCAGATATTTTAATTGTTGATTTTGAATTATAAAAAATTAACGGTTAAAATAACTAAAACAACCGTGTCTAATACACTTAAAATTTTTCCTATATTATATTAAGGAGAAGAAGAATGAGAAGGAAGATGATAAAATGGAGGTTGAGAAGTTGCTTCCATGAAAGAGAGTAGTAGTAAGTAACAGTAATATACATACATACCCGCCATATTTACTTAACTTCATTGCGTGTTGTGTGTCTCTGATTCTTCTACTCTCTGCCAAATGCCAATACGATACATTCAATGCTCTCTTCTAAGCTTAATAACTAACTAACAAACAAAAACGAACAAAAAGAAATTAAGAACTAACCTCATCCTTCTTCTTCTTCTTCTTCACGGTTACCAATGCCGGAGCTAGGGTTTCACCATCACCACCACGAATCAGCAGCCTCATGGATGAGAACAAGAGGAAGAAGCAGAAGCAGAAGGAGTAGCAGCAGCAGCCACACTCCTGCTTCTACCAGATCCACAGCTGCACTTCGCGGTGCCGCCGCCGCCGCTGCTGGTGACAGTACCAGTCCTGACTCCGTTATATTCACGCTCGAATCCAATCTCAGCTTCTTCTCCTCCGCCTCCGCCAGCGTCGAACGCTGCTCCTTCGCTTCCGATGCTCACGACCGTGATTCCCTCGCCTCCGAGCTCTCGCTGGTAAATCCATCATCATCGCCGTTAATTCGTCATGCTACTGCTTTGCATTTATTCCGTCGCAGTTGCAGTTGCGGTTGTGGTTGCCGTTATTTGCAATTTTACTAAAAGCAGAAGATTCGTGAAAGAATAGAGGCTGATGTGGTCACATAAGAAATCTTTAGTTTGAATTGCAATTGTGAAAATCTGCATTGCACAACAATACGGTTAATGCAGCTAGTTGTTATTGAAGTTAGCGCTGCGAGAGATCGTAGTGAAAATTAAAATACAATGAAAAATTGTAGCGGATAAGGTGCAGTTAATTAAAATCTGTGGCGGCGATGCATAGAAAATGCAGTTGAGAAAATCTGCATATGCAACTATGCATTTCACAGTAGAAAAAGGAAGAGAGGAAGAAATCTGTTTTCAAAAAGAATTTGAGCAAAAAAGCAATGCATTTGCAGAGATTTTCTACATTCACAAGCTGTGGCTGCAATTTATAACTATTTTTTTTTTAACTGAGTATTCGAGAGTGGAAGAGGAGTTTTTGAGAGTGATGAATCTGAGAATGTTCTGTTTTCAAATTTGTTGCTGGATCTGTTTTTGCAGCATTTGGCAGGGAACCACGAGAGTGAGTTTCCACAGAGCGAGACCTGGAGCGGTCCAGATCCGGATCCGGATCCGAACAAAGAACTTGCAGATTTGGCGCATAGCAGGAAGCTACAAGCTGTGTTCTGTGGAAAGGGAGAAAAAGCGAAAGGTGAAAAAAATGTTATCACTTATTACGTAATGTGAACTCTTGGATTTTTATTTTGTACTTTGTCGAAAAGATCGGAGAGTTGAAAAAAAGTTCTATTCTTTTTTTTTTTTCCACTTTTTTTCAAAATTAGTACTGTATTGTTGTTATCGCAGTTCAAAAGGGAGACAGTGATGCTGACAGTGATGATGGAAATGAATTATTGGAATTTGATTCTGCTAGAAACTCCTTTTCCCTAGCTCTGAGAGGTACCTATTCTCAGGTCCCAAAATTTGAAATTCCATTTCTTTCTCTCTTTCTTTCTCTTATATGATGTAATTTTTGGAATTTTATGTTCTCATTAAAGAATGCCAGGATAGGAGATCAAGATCTGATGCATTGTACAACAAGCATGATAGGAGAAGGCCTGCTTCATTGGATCTGAACAATGGCATTGCCACGGGATCTTCGCCTCGCCTTGGAGCTGTGAAAAAGAGTTCAGTTTCGTCTAGAAGGTCTGGTTCTGGCACTTTCCCTAGTCCCGGTACACCGAATTATCGGCAAGGTGGTGTTGCAATGCAAAAGGGTTGGTGCTCAGAGAGAGTTCCTTTGCATTCTAGTGCTGCGCGCAAGCAGGTTGGTGCGGCATTGTTGCCTCTCAGCAACGGCAGGACTTTGCCATCCAAGTGGGAAGATGCTGAGAGATGGATTCTGAGTCCTGTTTCAGGAGATGGCATGGGGAGAGTGCTCCCACAGCAGCAGAGGAGGCCCAAGTCAAAAAGTGGTCCACTTGGGCCACCTGGTATTGCATTTTACTCGATGTATTCACCTTCTGTGCCAATGTTTGAAGGCAGGAATGGAGGGAATTTTATTGCAGGTTCGCCGTTTTCTGCTGGTGTCATCTCAGCTGATGGATTAGCTGTCACTTCTGGTGGCCATGCTGGAGTGCTTCCGGGGAGAACGGATCCTTGTATGGCTCGCTCAGTTAGTGTCCATGGATGCTCTGAGATGCAGAGTCAGTCTTCAATGCCTCCCCAAGGTTTATATCCTTTATTCAATCGTCATCTCCTTTTCTATTTTGATGAAATTATTTATAAATATGATTTTGACATGACATAATTTTGTATGCTATCAGTAATATAATACTGTATTGCAATTATGCTCTGCTATACGATTGACTTTTGAGATAGTAATTATAAGAATTTAACAGTTATGTAGCAATCATGATTGCATGAAGCCATGAATGATGAAAATCTTTTTAGACCGAGACACGTGAAAAATAATTTCTTTTAACAAATACATAAATAAACTTATGTTTGAAAATAATTTCACCTATGAATTGCATAGTCAATAAATCCTTTATCTTCAGTGAAAACTCATATTTTATGAATTATATATTGACTGTAAAAGGAGGTGTGGGTGGAAGGTTGGTTTATTTGTTAGAGACACTATTGACATGTTTATGTAGTAGTTGATAATTTTATTCTTGATGAATGATGATCTCTTTGAAGTATAGATGATGTTCTTCTCTAATCATGTAGTTTACTTGTTTTGGCTCTGACTTACAGAGAATTTCGATTGTTTCAAAGATGCTGCCACCAATGTATCTCCGGAAGTTTCAAGGCGAGACATGGCAACACAGATGAGCCCAGAGGGTAGCTCATGCTCCTCTCCTAATATGAGGACTTCTTTCTCGGCCTCCACTCCACCTGTCCTGCCCATAACAGAATTGCAGAGTGTCTCATTCTCAAAAATGGATATCAGGGATGTGCAGGTAGATGAACGCGTTACAATGACAAGGTGGTCCAAGAAACACAGGGCTTTATTTTCTGGCAGAGGATCAGAAAATGTGGACCGCTGGAAAATGAAAGAAACAAGTTCTCAATCTTCATCTTTGGACAGTTCCGAAAGATCAAAGACTGCTTCAAAGTATGATTTTTTGTGTTGTACAACTTTCGTTAAATTTAATTGGTAAATAATAAGACAGGATTATTCTGGACAAATTTTAACTGAAATTAATGGATCACATAGAGAGAGTGCTATTTAGTGTTGTTTTCTCACTGAACTTGACCCCTTTCTTTTACTCATCTCTTAACCATATGTAATGAAATTGTAGTAACTGGTGGTACCAAAGTGTAGATTGTTTCTAAAATGGAAGCCCCTTTTTTGTTGTTTCAGGGCTAAAAGGGAGGAAGCCAAAATCATTGCATGGGAGAACTTGCAAAAGGCAAAAGCTGAGGCAGCAATACGGAAACTAGAGGTTAAGTATATTCTATCTGGGAGAAATTCGAATAACAAATTTCTCTTGAAAATATTTACTATATAGAAGAAAATAACATCATAAAAAAGCGATTATGCGCATAGTAATTTATTGGTCTAAAACTGTAAATAGTAGTCTAATATTCGTCATAAATATTTGCATTAGAAGTTTCATTTTGGAAGTCTTCATCCTAGTCTTAATTCATAGTGCTGAAATATAACCTTCTTTTGGTTATCTGTGTTTGCTTGTACCATTGTGATAGTAGATTAGTCTTAATGCAAGCAGATGAATATATACACGAGCATTATAAGGATCATAATTTTGTGAAACTAATTCATACCTTGGAAAACTTAAGGATTCTTTATATTTGGGGCCAAAAGTTATTACTGCATGATAAATGATGAGAAACCTGGAGGGGAAAAATGATCAAAGCTAATACATATAATTGTTTCGTTATTGTTTGACATTTCAGATGAAGTTGGAAAAGAAGCGAGCATCCTCTATGGATAAGATCATGAACAAACTGAGGGTAGCTCAGAAAAAAGCTCAGGAAATGAGAAGTTCAGTTTCAACCAACCAGCCCCATCAGGTTGTCAGAACTTCGCACAGGGCACTGTTATTTCGTAGAACTGGCCAGATGAGTTCTCTTAGTGGTTGTTTCACATGCCATGCCTTCTAAAGCATCTCGGCCATTCTTATCTGTTCTAGTAAATCTGGGTAATTTTCTCTTTAAACCTTGCCCTGCTTCATAAATAACATCCTTCTAAAAGTCTCTGATTAATTAAGTTGAGAATCTTTAAAACAAATTACAAATGTTCTTGAATTTTAAAAAGTTTGACTACTTGTCAATGTACCTCATTTTTCGGACGAATGACGAGATTCCATTGGCTATTTATGTAGTAAATGCATTTCTGCTCTTCATAGGCTCACTTTTATTGTTCCCTTATCTACTTGCCATGGAAATGTGTTTCTAGTTACACATTTCTTCATGAAAAAGTCTAGGGGGCCAACAACTTTTGTGTTTTCTGGCCAGCACTTAACCATCAAAACAAAAGTGAGTGATCTCCCACTATTAGATGTAATCTCACACCATTAAAAACACTATTGATAGCTAATTGATGGTTACAAAACACCAAAATTGCTGCCTCCTAGCATTCTTCTTTGTTCATTACTTTGCCTTTTGACAAAAGGATATTGATTACATCCATGAACAGGTTTATTACGAATGGATTTGAATGTGCTCCTTGATAATGAGTGAAAAATGTACAAAGATAGCCACGTACGAAGCTGACACTAAATGTGTGTCATGGCGGTTTTGTAATGCATGAATACCATCACCCTCTCTCAAGGGTTCCGAAAATTTCTCAGCCCCTTGTACTCTTACCCTCTGTCAGTTTGGAATCAGTTATTAATACTATAAGTATGTACTTAGTCCAATCCTTTAGAATAAGCTTCTTTTTGTATGTTTTTTTTGGTCATTTCTTCTCCTCACAGGACAGTTTGTGAGAACAATATAATCACCAATGTAATCTATTATCCATCTATAGTAGAACAATATATTAACCACAATGCTCTGCAATTTAGTCATCACTTCCCAAAATCACTAATTCCTTAATTTGTTACTTGTTTGCTATCACAAATTTTCATTTGATATATACAAATGCTGCTACTGTAGAAGAAGTTTTCAAAGTAATGAGTTAAGTGCTGCATTTATTAATGATGTTTATTGGTTTAAATACATAGTATCACAGAGATGATTACAAGAGGATAATAAGGAATTCTTTTACAACAATTTGACCAAATAATAAGAACACATGAAAGATACTGCTAGCTGGATGTGATTATTCTAATCAACGTGGTTTGCTATCTTAAACCTGATCTTAATTCTCTTCCTTTTTTATCTGTCAGTTGATTTCTTGTATTTCTGTCAAAATCAGTAATGCACCACAATTATGTATATTCATATGTATATCTATATTTATATCTATATCTTTATGTATATCTATGATTTCTTGATGCTCAAGAAAGTCATGGCTTTAATCAGTTTTTGAGGTTTCTGAAACGGAAAGATCCTGAATTTCTCGCAATGATCCCAGTCGAGTAACATTGACATAATCTGGGGGAAGATGTGCTGATACTCCTGGAATTATCAATCCAACAAACCTAGCCAGTGTCATCAACCAAGTGTCTTTGTATTCTTTGCCTTTAACCAATGGGAGAAAGAATCCTCTCACAAGCTCCCAAACTGCGTTTAAGATCTTGGGTATGACCCATAATACAGAGAAGTAATTCTTGTTTGGCTCCTCCTCTAGAACCTGGATTCCAATCATAAAAACATAACTTATTTTCACAAACATCTTTTGCAGGGAAAAAGATCCTTTAAAGTGAAGAAAATTATAAAGTGACAAAAGTAAAGAGTTCATTATCATTGAATTTGTAATTTCTATTATGTGTTAGTCTCACTATATTGATTTAAGGGTGATTATATTCTCACTTTCATATTTTATCAAAATTTTCACTCTAGAGGAGCTTAATATGCGGAAATATGATACATCTTCACAGTTCACATAATGCAAGCACTTTTAATTTGAAAATGATAATCAATTCACCATTCAAATTTCATACCTGCCCTTGGTACAAGCTGTTGAAGTATAAGGAAGGACCAAAGTGCTTAAAGAATAGGGTTTTGTCTTCATAAGGGATCCTAGGCACCAAGTCATTGCAATAAACATACCTCCTATATTTCACATCATATTTTCTCATACTCTCTTTCATGAAGTCCCCAAATGCTTGGTCCCCTACCCTTGGCTGCCCAAATGTGTAAACCCCTTCTAACTTGTCCAAAAGCCATGCCTCCTCATGCAAAGTAAGAATTGCAGCAAACAAAATTGCCAATGCCCCTCCCAAACTATGCCCTGTCACTATGAACTTTGCATCCTCATTTGCATGCAACATTGTTTTCAATTCCTCCCTAAGCGTATAGTAAGCATAAATATGATTACTTTTGCTTGTTTGATCTATCTCTTTGGGCCACCCACCATTTTTTTGTAGGCCCAATGCTTTCATGAACCCACTATGGATCTTTCCAACATTGGGAAGCTCATACCATGAGAGATCTACATCTGTTATCCATTGGGCAGAATTAAATGGTTGGGTGCCTCTAAATGCAACCACAATCAAGTTGGGTTTGGTCTTAGTGTCTTGTAATATGATGGCTTTTGTTGACCAAAGTTCTTGGAAATCTAGCACATAAGTATTTGAAATAGTGTCAATGATAATGATGTTTGCCAACTCCCAATAAAAGGAATATATAAAATTAAATATCTAATAAAAAGTATTTTATTTTTTATCCTTTTGTCACATGCCATCACATTTGTACTTGCAATAATTTTTTTTTAAAAGAAAAAAAGTCAGACTTATGTAGAAGTTAGATTTTTTTTTTTTTTATCAAAGATAGGATTAAGACTCGAATCTGCGATCTTTAAGTAAGTACAAAAAAATTATACTATGTAAACTATAGCTCGTTAGTGTGTAGAAGTTAGAACTTAGAACTATACATCTGGAATCGATTAATAATGTTACTATTCTTATTACTTAATTTGTTTAACTAGTTTTCAAATAGGTTGTAAGTATCATAATTATGCATAATCTAGTTGGCACTATAAAAATAAGATACCATCAGAGGTAGTTGACTTGAGGGAGACATCATTGCAGTTTTGGTAACCCCTTGCTCATCCAACTTGAAATTAATTTTTGTGAAAAAAAATATTTTTAATTTTCATATGACTTGAAAGGGTCATAGAAATTTCAACTTTTATCTTTAACACAAAAACGTGCTAGCTAGACCTAATCATAATGTGACAAATCAAAGGAGGCCGGGTAGATTCATGTATCAAATAAATAAACAAAAATAATATAAAAACAAGGAGGGAGTAGATTCCACGAAACAATGTTTTGAAAAAGGAAAACTCTAGGGGGTCAGCAGTTTTGTTGAATTTTGGCCAGCATGTAACCAGTAGAGAAAGGTGAGTCATTGGATGAAATTTCACACCAATCTCACACCATTAGATCATAATTGATGGTTATTTGATGGCTACCAATCACAAAAGTTGCTGGCCCCCTAGCATTGCTCTTTGAAAAACTATGAAGTTTTGTTCTTGTAAGTACGTTAACCTTTTTTTCAGTAGTGTCTTCATCTAAAGGTTAGACCTATCATAAAATAAATTCTTAACTTAGTATATCATATTTACGTCTCTTATTATTCTCTTACCCACTTACTTCTAAAGTAATTAACCAATAAAAAAATATATATTAAAAAGAAGGTAAAAATTCAGGTGAAGTCGACTTCACGTAAAGTTGATACCTAAGAGTCGTTAGATGAAGATTTAGTCAAATCAGCCAAATCATTTAACGATTCTCATATATCAACTTCATGTAAAGTCAACTGCACCTGAGTTTCCACCTACAAAGAAACCATATCCAAAATAGGTGCATCAATACACGTGCTGAGTGCTGTCATTTTTTCACATGATTGATGCCACTTACTAGATTAGATTAGTTAGATATGATAGCTATAAAATTCGTATCTTGGAAGCAAAACTTCGTATCTTTCGTTTGTTATTTAAATAATAATAATAAGAAGAAGAAAAAAAAAACTCGTATCTTCTAAGCAAAAAGTATTCCCAAGAGATGATTCTCACTTACCGTTCCAGAAACTGTATAACCCCCAAAACTTCATCTGCAATTATTTTATAAGAGGGAGACAAAAACAAAGGTCAAATAGAAGATTAGACATCAAATTTATCCTTCAAAAGAGTAATTGATAAAAATTGTTATAAATGTTCGTACCAATATATATTATAGACAACAAAAAATAGTTGATATTACATAGTTTCTTAATAAATTTGAAGTTATTGTCATCTTTTAATCCTAAAGTGACTCTTCTGTCATTAGTTGAGAGTGAGAAATAAGAAAAAGAGGATATGTTGTTTAAGAACTTAAAAAAATTGTAACAATGTAAATGAAAATGTTATATGCATTATATCTGTGTATATTTTTTGCTTTTTAATATTAAAAGTGATTAATAAAAAGTAAAAAAATAAAAAATAAAATATTTGTCTTTTGTAATACAATAAGACAATAAATAATTAAAGAAACTTACATGCCAATGATTTCTAATTGCGTTTCCAACGTATTCTTCATTCTCGTAGGAGAACTTTGAAGCCATCATAGATAACAAAGCTTTGTACTTTGCATCATCGTTCTTATCTTGAATGCTTTTGTCTAAGTCAACTCGGTAGTCAAGGAACCCTGCCACGGACATGAACGTTGCTGATGATGCATCTGGTGTTATCACCTTTCCTGCACCACAGCCTCTCTTTAATACTAGAAACAAAAATTCATAGCAAATACGAATTTGACAAATAAAAGATATTATATTTAGAGACACAAAATATATTCTAACATAAAAGATATATAAATATTAATAAGAGACATAATTTATTTTTTATTTTTTTATTATTTTTGTTAATTTTTTATAATTATATTTTTTTATCAAAATTTTAAATAAAAAAATAAGAATAAATTAGATTTTATAATTTGTTTTAATTTATCAATAAATAAAATATAAAAATACTAATTTTTGTATCTCTATTCTTTGTGTCTTGTCTTATATTATAAATGCAAAAACTATCACATTTGTATATAAACCATGTATTAGATGTATCTGAAAAAACATTAAATTAATATTAAAATATGTAAAATTATATATATATAGAGGTTAATCTAGTAATTTTTTACGTGTATAAAATTTTTGAAATCCTATATATGAAGATTTGACCATTTTTTTTGTTTCCTCTCGCCTAATAATCAGATAATCACAATTTTAGTATCTTATTAACTTTGTGAATTATTAATTAGCATATATAGAATCCATTGTATTGTACTCCAGCAAATTTAATCAATTTTAACTTTTGCTTTTTAGGTACCTAACGGCGACCCAATTCAGAGAACAACGATATTACAGAGTTTTAAACTTTTAATTCATCTTTTAATATATATGTCATTTTTTTAACATAAGTTTTTTTTAAAAGAAATAGAGAAAGATCGCATCTTGTTTTAAGTTTTAACAACGAAAGAGTATATGAATTCCATAGGAGAGTAATACTGATTCTACGAGGAATAAGGAGTTTTTAGGTGTAAATAATTCAGCATATATAATGATCAATCTCTTGATGGCAATGTAGAATGGGAGGAAGAAATTAAAAAGAGTATTGTTATTAATTTGTCTACTATTATTCTAGTTTTTAACTTTTTGTGTTTATGTTGTTATTATTAGGTTGCCAGAATTTGCTTATGTATGTTAGGCACATCATGCTTGGAGCTTTTACCCTTTGTGGTCGATATAGTATTACCAATACAAAAAAGTGTATCGTTGTTTTGCATAAAAATGAATTGAGAATTTTCATGTGACGACTATCTATCTATCTATCTATCATATATATATAGGGAAATTCTATGGTGGCATAGAAAGTAGTGGCTAAGAATGGCCAAGAGTTGACTAGCCTATCAAAAGAGGACAAGTGATGATACAATGAATTGAAGGTGAATCTACAACAGTCTAGCTTTATGCAAGTCTACCATGCTCCATATGCTTCCAAATTTTCCAAAATGCCTCCTAAGTGGTTCGAACCCTTACCCTAAGGTTACAAGAAAGATAGTTTACCACTAGACTAAGATGCTTCTTATTAGTGTGTGTGTATATATATATATATATATATATATATATATATATAAAACAATATTTTATTTTACTTATATTCAACTTATTTTAATTTTAAAGTCACCCATTTTAAAATTAATTATATTTTATTTAACTATAAATTTTATTAAATATATACAAATTAAAAAGATAAACAAAAAAATTTATTAACCACAATTCATTTTTTTTCTTTTATAATTATATGATATCTATATTTTATATTTTAATATATATTTTATATTAATAAATAATTTTAGTATATACTTAATATAATTGTTTAAAATAATATAATTTTAATTTTTCTTTTTATAAATTAGAATTCGAATTTTTTATTTCAATAAAATTTTTATGCTTTTGAAAGTGCATCTTCTAAAACATATTTTTCTACTATATAATCTCCTGATTGGTTGTGTATTTTAACACACACAAAAAAAAGAATGACTAACTTTGTATCGAGAAGGATGATCATCCAAGAGCCCTTCCAATATTATATTGTGTTTCGTGGAAGAGTCATAATTTAAAAATGATTTTTTATTTATTAGAATTAAATTATAAATTTTTTTTAAATAGATTTTTTTTTTCCACAAAAGATAGCTAATTTTAGTAAATGGAGAAGAAGTTTTGTTTCACAAATTTATAATCATTTATATTGGACCAGTATTAGGAAAAGAAAAAATAGAAACTATAATAATTTATTAAAGTTTGTCCACTTACTTGTAAGGTCCAAACATAAAAAATATTTTTTGGGCAACGTAATTACAAGTCTACCTTGCATTACAAGAACACAAAGAACAAAATTTAAAGACTCAAAGAACTCAAGAACATGAAAATGACCAAACTTAAAATTTTTAGAAAACCAAATTTTTTTTTCGAAAATCAAAAGAAATCCACATCAGCTTAATGGACGTCAGAACTGAACCGGTGTAAGGTTATTGGGTCATTGGTTCAATCAGTGAGTCACTGGTCGAACCGAAACAATTATATAAAATTTAATTATTTTTTTATTATAAGTACTTTTATTTTAATTTTATAAAAATAATTATCATTTTCAAATTTTAATACTTTATTAATTAGTTTATATTTATTGTATTATTATATTATTATAGGTGAAAACTCACGTACAGTTGTTTTCATGTGAAGTTGATATTTAAGAACCGTTAGATGATTTGACAAATTTGATTACATATCATCTAAAATTTTTCAACTATTAATTTCATATGAAAACAATTGTATGTGAGTCTTTACCTATTATTATATACTACAAGTATTTATTAAAAAAATAATATTAATAGATATCATATAATTATAAAAGAAAAAAATAAATTGTGATTAATAAAATTTTTTGTTTATCTTTTTAATTTGTATATATTTAAAAAAAATTTATAGTTAAATAAATATAATTAATTTTAAAATGGGTGACTTTAAAATTAAAATAAATTGAATATAATAAAATACAATATTGTTATATATATATATATATATATATTATAATTTGTATATATACTAATAAGAAGCATCTTAGTCTAGTGGTAAATTTGGAAGCATATAGAGCATGGTAGACTTGCAGAAAGCTAGATTGTTTTAGATTCACCTTCAATCCATTGTATCATCACTTATCCTCTTTTGATAGGCTAGTCAACTCTTGGCCATTCTTAGCCACTACTTTCTATGCCACCATAGAACTTCCCATATATATATATATATATATATATATATATATATATATAATAAAAATATATATATATATATATATATATATATATATATATATATACTCAATGTTACCTAATTTTTACCAAAAATCAAACCTACTCAAACTCTTTCTTTTTCTTACCAATTCATTGGAAGAAAATTAATTATACAAATAAAGTTTTAGCTTCCTATGAAATAATCAAACAAATTAATTATTGTTCATAGTTCATACATAAATTAGTAAAAAATATAACATAGCTAGTAATAAATTTGGTATACAATAGCGGTTAGAAATATAATTATTCATGTTGTCTTTTTCTATTAACCTTTTATATATATATATATATATATATATATATATATATATATATATATATATATGCAAAAATCAAACAAATTTAAAAGAAGTTCTTATTTAAGAAAGAATATAAGAGATATAATAATTTATATTACTTTTTCTTATTAACTTAAAAGAAGTGATATCATGATAATAATATGATGATGTTAATTAATTTTTATTTTTATTTTTTGTTTTCTATGAAATTCTTTAGTCCAGCAAAATAAAAACTAATTTATCATAAATTTAAGCTCTATTTAAAAGTTTGTTATTGATCAATCAATTATCACATACACATGAAATTTGAATACCCACACCTACTTAAGTCGACTAGTGAGAGATCCATCCAAGTTGGTTATGATGAACATAAACACAAAACCGGCAAAAATGGTTGTGAAGAAGTAACAGTGAACGAACCTTTTAGTTTGTTTTTGAAGAGCCCTAAAAATCCTCCATTGCTTGAAAGTGTATTGAGCCACAACTCCAAGTTGCCTCCTACCATTTTCATGGTGTTCCCTGAAGTGAATAGAAGCTTTTGCGCGACAATGGAGGTGAAGAGGAGCCATCTTTGCCGGAATTCCTCTGCTTTAATGTCCACCGGACATTCGATGAAACTCCGGTTTTGGAGTTTAGAAGAAAAAAGGAGTCTCAGAAGATCAAGAAGAGTTGCCTCTTGAGGGTTCAGTAAGAGGTAAGTGCCACCAAATAGTTCCTTGCAAGACATAGCTTCAACAACAATAACAAGAAGCTCGTGATAGCTTTAAGGATATGTGTATGCGTCAAGCAAAACCTTCTATCACAAGTATATGGAAAATAATGCAACTAACTCATCAAATATATATATATATATATATATATCCTCTCTCCATATATATAACATTTAAAAGATTAAATCCATGTTGGTTACTTGGTCATAGTAATTAAATTTAATATAATATTTTTATGTGACTAAGATATCGTTAAAAATTAGGATAAACTAAAAAAAATTGCACTCGAATAATTTTGTCGTTGACAAAAATGTACTTAAATTTTGTTATCAACAAAAATACTCTCAAATAATTTAAAAATGCGACAAAAATATCCAACATTAAATGTATATTCTCAAAAAATGCTTAGAGATTGAATTTTGATGTGATTTTTTGCAAGCATGATTAAAAAAATTAGATGTTTTATCCTTAAAATTTAGTAATTTTTTGCTAAATATATATTTTTTCGTGATTTTTTTGTCAACAACTAATAATACTTTAAAAAAAAGTACAAAAAAAATATATAGTTAACAAAAAATCACAAAATTTTAAAAATAAAAATATCTCAATTTTTTAATCATGTTTGAAAAAAAATACATCAAAATTCAACCTCTAAAATATTTTTTAAGAAATATATATTTAATATTGAATATTTTTGTTGCATTTTAAATTATTTGAGGATATTTTAGTCAATAACAAAATTTAGATGCATTTTTATTAATAACAAAATTATTTAGTATAATACGTATTTATATCTTAATTATTATTTTTTTATAAAGACATATTTACGTGAGTAATAATTAAATTTAAATATTTTAAGTGAGCCAAAAAACAAGTTTTAATCTTAATATTCCTTTGACTAGAGATGAAATAGAAAGGAAATAAGCAATAATTATTTCTCAAGATTTAAAAAATAAGTTCATCATTCACTATCTTTTAAAATAGTTTCAAATTATTAATTTTCAGACAAAAAAATTAATGCTATCAAATACTTAATTATATAGTTTATTGTTTTTTTAAAAAAAATAAATTAAGATAATGTTGTTTATCATGCATTAATTATTGCTAGGGTCATGTGTGACCTTGAATAAAATAATATATAGATAATGCTTGATGATCTAGCTTGCGAAGGGATCATGTTGTGTTTGTATTAGATAATTAATGCTTAATCTAATAATGTATTTTACTCTTATTAACAATATTTCATTTCCATATTATAAGGTTTTGATAATAATTGGTTGTTGGAGACCAAAGAAGCCTTAAAAGAAACCAAATGACGAAAATGACACAAGGGGCTAGTTGTCTCTTTGCTAGTCATTGGTCAATTTGCACATTTTAGTAATGTGCATCCATACGCAATCTTGCAATGTCATTACATAATTTTACCTTTTCAAAAATCAAAGCTTCTTGGAGATCAAAAATTTGGGGCAGTAGCTTTCTAATTATTATACAATATTCCTAATCTAGATGCTAACTTGTTACTAAGGAATTCATTAATTTAATCCACAATTCATTCTTTCTGCTGCCAAGTTAAGAGAAGAGTAGGGTTTTTATTTTTTATTTTTTTAATATTTTTTAATCTAGGCAGATCGAATTTGTCGTTAATTAATATATTGCTATATGTATAAGACGATATTCGAATCTTCAATACTTATTTAAACAAACAAATGAGATAATTACTCAACCAACCCAAATTAGCTATAGAATTTTTATTTATTAATATACATTTTAGCTTTTTTCTTACTTTAAGCTTTTTTATTGTTCTTACGTGATTTTTAAGATTGAGTTATATTTTTCTTGAGAAACAACATTTTATATATATATATATATATATATATATATATATATATATTATTTTTTTTTGCCAAAGTGATGTAATATTATTTTCATCTTGTATAAGAGTTGGTTACCTTGTCTTATTCTAAAATGGAGAAATGAATATTCTTTACTCAATTAACTTATTATATTTAATAAGTTACATTTCTTTAATTTTGATTTTTTTTATCATTTTTTATTGGCAACTAAGATATTTTTTTTTAGTGATTGAGGATAAAACACAACTAATAAAAAAAGAAAATAAAATTCTAAGAGATTGTTAAGATAATACTGTCGAATATTATTCTTAAACTCCTTTGAAAGCATCAGAAGTTTCACTTGTTGAGAATAAGACCTCAACACAATCTTTATCATGATGTCCACCACTGTGTTTGTCTTTCTCAAAATCAAGTAAAGATCAGCACGTCATTTTCAAGTTATGATACCTCTGATTTTAAGCACCAAAAGGTATGCAAATTTCGAATTATCTTGGAAATTGTTAGCAAGATTGAAAGTCTCCACACAGTCCGTTTTACAAATCACATCTCTTTGTCCGAAACTTCATGCTAAAAGATATTCTCTCCAAATAGCAAACAATTCTCCATGTAAAATATTATTGCTCTTAATTGTTCTCAAGCAATCTCTTTGCGGATTTTTATTCCAATCTCTACTAACACATGCAAAACCAATATGATCACCAAATTAATCTTAAAAGTACTTATTAATAGAGAAGTTCATGAACCGCTAATTATATAAAGAATAGACACTCGTTGCTATTTAAAAACATTCCGAAAAATAAGAGTAGACTAAAAAAAATCTAAAAAAATATTCTTTATTATAGAACAATAACTAATTCTTAAAATCCAAAGAATAATATAAAATTTCTAAAAACGGCCAAACTAATTGAGCTTACAGATAATTTTTTTTTCTCAAACAATTAGAGCAACTATTTGAGGGCGACATGCCTCTCTTAAAACGAAAAATACGAGTGGACAGTGCCACTCAAAAATAAAACCAAGCTAAAAGTTTGATCTTTTTCGAAAGAGGCAACTAAGATATGTATGATGATATATATAACTATATATTGATTATTTAATATTATTATTTTTAGAGTAAATAACTTGAACGCCAGTCATACACTCTGACCGGGCCTTAGTTTAGGGAATTATTTTTGAAAAAAATAATTGTTGTTATTTTAATAAATTGTGTGTGTGTGTTTTTATATATATATATATATATATATATATATATATATTATATATATATATATATATATATATATATATATATATATATATAAAGATTCAAACTTCAACCTGGGACCATGTCACACGTCTAACTTACAAAAGCGTGTCTAATAATGAAAAATATAAATTAATTAATAAGTAACTCATTATCATATATTCTAAAATAATATGTCAATTAGTTCTTCAAGAAATTTTTAATAAAACGTTTTAGTTTTTAATAAATTTTATAGCTTTCACTTGTTAAATAAAAATTTTTAAAACTCATTTAATAATTTAAATTTGTTAATACTCCCCAATAATATCAAATACAAAGTTTCTTAAGAACTAAATAGATTTGAGATAGGGAAAAGGATATTCATCTTTAATTTCTTTAGAAAATAAAAAATTCAGTCAAAAACGAAACTAAAGTTTAAAAATTTTGAATACCTAGAAGATTATTATATATGCTAAGAATACTTGCATCTAGGGGTAGCAACGGGGCGGATAGAGGCGGATTTTTGTTCTACCCGATCCCGTCCCGCCGTACAACAACTTGTATAGAGCTCGCACCGCTTCTACCTGTCGGTAGTAAAACGTTGAATCCTAACCTGTCCTTGCGGGTACCCGTCCCGCCCCTATAATTATTAAAATCCAATAAATAAAATTAAATTTCAAAATTTATATAACTATCATCACATACATGACATAAATTAAATTAAAAATTTAAATATGTTACAATATTATTAATCATTTACTAATTTTTTTTTTGAAAACAAACAGCTCAACACAATAGAAGTGGAGCAACCAAGTCGGCCAAACTAATTTACTAATTATTTTACATATATTATACATATTATATATTAAAATTATATATATTATATATATAGCGGGGCGGATATTACCTAAACCCGACCTCGCCCCGCCGCTCCTAAGAACCCGCTCCGAGCGATAGGGGCGGAGTGGGTACCCGCGAGTTCGGATAATATTGTCATCCCTACTCGCATCCACTGTGCTAATAGTTATCCAACTGAATTAAACAAAAAAAAGGTCCTCCATTGAAGTAGTCAACCAATGTAATTATGTATTGTTTTCAATTATTTTTTATCACTAGTCATTTTCGTCGAAGATTCGAGTCTCTATTAATAATGGAATTAATTAATTGAATAATGAAAGCAAGGAAGATAACAACGCATTAGAAAAAGCATGAAATGATTGATAAAATTGTGGATTACACTCGGAGGTTATTTTGATCTAACACCTAGAAAGTTAGAATTTGGATCATGCATGTTTGGTAAAATAGCATAAGTAGTTAAATAAACAAATTATTTTTTTTTTCAAAAAATATGTAATATATTGTCTTCAACTATTTTATTAACAAAGTCGTCTTTTTCCTTTTTTATTGGAAAGTTGGTCAATATTTTACAAAATGTTTCAAAAACCTCTTTAAAAATAAAGTACTAGTATTAATAATAAATATATTGTGCAATATTATCAAATATTAAAACAAGAACAAAAGGTTTAATTAATTTGAACCTACAAACAACATAATAATACTACTATGGGCCTATGGAAAAGTGGGTCAATCATTTGAAATTTGGATTCTGTAGCTGCAGTTTGTTTTGAAGAGGCCCAAAGAAAACGTAGATAGAGGTAGTCATTGAAGCCCAATGCCCACAAAATGGCAAGAAATTAAAGCGACAAATGCAAATATGACAAAAAAAAATGCAAATATCTCTTAGGTAGCGTTTGTTTTGAGGTATTGAGACTGAGACTCAGTATTGTGTTTGTTGGTTCAGAGACTGGTACTAAAATTTCTGTTTCTGTCTCCAAAATTTCTGTATTTCAGTACCTCTAAAAAGTAGAGACACAGGGGACTGAAATTTTTAGAGATAGAGACTAAAACTTTAATAACATTTTATACCTAAAATACTTTCATTTCAATTAATTAATTCCAATTTTACCCTTTGTGCAAATTAAATTAAAGTTTCATTCTTATTTTAATTCTTGTCTCCTATTTTGCAGCAAACAGAATATTGAGATTTATTTCAATCTCTGTCTCTTAGTCTCTGTCTCTCAGTCTCAGTCTTTTTGTCTCTGTCTCTCCACCAAACGCTACCTTAATGCATTGTTTTGTTTACTGTTTACTGTTAACAACCATAAATCATCCCTTTCTTACCCCAAAAAATTTTTTTTTGTAATCGGTTTAGGTCTAATTTGAGTAAACAGCTTAATTAAGTTATTTTTGAAAAAATAGCTTAAATAATAAATGATTATATTAAAAGTAGTTTATAAATAAGTTATTTTGTGTTTGAATTTTTAGTTCTAAAAGTATTTATTTTATAAAAATGTGATAAAAAGTAGTAGTATTATGAGAAAAATCATTTTTTTTTAACTTCTCTATAAGCTCCTAAATAACTTCTTAAAAAGTTACAATTTAATTTTTAAAATTACACCAAATATTAATACTACTACTTTTTATAAGTTAAAAACTCAAAAAAATTACTTTCGAAACTACTCAAACGGCCCTTAATAATGTTGTGGAAACATCTTTTGTGACCGATTGGACTATTTAGCAAACTGTCAATATCTCCAAAAAAACTCCAAAGCAACTTGCCAACTTTACTCACTTGACCCATTACATAAACACAGTGAAAATGCCAACTAAATTAGGTTATGAAATTTGTTTGGATCAATTAAATGAGATTTGACTCTTCTAAAATTATTTAGTCATTTAAAAAAATAAATTAATTTACATCATTAATTACTCTTAAATAAAGATAATAAAATTCATAAATAATAAATATTATAAATTTATAAATATTAAAATATTATTTTATTATTTTACTAATATTGTCACTTTAAAATATTTTTTTAATTAAGTCAATTTAAACAGTATTCTAGCCATTTAAAATAATATTACACTAAATAATTAAAATATTTATTAGAAATATAATTTGAATGGATCAACTTTGATATTTTTTTTAAGTTTCTATAGATGTGTGAGAGAGAAAAAAAATTGTAAAAAAGATAAATTTAAATTTACAGTTACGAATAATTCTCTTTATATATATGTAGATAATGTTTTTCTATATTTCTAATTATTTAACTTCTTTTGCTATTTAATTGTAAAGTTAAAACTTTATTATATTTATAGTAGATATTTGTTTGACGAAAAAAAAAATAAATCCAAAACTAAATTAAATTAAATTAAATTTTAATAATAAAAATAAATAATATATAATATTATCTCAATTGAATCTTAAGAAAAATTACTAACTATTAATAATTTTGTTTATATTTAAAAATTTAAATTAAATTTTAGATAATTAAATAATTGAATTATTATTATTATAATATAAATTTATATATAACTTTTTTTCATTGTATTAATATTTAATAATATAAATTTTATCGTACATAAATAAAAAATTTTAAGCATAGGAATAAATAGGCTCAATTTTATGGTTATAGAAGTCTTGTGTGTGATCTACTCGGATATGGATTTATGGGGTATAAGACAAATCTATGAGACAGTTTTTTGTGAGTGCCAAGTAGAAGAACTCAGACCATGCAAGTTGTTTGATTTAAAAATTTTGCTGAACAAATCGGATGGTCCGATTTGGAGCTGGAAAAATTTGAATTTCGGAAGGTGGAAATCGGACCCTCTGTGTTCTTTGTAGGTGGTAATTTTTATATGAATGGGAACATCAAATTGAAGGGTACAATTTGATTATTTTATATTTTTTTTGAATAAAGTTAAGCTAATCGAGGAGTCCGATTTGCTTGTAGAGGCATATATAAAAGTGTGTAACTGGTAGAAGAGATCAATGCGCGTCTTCTTCTCCTTCTTCAACGGCTTCTTCTTCTGGTTTCTTCTTTTTGGGTTTCTCTTTTGCTTGGTATGAAACCAAAAGATCTGATAGTCAAGTTTATGTTCTTGTTTAAATGATTGAGATAAATGAGTGACAGAGTTCTTTTAAAAGTGTATTATTTTGGTCAGATTTTGTTACAAACATCTGAAGGAGTAAAATTTGTTTGTAAAAATCCATTAGATGTTATTCCTTTCACAATATCATTTGATGAGCTCAAAGGTGTGATATGTGAGAAGATTGATTCTGAGAGGTCAAAAAAAATATCATGTATTCTATACAGATATCCCATACCGGTGTTTGATGAATTCGTCCAATTTCAAGTCAAATATGTAACGGATGAAGCGAGCATGTAGGAGATGTTTTCAATGTATATTGAAAATCGGGCTCAATTCTCGTTCATCGAGTTGTACGTTGAGTTCGAACAATCTGAGACCGACTGAAATATTGAACAGGAAGATTACAATAGTGACAGTGAAAAAGAGTTCGAAAATAACTACAAAATTGTTGATCCGGATGGAGATGAAGATCAAGGTGACGGAATTATGGCTCCAGATGTGATAGACGTGGCAAATGCTAAAATATTAAAGTCATGCTAAACTTTTTGTTAATTACAAAATTTTGTAATTACCATGTACTAACCTACCAATTAATTAACTCTCATTGTTACAAAATTTGCACAACTATGACAACAACACACATATTACTTGAAACCACACAACTATCATAAATTATTTTACTAAATTCAACTAAAACAAATAATTCTAAGTTCTAAAATTAATTATTAATCCTTAAAATTATTTATAACTATCTATTAATACTAATAACTAATACATATATTCCTAATCAAAATTCTCAACAATATTACAACATTTAGATTAGTTGTTTATTTATTTTCGGTTCAAAAATTTTTTATAATATCCAAAATTATAATTTCTAATATTAATTATTTATTTACTATTATTTAAATATGTTCGGTAGGTCGGGTACCGGACGGTTCGGGTTAAAACCCTGCGGACAACGTTTCGAATAATGGAGGGGCTCGTCTGGTTGTGGTTCCCTGGTCCCGAGTGAGCGAGGTCCCGAGTACTTCGAATGGAGAAGGGGGGTGCCACCTGCAAAGACACTCCGACGCTCTTGTCAGAATATGTGCAGGCGGTGAGGGAAAGGTGTGTCACGTACCTTGGGGGGAGAGCCAGTCTCCCCTTATATATATGTCAGTAGTGGGCCCTTGCAGTGAGCTGGCCCACACCCTCAGAGATGTTGTCTTATGGCTGTGTGCGAACCGTACGGGACGCGTGTCCGGGTCGGGTGGAGGACGCGCCATTGGGCCGGCGAGAGCTCGGGTCGGGCTGACCCGCATGAGCTTTGGGCCAGGCCGTAACAGTGCCCCCGACGCGTCAGCGATGGCCGTGGGGGCCATGGGTGGCGCGTGATGTCTATACTCGTGCGTTGTCGCTGGGTCGGCAGATCGTGGGAGGGACGCGTCTCTTGTGCGCGTGTCCCTTGATCTGCTGTGGCATCTGTTTGCCGTTTCGGTCTCCGCGCTGGGCATTTAATGCTCATAATGACTCGAAAAATCCTGTGTGCAAAGACTATCTTGCCCCTGCTTCTTTTCGCGCTTCTTTGGGGGTGGTTTTTAAACAGTTTTCTCCCTATCCACCTCCCACTTTTATCATTTCTAACTTCTTCTCTCCCTAACATCCAAAGCTTCCTGCGTGAACCCCTTCCTGCTTCAACTCCCAGCCCAGATTTCCTTCATCGTTCCAGGTAATTTTCTGGTTTCTTTCTTTTGATATCCGCGCTATGCTCTGTTGTTTGTGTGATTTATTATTTGCATCTATTGCATGACTGATTTTATTTTGTTGAGAGGTTTTTTCAGTGTTGGGATAGGTGGGTTAGGGAAGGGGTACCATTCCAGGATAGTCTTTTTTGGGTGGTTTGTGAGGTAGGCGTAGGTTTTTGGCCGTGTCTGGTCATGATTGAGTTGAAAAGGTGTGGTTTCTGAGTTTTTTCGGGCTCCCGACCTCTTAGACTAACGGAGTGGTACCCCGCTGTAGGTATGCCTCACGTTGTCTCCCGGGCTTCCGGATCCGCTGCGGCTTATGACCCGTATGCTTGGGTGACTGACGATATAAGGAGTTCGCCCAACCAGATGGACTTGGAGGAGTTGACGGAGTTCCGGCAAGCCGGTTACTTGTGTGGGGGTACTGACGAGGAGGCCAACTATGAGTCCATTGTCCCGCTTCCTCGCGAGCGTATTTATGAGCTCAATTTTCATTCTCCTCGCGTCCCCGATTGGATCTGGTTTTACAAATCCATGTTCACACAAGTCGGTGTTCGGATCCCGTTTTCCGATTTTCAAATGGCGCTGCTGAATCGGATATCCGTCTGTCCGTCTCAACTTCATCCGAGCAGCTGGGCTTCTATCCGCTGCTTCGAGATGGTCTGCGAGTATTTAGAGCTGCCGGCGTCGGTGGACGTCTTTCTTTTTTATTTCAACCTTACCAACCCCTCCAAACAGGGGAAGGCGAGAAAAGGGTTTCTTTCTTTCCGTGCTGCCCAGGGTAGGAAGATTTTTATCCTTTTTGAGGATTCCTACCATGGTTTTAAGGATAAGTATTTTAAGGTTCGTCCCGTCAAGGGTCGCCATCCCTTCTGGTTGTCGTTAGAGGGGGAGCGCCTTATCCAGACTTACTGGAGCTTTGGCGCGGGGTCGAATCCTTTTGTGAAAGTATCGTACAAGAGGTTGTCGGCTGTAGATAAGAATATAGCGAACGTTCTTCTCGCTATCTTTGAAAAGAATCCTGTGAATCCCCATCTTCTTATGGGTGAACGGGAGGCCGGCCGGAGCTATATTCGTGAGTTACCTTTTTTGTTTGTCTATGTTTCTTTGTCGTTGTTATTCTTCTTTCCAGTTTGACGACTAACGTTCTTGTTCTTTATTCGCAGTGGAAATGTCTGCCACCGTGACCGGTCTCGAGAACCTGATGAAGACCTTTTTTGAGGCTAGTGATGATGAGAATGCCGAAGAAAAGGGGGCCGGCAGGTCGGAGGGTCCGTCAGGGGAAAAGGAGGGCCATGCTTCCCCTGCCCAGGATGCCGAGACGTCGGGAAAGCAGGGCCTAGGGGGTCAAGTTTCCCCTGCCCGTGAGGAGGGACCTGCCGACGGGAAGGCGACCCTCTCCCCCCATCCAGATAGCGACGTGGAGCTTATCCACACTCCCAAAAAGCGAAAGATGTCTTCCAGCCCGGAGGGGGTCCTAACCGTAATGGAAAGGAATTTTGATGCCTCCAAGTTCATTGACTCCCAGTTGATACCCGGGACGGAAGAGCATTTTCATGCAACCGAGCTGTCCGGGCAGGCGAGGTGGATGTATCGCACCTTGCTTCGTGGGGCCGTGATAGCTCGGAAGGCTGAGTTTGAGCTATCTGGGATGGAGGCGCTTCGGAGGAAGCTTGAGTCTTCTGTTAAGGCGAATAATGACTTTAAGGCTCAAGTTGAGCTCCTCCATGGTCAGCTGTCCGAGATGGGGGGAAAGCTTAATGCTGCCGAGGAGAAGTCGTCGTTTATTGCGGAGAGGCTGAAGGCGTCTGATGAGACCGTGGCTCGGCTTCTTGAGCGTGAGATGACCTTAGAAAATCAACTGAACGCCGCTCAGGGTCGAGTTGTCGCTTTGGAAGAGGAGCGGGAGCAGGCCATCTCGGAGGCGAAGGCCGCTAAGGCAGAGGCCGTTGATCTTAAGAAGAAGCTTAAGGTGGCCAAGGAGCAAGGGAAGAATGCCATCTTGATGACCGAAGATGCCCTGAAGGCCCAGCTGAAGATTGCTGCTCCTGATTTCGAGATCTCGTCAATTGGTGTTTTCAAGACTATCCAGGACGAGAAGATTGTCGATATGCCGAGGAAGTGAAGTCTTGTAACTTAGGATATTTTGTAATGTATTTGTCGAACAACTTGTTGATGCTTTGTCGTTTTGTTTGCCTTGAACAATTTTACGTGTTCGTTGCGCATTTTGACGCTTTGTAAGTTATCATCGTTTCATTGCTATGATTTCTTGCTTGTTTCATTATTTTGTCGTGTTGTCATTTTCGTGTTACCGTTTATTCTGGGCGGGCTTATGTCTTGTGCCCGTCTTGCCGTTTTCGTATTTGGTAGCAGTTCGGACCGGTTCGGTCGCGTAGTCGTTGAATTGGTTGAGGCCTATGAGCCGTCTGGCTCCCGGGGTGATCAGTCCCGTGGTGCGTTTTAGATTTTGGTCACGAGGGACAGATATCAAGTAAGAGAGTTTAAACAAAAAAAATTTGAACAAGTAAAAATTACTCGACAGTTGGGTAAGTATTTGACAAGGTAAGTAAACAAGTTGAAATAACATGTGGACGGGGCGAATACTAACTCTCTGGCTAGGCTCTCTGGTCGTTGAGCCGGTGGGTCAGGAGTAGAACCTCTTTAGGTTGCTCGCGTTCCATGTTCTGGGTATTTCCTTGCCGTCTAGTTTTTCGAGTTTGTAAGCGCCCTTGCCGAGTACCTCCCTTACCCTGTAGGGGCCTTCCCAATTTACCGCCAGCTTGCCTTCTCCTGGGGTCGGGACGCCGATGTCGTTGCGTCGTAGGACGAGGTCCCCTTCTTCGAAGTCTTGTTTGAGGACTCGTGCGTTGTAACGCAGGGCTATTCTTTGTTTCAGTGCCGTTTCTGTTAGGTGAGCCATCTCCCTTGTTTCTTCGATCAGGTCTTTCTCAACCGCTTCGCTCATGCCCGCGAGGAGTAGTCGGGGGCTTGGTTCGCCGATTTCGACCGGTATTACCGCGTCGACCCCATAGGTTAGGCGAAAGGGGGTTTCCCCCGTGGCGCTTTGCTCGGTTGTCCGGTAAGACCATAAGACTGAGGGGAGTTCGTCGGCCCAGTTTCCCTTCTTACTGTCTAGGCGCTTCTTTAGCCCAAGAAGGATGACTTTGTTAGCGGCCTCTACCTGCCCGTTTGTTTGGGGGTGTTCTACTGAGGAGAACTTTTGCTTTATCCCCAGGCCAGAGAGGAATTCCATGAACTTTTTGTCGGTGAACTGGGTTCCATTGTCCGAGATAACGACCTCTGGGATGCCGAAACGGGTTATCACCTGCCTCCACATGAACTTCCGGCAGTTGGAGGACGATATGGTGGCTAGTGGTTCAGCCTCTACCCATTTGGTGTAGTAGTCAATAGCTACAATGAGGTATTTGACTTGTCCTGGGCCGACCGGGAAGGGTCCCAGGAGGTCGACTCCCCATTGTGAAAAAGGACGTGTGGTCGTTAGCGAGCTTAGCTCGGAGACTGGTGCTTTGTGAAAGTTGGCGTTTTGTTGACACTTTGTGCATTTTGTGACAAATTCCTTCGAGTCCTTCATCATTGTTGGCCAGTAGTATCCTGCTCGGACGAGCTTCCTTGCTAGGGCTTTGCCCCCGATGTGATGTCCGCAGCACCCTTCGTGGACTTCTCTAAGCACATAGTCCGTTTGGTCGGGGTGCAAACACTTCAATAGGGGCTGGCTGAGTCCCTTTTTGAATAGTTGTCCTTGTATGATTGCGTATCTGGCCGCCTCCCTTCTTAAAGCTTTGGCCGCCTTCTCATCTTCGGGTAACTTGCCGAGTTCCAAGAAGGTGGTAATGGGATCTAGCCATGAGGGGCTCGCCCCCGTCAGGTGGAGGGCGACCGTTGGTTCCTTCACCATGCCCTGGATGAGCGACCGGTTACCCGATCCTGGCTTTGTGCTCGCTAGCTTCGACAAAAGGTCTGCTCGTGTGTTCTTTTCTCTTGGAACGTGCTGGATAATGACCTCCTGGAACTGGCTCATCATTTGCTTAACCTTTTCCAAGTACTTTTGGAGGAGGGGGTCCCGGGCTTGGTAGCTTCCGTTTACCTGCGAGGTGACGACTTGGGAGTCGCTGCATACTTCGACCCTCGTCGCACCGACTTCCTGAGCCAGAACTAGACCGCCTAGGAGAGCCTCATATTCAGCTTGGTTGTTTGACACTGGGAACTCGAACTTGGTCGATTGCTCATAGATGACCCCTGCTGGGCTTTCCAAGATGACCCCTGCTCCTCCGGACGTTTGGTTGGAGGCTCCGTCCACATGAAGCCTCCACCGTGTGCCCGTTTCCTCGGGAGGATCGCCCGTTACTTCCACCAAGAAGTCGGCCATTGCCTGTGCCTTGATTGCATGTCGAGGTTCATACTGTAGGTCATATTGTGAGAGCTCGATGGCCCAGGTCATCATCCTTCCAGCCAAGTCAGGTTTTTGCAGTATTTGCCGAATCGCCTGATCTGTCCTCACAACTATTCGGTGACTCTGGAAGTATTGTCTTAACCTTCGGGAGGATACTAGGAGCGCCAGCGCCAGTCTTTCCAGTTTGTTGTACCTCAGCTCTGGTCCCTGGAGTGCCCTGCTCACGAAGTAGACGGGCTGTTGTGTCCTCGCTTCTTCTGTGACGAGGACCGCGGCAAGCGCTTCCTCGGTTACTGATAGATAGAGGTAGAGTGGTTCTCCGGCTCTGGGTTTCCCGAGGACTGGTGGTGCCGCCAAGATTTGCTTGAAATGGTTGAATGCTTCTTCGCACGCTGGTGTCCATTCGAACGTCATTCCCTTTCTCATTAAGTTGAAGAAAGGTATGGCCTTTGTCGCCGATGCGCCGAGGAAACGGGACAAAGCTGTCAATCTCCCAGCGAGTCTTTGGACGTCTTTGATGCAACCCGGACTCTTCATCTGAAGGATAGCCTGGCATTTTTCGGGATTGGCTTCCACTCCTCTTTGAGTGATCATGAAGCCTAGGAACTTTCCGGCCTCCATGGCGAACGCGCATTTGAGTGGATTAAGCCTCATGCCGTGCTGTCGTAGGGACGAGAAGACATCGTTAAGGTCACTCAGGAGATCGTCAGGTCGGGCGGTTTTTGCGAGTATGTCATCTACGTAAACTTCCACTGTTTTGCCCAGGAGTTCGCTGAATATCTTATTCATCAACCTTTGGTATGTGGCTCCTGCGTTTTTTAGGCCAAATGGCATGACCTTGTAACAATAGATGCCTCCTGGCGTTATGAACGCCGTTTTTTCCTCATCAGGTCGGTGCATCGGTATCTGATTATACCCTGAATAGGCGTCCATGAAACTCAGATATCTGTACCCTGCCGCTGCGTCAACGAGCGTATCAATATTAGGTAGGGGGTAGCAGTCCTTGGGACAAGCCTTGTTGAGGTCAGAGTAGTCTACGCACATTCTCCACCTCCCGTTGTGTTTTTTAACCAGAACCACATTCGACAACCAAGTCGAGTAATCCAGTTCCCGGATGAATCCCGCTTCTAAGAGGCTGGCCGTTTGCTTGGCTACCTCGTCTGCCCTTTCCTGCGACATTTTCCTTCTTCGCTGGGCCACTGGTTTGGCTCCTGCCTTTACGGCCAGGTGGTGTGACATGAGCTGGGGGTCTATTCCTGGCATGTCGGCAGGCGTCCAGGCAAAGAAGTCGGCGTTAGCCCTGATCATTTCCATCAAAGGCTCCTTTATTTCGTGCGGGAGATTCTTGTTTATGAATGTGAACTTATCGTGCTCCTCGCCGACTCTGATCTTCTCCAAGTCTCCTTCTGGCTCTGGTCTGGGTTTGTCGTCTACCCTGGCGTCCAGGTCGGCCAGGAAAACTCCTGACGCTTCCTTTGATTTTTTCCTGAGAGAAAGGCTGGCATGGTCGCAAGCGACTGCCGTTTCCAAGTCGCCCCGGAGGGATCCCACGGATCCGTCATCGGTGATGAACTTCATCACCAGTAGTTTCGTACTGATGGCTGCCCCCAGGTCGTTAATGGTCTTTCTCCCCAGGATGATGTTATAGGCCGTTGAATCTCGTAATATTACAAAGTCAGCCATGATTGTCCTTCGTCTTTGCCCTTGTCCCACAGAGGTCGGGAGTGTGATGATCCCATCTGGCTTTATGAAGTGGTCTCCTAACCCTACCACACCGTGCTGGTGGGTCGTCAGGTCGGAATCTCTCAATCCCAGGGCATCGAAAACGTTTCGGAACATGATGTTTGAGTCTGCCCCCGTGTCTACCAGGATTCGTTTGACGAGGCCGGTTCCGACCCTAGCCGTAATGACCATGGGCGGACTTTCCGGCGCTTCGTCGAACCATTGGTCCTCCGGGCCGAAAGAGATAGGTGGGAGACCCTTAAGACCTCTACTAGGTGGCGCGGAGATCGCTAAGACCTTGGCATCTTTCTTCTGCGCCGATTTCGACCTCGGGGCGGTATTCCTGGCCGTCACCACGGTTACCACCGTGAGACCGTGGTCGTCACCCTCTGGCTCCTGTCATCGTCTTATTGGTCGGGATCTGTCCTCGTTGTCGTTGTCCCGGTTGCGTCTCCTTGGTTCCCTTATAAGGTGGGAGAAGTCGGCGAGTTTGCCTTCCCTGATAGCTTGCTCGAGGGCGTCCTTTAGGTCAAAGCAGTCTTGGGTCTTGTGCCCGTAACCCTTGTGGTACTCGCAGTAGAGGTTCTTGTTTCCTCCTGTCCTGTCCTTCAGTGGTCGGGGCTTCGACAGTATCCCCTTTTCTGCTATCTGTTGGTAAACTTCAGTGATAGAGGCCGTAAGGGGGGTGTAGTTGGTGAACCTCCCAACTCGGGGGAACGGTTTGGATTGTTTGCTCGGACCGCCGTCCCTGGCGTGTTCCTTTGGTCTTTCTCTGGCGTTGAAGTGCCGGGATTGGTTGTAGGCGGGCTGCCGTTTATTGGCAGCCACGACTCGGCTGACTTCCTCGTCGTTAATGTATTCTTTGGCCACGGATTGGATCTCTTGCATCGTCCAGACGGGCTTCGTGGTGAGGTGCTTCCTGAAATCCTCATTCGACAGCCCGTTTGTTAAGCACAAACTTGCCACTGAGTCCGTCAAACCGTCAATTTCCAAGCACTCGTCATTAAAACGGTCCAGGTACTTCCTGGTCGGCTCTCCGGGTCTCTGTGTCACCCCCAGCAAATTGATTGGGTGTTTGGCTTTGACAATCCTAGTTGTGAACTGAGCCAAGAAGGCGCTGCTGATGTCGATAAATTGGGTCACCGAGCCTTGCGGGAGGTTGTTAAACCACCGTATTGCCGGGCCCGCTAAGGTGACCGGGAAAGCGCGACATCTGACCTCGTCTCCCACCCCTTCTAGGTTCATTCTGGCCTCGAAGGCCGTCAAGTGTTCTAGGGGGTCTTGTGTTCCGTCGTACTTCATGTCTGTCGGTTTGTCAAAATGTTTTGGTAATCGGACCTCGAGTACAGAGCGGTGGAAAGGGGTCGCTCCTATTATGACAGGTCCTCGGGCAGTTCTTCTCAACTCATTGTTCTCGCGATGGGGTTCCTCGTTGCCTCTGTTCGACGCGCGCCGCCTTTCGTGCCGGGCGTAGATAATGGGGTCGCGACTTCTTCTTCTGGGGCGTATCCATTCCTCAGTGCTCTCCGACTCGCATTGGGGGCTCGGCGTGCGCCTCGAACGGCTTCTCGAACGGGAACGGGTGGGGCTCCGCTCTGGGGAGCGTTGGTCGCGCTCTCTCTCTGCTAGCCTGCGCTCTAAGTCTTGCATTCTGTGGCGTAGTTCTTGCATTATCCTGGCGTGGTTGTCACCCGTCCCCCCGAAGGGGCGTCTCTCGTGAGTCTGCGTCGCATCCCTCGTGGGCGACCGTTGCTGCTGCCGGGATTCCGTCGCGACGGCGCCTCCCCCGAGTATGGGAGGCGCTACCTCGGAACCAGTCCCCGTTTGGACCAATACGAAATCCATGAACGTTTGTCGTGGGTTCGTTCCCCACAGACGGCGCCAATGTTCGGTAGGTCGGGTACCGGACGGTTCGGGTTAAAACCCTGCGGACAACGTTTCGAATAATGGAGGGGCTCGTCTGGTCGTGGTTCCCTGGTCCCGAGTGAGCGAGGTCCCGAGTACTTCGAATGGAGAAGGGGGGTGCCACCTGCAAAGACACTCCGACGCTCTTGTCAGAATATGTGCAGGCGGTGAGGGAAAGGTGTGTCACGTACCTTGGGGGGAGAGCCAGTCTCCCCTTATATATATGTCAGTAGTGGGCCCTTGCAGTGAGCTGGCCCACACCCTCAGAGATGTTGTCTTATGGCTGTGTGCGAACCGTACGGGACGCGTGTCCGGGTCGGGTGGAGGACGCGCCATTGGGCCGGCGAGAGCTCGGGTCGGGCTGACCCGCATGAGCTTTGGGCCAGGCCGTAACAAAATATATATTCCTAAATTCTAAAAAATAATAATAATTATTCTGTTTATATTCCTAAATTCATTTTTTAACAACAATAATAATAATTAATTTTCTAACAATGATAATTATAATTAAAAAATATTTAAAAAATCTCAAGATAAACTTACGTATATTTAAAAAACAATAATAATAATAATTCTGTTTTAATTCCTAAATTCAATTTCTAACCACAATAACAATATTTAACTTCCTAACAATAATAATTATAATTAAAATTTTAAAAAAATAAAAAAAAATATTTTTTTAAATAACGATAATCATTCTGTTTACATTTTAAAATTAATTTTCTAACAATAATAATAATTAACTTCCTAACAATAATAATTATAATAAAAAATATTAAAAAATTTAAAAAAAAAACGTTGGTTATAAAAAATAATAGCCATCATTCTATTTACATTTTGAAATTTATTATCTAACAACAATAATAATTAACTTCCTAACAATAATAATTATTATTAAAAATATTAAAAAATTTTCAAAAAAAACTTACAAATGTTGAAAAATAATAATAATCATTTTGCTTATATTCCTAAATTTAATTTCTAACAACCATGATAACAATCAAGTTTCTAACAATAATAACTATAATTATAAAATATTAAAAAATTTAAAAAATACTTACATAATCAAAATGGTTTATATAATGCATAATATGAAGTTGGGGCGATCAACATTTTTAGCGTTGTGTTTTTTTTGGCATTTTAATTTTCCTTTCATCATGCACAATAAGGAACAATGGAGAAATAAAGAAGAAGAAGAGTGGTATGAATTTGAAAGTGATAGTTCGGATAGTAGGTGTGGGTCTTGCATGGATCTATATTGGAATTCAGAGCACCTTTCAAGAAGTAGTCTGCGCGCGACACGTGTTCGAGACTTTACAACTCGGACCGTGCGTTTTGACTAACGCAACTTGGACCGTCTATTTACTTGGAAAGAACTCACATGGTTCGAGTTCTGTGACTCTGACACCACATGGCTGTGAAACAACTGTATTTTCCATATCCGAGTCCAATCTCATTGTAGCTTCCATATTCAAATTAGAAAATGGAATAAATACAATGATATAACGGGGCACTATATAATTTAATATATGCTTATTATTTTTAGAGAAAATTTTGCGATTTTTTTAAGAAATTTTATAATAATACACATTAAACATAGTTTTATCTATATATGTTCTTCAAATAACGATAATTAAAAAGAAATAACTCTTTATTAGTTATTCTAAAAAATAATCATTAAATTTAATTTAGTAGTTATATTTGATGTACTCTTTATATACTCTTATTAAAAAAATTGAATTATAACGATAAATTAAATAACTAATTTCTATTAAGTGTTTAATATTAAAATATATATATATATATATATATATATATATATATATCTTTTATAAAAATAAGAGAAAATTATAACTAATTAGTACGAGATAAGATAATTACTACATAGTAGTATCTCCACAAATCATATTCGTAAATTATATAAATAGTAATAAAATTTTATAATGTACGAATAACTCGTGAATTATTTGATAAATAGTAATACTCTTTATTGGTGTTTTGTAACCATCAATTAGTTATCAATAGTATTTTTAATGGTGTAAAATTATATCTAATAGTGGATAGATCATTCATTTTTATTTTAATTGTTAAGTGCTAGACACAAAATACAAAAGTTGCTGACCTCTAAACTTTTTCTTCACTTTTTATGGAAGTAGCCACCTTATAACAATTGGTTCATCCCCCTGCCGTCCGCACCACCATTCTTCTACCTGGTTCTTTTTTGCTGTGGACCGGTTCAGTTTGGATTGAACCTTGCAAGATGTAACTCTGTTCGAGTCCGCCTAACCATTCCTAAACCATTTTTCTTAGGTTGGTTCGGTAACCAGAATGTGACTTATAGTGGTGATGCTAATAATAGTTCGGTAACTAGAATGTGACTTATAGTGATGATGCTAATAATAGATAGAATATAGTGAGAATAATAGCAATCAAACATTCAAACATCATGTGGTGGACCCGCACTAAATAGAAAAAAAAAATTGCATGCGGTGTTGGGCAAGGTAGGCCGTTTCTGATACGGGTTTGTTACTTTGTTTGATATGGATAGAAATAAGTCTTGAAGCGTGGTGGTGGTGGAAGTGGGAGATGTGATCGATTCACAAAATAGCAAATATGATACCATAAAAACTTAATTAATTGAATTGAATTGGAACAATATCAGAATTCCATACTTTGTGCTTAAGTAGTGTTATACACAAACTTGGCTGAGACACAAGATCGCTGAGAAACAGGAAGGGATCGAATACTTTCCTTGTTCGTTTTCTTCTTTTTAATCCAAAAAGGATGAAAGAAAGAAAGAAAAAAAAAAACAAGCTTCTGGAGAAAACCTAAGCATCCAAAAAGCAACCCTGAATTACCTCACTGGGTCACTCTGTTTTTGTAGATTGTTATAAGAAATTGCAAATAATAAATATCCAGATGACAGTGGTTTCAGTAATACAGTTCATTTAGATAATTAGATATAGGATTCAAACTACGTGGCCTGAATCAGAGGGACCTTGCAGAAAAATAATTAGAAAGACGAACACCGATGAGTACTTTATTATGAATGGATAGAAAATTTGATATTAAACATAATTTTAAGTGGTGAGTTGAAGAAACCTCTGAGCCATGGGATGGTTGGCTTGGGAGAGTTGGTTAGGGTTTAGAATCTCAACAATCTCACCATCAACGAGGAGGCAGACGACGTCAGCAATCCTCTGTATTTGTTTGATGCTGTGAGACACCATAATCATGGTCATGCCACTATTCTTGTTGAGCTTCAACAATGCAGCCTCTATATTCTCCGTGGAAATAGGATCTAAAGCACTCGTTGGCTCATCAAGCAGCAAAACCTCAGGGGAATTAGCAAGAGTTCTGGCCAGCGCAACCCTCTGTGCTTGACCCACTGACAACTCCGCCGCCGACTTCTGAAGGAAGGAAGCGTCCAGGTCCGCTAGCATCAACAGCTTACATACCTCAACATCTGAAAGCTTCTTCCCGCTGAGGCTGGGGCCGTACCTCACGTTGTCGGCTACAGTGCCTTCGAAGAGGGCGGGCAGCTGGAACAGCATGCCGACTTTGCGCCGGAGGGAGAGCACGTCGAGCTGGCAGATGTCTCGAGAGTCGAGGAAGACGGAGGCGGATGGAGGCTCCCAGAGGCGGTTGAGTGCCCTGAGGAGCGTTGACTTGCCGCTGCCACTGGGGCCTATGACTCCCACTATGACGCCCTTTGGGATTTCCAGACTGATGCCCTTCAGTATTGGGACCCCTGCATCCGACACTCTCCGAAGATCGCGTACCTCCATTTTCGGGTGTCCTTCGCCATTCTCCACCTCCAAAAGCTGCTCCTTCCACTCATCTGTAATTCAAAAACACACTCATCAAATCAATGAACAAGTGATCCATCAAATGAAAGTCGATCAAACTTACTTTACCTATCAGAGAAGACATACTTGCTATTTTGTGAATCGATCACATCTCCCACTTCCACCACCACCACGCTTCAAGACCTATTTCTATCCATATCAAACAAAGTAACAAACCTGTACCAGAAACGGCCTACCTTACCCAACACCGCATGCAATTTTTTTTTCTATTTAGTGCGGGTCCACCACATGATGTTTGAATGTTTGATTGCTATTATTCTCACTATATTCTATCTGTTATTAGCATCACCACTACAAGTCACATTCTGGTGACCGAACCATCTTAAAAAAAATGGTTTAGGGATGGTTCGGCTGACTCGGACAGAGTTACATCTTGCAAGGTTCAATCCAAACTGAACCGATCCATACACAACAGTAAAAAAGAACCAGGTAGAAGAATGGTGGTGCGGGATGGCTACTTTCATAAAAAGTGAAGAAAAAGTCTAGGGATCAGCAATTTTTGTGTTTTTTGGCCAATACTTAACTATCAAAACAAAAATGAGTGATCTCTCTACTATTAGATGTAATCTCACACCATTAAAAATACTATTAATGATTAATTGATGAAACACCAAAATAACTCGTGAATTATTTGATAAATAATAATACCCTCTATTGGTTGAAAAAGGTGCGTCATACAATTCCGGTAAAACTTGATAATGCTTCTATTTAGATAATATTGTCTAGGATATTCTGTTTTTTTAATAATAGTAGACATTAATAAAAAAAATCATGGTTTAAAAACAACTCCTTATTAGTTATTCTACAAAAAAAAATTAATCACTAAATTTAGTTTAGTGGTAATATCTTATGTACTTTTTATGTATTCTTACAAAAAAAAATAATTATAATTATAATTAAATAACTAATTTCTATTAAGTGTTTAATATTAAAATAAAATAAATTTTTTAAAAAATAAGATAAAAATTATAAATTAATTAATACAAGATAAGATAATTGTTATGTGGCAATAATATTAAGTATCTCTCCACAAATCATATTTCTAAATTATATAGACAGTAATAAAATTGTATAGTGTTATACAAATAGCTCATAAATTATTTGGATTGAGTTTGACTATAAATATATATACATAATTAATATATTATAAAAATAAAAAAATCAAACAATATAAATTTTAATTACGACTCCATTGAAATTAAGGTGTGTCATGCAGTTCCTCCAAAATATTCGTTTTCTTTGTAATAATAAATATTAGACATTGCTTTATCTACATGTTCTTTAAAAAATTATGGTCTAAATAAAATAAATTCTTTATTAGTTATTCTAAAAAATATCACTAAATTTAATTTGATGGTTATATTTTATGTACTCTTTATGTATTTTTATTAAAAAAAATTAATTATAATTATAAATTAAATAATTAATTTTTATTTCTATAAAAAATATTTAGATAAAAATATAGTTATTGGTGTTTTTTTGTTAAAACCGTAATTGCAAACAAAATTGCAAATTAAAGTTACATTAGAATATTGAATATGTCAAAATTCAACGCTTTTTTTCTTTTATTTTTATTTAGATTAATTATCTTTTTTATATTTAAAAAAATATTTTGGGTCATATGTCACGAAATTAATTATTGCAAGACAAACATGCCAGCTTTACATTATTTTAATTTATATTATCAGTTTATTGTATTATTGATGTTAACTTTGAGTCTTTATCTATCTTTAATAATTCTCTAGAGATCCAAAATATATTTTTTTTCCCTTGCTTTAATTTCCCAGATGTCTCAAGTTATATTTATTTCATTAATACTTTAGAGGAATATACATTAATGAGAAATCATGAATACAGCAACACTACTATAAACAACATGTAACGCAAGTGCCAATAATAATAAATTACATTATCCTTTTTCTTAACTCTAAATTAGATTACTACTACTATTAGTAGAATATAAAGTAAACAACGCAAGAGTCAAGGAAAGTTATGAAATAACCTTGTGAAAATACATGGTCAAACTTTACGGGACACTTTATTACTTGTATTATATATAAGACAATCACTTAAAAAAAAGTGACTATGCTCTCAAAAGAGCAAATTAAAGAGTAGTATTTTTTTTTTTTAAACCCGTGACCTCTTAATTGAGTATGGAGAGTCTATGTCATTTGAGCTATAACTCATTGGCAGAGTAGTATTTAGTTCAACCAGTTATTTTATTTAATTTGAATAAATTTTCCTTTAACACAGGAATACCAACAATTTCGAAGAAAAAAAAGTAAAAAGAAAAAAAAATCATTTATATACTAAATACTCCTAATATTCGTATAAAAATGTACTTTTGCTAATTAACTGTGTATTTAAATTATTTTTAAATTAATAAATAAAAAATATATATTATTAGTTATTAAGAAAATACTAACATTAAAATAATATATGTTACAAAAGATATATACTTAACGAAATTGAAAAAAAAAATCAGAACAAAAAAAAGGAAATAAAATGGCCTAAGACCATAGTTAAAAAAGAATAAGAGAATATTGGAATCCTAAGAGTGGTTAAAAGTGGTAAAAGGCAAAGGTTCTATGGTCACACTAAAGAGAGAAGCATATAGAAAGATGAATTGATAGAAACATTTTAATTGGAAATAACAATTTTTGGTCAGTTTCTCTCTTTACATTTCGCTTTCCATACTCGAATTATATTCACTTCCTTTGTTCTTTTCCTTAAAATTCATGGACACTTACTTTTAATATATAAACAAAGTTCAATGAATTATTCTCTTCCTTTGCAAAATCTTCAACCCCATTTTGAATATCCTAATTATTACCCTATTACCTTACTTCGCTTTCTGTGTATATTCTTTACTTTAGGAAAACACACACACTACTACACTTTTTAATTTTGATATTAAAAAAAAAATATTTTGTAGCATTGTTAGAATATGGTGTATTTAACCAAAATGTGGAAAATATATATCAAATCAACATATTTGTCTTTTAAAATATCTAATAATTTATTAACAATAAAAAAATTATTTAATTTATTTATATTTTAACAAATTTAAATTTGACAAATTAATAAGATTAATTAGTAAATTTAAACTTGATATATTCAAATTTTTATAATAGTCTAAATTTAAATCTATTTTAAAATAGGAGTTACAAGGCAGACTAAGCTAAGCCAAATACAGATGAGACTATAGACTCCTGAGTCCTGACCCACAACCTAACTTATTTCTACTTAACCTCCACATATCTTGGATGCACACCATCCGATTACACATTTGTTACATATTCCAGGTGGATCCAAAATCTATTAAATTTTAATTCGTTTTGGATCTCAGTATTCAAAATGCGATATACTACAGAAAATGATAAATATTCTATATGTTACATTTTTTAGGCCGTTAAAATGGGCTAAATTTATTGGATCGGTCCATTTACTCATTTAAATGAATGAAATTTGTCTTTCGATTAAATTTCGGACTAAACGGTTGAATCCGATTAACAAAAAAAAAATAACGGATTAAACGGGCTAGTCCGTAGACTAAATAGATGGCCCGTTTAACTATTTTTTTTACAAAAAAATAGTATTTTTAGTCGATATTTTTTTGATTCGACTCAAAAATTTAATCTATCAACTAAAAAAAATATTATTTTTAAAATATTTTTGACTTAAAAATAATATTTTTAAAAAAATAAAATAAAAGGATAAACGGACTGGCCCATTTAACTAATCGAACTGACCATAAAGGGTTCGCGTTAAAAAAATTATGTCCCGCGAATAAAGCGGGCTTAAACGGTCCAACCCATTTAACACACGAATTTAACAGGCCAAGCTTAAATGGGCCGGACTAGTCCGTTTGACAGCCCTGTATATTTTAGTAAATAAAGTATTTAAATAATTTAAATAAAAAATTTCATTATATTTTGTGTTGTCATCGTGTAATAATTGAACTTAGAAATGTTAATTTGATAATTATAACTAAGGGTAAAGTATATTTTTTATCTTTGAAGTTTGATAAAAGTTTTAAAAATACTCCTAAGTTTTATTTTGTTTCAATTTTGTCCCAAAAGTTTTCGATTTGCATCAAATATACCTTTAACGACTAAATTTTCAAAAAAATTAAAACCGATTCAACAACAATTTCATAATAATAACCTCTCAACACAAGTAAATCAAACATAATTTTCATGTATTATTATTAGATTGATCTTAAATTTTTTGAAAATTTAGTCATCGAGGATATATTTGATGCAAATCAAAAACTTATGGGATAAAATTGAAACAGAATAAAACTTAGGGGTATTTTTGAAACTTTTGCCAAACTTCAAGGACAAAAAGTATACTTTACCATATAACTAATATTTATAGAAAACTAACTTTTTATTTTCTTAAAATTATTATAAAAATAGATTAAAAAAATCCTAAAAAAAACAGTTATGTTTAACTTGCTATTTTCGAATTAATTATTTATGTTCATATTTGTTACTAATAACGTCACTCAGTCATTTCCACAGTTATTTTGTGTATGTTACTTAATTACTCCCTTTCGCACTGGAAAATGCTATTAATGAATGTGGCCTTGGTCATCAAGAAAACCTCAGAGATAAATGTCTTTTGTGCCAACTAGCTACCTATCGCCTATTACACCAGCTTTTACATCTTCTCACTTCTCAAGGAAGGAACCCCTTTTAGTCTTTTACCTTATTATGGTCATTCTTAAATTAAAAAAAAAAAAGAAAAGAAAATATAAATAATAAATAACATAAAGAGAAAATAATTTAATTTACAAAGTAAACAAGATTTTTTCTTTACTTCATCACTGATGATTAAACTCTTTTCCTCATCCTCAATCTCATCAATAATGTAAATGAAGCATGAAGAGAGTAAGAATCAGAAAAAAAAAACAAAAAAAAAAAGAAAATCAAAGTACTGAATTAGATCATATATTTAGTCTAAAAATATAACAATAATCTTTTATTCATATTTTCATCAAGTTATTTGGTTCACCGAGTAACTTTACGTGTTTAGGGTACACCTACACTTAATTTTGGACTCTTAAAAAATTGAATTTTTTATTTTTAATATTGGAGTGGTAGTGGTGTTTTTTTAAAATGTGGATTATTGGAGTGTTATACTCAAATGTGAAATTGTTTAATTAGAGAAGCAGAAATCGGACAGTACGATTTATTAGAGGTACAGAAATCGGACCGTCCAATTTATTAGAGGTACAGAAATCGGACCGTCCGATTTTTAGAGGTGCACAAATCGAACCGTCCGATTTGTGGTAAAAAAAAAATTTAAGATACAGAAATCGGACCCTTCAATTTGTGTACTTCCACAGTTTTAAAAAACACCAAAAATTATAATGTTAAGGTATATCACCACTTCTACTTTCATAACAAAAAAAATTAGCCTAAAAAATTTCATGCTGACCTCTCAAGAAAATCTATTTTTTCCCTCTAGGGTTTAGATCGGACATTAAAAAAATAAAAAATAAATAGTATGTAAAATTATAAATAAGAAAATGAAAATTTTCATAAACTAACAACGTAACTATATGCAATCAAAACACACAAAGTTACTGAAGCACCAAATTTGGAGATAAGAATAAATACATAAATTAAATAAAACATTAGGATAAAACCAAAATATATTAGCACAATCGTAGAAATCAATTGAGATATGACATGGCTTCCAGAATGAGATGGCAATCAATGGCACCAGAGAGAGCAACATCAATAATTTTATGATATTAGTGTTTGGGGAATAACAGAAGTTCTTAGGTGCATTAATTAACTACTGTTTTTCTATGTAAATTTAGAGGAATGCTACGGGCGAACTTTTTGGGATTTATAGTCATCAAATAGTTATCAATAAAATTTGTAATAGTTTGAGATTAGTGTGAAATTTCATCCAATGACTCACTCTTTTTTGTTGGTTACATGCTGACCAGAATTTGATAAAGTTACTGTTCCCTAGACTTTTTCGTAAATTTATTATTATTTTTAATTTAAATTAAAAAAATATTAATAAATTAAAAAGATTCATTTGCTCGAGAAAAAAAAAGAGGGAATAAACACAAATTAAACATATGATCCAGTTTTGGGACTAATTAATACACTAAAGTTCTATGTACACACAGATCCAATATGACTTAAACAGTCATAATCTTTTTGATGGAGGAATAATATAACAAAAAATTAAAAAGAAAGCTAAGAAGGAGGCATGAGATTCAATCCCAAATAATCATCATTATCATTTCCCAACACCAAACGAGCCTTGTTATTTGTTTCCGCAAAAGCGTGGCTAAATCCGTAGTCAGGGTGCACCCTTTTCTTATTGGATTGAAGAGACACCCCAAATAGCTTCGTCTTGCAACTCTTACTACTTTGGTCTTCAATCATTGTTATAGAACTCCTCGATGTGTTTGTTGGAGAATTCAAATAGTCATGGTGTTGTTGTTGTTGTTGTTGTTGCACTTGCTTATGCAACATTGAGAAAGCGTTGCAATTAGTTGTTGTAGCTGAAGAAGAAGAAGGTTGGTGTTGTGGAAGAATGAAACTAGAAGAGTAAGTGTTGCTTGGTGCGACAGGCTTAACATGATTCTGAACGAAGTAGATTATGTCGTTGTAGAGCTTCTTCATGTGTGCTAGTTCGGACATTAAGATGTTGTTGCTTCTCCTTAATCTTTCGTTGTCTTGAGAGAGTGCTGTAAGCGTTGATGAAGAAGCAGTAGTAGTGGTAGTAGTAGTAGTGTTGCTAATAATGTCCGAGTCACACCAAGTAGGTAACTCGTCCGAGTCAGGGGAGATGCTGACTCGGTTGTTGTGTTGGTGAAAAGGATGATAAAATGTAGTAGTAGAGGGAAGAATATGAATATTGTTGTTAAAATGATTTTGGTTATGGTTGATGGATGATGGTAGTTGTTGATGATGAGGATGAGTGTGTGATGTTTTTCTTCTATGAATCTCACACAACAAATGCTTCTCCCCTTTCTTGAAGAAGTCATTTGCAAATTCCCATCTATCAGGTACAATCTTTCTGAAACCCTAAACAAATAATTAAAAATTATTAGATAATAATTTAGTCAAATTTATTAAATATTAACTTCACGCGAAAATAGCTACAATTTTGAGAAGGGAAAAAGAGAGGGAGAAAAATACATAGGTGTTGAGTTGGCGAACGAAGCTGGAGAAATTATTATGTTTGAAGTAGTTGGGAAGAAGGTCGCGGGCGAAGTCAGGAGGACGCCAGACAACGAAGGTGGTTTCGTCTTCTCCCCACGAGACAATGTGATCGGTGGCGGCGTCGTCCACCAGCTCGTAGGTCTTGGTGAGGAAGGGCGCCGGCACCGCCTTCTGTGTCTCCAACGACACCACTATGGATTCGCAGTTGCTGTCCAAAACGATTCCCATTTTATGACTCAACTCAGATACATCAGAATCAATCACACACCTAATATAAGTAACAACTACCCCTCCTTTTTGGATCCTATATTCATTAGTCCCCACATTTTTCTAATTTTAATATTTTATTCAATTCTAAACATGCTTTTATGAAAAGAAAAATTTACAATATGACTTATTTCGGTGTAACCGTGTAATTTTGGAGATGATAATAATAATTGTTATTATTAAATATGTCTTGTTTTCTTAATTTATAATTAAAATTTTTTTTTGAAAAAACCATGGTTATTATTTGTGTATTTTTATATATTTTTATATACTGTTTATAGATCTATATACTCTTTTACGGTCGATGACATAGATTAAAAACGTGTATTTTAAAAATTTTAAAGGGAAGTTCTGAAGAAGGTACAGCAAACTTGCCCAAATACCAAAATTAGATGTGCATTTTGGTAAATAAAGTTCAAAAATAAATTTTAAAAAAATATTTTTTATAATTTATATTAGAAAAAAAATCCATGAAAGTAACGTTGCAATAATATATTTAAAAAAGAAAGTAGTATAGTATTGTAAATAGAAATTTGTTGTTTTCCGTCACAGCACCTCGGTTATCTAAGTGAGAAGGGAATATGTGTCTGTCTGTCTGTCATCTTGGACTCAGAGAAAAATAAATAAAATAAAATAAAATAATTAAGGCCCTTTGTTTCAAGACAAACCCGTGACCCTCTCTCCCTTTTCTTTTTCTATGCATTTCTTGTGTGTGTGTGTTAGTGCATATGCAGATAGAGATAGAGATAGAGATAGGGTTCTTCTGAGGCTTCTGACTCTGACATTCATTACCTCTACTCTTTCTCTTTCTCTTTCTCTTTTTTTTCACCCACTAAAAACCACGCACAAGAGAAAAAGAAGAAGAAGCTTGCTGCAGATACATACATACATACATAGATGCTGCTATACACTGCCATCTTTTTGCAAATTGACCATTTTGCACCCCATAAATACTACTACTTACTACTATGCTACAAAATTCAACTCTTCTTCCTACACTTTGTTCTTTACTTTTTGGAAACTTTTTTCTTTCCTTATTAATTAACTATGATTTGTCCTCTAATGACACAATACAAGGCCAAAATATAAAGCTTCTCTATAGTTATTTAATTTGCCCTATATAGCTGTCTGAGTTTCAGTCATAATGAGTATCATGAGTTATATTAATTTTTTTTAAATAAATTATTATTTGTATTCATAAAAAATATAAACGCTGACAAATGTATCCATATAAGAATAAAACGATAATTGTACCCACAGAAAATAGTTTTCACATGCCAAGAATACCCTAACAGACTAATTGTGTAACTAACGTCTGAGTACTCTTGGCACACGGAAGCCTTGTATTTTCTATAGGTACAAATAGTAATTTATTCTAATTTTCATATATATATATATATATATATATATATATATATATATATATATATATATATAAGGGTATGTATGATATTTATCGTATGTGATTTGTTTTAAGAATCTCATATATTTATATAATTTGAATTTTAAAAAATTTGGTTAAAATTTTCAAATTTCATGTATAAATTGAGTTTAATTATTATAACATTATTTTGTTGGAAAATTTAGAGTTTAAGATTATGATTAAGGATTTAAATTTTAAAATTTATAATTAGATGAAAAATTAATTTAAATTGATGTTTTAAATTCTAAACAAAAGGCAAGCTAGAATTTTTAATTTGTCCACCAAATTAAGGTGAAAAAGAGTGTTAGTAGCTTAGATCTGTGGCTGATTGGCTTCTAATAGAAATGTATATGTATGTACAGATAAAGTTGTTGCTGCTTTTATATTAGAAATAATTGGTCAAACGTTTCCTACACTAGCTACTATATATAGTACAACCTTTTTTCCATAGGAGTTTTTGTTTTTAATTTTTAAGCATTGGAACTTTAATTTGTTGATAGATTCAAAATTTTAGCTTTTGGGTATTGACACAATAATTGCAATAATTCTTTGGATGATCTCCTATGAGTGAGTAAACCTATGTCATGAATAATAATTAACCCATGAAGGATATCCCAAATTCCAAAGATATAAACAAATGATTTATAAACTTCAATGGTAATCCAGCAAAAGAACAGTTGTTCTTTTTTCTTTTTCCACTTTTATTGGGTATTGAATAATGTTTGAGACTACAAATTTTTTTTTTCCTTCAATCAATAATTTAATATTAAAATTTATAAGGGTGTTGTGGTTTCAATTCACGTCAAACGAGCTGCTTCTTTTTTGTAACTTTTCTTTTGTTGTTTTATTGTCACCAACCAAAGCATAGTCCAATTTCGAATCCCCATCATATAGTTTAGTTTATATGTATAATATAAGGTACTAGTAAACGATACATCGAAGTATGTGCTATATTATAGCTTAGGCTAAAGTGTATTTTGGTTTGTGTGTTAGTGTAACGACATTTCTTCCTTCCTTCTACATCTTTCTCTTCTTCTATATTTGCTTTCTATCTTTCCAATACCTTTCTCTATATCGACCTTTTTCTTGCGTCTTTTTTCTTCTTCTTCTTATTCGAATAGATAATTAAACCGCCAATAATTCAAACTTCAGTATATTCATGTGTGCTAGTATGCTTTTTTTTTTTAATTAGAAGTGAGACTTGAATTCGTAAACTCTAAGTATGTTATTAGTAATATTTAAAAAATATCACATTGAGAAATTAATATTCTAAATGTAATAATTAATTTTTGTCTAATAATTTTTCTGAAGTCTTATAATTCATTATATCTATATTTTTCAAGCGTAAATCAACCGAAAATCAACTATATTATATGTACATTAAAATTAGTTATTAGTATAAAATATATATATTTATATTGATTTTAGTATATAAATAATATTTTTGACCGCAAAAAGATTACTAATAAAAAATTGTCATCGACAAAAAACCAACAAAATGCTAAAAAATAGAATCATTGAAATACCAAATTTTTTTAAATTTTTTTGGTGACTCAAATTTTTTCAAATTGATAACACAACTAATATTTAGGTGTATTTCAATTGATATAAAATATTCTTTTATAAAATTAAAAAAAAAAAACACTATAGGTTTGAGAATAAATGTAACTCTGTACATATATACCTAGCTAAGAGCTGTATATATAATAGCTGATGCTGCCGTACTGTTTTGCTTTCTTTTACTTTTTCATTGAGATTCCACCTTTGGATCCATATCACAACTAGGCCTCCTCATGCTGACGTGTCCAGGTGTTTGAATTATTGACCCCAAAAGGTTGCATCAATAACAGGGAAGAAGAAATTTCCAGCCTTTTTCACCTCTCTTTGAATGATGAGCGATGAATGGGTGAACGCGGATAGGATCCGATTGGATATGTCCAAAATTTTGATTTGATCTGTATTAAAATTATTGGATCAGATTTAATATCAGCAGTTTTTAAGGTTGAATCCGATTCAATCTGATTCGTACATTTGTAGATTGGATCGGATTAGATATTGGATATATTTGTAAAATATAAAAATATTTTTAAAAATTTATTTTTATTAAAATAATATCAATAAAATTTACTTTTTCCTATTCTTTTAAATATGTTTACTCTTAAAATAATATTAAACATAATTTTCTTAAATAATAAATTAAAATAATACAATATATACGATAATTATTAGTTAAAATAAAATATAAAAAGAATATTTATTTATTTATTTCTTTATTTTTGTGGATACGCGGATATACGAATATCAACACAAAATCCATAATCTGATCCGATTAGTATGCGGATCCGATCTGATCCAATTCGAAAACCTTATGGATCGGATTCATATCCGCACTTTTCGGATCAAATTCGGATAAACATTGCGGATATGCGGATCGGATACGCTGTAAGCATAAACACCTTTAGTGATGACACCCAAATAATATTTTGTTAGTATGTAATAATAATATACACAAAAAATATATAAGGGTAAGTCATAAAAAATTACACTCAAATTATTTTGTCGTTAATAAAAATATTTTAAACTTAAATAAAATATTTTTAAATTATTTAAAAGTATGACAAAAATATCATTTGCAAACTGAAATATTTTACATTAATAAAAAAGAGTGATGCGGCAAATAAAATTTCTTATATAGTAAGTGAGTCTGACATTAATAAATGAGTCAATATATATTTTTTGTTGATAGAACAGGTTTTTTATTATGTATTTTTTACATATTTTTAAATTATTTAAAGATATTTTTATTAATAACAAAATTTAAAATTTTTTATCGGCGTTAAAATTATCCTGGTGGATTTTTGTTGGTTTACCTGTATATAAACCTATAAAATTGATTTAAGTAATAACACCACTCACTCACTCTTGATTTTGTAGCACATCCTTCTCTCCATGCATGCATGAAATCAAACTAATTAATATACAGCATACATTATATGCTTAATAATAAGTTTCCAAATGAAATGATTTTGCGTATAATAAAACGAAAATGATTTTATATAAGTAATATAATAATGTTCATTTCAAATTCTAGTTTTAAAGAAAATACTAAGACGTAGACTAAATTAAAAAAAGGGTAATATTAGGTAGACAAAAAAAAAATAGTCAGAACTTATCTTATTTAGCATTAATTAATTGTCACAATAATTAATAAATGCTAAATAAGGTAAGTTATGGCTGATTTTCTTTGGTTACCAAACATTTTCGTAAAAAAAAAAAATTGCTTGAAATCCATTTGAGCAATAATAATAAGTGGGCAGTGATGAGGATCCAGATTCCAGATAGAAAAGAGAGAAGCATTCATTGTGTGATAATAATAAGTGAAAGTGAAAGCATAGGGCCTTAGCAAAACAATATATTTGAAAATGATGACTAATAATTATTTCAGCTACATACCATATATATGGTTGATTGGTTATTCCATGATTTCTCATTATTGGAAAAACAAGGTTAAACTGTCACACTTCCCCACCACCAGAGTTTTTTCTTCCTTTTTTTTTTCAGAAACTAATTTATAATTATACTATATGTAATTCTCTTAGTTTTCCTCATGTATTCAGTGTGAATATAAGTAGTTGTTTTAGAGAAGAATAATATTTCAAAACCTACTTTAAGCTTACAAGACAAAGATAAATTTTGTATTATTTTCTTTAATTAAGTTTTTTATATAGAATAAAAATTTTTAATTAGATCTTTATACTATTTTAAATTTTATAATTAAAGTTTTGTCATATAAAAGACATTAAAATTAATAAAATATTTTTTTAAAATTAAAGATATTCATACTTAAAAATTAAATCATTAAAATTAAATTTTTTTATTTTTAAAATATTATGTTAATTCTAACGTTTTTAATTTTATAAAGACCTAATTATAAAATTTAATATAATATAAAGACCTAATCAAAAAATTTTAAATTATAAAGATTTAATTATGAATTCGGTAAAATTATAGAGATCAAAAGAGTAGTTTATTTTTTTCTTTATCAGGTTTTTATTTTTTTTACCGAAAATATAGAGATTCGAACCCACAACCCCTTAAATAAATATAGAGAAACTATGTCATTTGAGTTATAATTCATTGGCCAGATTAATTACTAATTAATATATAATATATATTTTATTTAAACAATTGAAGAAAACAAGTCTCTCAAATTATACTAAAAGTATTGTTAGAGAAAGAAGAATGAATTGGCAGAATAATAGTTGGTCTGCCATGGTACCTTCGAAACAAGGATGGTCTTGTTTGATGTTGTTGGTTCTTGATTCAGTTCTTTTTCATCGTCAGCTTCTTCATTCATAACCATTTGTAATTAATTATTAATTAGCATCATTTACTGTTTGCAGAGACTGCACCAATTCATCAGCGGCTGACATGGGAGACAGTAGTCCTTTTTTTTATATATTTTCATGTGTCTCTCTTCCCAATCTCGTGATTCCTTACTCTTTTGTTTCTATACGCTCACATTCATAGCTTAATCTTCTTATTTATCATTATTATATCACCTTCTTCATCTTAAGTGAAGTTTTAACTTTCAGTTATGCTTGTGTATGTAGTTTTAAATTTAAGATTTATAATTCTGAATCTATGATGCACGGATATTGATACAGATATGGGATACGATATGATATAGAATAGGCTAATATGTAAATTTTAAAATTTTATAAGATACAGGAATACACATATATATAAAATATAAAGTATTTTTAGATAAATTGTAATGATATTTTGATATTTTATTGATATTAAAATATGAATTAATTTTTTAATTAATTTTAATATCTTATTTTAATTATATCAAGTATTTAAAATTTTTTTGTTTTAATAAATAATAATATATACTATATCTAAATTTATTTTAAGAATATATGTTAAGAATAAAACTGAACATACTAACACATGATGGTATTTAGGTGTGTTCAAAAGTGTTTGGAGAAGAATTTATTATTTTAAATATAGTTGGATACAGCAGACATCGTGTCGGATGAGTATCCGTGATTGTCTGACACGCAGACATGACAATTCAGCAAAATGTCCGTGTTTCATAATTTTAAATGTATATCATTTTAGATGGTTTGGAATATGAAGAGAAGATCAGCAAAATATCATATTAATTGGATGATCAGATAAAAAAAAGACAAATAAATGATAGTTAGAAAAAAAAAATAAAGAATCTCCTAAAATAATTATGGATCAAAAGAGATTTATGTATAAATGTTAAATAATGTTAAAAATAATCTAGTTGTATTATTATATGAGTTGATTATGCAAGATCTAATACAAGTGTTTTTCGTGAAAGATTTTGAGGTGGTTGTATAATTTATGTTAGAAGAGTACAATGTATGGTTAGAATAAATAATCTTTAACATAAATGAATAATGCTTGGTTAACTGGACATATTGTGGTGGTAATAGTTACTGAAAGTTAAAATTTTAAAAGAAATATTTAAGAATTTTATATAACAATGTGGTAAGATGATAATCCAATATACTTCTATGAAGAAGTTCACATACATCAGCAATTAGAGAAATATAATTAATAGGAAATATTATAATAAAGTTATTTGAGTATAATATTGATAAATTGATAAGGATGTGATAAATGTATGCGTCTAAATTAGTGACTCCTTAATAACAATACCAAAAGAAAATGACTGATTTAGATATATTTAAATATTTGTAGTATTTTGAGTAAATTTTATAATATAATTCATCTGAATTTATCGCCTACAGTTTTGGGGGTCGAAAGTATTAGCAACAGTCGAAAAAAAAATTATATAAATGATCATCATAATATGAATTATTAAGGGTGGTAAAATGGATCGATTCCGTCGGACCGATTCGCTAAACCCATTAAAAAAGGTGGGTTGGGCTAGAATTTAAAACCCGTCAAATTAAAAAAAATCGCTAAACCTGCACCGCCAAATTGGTGGATTTTGGCAGGGCGGGCCGGTCTGCCGGGTCGAAATTTTTTTTTTTAATTAAATAAAAGAGTTATTACTATTATAAAATTAATAATTAATTAATTATAGAATTTTTAAACACTTTTTTTTTCATTTTTTGTTTTTATTCTTCTTTTAGTTATTAACTTTATTTATTTTATTTTACAATTTCGTATATATGCTCAAATTATGTGACTTATTTTTTAAAATAAAGATGATTTTATTGACAAATATTATTTTGAATAATTTTATTGAAGTTAAAAATTAAAAAAATAATAAAAAAAATATATTATAATTTAAGAAAAAATGGGTCAGGGATTAATATGGTGCACTTTTCTCAATCTCATAGATGTAATTGATGCAATTAGAATCTCAGAAACGATTTTAGTGCACGACGTCAATCTCATGGACCATTTTGGAGTTTAACTCTCCAAATTCACCCAACACAAATATATACACCCTATTTCTCTTGCGTCTTTTTTTTTTTTTTTACTTTTAAAAAATTAAAATATTCCTACAAAATATTTGAGGAAAAAAAAACCCGAATCAAATACAAAAGTAGTGGAAGCAATAAAAAAAATTATTAAGCAATAAATTATAAATTTTGTTAGATATCAAACAGATGATACAGTAGAATATAAAAATTAAAAATAAAAAATTTATATAAATAACTTTTTTAAAATTATAATTTTTCTCTACCATAAAAAAATTATAATACCACTTTTTTTTTTTTGACAAAATAAGAATGTACGTCTCTTTAAATATAAGAAAAAGTTTCTCAAAACAAAATTTTTCTATATTATTCAATATTACTATTATTTTTATTAGATGAATTGAATTAAATTAAAGTAAGAAAGCTCAATTTATAAATACACTTTTTTAATGTAAATTATCCATCAATTAAAAGTAAATAATTATTTTTTTACCACTAAAATTTTATAATTATAATTTATAAATGTTTAAATCCTTTCAATTATTTAGCTTTTTATTCATTTTACAAATTTGGCATGCCTTTCTTTATAAGCTAAGAGAGGGAAGCCAAAGCAAGAAGATTCTATTCCAATTTTTTTTTTTCTAAAACACTGTGAAAGTGGAAGCAGCCCCACCTCTTGTATCACATATTCACATGACCACCGCCACTACCTTTCAAAATTAAAATTATAATCATATCATGTCTTATTATTTGGACAAAACTTCCGTTCAGATTTTCAAGGAGAGACAGCTTCAAAACACCCAACGTATACGGCACAGTCAAAATTATAAAAAGGAAAAATAAAAAATAAAGTTGTTTCAGAAACTAACGTACACATTTTTATGATCAAGAAACTATGCATAAATTAAAAGTTATTATAAAAAGTTTTCATATAAATTTAATTTATTGTAATTTAAACAATAATTCAAATTTAGAAAGAGAAAAAAAAAGGTGATTAGTAGTTTAGTACACATACTATATATTATATGGTGAATTTTATGGTGCCTAACTTATTTTTTATGGTAATTTTTGAATATTTAATAATTATTTATTTTTATACTTTTAAAATTAAATATTAATTTTTAACCTTTTTTGATAAGTTAAGCAAATACTTTTAGGCACCATGATAATTACCATATTATATAGTATGCATAATACTATTATACAAAAACATCCAAGTAACAAAAATAATTTACTGATGAAATAGTAAATAAAGGTTAATTTTTTTTAGATATTGGATAAAAATTGGTGTAATTCTTTAATATTGGAAGTTATGGTGTTTTACAAAATTTTGGAGGCTATAGAATTCGCAGAGAGTGTAAATTGTCATATCAATTTTTTTTTTAATTTATAAAGACAATACACAGACTGCGTATTATATTATTTTAATATTAAATTACAATACACCGTCTGCATATTGTAAATACACAAACTGCGTATTATCAGTGAAATATGTATTCTGCGTATTGTACTTTCACAGAACAGCTCCCCTAAAATACTGTAAAATTCTATTTTTTATAACATTAAGGTAAAATTCTATTCACTCTTCCATATTAAAATAAAAAATTCATAAATAATATGCATGAAGTTAAAAAATGAAAATCATATATATATATATATATTTGTCATTAATATACCAAAACAAAAACAGAAGACAAAAAAAATATAAATACACACCTTTATTGTTTATATTTTTTAACTGAAATTCTTTTTAACTAAAAAAAGAAAGAAAAAAAAAAGAAAATGGTATATTCTATACGACAAAAATTAAAGCTACTAGGTTCTCTCTTGTGTCCCTTTTGGCACTCTCTATTGTCTGTTTCACTGACCCATCTTCGCTTTCCATAAAAACACACTTTAATAATAATAAGTATCCTCACTTGAAAAATTAATAATATATATTTACATAGATTCGTGTTAGATTATAGTTATAGAAAAAATGTATAAGACAACGAGACACAGCCAATTAATAGTTAGTTATAATAATATTTACATTGTTATTAATTTAATTGAAGGGTCACGAGGGGCTATGATATATGAATCCATTTGCACGAGCCAATTTGCACTCTCTCATAATAATGTATTGGACAACATGCATGTTCATTTGTCTTTCTAGAGCCACACTTTTTTATATATCATACACACACATGTGCCTCATCCTATACCCTATTTATTATGTTTCTTTTTCTTTCTAATTAATAATAATATCTTCTATATTATTATAAGTGTTCATCATGTGTATTTACACATGTTTTAGAGGGTAAGTTGTAAAGAGTTTTATACGGGTATTTAATTATATTTATATTTATGTATTTAGATAATTTTTAAAAGGATAAATTATACTTTTTGTCTCTGAAATTTGACAAAAATTTTAAAAATATCTAAAAACTTTATTTTATTTCAATTTTGTCTCAAAATTTTTCGATTTGCATCAAATATACACTCGACAGCTAAATTTAAAAAAAATTTAAGACCAATCTAACAATAATGCATGAAAATTATACTTAATTTGCTTGTGTTAAGGAGTTGTTCTTATAAAACTGTTATTGAATCGGTTTTAAACTTTTTGAAAAATTAGTCGTTAGGGGTATATTTGATTCAAATAAAAAATTTTTGGGACAAAATTAAAATAAAATAAAACTTAAAGATATTTTTAAAATTTTTGTCAAACTTTAGGAACAAAAAATATACTTTACCCATTTTAAAATAATGAATTTAAAATTAATTATTTATATAAATATAATTAATTATTGTTTATATAATTTTTTTTATACCAACGTTGCATGAAAATTAAATTCATTTTTTTTGGGTGGAAGTGTTTGTTCATTTTATATTTTTTAAGAAAAAATAGTTATAATACATGAAAATTATAGCACATTTATTATTACATAAATGTATATGTATGAAATGATAAAAATAGAATGGAATAAAGAGTAAAGAGTATATATGAACAAAGGGCATCGTTTGCATGCGAAAGTTGAATTATATTGTCCATGAAAAAATTAAAGACGTTGAAAAGCAGGTTCATGGAAGAATATTAATGTCTCCCTAATCAAAATTGTAGACTTGCATGGCAAGTATAAGATTTGCTTTTTATCACTAAAAAGAAATTAAAGATAATTTTTTTAGCTTACTTTAGAGTTAATACATTAAAAGGAGTGAACAAAATATGTCTTTCCTCCTTCTCTTTAATCTTCCCTTTTCCCCCTCTCTTTCTTTTAGTTTCCTTTTCCTTTTATTTATTATATTATATTTTATATTTTTTTCTTCTTTAATTTCTTTATGTCTTTCTTAAAGTCATCCATGCGACTTACGTAGAAAAAAAAGAGAAAAAAGAAAAAGAAAAAGAGATCCTTCCATTTTTGTGAGACAAGATACAAAAGAATGAAACCAGAACTAGTGGTATATTCAATCATTCATGAATATTATATTCCACCTAATCTTAAATGATAGTATCTAATTTTGTAAACTAGATTGAAAGAAGAGTGTGATAAAATTAGACTCAAGAGTGAAGATTCAGTTTCTTGTATTGCAAGAAAGACAAAGAGATATGAGAGAATGATGCTTTGAGTGAAAATAAAATTGTTATTATTCATTAATAATTAAGATGATTGTTAACTAAAGTGAGATTTTATTGATATTAAAATATAAATTAATTTTTTAATTATTTTTTATTTTAATAAATAATTATATATATTATATTTAAATTTATTTTAAGAATATATGTTAAAAATAAGGCTAAACACGCTGATACAAGATGGTATTTAAGTGTATCTAAATTTTTTTTTATTTTTTTATTAAAACACGGTTGAATAAAATATTTATAAACTTTGAGTAGTTTATATAGTTATCTTGCACCTAAAGTATTCATATTCTTAACAAATTTTAATATTTTAGTTAAATTCAAATAATATTAAATTTTTCATCAAATCATATCAAATGAAGAACAAAAAGCAAGTAGAGAAGTGAACAACCCAAAAAGGTTTGATAAAAGAATAATTTTACACCCTCCTTTAAATTTAACTAATATTGAAAAAAATTAATTAAATTTATATGTTTGATAAAGAGTATATTATTCTATCACTTCTATATATTTTTCCTCCCATGATTATTCATCAACAGGGAAAGCAATGACAAATAGTTCTAATAATTAATAATTAATCAATTAATTAATTATTTCCATTTAATGTGATATTAGACCTAAATAACTCCACTATTATTTAAGCTTTTAACTAATTTGCATGAATGATTAAAGAACACTTTGGCATGCATGCATATATGGCCGACCTCACATGTCTAATAGTGGGACCCAAATTATGTTTTCACTACAATTAGGGCTTAAAATGTCTCTCCTTGACCTAAACATGATTATTAACCCAAAAAAGTATATATATCACCGAATGTCCGAAAAGATAGAAGAAATTAAAAAAAAAAAAAAAAGAAAAAACGAAAAAGTTAGCTACCTAGTGGATCATTAATTATTATAGGCTGAGAAAATATTCAACAAAGAATAAAGAAGTAGAGATAAAATAATGTAGCTATATATAGAGATATATATATAGGAGGTAATAACGGGGAACATAAAGTCTGCTTGGTCACATGCATGTCACGATCCATCTTTTATTTTTTCTCCTTCTCTTCTTTTTATAATGTGGGTGTGATGAATGTTTAAAGAAAAAAAAAAGGTTGATTACTAGCCAGAAAAAAAAAAATAAAAGAAAGGTAGAAGAATAAGAAGAAATGGGCTATATATATATGGATAATTTGAATATAAAATTTGATATAATTGAATATAAATAAATGGTGAGACATTTATCAAAACGAAACCTTAATGTATATACTTGGTTAAAAATTAGGGTTTGTATTTCCTCTAATCACTATCATCGGAGAGATTTGTTGAGTATTTATATTATTAATGATACAATAATTAATCAGATTTCTCCTTCACCTTATCATAAAAACCAAGAACTAGATAATATAAACTATAAAGTGTTAAAACCCTAGACACTATACACTCACTAATTACCCCTCCCTCAAATAGCTAACAACTAAGATATAATGCTCAAATAATAACAGTAATAAGGGTTTGGCATATAATTATGTCCTACTTTTTCTCTCATAATAATATAATATATTATCATGTTAAATTGTTAATACGTAACATACTAAGATAGATATTAACACAGACATAAATACAGGATATGATATAATATGGGACATATCGAAACACGAATTTTAAAATTTTATTAGATGCAAAAATACATATACATGTATAAAATATAAAGTATTTTTTAGATAAATTATAATAATATTTTGATATTTTATTGGTATTATTTTTTAATTATTTTTAATATCTTATTTTAATTATATAAAATATTTAAAATATTTTTTGTTATAATAAATAATAATATATACTATTTTTAAATTTATTTTAAGAATACATTTAAAAATAAGACTAGATACGTTGATACGTGATAGTATCTATGTATGTTCAAGTGTGTCGAAATTTTTTTTATTTTTTATTAAGACACAGTTAAACACAACAGATACACGTGTCAAATAAATATCAATAAATATTATATCTAATATATATCCAACACACAAACACATCAATTCAATTAAGTGGCCGTCCTATATAGATAACATAAGACTATAGGGTAATGTTAGGTAGACAAAAAAAATAGCCAGAACTTGTCTTATTTAGCATTAATTAATTGTCGCAATAATTAATAAATGCTAAATAAAGCAAGTTATGACTGTTTTTTGCTGATTTTCTTTGGTTACCAAACATTTTCGAGACTATATATATGCCCATCCATAAATTTTACACGCACATTCATATTATTCCACCGTTTTTGACGTAACTTTGAAGTTTGTTGCATGCTATATCATATCCTCAATCTAAGGGATTTCATGAGATAATTAATGAAGCTCCTTTTCTCCTAATTATGGTCCCCAGCCATCATTTCATGCATGTAGTTGAAATTAGAGACCCACATCACTTTCATGTTCATATGTAACTTTGTGTACCATTTTATTAAAGTGGGATTTTTAATTTTTTTTTTTCAGATACTAGCCAATAATACACCATTGATCTGTGTGTAACTATGAACATATATAGTTGGCACAAACCATCATGCTCATTATTATATATTATTATCGTTGATTTTTAATTTGGTATATATAATAAAGAAGCCAAAATTTTGGTATACGATTTTTTTCCCTTAAAAATCAAGTGGAGAATACATTATTATTCTTAACAATTTGGCATACATATATGACATCAATTTGTCACTTTTAAGTTTTAAGTTTGTAGATAAATATATATAACAAAAAGTTTATTGCCTTTATTTTACACCATTTTACCCCTCGAATTTATTTTGAGAAAATATTCAAAGAAATGACTATTAATTAATTTATAGTCATTCTCACATGCAACTTCTTGCAAAAACATTAAAACAATTAGTGTAATTCGTTTTATTATAATGATTTTTTAAAAATTTATTTATCTAACACGTATATTAAATATTTTATTGAAAAAATAAAAATCAATTTATCCAATAAGAATAATTTTTAAAATTTTTTTGGAATAATAAAAAATTATTAGAACCAATTTGAGTATTTAACTCTTAAAAGTATCAATTATATTGCTTATAATATACATAGTCTTAGAAACTTTGGGTAAATAATTAAAAAAATATATACATGGGTACGCATTTCATGGAAAAAGAAGATTAGAAATGTACCATCTAAGTGTGGGGAAAACACTTTAAGCTTTGCATCAGAGTGCAATATCCATCATCATTCATCAAAAGCAGATAGAAAACACAGTATGTAGTAAGCATAAATAGTTAGAATGTTCAGGTTAAAGAAGGAATAACTTTGACTGCAAAAGAACACAAACACACACACATAGATATGAGGAATTATTATTATTGGATTGTCAAATTAAATTGACTTTAGAGATTTAATAATATTGTGATGTGATATGAGTGAGTGGTGAAAAGAGAGCATATAGTTTACAAAGTGGAAAGAAGCAGTGTTAAGAGAAGGCTGACCATTGACCCCACAAAGAAAAGAAAGAAGATATGAAAAAGAAAGTATAAAAACAGCTTTATGGGGAATCAGGATATTGTAGGTTGCATGATTGATCTCAAGTAAACATATTCTTGCTCTTAGATTTTTTTTTTTTTTTTTTAATTTAGATTTAGATGGCATGTTTTTATTTGGCATATAAATTTAAGTATATAGTTATTAATTTTCAATGGTTGTGTTTGATTTAGATAAATGTATAGAGAGATATATAAATCTCACGGAATTACTTATTCTAAAAATTTAAACGAGTGATTTTTATTATAAAAATTATGATGTCATAAAATTACTTATTAGAAAAACTAAAATTAATGGATAATAATATATGAATAATTATATATCTTACAAATAAATACAAGTATAAATTAATATTCTTTTTCTCTTCTTCATCTTCAGTACCAACCCCCCCCCCCCCCCCTCTCTTATTAAGAGAGACTTTCAATAGAATATGTAGTTACATACTCTTTTTTTTTTTGAGAGCTCCCAAAAGCTCCATTAATGTTAAAGAGAAAAATCACATTAGATTTTTTTCTTCTTATTTTCAGAAAAGATCAATTAATTAGGTTTTTTTTTTTTTGAAAGCACATCCTAAAGAACAATCCAAACTACTTGGTAAATATATTGTAAAAAGGAATCATAATGGACTATTCAGATGCACTGTTGAAAAGAGGGGTCACCTTCAGAATCAGAATGATCAACGGTCATCGAGATAACATGGGTAAGAAAGATGAGAAAATTTACAAAATCCATTGTTTGTGTTTATCTTTTATGACTTGTGGAAAAAGAAAACCTTTATAATGAGTTTATCATAATTCCTTTGTTATTTCCAGTTTTTCTCTAGTAATAAATATTTAAAAGTTAAATATTCAAAGAATAAGAAAATTATCAGTAGCAGCCTTTACCTAGTAATCTGGATCACTCCAAAAATAAAATTAAAAATGAAAAAGTAATCACGTTGATGCCATGCATTTTCGATAAGATCATAAACAAAGATTGTCAAGTTTTAACGAACCTTTCATTCCAAGTTTTATCTAACCTAGTAGAATCCATATTGTGTAATCATTTATTTATTTACATCCTTTATCCTTTTTCCCGGAACAGAAATATCTCTTATCTCTTATTTTATAGATTGACAGCATGTAAAAAACAATGTTTCCGAATTGCAAGACCACTCTACTACTATGAAAATTCTACACTATGGTACAATTTGCAGGGATTGTCAAAAACTGCTGCTTCAGCTATGCCTTCCTCAATTGGATCGTTAATAAGTAACAAATGCGCTTTGTCGTGTCCTGTGCCGATGTTAGTGTTCTATTGATATCAACCTTGTCTCAAGAAACTTTTCAACCTGTAAATTTGATCATCCGAAACCAAAAAATGTCAGCTTAGAAGAAGACAGTGATGAAAACCAAAATGGCATTACAACAGTTTAGGTTCTATTATTATGAATTATCCATATACCTTAAATTGAACATATCAAAGCTTGCAATTCTATTGAGGTGCATGGTTTGCCCTTACCCATGTGGCATATATTCCATGATCTTTAACTCTGCATAAATAGCATATCACAAAACCACTTATGCTTAATTGAATCAAACAACAAAATAGTATGCAATGCATCAAACTGAAGTCCAATGAGAACCCAGGAAAAGAATAGTAACATATCAAGCATGATGGTTTCCTTACAAATGCAAATCATCTCGATCAATCTCGGTGAACAGGTTAATATAGAAACGAAATCCATCCGCACTTATATCTCTGCATAGCAAACCTGAAAAGATTCAACCAAGATCACAAGTTAGAACACGGTTATCTTGCTTAAACTATTGAAGTAGTAAGCACTACCATACCCTTGCTCTCAGCAGACAGAAGATGCTCCTTCGCCATTGCTGGGGCAACTCCAAGTGTCCTTGCAGCATCACTAGCACTTATTCCAGCCCGAAGAGTATCGGGCTTCATAACAAGCACCTTGATTTTAGTGAAAACCTGCACCAAATCATACTTGCTTAAGTCAAACTTAACCACCTTTTTAATATAAGATGAGGTTGACGTCAAAATGACAAAAACGTGAATGAAGATTGACAACATTAGAAAGGGGCCTTATCTGTTTACAACAGAGAGACAAACAAAAATTAAAGAAACCTTATCCAATATATATAAAGCCAGCAGACATTTGGAGTTAATGATGTTGAGTTTACCAACGCAGAATTAGGGAAACATTTGGGTAAAATCACTAATGCAAAGATGCCAACAAAAGGACATGACTTTATCCACCACATGATGAAATACAAAAAAATATCTATGCAAAAGGAACAGTGATGGCTGCTATGGTTTGAACATGAACATGGCTTATGATTACCAATTAAAAATAAAAAAATATGGTGCTTTTGATTTATATAGCCAACCCTGCCTATTTTCAGCTACCATAGTCCAAGACTGCAAGCAAAACAAAAGCTCTTAAGGCCACAAACTTCGAGAGTTACATGGAAGCATCCAATAGTAGAAAAGACCACAAAAAAGGGGAGAAAACATAGTAAGGCAAACCAAAATGCAGGAAGATGAAATGAGAACAAGTTCTACTTCACAATGCAAGGAAGAAGAGAATAAGCAACGCATAGGCCTTTAAATTTTCCCCGTTTTGTATGGCCTGAAGCTAAAATAATCTCTGGAAAGGGTGAAGGCAAGGATAAAGGTGGAGCAGAAGAAGAAAATCCATCTCCAGAATATTTCATGGGAACTTCGATTCTGAAAAACATAACTTTCCATTTCCTTTTTTTTAACCATCTTACTTCCTTATGTTTCTAGATTATGCCCTCCACTAGATGGGAGAAGAATTAGTTTTCAAAAGGTAATAACAACATCAAACCTAAAAGAGATATAAAACTGACCGGAAACCAAAAAGATAAATGAACTAACCTCCTCATCACTGTGGGACTTATTCTGTATTACCATGACTCCACTGTCAAACTTACGTAGAACCACGGGGCTGAAATAATTAAATAAGATTATCAATGAATGGAAGTACAGATGACAAAAAAGAGGACTAAATTATAGAATCAAACAAGGTAGAATACAAGGAGTTTGATTCAAGTCAGCTACTACCCATGCCTACACTATGACTTCACTTTATCATGCATTGTAACTGAAGTTATTAATATCAAAGACAATGTCATACTACGTACACATCAAACTTCTCCCACAGGGAACATGCTTGTAACAAATCATCAGGTGAGATTAACTCTGTTTATTAGACAACCAAAACAAGCGAGGAATTAGTTCAAAAATGTAAAACTAGAGGCATAACCAATTCAAGGAAGCACAGAAGGGAAAGATTATTAGAACCTGTGCCACGAGCGCGATTGAAGAGACAATAAATATCAATAAGATTGACTATTCCTCCAGCTCTCTCAAGTGGAACTTTGACAAAATCTGCCAACTAAGTATTAGCACGAGCAGATTAGAATACAACAACAAAAAGTACAGCTAGAAGAAATCATGTTTTTTTCTACAAGTTGGAGTTTTCTACAAGTTCTGAATTGGAATAGTTTTATCAAATACAAATTTAACAAAAGACAGCTAGTCAAGTGAGTGAGTAAAATTAATTAGATCCGCCGAATTAACAGGATGCAGAGACCATTGTTTTTCCCACTACTTTTAAACCAAAATGAAATTCATATCGAATGATATGAAAGTACAGCCTAAAGGAAAATTTACTAGCAAAGTATCAAAACTAACGACTCAGTTATCCCAACTCACCCACCCACCCACCCCAATAGTTTTCCAGGCTCGAGTCATACAGCAACATTATGTCAAACTGCAACATGGGTAAATGGCATCCAATGAGGATAGATGATAATACACATGATATCCTTTGATTTGAGCACACTAAACCTTGCGGGAGAGGTCAATGTCATGTTTATAAGAGATGTTAGTATCACATTTTACAAAATACAAGAATGCCGAGTGTCGTATATCCTAAATCTCACGGGGAGTTAGTGTATAATATTACAAACAAAAGGGTGTTGAGAGTAATATTGCCTAATCACAAGAAATTAGTGTAAATTACTCTATTTTGTATGCATCAAGAGGATATTAATGTATTATGTCGACTGATTGATAGATGTTATTCCAACCTTTAGCTGCCTTCACTCATGTTATGCCTAGCTGTCTAGTATTTTTACTTCCTAATATTACCCTTGATATCATTTCAATAGTCCTGCTATACGAGCAAAACTTAAATGCCACCATTATATTCAGAAAATAAAGAATTTTTCAAATATTACTAAACAACATAAATCCCAAAAACTCCAATCCTATAATTTTGTCTTTTTCCTTTAAAAGAAAAAGGAAAGTAAAACTAGTCTCCATGATAAATATGTTGAACTGTGACTTGTAGGAGCATAAATAATAACTGGGAATCTTATTAACAATGCTGATTTTTCCCCCCAACACCAAATCAACCTTTTAAATGTTAACATAATGATCCATCTTAAAGTCTGTCTTAGAATTTTCAATGCATCTTGATGATTGGGAAATAATTTTGCAAATGAGAAGAAACGATAAGCGAACCTGACGGGATAACTGTTGATGATACATAGCACCCGCAGACTCTTTGGTAACGGGGGATATTATACCAACACTCAACAACCAATCTTGCATCTCTTCCTTCGTACCCATCTCCTCATCATTAGATGCATTGGTTTGAGAAGTTGAGCCAGACAAAAGTTTTTGCCTCATTTTTTCTGCTAGCATTACCATCTCTTTGGCCTTGCTCTGCAATCAAATCAGTTATGTTTTCTTTTTGTTAAATAGATCCAAATAACAAAGAAACACATTTCCAACAGCAGGGAATCAGCAGGGTCAGCAAAGGTTATAGGAAAAACATTGTTTAGAATACCTTCCCCACAAAATAAAAACATTATCCAATATTTCCTGTTACCTATGCCAAGCAAATATGATAGCACTTTGGTGGAATGAATATATGTTCAGGTGGAGGGTAGTTCTATAACTAGAGGTAGAAGAGACCATATTAAAAGAGGAGATTTAAATATAAATGGTTCAAACCTGGCTACAATTTGTAACAGAACATATGGCTTCATTTTATCATGGGATAAGGCTTAGTCGTTGTTAGTGTAAAAACACATCACAAAGACATCTATACCTGTATCACCACATCAACAACTACTACCTTGAAAGACTTGCAAGCAGAAGCATTTCGTTAAACGGTAAGATAAAACCCTTTCAACTGACATTGCATCAAAATAAATCTAATCATGATAAACACAAGGATTCAAGAAAGCAACACATTTCTGAATCCTGATCAAAATCCAACTAACCCATGATCACAACTACCCAAAGGCTTACATAACATCTATATAGTTTGATAAAACAGAATTCAATTCATCCAATTTGTCATCCTTCCACTCTTGATCCTATAAGCTAAAATTGAATTTATCAACAATATGAAAGAAACACCATATCCTAAATAGCTACCACAACAGAATCCAATAAATATCTGAGTAAACATGAACCACATTACCATGAGAGCATTCAAATCTTGAAATGCATCCTGCAAGCTCTTATCAGTACTCTCCCACATCTCCTGCTCCTTCCTCAGTATCCCTGCCACTCCCACCATCCTCACAGTCCCATCGCTCGAATAAATACCACTCGAAGCCGGAGCCGAACCTGAATTCGAACTGAAACCCGAGCCCGAACTGGAGCCCGGAGCAGGCCCGTCATCCTCCCAGGCCCTGGCGCGCCAATTCTCCCAAAACTTGGTGAGGAAGGCATCACAGTCCCCCTTGCCCCTCAAAACAATCGTTGCTACCACCGATCTCAAACCGTGGCCCGAAACCCTACCGTCCGGCGTCAGCGACAGCTGGAAGCGGATCCTCGGCGAAGCAAACATGGACTTGATGGACTTCTTGTGGGAGAAAATGTGGGAAATTGCGGCGAGGGGGACGGCAAAGGCGCCGGTAATTTCGGAGGAGGAAGAATCGGAAATCCAGAGGAGGCGGTGGCTCGTGAGGATAAGGAGGCCCGATTTGAGATTAGGGAAGGGGATGGTGGTGGGTTCGTCTTCGGAGATAAGGTCCACAGAAGAGAGATAGAAGCATTCGATTTCGTTCCGTTGGAGAACCGGCCGGCCGCTTGCGGTGAGCTGCACCGGCGGCAGGAAGTTACCGGACATCGGAGACGCCGGCGATTGCGAGTGACAAAATTCGACGCCAAGACTAAAGTCGCGGCACAGCCTCGTAGACTTCACTTCTTCTGTTTCTGTGTTCTTAATTCTTTTTATGTATTTTTATGAACCCTATATTTTTCCATTTTTAATATGCAGGTAGCATAATTTTATTAAGAATCCAATTAACCAAGTCTTATTTAACTGAAGTCCTATAAAAGGAAATTTTTGTTTCCATATTCAAAGCTAAAATTATTAATTGGAGAGATTAAAATAATTTCCACTTTATATATTGATTAAGTATCATCATGGTTGATTCAAAGGTTTAATAATTTAAACTATGTAACTAAATGGTATATATATTAGAATAAAATATAATTCTCCTTCAACAGAGATAACAATAATGTACTTATTACTTATCCTTTAAGCTTTAGCATAAAATACAATTTTTTTCTTTAAAATATAAAAATATTATAATTTTGTCACCTCACTTAATAACAAAACCGCTATTGATTAACCGGTTTTTTAGATGATTCGATCATTTTAGACTCCATATATTATTGCAAAACAAACTTATTCACGGTACCTAATATTTACATATCTACTACAATATTATTGTAATCCAAGTTCAATCAAGTAGACTAAACACGAACAAAAATCACTCTTATTAAAAGAATGTGATTATACACGCTTTACGATGTCGTCATCATCATTTTTTTTTTGCGTTTCTCTTCCTTCTTCTCCTCTTTCTTTTTAGCATTCTTTTTTCTTTGACGTTTTTTTTTTTTATCGTTATTCGTTTGTTGCTGCATTTTTTTCTTTCCTCCTCCTCACCTTGGTGATGTTGCAGCATTAAACTCTCTTGTTTGACGTTCATCCAAAAGAACTTCATCCCTGCATATGTATGTAGACAAGAATAACTCTTAGAATCGATTCTTGTAAAAAATGGATCTCTTCTTTTTGTTTTCAGAAGTCAAGCATTGCCATGAAAGCTTCTGCCGGTACATCCTTTAGAGTAAGCTCTGAGGTCATGCTTTAACTCATTCCATTTGTGAAAAATCTGGAAAAATGATGAAATACTTTATATTGGGAACATACCAAAATGTGAAACACTATCACTACCAAACATTAAATAAACATTGCATGCAGTAGGAGAAATTTAAATCTCATACAGACATAAGTCGAAATCCCTGTTTCTGTATAGCATCCTACCTTGCATTGAATGACTCAGGCACAATACATTGCATGTTGAAACAATTTATAATTGTATTGAGGAATTAATTGGTTGGTCTCACAAGTAAAAAAGATCTGTCCAATGGCATCCTAGAGTAATGACTTATTTTTTATAATTACATTTGTATAATAGTTTAGGCATACTGTCATTTTGATCGAATCATTGTTAGCATATATGTCAAGAATTTAAATATTGAAAGATAATAGCCAATACACTACAATATGATTGAGATAATATTTAAAAAGTGTTACCTATAAAAAGTTGTCTTTGATCTATAGCAACGTTTTGAGACTTGAGGCAACACTTTTAGGGGACCTTGCCGATGCAGTCGTTGCCTTAGATCGAAGCAATATTTTTTGCTTCAAAAGCAACGCTTCTAAAAAGAATTCTTTAGAAGGATTGCTTATTTTTTAAAATAGACTATGCTTCTGAACTATTTTAGACAACACTTTACCCCTGCTCTTTTAGCTGTGATGCTTCAACTACTAGCAAAAAGTGTCGTCTCTTCCTCTGAATATGCAACACGTTAAAATGTCGCCTATTGTTTAGAATATATAACACGTTAAAATATTGCCTATTTATTTGAAGTTGCAACCTAGTAAAGTGTTGCATGTCAGTTTGATATGCAACCCTTAAAAGCATTGCCTATTCTTCTAAATAAGTAAATATGCAACCCTTAAAAGGTTCTCTTTTTGGCTAAAAATAAGGGTTATTTTTGCAGTGAAAATACAAAAGAAACGTGTAATCATTTTAATTATTAAATAAATTTGTACACAATAAAATTCAGAAAAGAGATAAAATCTTAATAGCTAATAAAGTTCTAATTAAAATAAATATTAAAAAGTTCAACTAGCATTTCAAATACATATACTCATGTTTGCCAATGTCATAACAATTTGGTGAAGAAAAAGATCTTAGCCTGGTTGAAAACTCATCAGATTCGAAAACAAAAGATTGTTGCTGGAGGCAAAGATTCTAGCTTAGTTGAACGCTCGTCAGATATGGTAGACCTCCGTCATCTCCGTGATTTTGATTGTCTAAAGAATTACAAACAGACGCTTGATTATTCTTAGAAGTCAGGTATTGATGTGCATCCAGAGATGAAAAAAAAAAACATCAACCCAGGACCAGGAAATGAGCAAGTTTCTTATCATAAGCCTTAGGCAGAAGCTGAAACATCAACCAAAATAGACTTGGTTTGATGCATGTAGCCCCAGCAAATTTGAATGCCCCTGCTCACCAATAAATATCTCTTGACAGAATCTGCAAATGTATATTATGGGCAGATATAAGAATGAAATGATCTCAACAACTTCAGCTCTCAAAACAGGAAAGACAATAGGTCCAAAGGTAAGATACTAACTTAACAGGTAAGACAATAGTGCTAACAAGATTACAATTATCTCGTGGAAGTAGAACAAGATTAACTTCCTAACTCAATGTAAAAACATCCACATTTTTTTCAAAAGAAAATCTCAGAGCATTCATAATGTGGTTTAATTTGCGAGTTGTTTTGGAAAAGATTAGAAGAATAACATGGTGTCCGAAGGTGAACCACATAGTATCCGATTATGAATTGAGCGCAGTGCAAAGCGACAGGAAAATGGTAACTTGCAGGAAAACAGGAATCTTCTGGAGATAAATCTATACTCTGTTGCTCATCCTTGTGATATTCTACATTCAGCCCATTGATGAAATAAGTAATTTATATACCCTTGCAACAAACTCAAGCCAAACAAACAGTCACGTAACAGTAACAAAAATGCAGTTATTGTTTGCAGGAACCTATTCCATTAACCATGCTAGAAAAATATCCAAAGTATATTGGAGACTAGTAAAATGACAAGCACAGGTGTTTTTGGTCTCGTATTTCATCTCACCATTTCATCACATGCTGCAAGCAAAGCACCATAAGGATACAGATGTGGATATCCTGCAATCTGATTCAAGAAAGCCTCAGCTAAATCAAGCTCTAGTGCACGGCTGCAACTGACTGAAAGTGCTGCCAAAGTTGAATCAAGTGGCTTCAAATTATTCTGTTTCATTTTCTTTAACTGCAAATTAGATTAAGTGATAATAAGGTCAAAATAAAATTGTATTTTACCAAAACAAGTATATAACCACTTAAGCAGGCATGAGGTCAATTGTGTCACATTAGATATCAATTTCAAGTTCCAATACCATGAAGCAATTAATGATCAATTAAGCCCAAAAGTAAGTGGATGAAATTTCCATGAATTCCCTCTGGTAGCAGCCCGCTCAAAGAATAATAGAATAAGGAAAAAAAAACTAAAATAATATAAAAGTTACCAAAAATAAGTGACTTTGAACACAATGATTGTAACAGAACTTACTATTTCCATGCCATCCTTAAAATGTCTTTGAGAAACAACTGCTCTAACAAGGCAATCATATGCATGCCTGCTTGGGTCCAAACCAAGGTCTTGCATCTGAAGACAAAAGAGTCCTTCAATATGTTGAGAGGTATTATTCTAATGAAGTTGTCAATAAATACAGATTCCTCAAAATTTCCCATAAAAGACAAATAATGTGTTATGAAAGAGTTTTGAAAGGAAAAATGTATTGAGACAGTAACACCAATATTCATATCATATCTGCTATTCTGATTGACATTAAACTAAAGGGTGCTTTAAATATTTGAGATCTGGGGGTCTGACATGAAAAAAAAAAAAAAAAAAATTGACATAGTAGAATTCAACTTATAGAGAAACTTTCAGGATTTCAAAGTTTTGAAGGAAAATAGAATCTATTGACCCGTATTACCATCACACATAGATTATACACGCATACCGGAATGGTCTGTAATTTACATCCTCACGCGAGCAGAAAAATAATACGGAAATAAAAAAATAATATAATACGGAAAATAATGGAGAGAAGAGGGAGAGAAAAGGATGAACAAATTCAATTTTTATTTATTTCATTTTTTTTTTGAAAAACAACAAAAAAAAAATTACAAGGAATCATTGAATCTAAGAAAAAGAAAAAAGGAAAAAGAAAAAATAGAGCTAATCCCAGATTAAGGTTCTAAAAACCCTAATTTCTAAAAACCGTACCTTTATACAAAATTGACCGATGAGCCGTAGAAAAAACCCTACCTTTATACAAAGAAGAAGCTAATCCCAGATTAGGGTTTTTAGAAATTAGGGATTTTTGTATAATCAAGAACTCTAATTTCTAAAATCCCTAATTTCTAAAAACCCTACCACTATACAAAATTGACCCGATCATCTGCGTGGAGCAATTGTAGGCTATGCCTCTGTCTGTTCTCCATCAGTCTCAATAGCTTCCTCTTCCCGGCAACCATTGCCTTCTCCATCAGCCTCACTCGCTTCCTCTTCCCGGCAGCGGCGGCGTAGCTCTTCTTTCAGATGGAGAATCATCGGTAACAGTGAGTGATCGAGCAATAGGACTTTCAGGCTTATAGCAGGGTGGGACTTTAATTTTATCTGATATTAGTTAATTAAAGAAATCAATTTATTAAAATATTTTTTAATTAATTAATTAATAATAAGCCTTAGGAAAAAAACTAATCTCTATCATTGTTGTTAACTTAGAAATTGACAATAGACAAGTAATAAGGAATTCATAAAAAAAATAAATAATAAATTTTGTCTATCATTAATATTATTGGTGAAAAATATTTATTAAAAAAAATTAAAATATTAAGTCATTAATAAACATCTTTAGATGAAAGACATCAAATTCAAAAAAAAAAAAAAAAAAGCTAAAATTATAGATTCTTGAATTTTGTCAAGCTATAATGAATTAATTTTTTTTGTATATAAGAAACCATTTAATATATTTAAAAGATAAAATATTATGATAAATTTTAAAAGAAATATATATTTGAACTAAAATAAAATTAGTTGATATATTTTGACTTATTCTAAAAGTTGTCACGTGTCAATTTACAAGTTTTGATATGCCAATTTAAAATAATAATATTAAAAGTTTAATCTAATCTTTATTTTTTTGGTAATTTCACGTTAAAAATGATTTTAGTCATTATTATTTAAACAATATTTTATCAAATATAATTGCTTTTGAATCAAAATATCCAAACATAAATCACGTTGAAACAAACTTAATTTTAATCAAAATCAATTCTAATATAATTAAATTGAACTCAACTCCTCTTTACAAAAACTAAACTAAACACACACTTAAATTTCTTTGAGAATTTACCAAAAAGAGTGTAATTTTAAAATCAATTCTCATACCAATTTAACTTAACATATCAAATGTCAAAAATATCCCTATTTAAATAAATAGATATTTAATAAAATAATTTTGTCAATGGCAAAATTATAAAAGAAGAAAATTTAACTCATATAAAAGTTATTCCAAACTAATTTAACTCATGTAAAAATTGTTCCAAATTAAAAAATTGAATTCTATTCTATTAGTATATTAAAATCATTTCAAACCATAGAATTAAATTTCAAATAAAAATAAATTCTTTTTTTAAAAAAAATAAAATCTTTTTTTCATACTCATACTTTTCAAACAAACTCCTAATATGTAGTTTCGAATATTTTCAAACAAATAATAGTATTTTTTACAAAAAAGTAAATAAGCATAAAAGACTGGCAAAATCTTTTTCCATTTTTTTACTTCTCCTCTTATGAGCTTATATGAGAACTATGATGCACGGACACTGACACGGACACGGAACACGACACGACACGGGACACGCTGACACGCGAATTTTAAAATCTTACCTGACACGGGGACACGTATACATATAAAATATAAAGTAGTTTTTAGATAAATCGTAATGATATTTTGATATTCTATTGATATTAAAATATAAATTAAAAATTTTAATTATTTTTAGAGGTAAGTACGATTTTGGTCCCTTAAGTTTAGTGCCAGAATAGAATTCGTCCCTCTTGTTATTTTGTCATTAAAATCGTCCTTAATATTTTTTTTCGTATTAAAATCGTCCTTTTTATTAAAATTTTTAATTTAATACCTAAACTACCCCTATTCCTATTTTAATAATAAAAATTATAAAATTAAAAAAAAAAAAAACAAAACGCGTTTGGGGAGGAGGGGGGGGAAGAAAACGCGTGGGTGGGTGAGGGGGGAGGGAGATGGCGCCGGGGAGGGGAGGGGAAGGGAGCGGGGGAGGGGGATGGCGCCGGGGAGGGAGCTGCTCACGTTGCTGCCGTCAGACCCTGTCGCCGCCGTTCGTGCTTCAGTCGCCGCTGCTGGTCGCCGCCTCATCGCTGCTGCTCGTCGCCTCTGCTTCTTGCTTCGTCTTCTGCTTCTTCTTCTTCTTCTTCTTCTTCCCTTCTTCTTCTTCTTCTTCTTATTATTATTATTGTTGTTGCTGATTTGTTGCTGATTTGTGGAATATTATTGTTGTTTTCTGTTTCTGATTTGTTGATTTGGGTGAGGGGGAGACGGGGAGGGGGAGGTGACGCGGGGTGGGGGTGGAGGTGCTGGGAAGGGAAGACGGGGAGAGGGGGGGTGACGCCGGGTGGGGGTGGGGGTGCTGGGAAGGGAAGACGGGGAGAGGGGGGGTGACGCCGGGTGGGGGTGCTGGGAAGGGAAGACGGGGAGGGGGGTGACGCCGGGTGGGGGTGCTGGGAAGGGAAGACGGGGAGGGGGAGGGGAAAGGGGGGGGAGGACGACGGCAGCGTTGATGGTGGTGCTGCGGTGGTGTTGGTGGAGGTTGTGGCGGTGGTGTTGGTGTTGGTGGTGGTGGTGGTGGTGGAGGAAATAATTATGTTGGTAGTGGTGAGGGTATTTTTGTCCAAAAAAAATAAAAAGGACGATTTTAATACGAAAAAAACATTAAGGACGATTTTAATGGCAAAATAACAAGAGGGACGAATTCGATTCTGGCACTAAATTTAAGGGACCAAAATCGTACTTACCCCCTTATTTTTAATATTTTATTTTAATTATATCAAGTATTTAAAATATTTTTTTATTTTAATAAATAATAATATATTATATCTAAATTTATTTTAAGAATATATGTTAAGAATAAGACTGGACACGCTGACACGTGACGGTATTTAGGCGTGTCCATATGTGTCTGGAGAAAAATTTTTTATTTTTTATTAAGACACGGTTGGACACAGCAGATACGCGTGTCGGACGAGTGTCGGTGAGTGTCGTGTCCGAAATGTGTCTGACACGCGGACACGGCAACTCAGCGAAGTGTCCGTACTTCATAGTATGAGAATGAACTCTTAGATCTTACATCAACATTAATGGTTAGATTAAGATTATATAATATTTTAGTAATTTTTTGTTTAAAAACCTTACCATAAAAACCTAGTATTATAAAATCCATCTTTAAAAAATTATATATATATATATATATATATATATATATATATATATATATATATATATATATATATTACTAGAATGTGTATTAATATTTTTTTACAGTATTTTTTAATTTAAGAGACTAATAATTAAAAAATTATTACTAATCAATGAGTTATTGTATACAAATTAAAATTTAAATATAACCACTAAATCAACCCAAGTTAATTATGAGATAAGAATTACATTGCATGAAAAAACAATTTATTTCTATTAATTTCTTAGTTTAGAATAATTTAACATATAAATAAAATTGAATTGTTTTTTGGATTGGAATGACTGTTAAATTCTCATTTGATTTATAAATACAGGGGAAGAAGAGTTATTAACCAAATGTCACACTCCAAAATTGCCACCTGCTGACAACATGGGTCAGCACAGTAGAATTTTGTGATTAAAAATATGGTGAATTATATGGTAAAGATGTAATTTTATAGATTTTTTCTTTAATAAGATGAAAGAGAGATTGATAAAAATAAAATCCATATTTTGAATAATAATAAAATAATAAAAAATAACTATAAAAATACTCTTTCTCTATACCACTTTAATCTATATACTAAAGGGCCTCTAAAAATATAGGAAAAGATAGAAGCCTACTCCCTTTACATTATTATTGTCAAAATTGTATATTATATTATTTCTTTGCATAGCACGAGCATATTACACAAGGTCCAAAGTAAAATAAATACACTTTATTAGTAAAGCATACTTAGACCACTAGTTGAATTTACCACCCACAATTATCCTACACTCGATGCCTGTTATTATAGATATCTCCGTTTTATCTCCAAAGCAAAACACGAGCCTCATCCATAAATTATTTATTCAAATAACTAATTACTTAATAACCAACTAGTTACTTAATAACCGTAATGTACATGACAGAGCCAAGCTCATAAAGGTGAGTGTCTGATATTTGATGGTATGCTATGGTCATGACTGATGTAGTACCAAAGCAAAAGTGTTTCTTTTCTAATGGAAGTAACCATACAGTTCCAGGTAACAGATAGAGAAGTTCCAGGGATTGGTGGCATCAACGGTCGGCCGAGTCAAAACAACCCGAAAATACCTAAAGGGAAGTAAAGCGTTGGGTCCGGTTATTGACCAAGATGCAAACTGACCCGGCTTGCACACTGTTCCATCATTTTCATGGACTTTCAAGTTTGTCCAATTCTTCCCATCAAGTGAGCCCTGAAAGTTTCCCACAACATAAATAACTTTTGACCCAAGAAATAACATAATCATGTAATTCTTCCCTTGTATATAACAGCTCATAATTCCATGCCTTTTTTGGGGTTAAAGCCAAATATACCCTACTACACGTGGCAACATTTTTTTGGTGGAACCGTGAATTTATCGTGTTTCTTCCTTACAGTTTTACAAAGATTTAATTTTTGTTATTATCATTTAGAACAAGTGAATGACTATCAGTTCACAGTTAAGTTTAACAAATCTTTAACACGAAATCATAAACAAAGCAAAGATTGTGTACCTGAAAATTCCAACTTCTTGGGAAGGCCTTGGAACCGTCCTGCCTAAGCGTATAGTAGTTGCACATGAGCTGCATCCAATCATTTTCCATTTTAATTTTAGAACATTGCCTCCATCTATTGAGTTATGATTTACTCGTATATAGTTGCAGTTCTACTTCTAAGCACTTACTTAAATTAAGGTTGGAGGATACAAAAAAAAAAAAAAAAGAAAGAAAAAAGAAAAAGAAAAGATCTTCAAAGTAAAAGTCTATTACTATGCAGTCATATATGTAATCTTGATGGTTTTCTAAAACTTCATATACCTGATGGTCTTGGCCAAGATCAACCGTCCACCAAGAACAGATATGGCCATTTTCCAATCGAGGCCCAGCATAGCATGTTCCCTGTGATAGCCAAATGAGTTTTGAGTACCATCTAAGAAGCTATAAATTCCATCGACAATTACACTAGAAATATTTTAGCATACCTGGTAGGTTCTTGAGACCAAAACTTTGGGATCGGTGTATCTCGAGCGGGGACTGCTCGCTGTGATGGTAATTGTCTTTCGCTGACAACAGATATAATTTGTTAATGAGGTGCATATATAGTTCACTTATTGGAGCTTGCACTTGAAACTACCAAAGGACATCAATAGGAAAAATGTAAAGTAGATGATCTACCACCTCTGCTAAGAGAGGATTGACCCATGGGTGTTCACCATAGGATGTGCCTGCAAAGTACAAAACTCCATGGTTGTCCCCATCACAAATGTACTGGAGCTCCCGGTAACTGGAATGTCTATGTTGGAATCTAACCCTATAAGGAAATCCAATGTGAGCCGTTCCATTTAGAAATGACACTAGAGGGAAGAGTTATGAAAATTATAAAGATGTGCGTGCTTTTTTAACTATTGAATCAGAATTCATGATACAGTTTAAAAAAAAAGAATATAGACTGTTCCACAATCTAAATTTTGAAAATCTTAACTCAACATGTGACTTAATGCCCGAATGAAGTTGAGGAAACAAAACTAAGTTGAAGAATTTACTTTTCTTCATTTTCCAGCCGCGCTTGTCCACATTGAATGAAATTGATAGCTTCAATAACCTGTAGTGAACAGCAGAATAGAACAATTACTCGGACAATATTTACAAAATTACATTACACAGATGTCTTGAAAAATAAACTAAAGTAAGACAGATGACTTACAAGATCTTGCAAAACAGGAATATGCGAGGTAATGTTGCTTTTCTGCAACTGCACAGAATTACAACGTACAGTCAGAATAAGCAAGCTCTTCGGCTTTACAATGTGCACTAATGTCTAACTTCATGTTATACAAACCTTCTCAAGTAAGGAATATGGTAGCAGCGGAAACCGCACAAATGGCAATAAGTCATAAACTGACTGCAGCCTCTCCCCAAAAAGGATCTCAGGTTCTGAATTAACCAGCAACTCATCCACCATTTCCCACCCAAGCAATTCTTTTGTTCTCATGCCGAACATTAGAATTGCGTTAAGAACTTTCTCCTCAGATGTTACTGTCAGATCTGGATGCTGCAAAATCCAAATATAAATTGTTAGAGGTAGACAAGACCTACTAAGACAGAATTTGCTAATAGTAAATTATCATATCTAAACTAGTTTGCAAGGAATTCAAAGATTAAACAACTATAAGCAGTAAGCACTATTCACATTGGGAATGCAGAAACCAATAAAACTTGTCTTCAACTTTTAAACATATCCACATAATCTTTTGTTGTTTGGCCACTCATTCCCAAGGAGCTTATCTACTTTATGTGCAATCTAATAGACAAGCAGGCCCTTTTAGATGTTATATTTTATTCAGCAATACCATTTGTGAATACACTGTCAAATTCAACAGAAAGAAAAACTTGAAGAGAGACACACCTTAATGATATTGATGAAAGTTGCCTCATCTAACGAAACAAAATCAGTACTTGAACTGATATAATAGTCAAAGTTCATTGAAATTCTCCTCTCTAATGTTTCTCTAATAGGTCTACATGATGGGATTGAAGAAATCACTTGGAGAAGTGGACATACTGAGTCCTGCAACAAAGTTCAACAGTTAGCTTCACAAGCTACGGCATTATTAGTTGCCAAAATTGTCTGCTTCCTCCTCCATTAAATTTCTGTATAATAGGAAAACTCTCTTGTTTGACGTTCATCCAAAAGAACTTCATCCCTGCATATGTATGTAGACAAGAATAACTCTTAGAATCGATTCTTGTAAAAAATGGATCTCTTCTTTTTGTTTTCAGAAGTCCAAAACCGCAACTCTCTTCTCCGATCAGTTAAGTGGCACCCACATGATAAATTATTCAAACTTCTATTAAGTACCAATTTATTTGTCATTCAAGTTAACCAATCTACCTCTGAGAGGCAATCTAAAAGCATTTTGCAGCATTCTTGATGAAGAAAAGTCACTCCAAATTGGTCAGCCAACAAAAGCAGCTGGAGAAACAATGCGCCAGAATCAATAATTTTGTCATTCAATTCACCATCGTATAAGAAGTCAAGCATTGCCATGAAAGCTTCTGCCGGTACATCCTTTAGAGTAATCTCTGAGGTCATGCTTTCACTCATTCCATTTGTGAACATCTGGAAAAATGATGAAATACTTTATATAGGGAACATATCAAAATGTGAAACACTATCATGCAAAACATATCACTACCAAACATTAAATAAACATTGCATGCAGTAGGAGAAATTTAAATCCCATAGAGATATAAGTTGAAATCCCTGTTTCTGTACAGCATCCTACCAATTAATTGTATTGAGGAATTAATTGGTTGGTCTCACAAGTAAAAAAGATCCGTCCAATGGCATCCTAGTATTATAACAGCGTATGTTGAATACCTCTCATCTCAATGCTAAACATGTTAATTCTCTTGATTACCTAAAAATGTTGGTTGTTTCTTCAATCTGAGAATGTAAAAGAAAATATATTCAAGAGATTTCAGGTCCTGTTCATTGTAAAAGTATAAAATAATAAAAAGTAAAAACTTAAAATGTCGGGAGAGTTTTGAATTTTGCTAAAATTTCCTTTCAAGGTTTTCTTGGATGTAATTAACTTTGGATTGAATTTCATTTGGTCAAACTTGCAATTTAATACTTCATTCATTTAAATAGAATCTTAGTGCTAGTTAGGGGCATAAATCTTGTTGCATCAAATCTCCAAAACCCACCTTCATGAGTTTAATTCCCATGTCATGCCATTGGCAGCTTAAGTTCAATCAAACAAAAATATGGTGAAATTGGCTCACCTTGGCAAACGGGACACTCCATAAACTGAGTACAACTTTATGTGCTCGTGCAACAAGGCCGTAACTCTCAATGTAGATATTTACGTCGCTGTACTGGCCAGTTAACTTGAATTGTCTGAGTCTCTCAATGCTGATAGGAAGCGAGGCCAAAGTCGAAGAATGCAGCTGAATGCACGGGTATGTTAATTCCACTATCTTGCTAGGATCAGACAGCTTATCATCTTGCTTAAGTCGTTCCATATTCTCCTCACATTGCTTCACCAGTGACATCACTTCAAACTGTAGGCTCAAAGCCCTCAATGATCCAAGCTGATGCTGCGGAATCTACATGACACAGACACAACACAGCAACCTTGTGAATATAAAATACTAACAGTAGGAATCAAGCAAGCTTAGCACCCCAACTCAAATAAAAATCGCCCGAGCCAAATTATAGTAGAACAGTAGAATCTAAACAACAAATTTATCAGTGAAAAAAAAAACCTTCCACAAGCACGGATTATTATTAGTACAATTAACTTCCACACTAAACAATCATGGCTAAAGTGCTCACATGTAACACCAATAATAGCATATGCCAAGGTTTATGATGCGGCTGTAACCTAGCCAAATTGGCACAGCAACAAACTCCATTTAAGTTCCAAACACATTAATAAAAAGAAAAAGAGCATCACAAAAGCTACAATATCTGCCATTAACAACAACCGCAGCAAATTTAAAACTTAAAAACCATCAGATAGAGTAATCATGATTATCTTAATACTTGAATGATCAGTTTAATGACCCTCATGGTGCCCAAAAGATTAGTTTCGCTTAAATTCACCTAGAGTAAGAACTAATTTGTCTACAAGCTGGATATTGGATAACTATATGACATTATAATCTTTCGAGTACTACAGGATAATATCAATCCAGGAAGATTATTCTATCAATAACTAACTTTTAAGAGTTAAATTGATGGAATAACACCGAACCTGGGTCCAGCCAGTGTATATGTACTGAAGCAGGGCATGAAGAACGCCATAAGAAACCATGGGCAGCTTAACTACGAACGACGAAGGCGAGCAGAAAGAAAAGTTCCCAGAAGCTGCCAAGATCGCCTTATGAGCAGGCACAGGCCGTTCCTCGGAACCAACTATGAACAACATGTCAGACAACTCCCAACTCTCAAGAAAATTCTTAAGTCCCCATTTCTCATAATCCATCATGATGATCTCTTCCCCTTCACCATCCTCAACCTGAGACACACCAAAACTCACGTGCTTCCACTGGGGCACGTGAGGCGTCAAAGACAACACATTTACATTCCTATACTTGACATGCTTGTCCCAGCTGCTCAGCCCAATGTACTGAACCCCACAGTTCGGGTTCGGGTCCCTCCACTGGAACACAACACCCTGGAGAGGGTAATTTCCATTACCAACACTTATCAAACCATCGTAAATGCTGATCCAGTAGCTCTGGAACGAGGAGGAACAGCACAAACCAATCCCTGCCACGTCTACAACGTTTTTCCCGTTGACCTCGATCCGAAGTCGCCGGTTCCGGTGGCTCCCCAATATCACGGTGTAGTGAGGGCTACTGTCCCTTTTATAGTGATACCTATGTTACACAAATTCAAATTAAATACAATACCATACGATATGGAAAATTTCTTGTCTATTACGAAAGAAAATGAATTTAAATATCTCGAAAATGGTTAGATTTTTCGAACTAACCAATCTTTAATAGGTATCGAATTAGTACCCTAAGCCAAGGATACCTAACAGTATATTTGAGCGCCAACAATTGAATGATGTAAACTATTTCGAAAACGGTTAGCTTTTTCGAACTAACCACATCGAATTAGTTTCTTCTATCGTTTCAATTGTGAGCGGTCAAATCTCAGATATGGTAGTTTTCTCGAATCAGTACCCTTGGCTTCCAACATTCTGACGAAACACCAAAGTGACGTCGTTGCAGGCGTAAGCCTCGAACGCCACGCAGCCGCGACCGGCTTCTCGGAACTTGAGATCCTCTCGCCACGCGCACTCGAATGGCGGAACCGTTAAGAACGTGTCCTTCTTCTCCACCATCGTCGGTTGAGATCTAACTAATTCGTAAATTCCACTTTCTAGAGTGATCGGTATTTGAGAAGGAAAAAAAAAAGAAAGAAAGAAAGTGGCTTCTGTTGTTGTTGAAAAATGAAAACTGCAGCGCAGGGAGGGAATTTTAAAGAGTGGTCAGATTTTAGAAGGCAATCATTGATGGAACATCGTTATCAAAGGCAACAGCATCCAGCATATACATACATGGTAAGAAAGTGCTAGAAGTTTTGTTTCATAAAAATAAAAAATTAATTAATTATGTGAAGAAAGGATAGAGATGAATGATGTGAAATTAATTAAGAATAGTGGTGGGGGTGGGGTGTGGATCCTGAGCCACAAGCTTATCCCAAAAATGAAAAGAAAGCAGGAAGGGGTTGATATAGAAAATATCTGTGCTGACTAAGATCCTCGTAAGAAAATTGGATTGAAAGAGAAGGGTGTGTTTGGCGTCTTGTGCGGATCTTTGCCTCATTGGATTTTTGTGGGGTCATCGGAGACAGAGAGAGTCACATCACATCACATCCAAGATCCACCGTTATGCCCACTGATATTTCCAAGTTTTTTGTTTTTTTAAGCCACTAGCTCTTATTAGATTCAAAATTTTATCATTTTACAATATGAAAATAATCATTTGTATATTAATTCACCTTTTTCCTTGTTTATGTTGTTGTTTGAAAAGTAAAATGTGACCAATTATTTTGTTATTGAAATCAAAAGGGATTACTACTAATAATCTAGAATGTATAAATAATATTTCAGCTCAGTTTTTATTTAGGAAAAATTAGTATAAACACAAGATATTAAAATAGATAAAGAATTTTAAAAGAAAAACCAGTAATTTTCAATTAAGTAAAAGTACCAAAGACTTTTTACATGTAGATGATACTGATAAAATCCCAACATTTCTCAATTATACTTACAATCTTCAACAAAGATTGAATTAGTTGGGTAGTTTGTTTAGTATAATTTTGTTAAACTAACCTCATTTTCATGGGCATTAAATTAGTTTATATCTTTCATTGATAGAATTGTTAGCATTCAAATCTTTTATTACCATAAATAATAGTTAACCCTATTGGTCTTTTATTAATTCTCCATTTGATCTATTTCTATACAATTTCAGCTCAATCTAAGTGTGCTGTTCACTTTGAAAAGAATTTAACTTCATTTGGTTGAAGACAATCATTGCAACCAGAGAGAAGTGTTTCTAGGTCTGGTAAAATAGAAAACAGTTGCTCTTAACCAAGAACAGAAAAATTACTCTCAACAGAGCTTGAGACAGCAGAAACATCTAAAGCGTATTCAAGGAAGGTGCCATGGCTCTGATGATTATATCTGCCTATTGTGGTAATAACTTGAGGACTGATAAGATCTCATGCGACCAGGCACCAAGAGCCTCCTTGTATGGAATTGTGATTCAAGTCTTTTGGCCCAAAGGCTTTGATCAGCTGACTTGAGCATTGGAAATCCTGCAACAGCACACCATCTTAAATTCAACAATGCAACTGAGAGTTCCTCGTTACGATCTTTAAATAGCTTAATTATTCTTGACTCGGCATCCGAATCTTCTGCAAAAATGAATTCGTCGAGAAAATCTTCCTCTTTGAGTATGCTGGCGTATTTAGACATCATACGCAAAGTTAAGACCTGCAATGCTTCCATTGCTGTATGGTGAAAACCAGCAGCTACATATGCACAGAAGACATGGCGACATGTTGCTGGATCAGGCTGAATTTTCTCTCTGTGCATATACTCCACAATAAACTCAATTATATCAATCCTTCCCTGATACAAAAAGAAATTTTCAAGGCAAAGAGAATATTATTAATTCTCTAAATTTTCCTTCTTTAATGGAAAAAGGTACGCCCCAATGAGACTTTTATAAGTGAAGAAACTTGCCCATGAATACAAAGTACTAACATGCAAGTGTGCAGAAATTGTAATACAGCATATAATATAGTAGTTGCAACAGAACACTTCAAACTTACCTATGGGCATTTCTATGAGTTTCATTTTGGGGAGAAGAAAGGAAAACGAAGGGAAGCATTCTTAAGAGTACTAGTTAGTCTAATTTAATCACACCTATATTTCCCTCCTTTTCCTTCTTACCTTGTGAGTTCTATTTTAAAGGGAAAGGGAAGAAAATGTAGAGATTTGAGGAGAAATAGACTCGACAGATTTGAAACAGATTACTCTTATTTGTTACTTTTAATCCCCCTCCAGGAAGAGATACTTCCGAGGATATTTTATCGATGACTCTTTGGCACAAAATCCAGATTTACTAATGAAACATTTAATTATCAACATTCAATTATTTCAGTTTGGGGATCTCACACTACATTTCTCAATTCTTGCTATCTTTGGAATATTTTGAAGGGTAAAACTGAAAACGTGAACAATAAATGCTTCATTGACATACGAGAAATTGAGAATGGCAAATATTTTAACGTTTCCACCTAAAATAACACATAAAATAGACTGGAGGGAATATAAGATAATGAGCAGGGTACCTTGTAACTTGCAGATCGAAGAAAGGTATTAAACAGCAGCACATCAAGTTGAATCCCACCCAATTTGGCCCGTTCCAACAGATTCAAGGCTTCACTAAAATTCTCATTTTCCATCAAAATCTGATACGTACAGGATCAGTAATGTATCAAGTTGGTATATCAAGGTTCTAAAGACAAACTACGGGCATGACACACAGCAAATCAGTAGATATAACAAAACATGCAAAATGGGCAATGTTCTACATACAGCTCCACGAATAAGATATAATTCACCTCCCAAAAATGTCCAGAAGTCAGCAAAAATATCCCTGAATCTGGACATTTTGTTGGAATAGAGCCACTGCAAGCCAACTGATATATTGAGCAATACGGAGAGGACAAACCAAAGCTAAATGATCCAGGCGATGGCTTATACTTCCCTTGGGTAATGGGAAAAACTTTTTTTTTTTTGCCACAAAGAAAACATAAAATTTAGGCCAAAGCAAATATTTGGTGGTTTCATATGTTCAAACTCCATATAGCCTGCTAATTTCAACAAAACGGCACCATATTTTGTTCATCCAACTCCCTTATTCTGAAGGAATTATGAAAATGTTAGGCAAATTATGTACCAATAAAATGTGCAAGACAAATGCATGAATTTGTCACTTGCTAGCAAGTTGATTTACTTGACTTGCGGAAGGGGACATGGAAGTTCATAAAGTTGTTAGACACAAAATTCTATCACAATCCTTCACTGAACAGCTTAAGCTCATAATCTATTAAGAAGTTGACATGAATCAGAACATCCATGTACTAGGTAGATGGACATGAACATTGATTAAGCTGAAAGGCCAAAGGGGTTTGGCGTCAAATGTTATAATAAAATCATTTATAAGCTTCACCTAAACACATAAGCTTTAAGGATAGATGCCTCTTGACAGGTACAATAAAATGATAAACAAGCACATCTTACTGTTTTTATACGAATCATCTCAGTCAAGTAAATTTTGGTTGGGGGGGGGGGGGGGGGGGGAGAGGGAGAGGGAGGGGGGGATTCGCAAAATCTCACAACCCTTAATGAGAGCAAGACATGTGCAAACCTTTATGAGAGAAGTATACGTGCAAATCTCCAGATGAAACCCTTTACGTATCATCATTGAAACCAACAAAGAAGCCGATTTGAAGCATCTTGTGATGCTACAACAATCAATCATTATATCATATGTTGCCGAATCTGTGTGGAAGCCAAACTTCTTCATTTTCTTAAAAATTTCAATAGCCATATGACTCTGCATTTCCAGACATGATTAATAAAATACCTACTTTACATGGGAAGTGTCAAATAGTAAAGTAATGACATCTGAGTCACTTACTTCTCTGGCTTCAACAAGATAATGCAACACTGTGTTGTACATCTCTGTTCTCAAAGAAGAGTTGCTGTAAATGGAAAGATTCTCTGCCACATGTAAATATTGGAACAATTCTCTTATCATTCCTTCTTCTCCGAGGGCCTTCAACTGAGAAGAAAAAGAACACAGGCAAGTGATAAGCAATGTAAATGAACAACATACCATTCCTGTCCTATCAACCTAAGTGAACTTTGATAGCATTAGTAACAGAGTTATACCAACAACATAGTAAATAGTAAGACTAGATTTCCCATCAGTGCGCTCCCACACAAGTATCTATATGTGCATATGAAGGAAAGTAGAAATAAGAACTAAAAGAAGAACATAAGTTTTCTTTTTTTTTTTTTCCCCAATCAAAAGAAGTAGCAAGATGTATCAAGAGATGCCATTTACATCAAGGTCTTTTCTTCCAAGAGTTTCTTTGGCCTTCCTTGACTTCTGTATATCAGGCTACACTCCATCACATCAGCTCCTCTTTGCCTTTTGTGGTTTTTTCCTTACCTGACCATCACATCTAAGGCAAGATTGTCATTTTTATCCTCAATAGCTGTTGTGTATCAATTTTTACAATTTCCTTGTTTCTTGTATGTTCACCCATTCACCACAATATTATCACATCAGCAATATTAATTTATGCTGCTGTTGGCAGTTCAATCTCAAACATACATAGGATGAAGCATTATTTATGACTTTCCTTTGAACTTAACCACCTCCATTTAATTCACCACACCACCAACACCATCACCAGCAACAACATATGGCACAAGAGTAGTCTAACCTAACAGTAGAGTGCAAAAAAGGTAATATGAATTGAGCTTACCAAGTTTTTCATTGAAATATGACTGTGCTGAATCCCATTCTTGGCCATATCCCTTTCAATAGCATTAATTCTTTTAAATGCATCCGCCTGTGACATTCTGTTACCATTTTCGTATGGGGCATTTACAGTGCCAAACAATGAAAAAAGATTCTCGTATATCCTGATATCAGGTACAAGTTTTATCTGCTTCATTTTGGCAAACACCCTCAAAGCACGTTCGGGTTGATCCTGCAAATTTTGATTAGTTTAATGAAAAGTAAGCATTATAGTTTCCACAATGCAAGACACGAAAAATGGTAACTTGCAGGAAAACAGGAATCTTCTGGAGATAAATCAAGTATAAAGCATAAACTCTGTTGCTCATCCTTGTGATATTCTACATTCAGCCCATTGATGAAATAAGTAATTTATATACCCTTGCAACAAACTCAAGCCAAACAAACAGTCACATAACAGTAACAAAAATGCAGTTATTGTTTGCAGGAACCTATTCCATTAACCATGCTAGAAAAATATCCAAAGTATATTGGAGACTAGTAAAATGACAAGCACAGGTGTTTTTGGTCTCGTATTTCATCTCACCATTTCATCACATGCTGCAAGCAAAGCACCATAAGGATACAGATGTGGATATCCTGCAATCTGATTCAAGAAAGCCTCAGCTAAATCAAGCTCTAGTGCACGGCTGCAACTGACTGAAAGTGCTGCCAAAGTTGAATCAAGTGGCTTCAAATTATTCTGTTTCATTTTCTTTAACTGCAAATTAGATTAAGTGATAATAAGGTTAAAATAAAATTGTATTTTACCAAAACAAGTGTATAACCACTTAAGCAGGCATGAGGTCAATTGTGTCACATTAGATATCAATTTCAAGTTCCAATACCATGAAGCAATTAATGATCAATTAAGCCCAAAAGTAAGTGGATGAAATTTCCATGAATTCCCTCTGGTAGCAGCCCCGCTCAAAGAATAATAGAATAAGGAAAAAAAACTAAAATAATATAAAAGTTACCAAAAATAAGTGACTTTGAACACAATGATTGTAACAGAACTTACTATTTCCATGCCATCCTTAAAATGTCTTTGAGAAACAACTGTTCTAACAAGGCAATCATATGCATGCCTGCTTGGGTCCAAACCAAGGTCTTGCATCTGAAGACAAAAGAGTCCTTCAATATGTTGAGAGGTGTTATTCTAATGAAGTTGTCGATAAATACAGATTCCTCAAAATTTCCCATAGACAAATAATGTGTTGTAAAAGAGTTTTGAAAGGAAAAAGGTATTGAGACAGTAACACCAATATTCATATCATATCTGCTATTCTGATTGACATTAAACTAAAGGGTGCTTTAAATATTTGAGATCTGGAGGTCTGACATGAAAACAAAAATGAAATTGACATAGTAGAATTCAACTTATAGAGAAACTTTCAGGATTTCAAAGTTTTGAAGGAAAATGGAATCTATTGACCCGTATTACCATCACACATAGATTATACACGCATACCGGAATAGTCTACCTGTAACATAATCTTCTGCACAAGCTCATAATTTTTGTGCTGTCTACACCCATATAGTACTTGATCAAAGGACCATATCAAAACCTCCTTAAGCAATGAGTGTTCTTCTCTATTTAGGCCAGCTAGTGCCGCAGTTTTAACTTCTCTTTTTCCCACACGAAAAGCTTCCTGCTCTACACTAGCACAAATAGCATCTGGGAAAGCAGGACATATCCAAGAATCCAGTTGCTCGTTCTCCTTTAAATCCAATAAAGTTGAACTAAAATCCCTATTTGAAGGTACAGGGATATCCAATCTAGCAGAAAATAACCTCCCACTAGCCTTTCTAGTGATACCAATGTTTCCCATGATGGCTAACGACACCATATGCTGTAGTGTTTTATAAGCAGATTTTAAATCTTTCAATGCTGTAAAAGAGTGAATGAATTTCATCAGAGGTAACATACTCATGCTGTAGTTTTTAATATAATCCTCCCAAATTAAATGAACCGTGGACAAGTTTTCCTGCAAAACTGCAAGCTGAGAAACAGGGTCAAGACAAATGGTAATTATTAAAAAAAAAAAAAAGGAGGCAAAACTGTAATAATTACATAATTTTCAATATTCTGTATCTCTGTAATTTGAACATCAATGTAAATAACGAAAGTTGATAATATACATTTTCTCTTAGTTTATTGAAATGGAATAAAATGTTTAATATCAGATATAATTACACTATTCTAAGATATTTTAAATAAAAATTAAGCGTTCCTAATAAATGTAGTGATGTTAATATTGGCATCAAATTAAACAAATTTTAAAAATAAAACAATTTCAATAATATATATAATCAATAGTTTAAATGACAATACTATTTTTTTTTTAAAAAACTATACTAGGTAATTTGCACTAAAGTATATGTTTTGAATATAGAGGGAAGGGAAGTGTATTCAAACTCATCTCAAAGAGAAGGTGAGTGTAATTAATTACATACAGAAAGATTTAATAAGTAAATTATATCAATGCCAAGACTGAGGGAGGAGATTATAATGATCGCAAATCCTTATGATATATGTAATAAAACAATGAAGCCCGAAATTAGTGCTCAAACAGAAGTTTCACCACAAAAATCTACCCATGATTTGGAATATAAATGAGCCAAAGACTATTCTAGTTGCAAACTAGCATCATATATGTACCAATCACTATATAATACATTGTAACAAACCTAAGAACACATCATTGTTCAAATAAAGTGATTCACAACATTACACTGAATTAAAAAATATATGCTTGTATAATCTGTCAAATATTAAGTTCAACAGTAAAGCAATAAAGTTTTTACTTTCCACAAAATCAAAACAATAAAGTTTTTTATGTTCCACAAAATCTATATAATTGAATGATGCTATAACTTTCTATCTGCAAACCTTGAGAAGCTCTATATATGTGATTTCATTCTTCCCTGCCATCTGCTTTTCCATCAATTCCAAACATTTTCTTGCATGAATTATATTCTTCTCTTTAACGCAGGATGTTAATAAAAAATTATACAGAGAGGGAACTGGATGGAAGTCATGACTTTCTCCAAGAAAATCCACCATATTAAAGGCCTGAACAAAGGCAGAAAAGAAATAAAAATCTTCCAACGTTAAGATGATCCACTAGTGACTACTTTATGAATTTACAGTATAATAAAAAAATTTTTTCACAGAAAACAAATATAAATAGAATCTCAGAAAAGCTTTAGAATCTATAGAGAGAAGCTTTGGAATTCTGTTATGATGATTTTGATAATTATAATTGATTAATTACACTCAGATTACGGAACCTATACTGCAATAGCAAGGGTAGTTGAGGGATTCTACACTGGAGTTAGTGACAGTGGATTAGTTATGCTGGTTGTCATTGTGAAAGCCTAACCTATACGCATCAACTCACACTATTATCCCCCTGAAACGGGGCTCTCTAAGGTCCTGCAGATCTGCTACATGCAATGCTTCTTTAACTGAGGAACTTAACTTTGGAGACTGTTTTAGTGATCAGATCTGCTGGCTGCTCTTCTTAAGGGATCGAACAGTTAACAGCTACCCTTGCATCTCTTTTACTCTGACAAAGAACAATTTCACCTCCATATGTTTGGTCCTTGAGTGCAGATCTGATAATAACTCTTCTCAGATTGTCAAAATACACCACTGATCTGATTATAGGAACCTGCAGCTCCTCTAATAAGGATTGTAGCCACATAATCTCACCTGGTAGATCATCCAAGCTCCTGCATTCTCCTTCTGTGCTGGACCTTACCACCAGAGTTGGTTAGTGATAGCTAGGGTTAGTTATGCCAGCTGACATTGGTGTAAGCCTAACCTACACTCATCAACTCACTCTATCAAAGATCACCTTAGTATTATCTCCCCTCTCCATCAAGATATTTACAGAGGAAGGGAAGATAAAAGGAAATATATAATCAATTATAGCATTTATGAAACTAATATTTTTACCTCTTCCAAGTAACCCCCCTTACATAGGGTCTGAGTCATAAGAGAGACACATTTATCATTCAGGCTAATGTTTTTGGCCTCCATTAACCGCCAAGTCTCCATAACAAACTGTAACGAATGAAAAGGAGAAGGAATAAATTTCACACGCATAAGATATTCAACAAAAGCCGATGGTAACATCTCAGAGGTAGTGTATATACTCATGGGAAAGAGAAAAAGAAGAAACAAAAATAAAGCACCGAGATATTTTCTTCTTCCTAATTGCACAAAGGAGAATATAGAGTTGGCATCTGATAATTGCAACTGAACAGTGTAAATATTACTTATTGTTACCTAGACCTGTTCAGATACGTTAAAGTTTATGATATTGCCGCAGTTAGTAATTAATACAGTTTGATGAGAATCTGTTACGTACCCTCCCAGAGATAGTATGGTTAGGAGAGAAGATGCAGCTAAGGTGCAGCCTCTCAAAATATTGCTTTGTTATCTTCTCTTCTACCTTTCTTTCATAAATCATACTATTCTGGGAAATACAGTGATATCACACCGAAACCACTCCGTATCTCCCTGTTTCTGTACTTTTTCTTTATCTCTCTACTGTTCTATTCCTTTCTAGATGTTACTGGTGCAAGGTTCTTACAGAATCACCAAGCCATGTGTAGAGACATTGAAACAATTTGTAGAATCATTACTTAAGGATATAAATGAACTGCAGCTTTTATCACAATGTCATACATTTTGAACAAATTTCAATATATTTAAGTATTTATTTGTCAAACCCAGAAAATTAATGTAGGAAAACACAGAAAGACATGTGGCGTCCACGTTATTTATATAGCGTACCAACGGATCACAAGATTGTGCACAGCACTTAAAAATAGGAAGAAAATCATCAGCTCTTAATGAAGGGCTTCTCTGAGCAAAACCCAAAAGTAAGTCAGAAGCCTTTCTTCTGTCACCATAGCGAAGTGCCTTAACAATTTTTCGGATTTTCATAGAATGTTTAGATGATCTTCTAACAGGATCCATATAACCAGAACCTGCATTTATGGAGTATAAGTAATTGATTGATCAATTAATAATAAAACAAAAGTTTAACTTAATGTTACACTATTAAATAACCTTTTTATCATAGTAATTTTTTTTTAAAACCTACCAGTGGCTTACAAGCCTATATATTTTAGATAATGTCTAGAAAATTTCATATCAATCCAAAATCATTTAACATACCTTTTTATAGATCAAAATTGACGATAATATAATAGTTTAAAATATACATGAATTGAGTTATCAAAATATAGTCCAATTGATGTTCAATTTTTCAAAATTTGGTACAAATGATCTTCATGATAGGTGAATATAATTCAATGGTTTGATTGATAAAAACTCATAATTTATAGAGATACAAGGGTGCAACTTTACTTAAATTGACATCGATGTCATTTATATTATGCAGCTTCATAAATTTAGATTGCAAATAATAAGAGATATACAATCGGATATATGAACATATTTGGATAATTGGAAACTATGTCCACAAGTAGTCATCAAAAGTGAGTAACTACCTCTTGTGGTGGCTGTGGTAAGATGTCGGGTGAACTCTGAATGGCCAGTGTGGGTTTCACCTCCCTACAATAACAGGAAAAGTCAGGAAAGCAGAGACAGAGAATGAAAGAGAAACTAGACAGGAAATAAAATATGAGAGATGGATACATGGTGGTAACGGTGTTTTAATTTACAAAATGTGCGGAGAGCAACCGTTGCTCTGAAACCACACATTCTTTCTCTCAACCTCCTCAAAAGCTACTCAAAGCAAATCCTGCATTCCAATTTGTGGTTAGATATTTAAATGACGTTGGCCCAAGTCCCTATAGCACAGGTCAGTCTAGGGGTGTTCATGGTCCAGCAATATCAAGCTCCCAGAGTCTGGACAATAACAGTATGACAAGAGAGTTAGGGACTATCAAAAGCCAAAACACAAACTAGACATTTGAAGCAAATATTTGAAACACTCTGAACTCATACGCATTTGGCATATAAAAGATTATCTATATAAGAAGAGTTATAGGAGAAGTTGAAAGGTCAGAAAAGCAAAGGCAACGTACTGGCCTACATAGAATATAGAACACATCAAGATTATGATAACAAACAACAAACAGGTACTGTAATTTACACAATGATAAGACCCACTAATATTTCTATTTCATTTTCACAAACAGGTTAAGCAGTGGGAATGGGAAAACGATCCTCTAAAGTGAGGAGAACTATAAAGTGATAAAATAAAAGGTTAATCACCATTGAATTTGTAATTTCTATCATGTTTGATTTAAGAAAATATTTTCTGTTAATCATCCTCTGAAAATAGATTTCATGTTTGAATTTTCAAGTTCTACGAAACATGTTTACAACAACAACAACAAGCCTTATCCCACTAGGTAGGTTCTAGGAAACATATTTATTATGACTATTTTCGTTTTCAAAAACTGAAAGTATTGAAAATTCTTTTCCAAAAGAGGTCTTCACGCCCTCAATCCCCTCTACAGCTACCGCTTCCCTCATCTCCTCCAATCACTAGTGATCAGAGCCTCCCATCACTGTTTTTAGGATCCACTTTCATGGCAAGGCATCTCATGGCTTCATCATTCACCACAATCTCAACAACGGTAATTCGCACAAGTCAGGCATTTTGTCAAACACGTACAAGGCACTCGCTCATCTCACTTAAGTTCCAGCAAGATGGAAGACTTGTATGATTCACATGCAAAGACGTTAATAAAAGTTAATAAGATGAAGCACCAGGATAATCACTTGTTGCCGGCGTCCGTCACCGAAGAGGAGCGGCGTCCACTGCTGTCGCCGGCGGTGGGAGAAAGGGGAGCCTGCAAACCTGAGAGGTGGTACCACTTAGCCTCACGTTTGACGCCGGTCAGGAGAACTTCCAGAAGCCGTGATAAGAGAGATTCTTCGGCGGCAGTGATGGGTTGGTGGCTTAGGGAGCGGTGGACGGTGGCGGGTTGGTAACTCAGGATTCAACTAAAATTGTCTAAATCTTTTAAGACCTTGTTTGGTTGCTATGGAGTCATTAGAAAAATATTTTTTTTAATTATTTTTTTTAATGTATTTAATAAAATTTTAGTAATATAAGTTAAAATATGTTTTTTTTTTAAATATTTTTATATTATCGTATTTAAACATAATTATTAAATAAAAAAATATTTTTAAATAAAATATTTAAATATAAAATTATTTTTATTTTTTTAATTTTCTTAAAATAATCACTTAAAACAAATCTTTTTGTAAAAACATATCCAAATAATCTCTAAATATAAAGAATAAACTATAAAAAATTCACAAAGTAAAATAACCTAAAAATACTAATGACAAATAAATTTTTTAAAATTTAAAAATATGACCAAAAGAATAAATATTAAATATGAGAAAAGTTTAATTGTTTAAGGATTAAATTTATTATTTGTATTTTTAATCATTAATTTAGTTATTTTAATTTAGTAATTTAATAATATATTTTTAATTTATATTTTTAAATATTATTGATTAATTGGTTAAAAATAATAAATTTTACTAATTTTTTAATATTCTTTTAGTATATTCTAAAACAAAATTTTGAAATCATATATTGATACAATTTTTTATAAGCATCAGTAGAAAAATAAGATCATTTTATCATCAAATTTGATAATTTTATATTAAGTGAATTATTTTAAAAAAATATTTTTAATGACCAAATTTTGTTGAAAAAAAATATTAAAATCAAATTTTCTTCTAAATTTTTGTATACACCTTTTTGAATATTTTGAATTCCGTTAGGTACCTAATGGAGTATTTGTACAATGTGTACAATAGATTATTTATTTGATCCAATATAAGTTAAAAAATGAACATCCAGAATAAAATACTACTAATTTCTTAAACATAATACACCCATACTATCCAGAATAATCATCTGGGTATCAGGGATAATAAACATCTGATATCCTACTGAATCGAAAATCCCTAAATTTCATTGTGCACATTATATAGATACTCCATTAGCTCCCTATACTTCCTCTTATTCAAATGTTATCACAAAAATTTATATAAAATAAATAAATCTTTTGTTAAATAAAAATTTTTTTATCATTTATAAAATTATGATATTTATTAATTATTTTTTTTATATTTTAAATTTTTTAAAAATTATTTTGTTGCTAATATTTTTTAGGAATATTTTTGTTAAGAGTCTACATTTTTCGGTTATGGAATTAATAGTTAACTTAAATGTAAAATATAGAAAGTTTATATAAAAAAAATTAAATTTTTAAAATAACTATTAAATTCCTAACTTTAATCAAGTCCATCTCCCTCATCGCCTTAATTCACAAGTGATTAAACGAAATTTTTTTTTTCTTCACCAACTTCGAAGTTTTTGTAGATGCAAAGACCAGTCGCCATTTCCATTCGTTGCTGCTTGTCTCAGCAGTTTCCATTGCATGAATGATCTTCCGAGCAGCAAAAACGATTAATCGAAACCCAACAACTCGATTTCTCCATCACCATGTAAACAACCTTCAATCCAAAACCTCTTCTTCAAATCTTCACAAACCCAAACGCAAAAAGGTTATTCCTTTTGTCGCCGAACTCAAACAAGTTCAAGACCCAAAACAAGCCCTCTCTTTATTCAATGATTACAAGGAACGCAGTTTCAAGCACCATTACCCTTCCTACGCCGCACTCCTCTACAAGCTCGCACGTTCTAGAAGCTTCCATGACGTCGAAACCGTTCTCGATCACATGCAACGCACAAACATACAATGCAGAGAGAGCCTCTTCGTTGCGCTCTTTCAACACTACGGAAAATCGAAGCTTCCGGACAAAGCTACTGAGCTTTTTGATCGAATGCCCAAGTTTAACTGTGCCCGAACGTTGCAGTCTTTCAACGCGATTCTTAATGTTCTGGTTGACAGTGACCGGTTCGACGAGGCCAATGATGTTTTCTTGAGGTCACGTGACATGGGGTTTCGTCCAAACACGGTTTCGTTCAATGTTATGATAAAGGGGTGGTTGGAAAAAGGTGAGTTTGGGAAAGCCTGTGATGTGTTTGATGAAATGCTTCAGAGGAAGGTGCAGCCAAGTGTTGTGACTTACAATAGCTTGATTGGGTTTTTGTGTAGAAAGGGTGATTTGGACAATGCCATGGCTTTGCTTGAGGACATGAACAAGAAAAAGAAGTATGCTAATGCAGTGACTTATGCGCTTTTGATGGAAGGGTTGTGCTCTTTGGAGAAGTTTGATGAAGCCAAGAAGCTGTTGTTTGACATGGCGTATCGTGGGTGTAAGCCTAGGCTGGTTAATTTCTCTGTTCTGATGAATGATTTGGGGAGGAGAGGGAGGATTGAGGAGGCAAAGTCCGTGCTTCATGAGATGAAGAAGAGGAGGATTAAGCCGGATGTTGTGACATATAATATACTGATAAATTATCTTTGCAAGGAAGGTAGGACAGCAGAGGCTTATAAGATGTTGGTTGAGATGCAGATAGGTGGTTGCGAGCCGAATGCTGCGACATACAGGATGATGGTGGACAGTTTGTGCAGGGTTGGAGATTTTGAGTTGGGTTTGAGTATTTTGAATGCAATGCTTGTCAGTGGACATTGTCCGCGTCCTGAAACTTTTTGTTGTTTGGTTGTTGGGCTGTTAAGCTCTGGGAATGTTGATGGTGCTTGCTTTGTTTTAGAAGAGATGGAGAAGAGAAGGGTAGAACCTGACATGGAGAGCTGGGAAACTATTGTAAAGAGTTCTTGTAGCGAGGATAAGAGTGTAACTGAGCTTATCACTGAACTTGCATCACTGTCCACCTAATGCAGTAAGTTGGGAAGACATTGACTAGATCTTCTTGTGTGTGATCTTTGTCTCTGTTCCGATTTGGTGGATTGTCCCAGCAAAAAAGGTTCCAAGGCAGCAATGAAAAGTTTCATCACAATGTGAACCAATAATTTGAAGTGGGTGTATGATGTTTACTTATCTTAACAGATGAGTAATATTTTCCGGTTAAGATTAATGCAGAGACTTGGGAGGTTGTAGTTGCTGATATGCTGTCTGAAACAACCTATTAGTTGGCTTTTAAAGTGTTGAGAATTTTGTGGAATTGCTACCAACTGCAGCAAAAGAAGCTCATGAACCAACTCAACTAGTAATTATTTATTCGAAGGTGATCTTAGATTGTTTAGAATGCAAAATAATCAGCCATTTTAAGGGTTACCTTTTGTGTTCGAAAGATGCTGAGAAATTGATAATCGTGTATTACTGTTGAAAAATAATAAAAATAGATAACCTGTGTAAGGAAAATTGTTCTTGGAAAAAAATAATTTGATCCTGCATTTTCATGTCATAGTATTTCATGATGCCAAATTATCCTTGACATATATTAGAGCTCACTCTATGATACTTGCTGACTTGATGTTTAGTTCTAACTTCTAACTGCTACAACTAGAACTTTGGTTTGAGAAACAAAACCGATATATCTAACCCTTCTTTTAATTATCTTTTTAGTTGTGAATAAACATGGCTGTGAATGGCATAGATCTGCTACGTCCATCCAATGAAGTAGCCAAATGAAAGCCCTGTTCTTTTTTCAATAACCTCCATCAAATCCTAAGAAACCATTTTGTTCTCTCTGCTTTTAATCAGGGACAAATTAGAGATCCACATAACTTAAATATAAAATTAGAGATCATGTTACATGCCAAAGTAATGTATCAAGTTACAAATAGACCTGCATACCAATAAATTTAGAGGATTGACATAAAGGACAAAAACTAAGCTTACTTTCACAGTCTTTACAAAGGCAAAGATGCTTACAAGGTAACAAAAGCATGTTAACTTCATTGACTCTACAAGCCTTGCATGTCATCATCTCTCTCATACCATTGTTCTCCTTTGAGAGAAGATGGAAATCGATGGAACGGCCGTTGCAGCAAGAAGCCGTGTCGTCCACCTCACTGTCGCCACATCCTTCCTTACTATCTCGGCTCTGGACATATGCTTGCTGAAGGTTGAACTTGAGAGCAGCAATCATGCTCTCGTTGTGCTTGGCTCTTTGCTGCCACACACCTGCTTCCATAGTTAATTGCTCCATTTGGTCTTCCAGCTCCATGTTCCTCCGGTTAATGCTTTCTACCTCGGCTTCCTTCTCGCGGAGTTTCTGAAGGACCCTGTCTTCGATAACCAAAACGCTCTGAAGCTGTGAAGCCTGAACCTTATCTAAAATTGATTGCCTCATTTGTTCGCCCTATTAGAGAAGATGATTAATTAGTGTCCCATCTTCATATACAAGAAAAGTTTTCTTTATATGGATGGCACATCAGGCTTCAATGTGGCATAAAGGACTTGAACTTTGAAGCAGTAACTTCTAAAAGCAAGAAAACACAGTTGATTGAAAAAAACAGCCATCATGCAGAGAACGGGAAGATAATGAAGTATGTTCAGATTTCTTTGAAGATTCAAACAATGATGCACATATTTATTCAATAGGCAGTTCGCATAACCATCTAAGGAAACATACAGCAACTGAACTTTATTCAATAAAAGCAATAAGCATGAAAAATGCAGAACCACCTCTGTCAGGCACAAATGATATTGGCTTGCATGCATTCGAAAGTTCATATAAGACTGAGCAAAGAAGAGAATAGAAGGGTTTTTTTTTGTTTGGGGGGTGGGCGGGTTCGGAAACAAGATACAAAAACAGATAACAATCAGAACATGTCCATCTTATGGTGAGAATAAAAGGCATTAACAATAGGTGACTCCATTTCGGTTACATAATTTACATCCCAATTAAAAGGCTGATATAATACTCCCCCTCTCATCCCAGGCAATGGGATCCCGAAATTTTCTAATAGGAAAAAGTAGCATAAAATGGAGACTAGACATTAAGCCGTAAACTTGAACTAACCTGCAATTTGAGAAACCTTTCTACCTCTAATTCCTGCTGCTGTAACTCACGCTCAATGTCATCTCCAATGAGTGACAACAGAGCAGAGTCTCCAGTTGAAACCAAGCGGGGATTGTCAAGTGACAAGCCCAATCCAGTGGACACCGATAGTGGCTGCAGGAAATCTACAGAAGATACCTGAGAATTGTTCTCCAAGAAATCCTGTTCTTTTAGTCTCTTCCTCTCAGGTTCCAAACCGTAATTCCATTGCAAATCAACACCACCGTCACTACCATCGGCGGGAGGAACTGGACCCGGAGCAAACCCAACAACATGGACTACATACAAGAACAAAAAAGCATCATAATCCATTAAATTGAGAGCATAATTTACTATGGTGAACTATGTCAATCCCACCAACTACATTTAACATGACCAAAAGAATGTTGAGGGAAAACACAACAGACTTAAAAATTTCAAACTTTCTAGCGATGGAATAATCATGCAACATAAAATTAACAGCTTTAACTTAAAATAACCAAGAGGGGTGTCATGCCACAATAAAACCTAACTGAGTCATTTTCTTTACAATTCAGATTTTCCAAGGTACTATTAAACATATGCAGCTGAAAAGAAATTTTCAAACTTTCCGGTAATGGAATCATTATATAACATAAATTAACAAATTTAGCTCAAACTGACCAAATGGGGTGCTATTCCACAAGAAAACCTAATTGGGTCACTTAACAAGTGTACTATTAAACATATGTAGCTAAAAAAAAGGCAAATTCAGCAAAAGGATAGCTAAAAGGTGAAGAATTTACATACATGGAGGAATGTATGGTGGATGTTGGGACTGATCTTGCAAATCAGTGGGATTGTAAAAGGGAACCTGAGGTGGCATATGAGCTTCCATTGCTTGCAGGTTTCTGAAGTAGGAACAAAAATGATATATATAATAAATACAAAGTTAGGTGAAATGAAAGGCAGAAAGAAAAATTGAAAAGGGATGTTAAATTGTTTTTTTTTTTTTTTTTTTGAATTTTGGCCACTAAGTAAAAACATTTGGGGTGATGATAATTACCTGAAAGATTTAGTTTGTGGTTGTTGTTGCTGCTGCTGGTGGTGGGTTTGGTAGTGCCGTTGGAACTGGTGCTGAGGGAAAACCATGGAAGAAGAAGAAGAAGAAAGAGCGTGTAAGGAAGAAGGTTCTTTCCAATGAGAATAGCGAAGTGGCCAATGAAGGAAGTTTCTTGTAATTTCCACACTCCTTTTTATTTTTGACAAAATATTTTTTGGGTTACACTTAAATACTTAATTGCAAATTAATGTATTAAACCATCAATTTCAATTCCGTGTTTAAATTTTAAAAATATATAATTAAATATTTACCCTTTTTGGGTTGGGCATCGGGACCGAAGCACCGAGACCTAAAAAACATTATCTTCAGATATGAACCCAGCTGGCCCAAAACAAGTGTGAAAACCATTAACGCATTATCTGTTTTGATATTAATATTAAAATTTACTGATATTATGAATTGATATTTTTATTGTGTTAAATTAAAATATTATTGTATTAGTATTAAGTAATTTTATGTTTATATTTGTATTAATTATTTTTAAAATTTAAGATTTAGTTGTTTTTTAAATATTAGTAAATATGTGTATTTTAAAATTTTAAAGGTTTTTGACTATTTTTTATTTTTTATTTATATATAACCGGTTTTATCGGTTCAATCAATAATTTATCGGTTGAACTAATAAATCAGTAAATTAGTAATTTGATCGGTTTAATCACCAATTCGATTCTTACAATTATGGTTTAAACAAATGTCGGGGTTCGAGTGTGCAACGGATCAATCTTTGACCTGTCAAATTAGGAGATATCGTTGACAAAAAAAAAGAACCATTAACTACATTAATATAAGTATATAAATATAACCCAACGTATTGTATAGTAGCTATTCAATTTTGACAATATTTGTTGAAACTAAAATATATTTTTTAATATTTAAAAGATATTATTTTCAAAAAGTGAAAGTTAAAAATATTGTAAAAATATAAAAAAAACGTGGTGATTTTAGACAATCATTGTAATCACTATTATAATAATAGCTTATTTACAATTCACCTTATAGTTTTTATTATGGAATTTGTTATATTTCACATTATCCATGAATGGTGATGAATGGAGAATAGAGAATATTATATGTATCTCTTTTGTATAATTTTTATTTTTGTGTTAAAATTAATTAATAAAAATAAGAAAAAAAATTATATAAAAATATACACAAAATATCAATTTTGATTATCAAGTAGCAAACTCTTTGCCACCACCTCACACCATGCATGCATCATGCATGTAATGTTAAAGGTGGACCACATGTCACATGTGTAAACAAAATAGTAATGATGGAATATGATTAGTGATGATCATTAATATATATTAAGCACACAATATTAATACACACTTTTTGTTTCAACTTGTATTGTGTCTCTCATGCATGTCATCCTCCAATTCATTCTAATCTTAGCTTCTTAACATTTTGAGACTTAGGTAGTGTTTGGTGGAGAGATAGAGACTGAGATTGAGAGACAGAGATTAAGAGACAGAGATTGAAACAAATTTCAGTATTCTATTTGGTGCAAAATGGGAGACAGAAATTGAAACAACAATAAAACTCTAATTTAATTTGCACAAAAGGTAAAATTGGAATTAATCAATCGAAATGAGGATATTTTAGGTATAAAATGTTATTAAAATTTCAGTTTCCATCTCTAAAAATTTTAGTCCCCTGTGTCCCCACTTTTTGGAGGTACTGAAATACTGAAATTTTGGAGACAGAGACAAAAATTTTAGTATCAGTCTCTGAACCAACAAACATGATACTGAGTCTTAGTCTCTCAGTCTCTGTCTCAGTACCTCAAAACAAACGCTACTTTATATTCCACCAAAGGCTCATCTTCAAAGTTCTAACATTCCTTGCCTTCTCTACCATTATTATGACCTAGTAATTTTTTTTTTTTGCTTTTGCTTTGCATGTAAGTAATATGATTTTTTATTTTTTATTAAAAAATATCAAATTGGAGCCATTTTGTTCGAATTTGAATATAAACTATAGGTTTAAATTCCTTAACATCTAGTTATAATTTATTGATTTGCAACTAACTTGTTTTTGTCAAATCATTTCATTAGGGAAAAAAATTTGACTTATTGTGAAACTCAAACTTCAACTTTGTTTAAGAAAATAAATATTTAATTACTTTAATGTAATTAAAATTGGGTCTAATTTATTTATTTACTCGATATTTTGTCATCATCATTAGCACACCCGTGTTTAGGATTCAACAAAATTTGTATAATTTATCTGAAGACATTGTTTTTAAGACGGATGTATTGAGATTACAATAATAGTAGTTAAATTTCCACATATCCAAACACTCTAATACTAAAATTTATATTCTTATCCACTCTAATACAAAAATTGATGTTTTTGTTGCATTCATTTTGCAACTACATTTGAGTACATAACTAGGATCATAGATAATATAATTGAGTATATATTTAATTTGAAGGGTTGGGTTTGTTTGGAAGCACTTTAACCCAAAATGAAAAGAGAAAATTCAAGGGAAAATAGCCAAAAAATTATGTCGTTAAATTTTAACAAATAAAATAGCCAAAAACATTAACCAAGTTGGGTTGGTCTAGTTAGATTAGTTTAGTGGTTAACTTACTAGTCCGTTTAAGCAAGTGTCGGGAGTTCGAATCCCGCCTTGTACATGCAGCAACCCACGCCTTGTACATGCAGCAACCCATTGGCCAGCGACAAACCCTTAAATGGAACTCAGTCCTTAGCCTGTCGGGTTGAAGGATACCGTGGGAAATCAAAAAAAAAAAAAAAAAGCCAAAAACATTTATTTCAATGTGAACATAAGTGAAATTGCTAAAAAAAAAAAAAAAAACACTTTCATCAAATGTTTTTCTATTAAGCAATAAAAAAAATTAGATATTGTTTTTGTGGTTGTTATTTTGTTTTATATTTATTTTTGTTCATTTTTCTCTTCTGAGTATTTAAAAACACTCATTTTTTAGGGGAAAGAAAAAACCAAGATTAAATCCTTTTAATTTGTTCTGACGCTATCAAGTGTGATTTTTTGTTTTCCTTTAATTTCACTTAAAGAGGCTATAATAAAATATCACATTTTACAATATTACTTGAATTAATTGAGAGAAAAAAAAAATCCTCTAACCTACAGTATATTAGATAGGTCACTAAGTATAATAATCTAAATAAGATTAAATGACGCAACCATAAATATTTACATTCTAACCAATATTATACCTTTTTTTAGATAGTTCGTTACAAACTCGACCCATGAAGAGAAGAAAGACACACTAAATAATATTCACCAATGTGATTATTAATATTATTATACCTATCTAATTACCTATAAATATAACTAACAAACATATAAAACAAAACCAAATACTTAAAAAGAAAGTCATGATATGGTGTAGAATGTTACATGATCCATTTTGCATTTGGATATATATTGTATATTTTTAATGCTAATGTAAGAGCACAAAGATTGTGTCAAACTATTACCAATTATACCACGAAGAAGTGAAGCAACCCAATGGAGTTCCATATGTAGTTAGCAAATTTGAGTTTTGAGTTTAGACTATAATGTCTCAAAAACAAAAATATATTCTATTTAGAGATGGCTTTGCTGAACGAAATATGAGATTTTAAGACACTTCTGGGGATGGGTTTTTTCTGATCCTTGTTGTATCCAAAAGCAGTTATGGCATGTGTGCATCCTTTCACATCACAAACAACAATTGATAAGTTCCAACAGATTAAGAAAGAGAGATTATTTATCCTTCTAAGTCCTAATAAATTCTCCTAAACATCATCCTAACTAAATGAGCAAAATAATTGGCGGAAATATTTAGTAACCAAAGAAAATCAGCCAAAAACAGTCATAACTTGCCTTATTTAGCATTTATTAATTGTTGCGAAATGCTAAATAAGGCAAGTTTCGGCTGTTTTTTTTATCTCCCTAACATTACCCAATAATTGATTGTTTATTAAGCTTCTAAGATATTGAAAATGTTTTAAGATATTGAAAATATCTACTTTAAGTATTTAGTAAAAGTTTTTTATTTTCAAAATTTTGTAAAAAAAAAAAACAAAGAGAAAACAGGGATTTTACTATTTGAGAGAACAGAAAGCAAGATTTTATTATTTGAGAAAACGATAAATAAGTCTTTGGTCTTTTACTTTGATGACAAAAAAGTCATCAACTAGTCACTAAAAAAAAAAGTCATCAACTAATTAAAAATACAAAAACGTTTCTCAGTTTCTAAAATATGAAACCTCTAAATTCTTCTATAGGATCTATTTGTCCTTATATATTTTGGACAGAAAAATTTAAAGGTCTCGTATTTTAGAAAAAGATAGACGTTTTTGTATTTTTAATTAGCTAAAGACTTATATGTCTTTGAATTATAAAGTCATATACCTATTTTTTTTTTTCTTATTTGAGAAATTTTCACTATTTTTTCTTTCTCTTTTGCGAAATTCTAAAAATAGAAAACACTGAAAATAAAAACACAAACTCAAAATCAAGGCTTGATATGAAATGTTTCACCAAGCCTTGATTTTGTTACTTTAGTCATATCTTAATCACTCCCTTTTGAGAGAGTATTTAGGATCATATCAAAGGGGCTAAAGTATCAAACATGTACCTTGATAGAGGATTGAAAGCTTGATGAGTTATCTGAAGTAGCTAGATTTGTCAATGATGGCATAGCAGCAGATTGGTTTGAGATGCTGCATGGTCTGTGAAAACCAAAAGGCGGCCGCGCCACCAAGCTTTCGTCGGCTGTATATGATGATGGAGCCCCACCATTGATAGAGTTCTGAAATCTGTTACCTTCATCAAAATCCACACCAGTATGTGGCAGGATCATAGGTCTCAATCCTCCTGGTAGTGACATTGGATGTAAGCTCAAACCATTTCTCATCATTAACATCTGCAAAGTATTGAAAAGTATTGAAACATTTTCAAAGTAAAAACAACATAGAATTTGACAAGGTGCTGAAATGTGCTGCTAAAAATCCCTCACACAAAATCAAAGTTGGCCACACTAAAACAATTTATTAAGTCCATGATACTATTTGCTGTTGGTTCTTATTAACAGATTGCAGTGCCAAAACATGTTTTATAGTTCCCAACTGTTAGAAAAAGTTTATACAATAAAATTAGACCTTTTTTGAATGTCAGATAACTAAATATTCTTATTTAGGAAAACAAAATATATGGGTCAAGGAGAGAACAAATGACAAGCCCAAACTTAAAGAAGATTCACCTGCACTTGAAGCTGAAGCTGCTTTAAATATTCTATAGCCTCATCTAGCATTGAAGCTTTGTCTGTCTATTGAAACCAAACCAAAGAAAAAGAAAAACTCATCATAGGCAAATATTGGTAAAAGAAAAATTAACAAATTAAAGTGATCATTTTTGTAAGGGTGAAAGGATACTGGGAAGAAAAAATAATTACCAATTTAGATAAAGTTGTAAATTTAACAATTATTTTTTTTTAAATAACACTTGGTTTAAATGAACTACTATTATAATATACTCATGTACCTTGTTAGAATTTGGAATTAAATTCTGTAAAGCCTTCATCTTCTCATTAATCCTACTCCTTCTTCTCTGAAAATCCAACAAAACCACATAATCAACAAAAACCTCCAAAGAAAAAACAATTTCCAAAAAAAAAAAGAAAGAAGGAAAAAAAAAAAAAAAACCTTTTCAGATAAATTATGAAATTCTGCAGCTCTGCTCCTCTTTGAAGAAGTACGTGGTGGTGGGGCATGCCTTGATGGCAATTCAGAAGTCTCACCATTCTTCTACACAAACAAGTAAAAGAAACAAAAGATTCCTTTCATAAAGGAAATTTTAATCTGTACTTGATTACTGTGACCACTACAGGGTGCTATGCAACAGAAAAATTATTCAAAAGATGCAACTTTGAATTAGACCCCGGTAAAAAAGAATAAAATTGTAAGATCTACCAAAGTTCATGATTTAATTTTTCCTAAGCTTAGAATAATTGCACCCCATTAAATATACTAAAGAGGGTGGGGGAAAAAATGGTATTTTTATAATATATTGTAAGATCTACCAAACTTTTAAGCTTTTAAGGTCTCCTTAGCTTTGCACCCCATAAAACATACTAAGTATCTATTTGAATTTAGCTTGCTTTATGTTCAAATCAGCTCATAATTTAAAAATCTTAAGATAAAATTTGACCCCAACAGACAAAAAAATGATTTTTTTTTTTTTTTTGTGTGTGTCTAAATTGAATCTAGTTCAAACATACCCCAAAACTGGGAGGGTGTGCAAGTTTCAATTTTGACATAAAAACTGAGAAGTTGAAGGCTAAAATGTAAATGGGTTGAAGAGATTAAGAAGAAATTAAAGTACCTCAATTGGATGATGATGATGTGGCCTAGTGTTGTTGTTAGCATCATCAGAGTCATGAAGAGGTGCAGGGATATAATCGTCATTACAATTATTATTATTATTATTGTTGTTGTTGTTATTGTTACTGGGATTGTGATCAAGAAAGGGATGATCTTCATCATCATCATCATCATCATCATGAAGAGAAGAAGAAGAGAAACGGAAAGCAGATGAAGAAACAGCAGAAGAAGAAGGGCCAAGAACCCGGTTTGTTATGGTCAAATTGGGCTGTGGTGGCGGAGAGAGGAGTTGGTTGAACAAAGCTGAGAAGTCTTCTGATGAGTCACAAGGGAAGCTTCCACCATTGCAGCCACCCATGAATGAAGCAAGCTTCTTCTTCAATATGAATATCAGAGAGAGAGAGAGAGAGAGAGAGAGAGAGAGAGAGAGAGAGAGAGAGAGAGAGAATGTTGTGTTGTGTTTGAGAAAGAGAAGGTTTGCTTTGCGGCTTTGTATTTAAATAAATAAAAAGAAAATGTGAGTGAATATAGAAAGGGAGGGATTAAGGTTTTAAATTTGGTTATGAGTTCGTTTATTCTGTTATTATTATTTAATTAAAGCTTCATTATTCTCCCGCCTTCACTTACTTGTGCTTGTAACATCATGTTTGGATACTGAGTTTAGGATATATCCTCAATTGCCACAAACCAGAGTTAAGGTTTTATTTTTGTTAGCATGTGAGTTTTGGTTATTTTTCCAGGACTGTGTGATTAGAAAAAATAATAAAAATTATTGATTGTTGGGATAATAGAATTGAGGGGGAAAAAAAAAGAAAAGAAAAGATGACGATGCTACAAATTAAGAGAAATAAGCATGGATAACAATTTGAGAGAGAATTCTTTTATTTTTTTTCTTAATTGTTATTGTAAAGTATAATTTCTTATTGTATATTTTTTAAGTGAGATTTAAAAAAATTGTGAAAGAAGATATTAAATAGTAAAAAATTATATTTGACAAAATAATTGAGAGAAATAATTTCGGCTTTAGTGTATAAAGATTCAAAATATATATATGTTATAAGAACACGAGATTCAAATGGGACAATATCAAATTTCTTTTAGATAGGATATTATATGTATAAATTTTTAAATAAATTATAATAATATTTTGATTTTTTTATATTAAAATATAAATTAATTTTTAAATGTTTTTAATATTCTTTTAAATATACAGAATATTTTAGATAACTTTTTTGTTTAATAATTAATAATACATATTATTTCTAAACTCATATAAAAAAATACAAGATTGTTACAAATTTAAGTATTTTTTCATTAAAGTTTATTCAAGCAGCTCTAACACCAATAAAAATCATTTTTATTAAAAGAGCGTCATTACACGCGCTTTTTCTTCTTCTCCTCTCCGCGCTTCTTTTTTTTTCAAATACACGTATACGTCCTCTTCCTCCTCCTCCTCCTCCTTCTTCCACGCAGATTCTTCTTCTCCTCATCCTCTTATTCTTCTTCTCTTCTTTCGTTATCGTCATCACCCACAATACCAACATTTTGCTAATGGATTATTTTTTCAATCGAATTGAATAGAATGCAATTGTTAAATTGAATTGAATGATACATGTGTTTTGAATTGAATTGAATTGATAATCTCTAAATTGTAGACACATGTGTTTTGAATTTGATTTTATATAATAGATAATGTTCCGTTCATTTAGTACTATATAATTATTGCACCTTAATAACATGTTCGATTCATTATGAATTGAATTGAATTGTTTTGAATTGAGTGGACGCAAGTGTTTTGAATTGAATTGAATTGGATTGATAATCTAAAGAAAAAAAAACTTGCATGTGCAAATTCAGAAGAAGAAGAAGAAGAAGAAGAAAGAGGAAGAGAAGAAGAAGGAGGAAAAAAAGAAGAGAAGAAAAAGAAAAAAAAAACGAGGAGGAAGAGAAGGAGAAAGAAATTTAAAAAATTGTTACAATAACTTGTATAAACTTAAATAAAAATTTTGCTTCGATATAGAATTTTATTTAAAAAAATATAATCATAATTTAATTTGTCTAAGTTTGCACAAAGAAATATTATCTATTTTTTGTTAAGATCCAGTTTAATTTAAAAAAGAAACATCTGCAAGAAGAATGTCACACAAAGGATATTAGATTTGGTTCGTCAAAGACTAAATTAATTGATTTGACATGTTACATTACTAACATTCTACAATAATTTTTGGTTAACAGTGCTAACTAGACTACTCATGAAAGAACTAACGTGACTTAATCAATATTAAATTGAAATTGAAAAATCAAAATTATCATCAAATAGAAACAAAGGACCAATTTTAATTGTTATCCCTTATTCAAATTATGAGAATGGATTTTCTCTTTCTAGTCACTCTACATCCTCATTTTAATTTATACTAAGTTCAATTATTAGAGTTTCTTATATCTTCTCGTGTTTCATTTTTATTCGTCGGTATTTTCTACCTTTTTTTTTTCTGTTTTATTATAACCATGTGAGATCGCTTGGTTTGTTCCTATTATATAAACATTATTGGATAAAAATTATGAAAATTTATTTGCATGCCAAGTTGAAGATAGGTCTCAATGATTGTGAGTAGTTACAAAAAAATGTATGATTCTTTTTATACATAACATTACCTAGACATCCATAAAATGAACAATTTCTCTTTTTTTAAATATATTTATAAAATATATCTTACTAGTTTACTAGTACTTGTTGGATTAATGGTCGACCACTGAAAAAATTTCAAAGAAAAATTAAGTGAGAAAACATAAGATGAGAAGACACCACATTCAACTCAAAACTTTAAAGGAGTAAGTTAATAGGTCTCTCATCTTATAAACTCCTTCTTCTTCCTTACTTTCTTTGATGTGGGACTACTAACTCCTCACACTTACAACATTAACACTCGTCAGGCATATCTTTTTTTTTTTTTTGGGGTGGGGAATTCTTTTCATATCTAATACAGTGAATGTACGGAGACTCTGAGAGTGAACCAAATTTAAACATAATGCACATCTATTACATTTATTTTTATGATATATTCAATTTTGTATCGAATAATAAAAAACATTCATAAAAATAAATATAAAGTAATACAAATAACACAACCTTTTAATTACTTGAAAAAAAAGAAAATAATGTACCGAATAAAAAAGAAAATTGACGGAAAAACGGGATAGTAGAGGACAAATGGAAAAAGAAAAAAACAAAAAGCAAAAAGTCAAAGACGTCATAGTAATCTTCACCGTCTTATCCAACCAAACTACCAGCAAAGCCAATTTATTGTAGTGACCAAAAATGTGCAACTCCCGAGGCTGCTTTTCTGCTTGATAGCGTGTTCTCTTCACCATATTGCCCATATAATACTCTTGATTTTTGTTGTTCAATTAATTCGATGCAGTTTAATTGAAATTGAATTCAGTACTACCCATAAATTATAATAGCGAGTCAAATGCCACCCCCTTAAGAGTCAATTTTTTCTAAAATTAGTAAAATGAGAAAAGTTTTCGAAACTCGCATTGTCGCACATGACGCAAATCATAATTGAATCCTATTTTTTTACTTTACCAATTTTCTGGTTTTAGATTGTTTTTCCTCTCTTTAACTCATATGTTGTTCTCGTCATGCTTGTAGAATCAACAGCTTCCATTTAAGTACAAAAGCTCAAGGCACAAAATCAGTATCATCATCATAGTTCTTCAGCAAATATGATATCAAATACACGTTGAACTGCACCAAAATATAAGTTAGTAAAAAACCAAATTACTATTACCAATGAGTTGATCATTATTATTGATCAAATATGAAAACTCACGTGCAGTTATCTCTATGTAAAGTTGATAATTGAGAATCATGAGATGACAATTTAATCAAATATATCAAATCATTAACGGTTTTCAACTATCAATTTTACGTTAACATAACTGCATGCGAGTATTCGCCTTAATCAAAACCTCAGGTCTACCTCAAGATAATTCTTTCATACCTTCCTCAATAAGGAGATTAGGTTGATCAACCAAGAGTTGTTGTATGGCAACAAGATCACCGGAACTGCAATGCAGTTAATGCAAAACAAACACAAAACACAAGCACACAATAAGACAAGTTGGATAAGTAATAAAGTTAAAGGAATTGGACCAAATAGCATTAAAAAGCTGAAAAGAAACAATCATGAATATAGTAAATAAAAGAGAAGGAACAGTGTGCACACAACTCAATTCACTTCAACTTGCCAAAACCAGACTTCAATTGCGTAACTACAACAATAGCTTAAACAATTGTTACTTCTATTAACTATTCTGCTGCATCATCAGCACATGAAAAGAAACTATTATAACTTCAAAAAGTTGGACACTAGCATTGGCAGATTTATACCTGGGCTTTTTTAAAGCATTTGCTGATAGTGTTGAGATTATTGAAGACTTCAACAAATACCTGTTTCAAAAGGGAAAGAAGAAATATCAATCAACAGTCTTTTTGAGAGTTTGCCATTAGTTTCAGCCAGCAAAGGAAGACAGATTATTGATAAGCTTGACACTTCCTACAAAAGAATCATCCACATTTTAATAAAAACACATCCTTAAGATGCTGCAACCTTTTATAGATCTATGTTACCTATTTGTGTTGTCTGGTTCTTGAAAGTAAACAAAATATAAAGGAAACATAATTCAAGTCATGCCAAGTTAGAATTGAAATTCTCTTAGTCCTCTAAGTTCTTCTATCCTATAATTATTTATCTTTTAAAAACTAAGCATGTATTAGTCATATTAGGTTATTAACACATGGATGGTCTCAAAGCACAAAATAAGGCGAAAGTCCCAGAAATTATTCCTTACTCGGAGTGATGGACGTCATGTAGAAACAACAAACCATCTAAGCAATCCATAAGAGTAGGTTTAACACCAACTTGCTGCTGCAGATGCTTCATGTTTGAGCGAGTAGAACTACCTTTCACCAGTTGTCTACTGTCATGATGTGTTTTCTCAAGAAACAAAACAATATTACGAAACTCTTCTCTGAAAGTTCATATCAAAGTAATTTCAAATAAGTCATTGCTATCTAAAACTCAATATTTTCATTAAGAACACTTGGAGAAGGATAAATTCAGGGTAGACAACAGACAACTGCAGAAAAACTATGCCACAAGTTACCATGCTACTTATATTTGACTGTAGATAGCATTATAAGGATAAATTTTGCAGTTGAAGACCAAACTATTAAAAATGTTGAACAACAACAAAACTTTTGTCCCACTAGATGAGATTAGCTACATAGATCAATTAACGCCATTGAAATTGTCATAACAAATGCATATAAACAATGTACATGAAATCCAATGTTATGACAGGTAGCACATTATTCTACAAAGAAATGTGAACTTACAAAGTACTCCTCATGGAAACCAAAATGTTATCCAAAGATTTCATCTGATTTGCCAAGAGAGCATCTCTTACATTGCAGTTACAACTTAGACAACCATAACTGCTAGGATTCTGAAGCACCTGTGCATAATCAAACCAATTACTTCAAACCCAAGTAATACAGAAATGCAACATCATCAAAGCAATATATACAATAAAAAATTATTTACAAACTGTACAATAGTGTTCGGTAACTGGTAAGCATATCAAGATAGAAAATACAGAGATATTAGATAGAGACAAGATCGAGAAGTTGCGTCTCAGTCATTGTCCCCAATATCCCCAGTTATTCGGTGAACACGAAATTGGGCAAGCTTTATCCAAGGACATAGATATTGTCTTGGATATAAGTCATCAACTCCAATCATATTCTTGTGTTCCTCATTCTCTGTATTCGTGACATGTGCGAGCTATTAAATGCAGCCAAAAGTTAAAATTAGTAATCAAACTAATTACCTGCAACCTATCAATAATACTGGAAGCACTCCTAAATTGTGAAATCAAGCAAGACTGAAGCTCATCCCATCGATTTAGTTGTTCCCTAACTTTAAGGAACTTCCCCTGAAACTTCTTCATCACACCTTCCATTGTGATTCAACAATATGTTGAATTTGAAACAACCGGTAATACAGCATCCAAGAACCTCAAATGAATGTTTTACGAGTCAGGCATTTTGTCAAACACATACAAGGCACTCGCTCAACTCACTGGAATCGGAGTCATACAAACCAAGAAGATAAAGGCAACAGGGAAGTTCTTCCGTCACCGGAGAGGAGTCACCGTCGTCCGTTGCTGTCGCGTTTGAATTGATGGCAATGAGTCTCTCAAATTCAGAGAAATAGAATGCTTAAAAAGAAGGGTTTTAAGGTGGTTATTATATAATTTATTAATTTAGGACTTAGACAACATTTAAGGTGGCAATGAGTCTCTAATTATATATTTTTTTAAATAATTATCACGTAATCAATGTAAGAATTAATTATTTTTGCTAATTTAACCTTACAACATATATATTTGATATATATTAGTACGAACTATAATAGTTGGTTAAAAATCAGGTAATTATTTAGTCATGAAATATTACTATCACGATATCAATTTTTTTAAATTCATGATTCAATTTCTTAAATAATTTTTTTTTTATAATTCAAAACTCTATAAAATTATTTTGTATTGATTTTAAAATGTTCTTTTTATTAAAACAAACATTAGTTAACATCATATCCTTTTTATCTATTATTTAAAATAATTTAATAAGTTCTCCCTTTAGCCCTTGGTCATTTTGCTGAAATAGGAGTCCACTTTTCTTGGGTACTCAGCATATAATTTGTGTAAGTTAGCAACAAACAAGTATAGAATGCTAAAAGCCAATGAGTTATAACTCAAATGACATAGTCTCCCCATACTCAATTAAGAGATTGTGGATTCGAGTCTACTATCTTTGGTAAAAATGTATAGAATGCTAAAAAGATTATTGAAATTTTTATCCACCTTTCTCTTCACCCTTATGGACATAACTTAAATTTAAAGTATAAATTACACTACCTCTTCATTTGCAAAAATATACAGTTATCTCTTGAAATTTAACTTATAAGTTATAACACCCAAAAGCCTTTTTTTTTCTTTATAAAAATTAAAAACGTATGAATGACTAACCTCCCCAAATCAACATCAAAGGTTTACCATATAATTACATTATCATTTTTTCGTTCTAGTATAATTTAAACCATACATCAAACACAACAAAACTCAATATCAAATTAGAGAATATAAGAAATGTAAAAAAAAATAATAATAATAAAGGTAAAACAAGCTTTATCAACTAATAGTTCAATAAAATACTCCTCCATCCACACCAATAATCTCATCTGTCACCCTTAATCAAGAGATCATTGGCTTAGATAAATTAAGGGGTGAAAAAAGAGACAAAAATGCTAATAATAAAATTCAGCTAAGGCTTAATAAAAAGAAAGGTCAATTTTTGGCATGCACCAAAAGAAACTAAGAGAATTCAGCTTCAATTAACCAGAATTTTCTGCCTAATTGTGCCAATTTTCTTCAATCTTCCTAACAAGATAGAACCACTTGCCAGAGAGAAATTTATGTTGTTTTTGTTGCCAACCCTGTTGTCTTACAAATCGGACACAGATTCTTGTGCTTTAGCCACTGTTTGACACATTCTGTATGGAAATCGTGGCCGCAATCCAGCGTGCCGATATCCTCTCCATCCTTGTACTCCTCCTGCACATAATCGCAAAGTTTAGGCGCTAAGGTAAGTACACGTGAATCCAGGTGGAGCGAGTATTAAGGTTGGTCGATCGAGTTTACCTGACAAACACAGCATGGTTCTGCTTCCGACTCTGGCTGAGATCCAGTTTCGACCGAATGCTTCTTCTGTTTCAAGAGTTTCAATATGGTTTCCTCGTTCAATCCGGTGCTCACATTTCCAATGCGCTCTTCCAGAGCCAATAATTCCTGTTACACTCAAAAGTATTGTCATGCGAAACACTCTAAAATGAAGCATCGACCTAACAAGCATAACACAATGAGAACTTCAGTTCATACCTCATATGACATGTTATCAACATCAAGTCGCATGTCCCTGTGTCGATCATGAATATCAGCGATTCCAGAAAACACTGATTGGTCGAGGATCATAACGTCCTACGAAAACAATGCAAAAACAAGTTTACCACATGAACAAAACTATGCTGTTAAGGGTTGTGAGTTCAATAGTTACACATTGCCAATGTATATAAGTTCTAGCCAAAACTGGTTTTGTTTTTATAGTGGTGTGGAAGTTAACCCCTTTTGCCTATGTCGCAGCGTGATTACACGTCAGCAAACAGCTTTTACTGATAGTACATGGTACATAGAGAGTAAACTCGGTTATTCGGCAACAGCAGCAATAATAATGCTCCCAAAACTTAAAAAACCCCAAACCCCCATTACATCTTGCGCCTATGGGCAGCTATAGATAGTCAAGAAGACACTCAAAACAGGTGGACTCCGGATCAGTTCCAGTGTCTTTTCTTCAACTCTATGATTAATTCCAAAACGCGAAATCGTGCCCCCAAAAATCACACAATAGACGTGGCACACAAATTCATTACATACCATTTTAATATAGAAGTACATATTATTATTACTATTACAACAAAAACACTTCTCGCACAAACCATGATCAGCCAAATGGAACAACCGGTTTCCAATTTGTCCTATCATATACTATGTCTAGAAGCAAGTCATCTAAATCAACATATTTTTTGGTGGTTCTCTCTTATACTATATAGTCTTCATTGGTCTCCCCTGTTCCTCTACATGTTGCCCTACTATCCATATGTTCTACTCTTCTTATAGAAACTTCTACAGGTTTTCTGTTTTCTCACATAATCTACACTTCATATACATAATATAGAAAATTTATGGATTATTCTCTACATACAAGTCATTTACACATACAAGTCTATACAAGTCATTTATATTGTATTGTTTAAGAATTTTTTATGTATGTGTATTGATAAGTTTTATATAATTCAAAACTCTTCCTCTTCTTCCTTGCATTATAAAAGTGGATTTTATTGAATTAGGATTAACTTGTATAAACTTGTATGTCAAAAAGACTTGTATGTGTAGCATGTCTCTTAATTTATTTGGGCCCCTTATGCTCATGTAACCAACAAGCAAGGAATCAAAAGGCTATGGATATGGAAAAAGTCACTTAACTCCTCAGCAGACTCCACAGCCTTCTTTGAGGCTTCAAGTTTCAACATTAACCTAAACATTAGTTACACCCGAAGGGCTGGTTGGTTTTTTGTCCTTTCAGAAGTTTAGTAAGGGAAAGTATATACATGGAAACAATAAAATCATATTATTTGTTTTCATTTCCTACTTAAATTCTTTCTTTACAAGATCCTGATAGCAGAAAACTCTGACAAACTGAGCAATATGAGATGCCTAAAGTCCTGGGATCCTAATCGCAATCGAAAGTAACTACGGAAGCCAAGAAGGATCAAACTGGATTTAAGAAAATATAAATATGTAACCATAGTACAATTTATCAAAGGAACAAATGTATATTCTAAATATTGAAAGTCTAGTACAATTTATCAAAGGAACAAATGTATATTCTAAATATTGAAAGTCTTGTTCAAAATCCTATATACCTCTAATCTTTAACACACACATTCTCGAAAAGAATACACACACATATATAAATCAAATTTTACCTCTTTTCCCTCTGGAAATTGAGACATTTTAAAATACCGACAAACAATGTCATATACATAACAAAGTAAAATAAGAAACGTGCCTACATTTCTACAGGCTACAGATTCCCTCACACCGCATTTTTTTAGTGGCATAGAGAAAAGCTTTAAATGCTGGTTTCACATTACGCACAACATTATTAAACTCTCAAGTTAAGTCGTATCGAAGTTTACAAGTTGAGTTTATAATTCGAGTTTACTTAAGTTTCAGAAGTTTGTCTGAACTCTCAAATTTGATAAACTTGCACACAAACACACAGAAATATGTTCTCATATATCTTACACACATGATATATTATTACCTCAAATTTAGGTAATGAAAGAATATTAAATTGTGCGCAAATTCCACATTTTTCTGGCTCAATCAAAGCCACAGATTCTGATTTATTACCAACCAGTTCATCATGTTTAAAAGTTTTAAACAGAAAAACTGAGAAGTGTAAAATCTTAATCAGAATTTCAAACAAAACAAAATCATTTGAAAGCTTGTTAAGTCACCATGTCAGGATTAAACAATTTGCATCACAGTCAAATGAAAATCAAACCATTTTTATGTCATCATGTCCGGATTAATAAGTGAATGAGAAGACTAACCTCAAATCGCAGGCTCCCACCACGACGCATAAGTCCTAACACATTTCGGAGCTGCACAAAATAAAAGAATGTCAACTAACAGAAATTGTTTACATAAGGAACTACAAATATTGCAGCTCTCAATAGTATTATTAGAACATTCTGATTCTGATTTCAGTCCATCAAAAAAGTTTCAACTTCTTAGTCCCTCCTTTTACTAACAAAGGGTCTGAAAGTGATGCAAACAGGACTATTTAAACTTGTTCTGAAACAAAGGGATTAAAATGATGCAGAAGTGTTTTAAAAGGACCAAAACCAAGAAATGCTACATTTTGTGGTGAAAATCAGATTTAAGGTAATATTTAAAATTTAAATAAAAGACAGTAATCTCACCCACACATTTGGAATAAATATTGCACATCACTACATCAGTAACAAATAAGATAATATTGAAATGCAATATAAGGGAGAGACGAACACGAACCTCAGACACAAGTCTACTATTTCCTTCACCAGCAACAGCCAACGACCGTATCGAATAGGGAATTCCATACTCATGATCTCCTGGCCTCTCCAACCACGATGGTGTTCCCGGGTGAGCCCCAGATGGCAGTGCCCTCGAGTCAGGACCACGTGCGGAAGGATAATTACTGCTTGAACTTCCACCAGCCTCGGAGCCGGGAGGAGGAAACAATGACCGGCGAACATATTCAGATAACCTTCGTGGATAATGCTGAGGATTAGGACGAGCAACCCATGGAGAGGCAGATGATGGATTGATAGCTGAATGTGACCCAGATCGCGACGAAGAAGCAGCGGCAACATTTCCTGGAATACTTAAATTTCCACTACTCGGAGCCCTATTTGTTGGATTTCGAGCCAAATTTCTTAAATTGGTTCCGGGTGCAAACACCGGGTGTTCAAAGAGGTTTCTAGGCAAACTTCTCGAGCTTGCGTCCTCATGAGGTATGTTATTGTCCCTATTATCCGCAGGTATAGCTGAGTTTGATGAATGGTTGTTTGCTGAGCTAGAAGCGCCACCCCACCTAAATGATTGCATATTCCTTGGTAAAGCAGGAACATGAACTAGAAGGGGCTGACTTTGAGGAATCATAGTATCTACAGTTGGTACTGGTCTCGCATCTAGAGAATTATCAGCCGGATGAAATCTTGGCAACACTGGAACGGACGGAGAAATACCAGAAGTTCTAATCACATTTCCCGTTGAGAATGCAGCGGGAGGAGGAACAGGAATGGAACTTTGTTGACTTGAAGGATTTACCCTTAACCGGAAGTTCCTATGGAAGCTTTCCGGGTTTCCTGCAACATTCGAATCAGGAATGCTTTCAGAGGGGCCATCCCCCATACTTAGTCCGAGTCTTGCACTCACCCTATCCACCGAAGCAGATCTGCCAAGGCTACCGCCAACATAATCCTGAGTAGGCAGCGTGTTCCAAGCACTGCCATCTGTAGGCTGACTGTAGCTAGAACTTCCACCATCAGAACATTGTCCAACACTGCGTTCAACAGCCTTTCTTTTACAAGATACACGCCGAGTGTCGACAGAACAACCTGGTCTACCATCAGTATCCTCAAACAAAAGGCTGTTACTTGCCGAAGGAAGCATCAAAGGACCAGAACCAATAAGCGGGGGAGGAACATGCTCATTTACCGGTCCAATAGACTTTGGCAAGTTAGCATGTTCAACATGATGGCTATTAGCACTACTACTGTCTCCCATTCCTGCATTCAAGTTAAGATTCTGCGGAGGCATCATATGAGAATTGGCACCGTGCACATACATAGTAGTATTAGTATTGTCCATTGAGACAGCATTAGTCGGTTCAACACGTCGTTCTTCTTGCCTTGAACCAGCAGGAGCACCAAAACTTATAGAAGATGGCCATCCTAGTTCCCTTCTCTGGTCATTGTTAATGTTAACCTCATTCTGAGTATTACTGTAACTTGGCTCACCTAAACTCCATCCACTCAAATTCTGCCAACCATGATTCAAAGGGCTCACATAAGATGGGTTTACATCACTTGGGGGAAGTATGTACTCGGGTATTCGGTTATCTGCAGGATTCCGCATATTATTCCAGCAAATCTGCTGATTCACTGTGGCAGTGGTTGCACCACTCGATGTTGATCCACAATCAAATTCTAAGGTTTCTGGCAAGGAACCGATTGTATCTCGCTGTCCTTGCATTGAGGGAATCTATTTAAGTTTCCCAAACTCAATATAGTTTAAATGTATGAATATGAATTCCTCAATAAAGAAGAACCAAGTGCATGCAACAAGTTCACAAGTCCTGTCAAACAAAACATGAAAGTTATAATCAAGCATTGCAAAAACACCAATTCTACATTATGGAACAAAAACAATCAAAGAAGTATCCTCTATAAACACACACAAAGGATGCTGCAAACATCGATAACCGCAACTCGGAATTCAGCTTCATAACCCCTAAAGCTTAAGGTGAAGCAAAGAACATGGAAACATTAGCAAACACCACAACCACCAACAAAACACTACTCAATCCTCTTCTATCAACTAAAGAATGTTGCAACAGATAACCACTAATGCGCATTGCCGAATGACACTATCATCACAGAAATTTTACCAAACACAATAGAGGGCAAATCAAGAAGAGAATAGCTCATAGAATAAAGGCAAAGTCAACTCCTTTTTACCCAACATATGAAGAACAAGAAACAACAAAAAAGGTAAAATTTTTAAACAAGATCAAGCTACAACAACGAATTGGGGTTTTGAAAAACCAATTAAAAACCACGGTGGATTATGAACAATTACAACACCCAGCAAAATCCATAAACAACCCACAACAACAGCAACAACAATAACAAAAGGATTTGCAAGAAAATAACAGATAGCTACACAAACAACGTTGAATCGTTTCTGCAAAGTTGAACAACCCAATCAAATCCGAACAAACAAATATTAAAAAAATAATATTCTAAAAAAATCATAAAAATTCAAACTTTACAGCTTTTTCATCAATCCAAGCAAAACCACCGACTGATCAAACAAAACAATAATGAAGGGTAAGAAAGTGCAGAAAACTTACGAGGTGAAAATGAAACAAAGCCGATCTATCACCAAAATAAACAAAAAAATAATCAAAGGATGGTTAATAACAAAAACAAAGAAAGCACCCCATGATGATTTTTTTTTCCTCTTTTTTTTCTCTGTAGATGCTTTTTTAGATTTGTTGTTCCTCTTTCACCCACCTGGGCAGCACAAAAAAATAACAAAAAAGAATAGAGGAGAGAAAGAGAGAAAGAAAGAGAGATGGATGAAGAGTGAGAAAGATATGAAGAAAGGGTTAAGAGGAGAAAAAGATGGTGTTTTTTTGCTCTGCTCTTGGTGGTGGTGAGAGGAAGAATGGAATGAAATTATATCAAACAAAAAAAAGATTTATAAAAATTAGATATGAATGAAAAAATGTGAGGGGAGATTAAAGAGAGACAGTAATCTTCAATTTACAAAAACAACCCAACAAGAGAGAGAGAGAAAGAGAGAGAGTGAATAAGAGTTTGTGTGTGCAAAAGTCATAGCCTTGAAGGAGGAGAGAAGCAGCTTCCCCTTCCAACAAAGACATTCAATGATATTTACTATTTAAATAATTAATAAATAATACAATGGAATCATGTAATAGACTATGAATATATCATACTTATTTAGTTTCTCTTTTTCTCATGGAATATTATATCTTTTGTTATTAATTTAGTGTTTTTTTATCAAAGATAGGAGACTCGAACTCGCAATCTCTTTTTTAAGTATGAGGAGACTATGTCATTTGAGATATAATTTATTGGCTAATTTAGTGTTATTAATATATTAAGAAATTTAGTATTATATTATTTATTTATTTATTTATTTATTTTTTGAGGATGATTTACAATATGATTATCATATATTTTTTTCTGATTTTTTTTGTATTTCTCTTAATTATTTTGCAGATTTGATTGGAATTATATTTCTTAAAACAGATTTAATTTATTTAAAAAAAATTTATCCTGTTATTTATTCAAAAACTTAAGAAATTTAACAATAATGGTAATGGATATGATGAAATAAGATAATAAATTTAATTTTATCATTTAATATTCTTATTTAAAGTGTGATTGTAAAAAAAATATTGTTTTTGTGATTAGATACTTGTATAAAAATAAAAAAATAAAATATTAATTGGTCATGAAAATTGAATTCTAATGCAATATAATTATTACTTTCTTTTTAATTGGATACACTATGGTTGTTGTTATTGTTATTATAATTAGTTTGGTAATATTAGTATTAAGTAAGAATAAAGAAAATTAATGGTAATGGGAGTAGTAATAATGAGATGTGAATAGGGGCCAGAGAGGCTGAAAGGGTGCCTTGTTTGGCAGCTTACCAAATGGGTGATGTTTTGTATGGGTCCTTGATTTTGATTTTTCTTTGCTGAGATAAAGAAATGTGTATCCCCCATTGTCCTTTGTCTACAAACACAACTAAGAAAAAGGTGAAGAAATCAATTTAATTATTCATATTTATTTACTAAAATAATTCTTTATGTATTCACTAATATGAATTTATTCTATATTATCATCTACTAAAAATAAAAAAAAAATATCATGTTAATTTGAAGCTATGTAAATCCCCCATTATTATTATATGATAATATGATGACAATTTCCTTAATTACTAAATAATTATCTAAAATGATTTTGCATAGTTGTTGATATATAAAAATTATTCTCTACTATATACTATATTGCCGGACTACTTTATTTATTTTTGGATTTTTTTTTTAATAAGAAAGTTGATAAAGTAGAAAAAAAAAATAGAATCTACTCATTTTTAAATTAAAATAATAAAACTTATACACAATAGAGAAATTACAAATTCAATCATAATTAGTATCTTATTTAATTATTTTATAATTATCATTTTAGATCATTTTCATAAAAAGTTGTGACAATTTTTTTTTTTCATTATATATATATAAATTAATTTTAATATACTATCAGTATAAAACAGTTATATATATATATATTCAATCACATAATACTACATTAATAAAAATAACTATTTTTTATATTAAGTACGTAAATGATCATTTAAAAAAAATAATTATATTTATATAATTATATAAAATATTTTATACTGTTAGTGCATGAAAATTAAACATAAAGTCTCTAAATATTGTTATGATATAGTATTGACTAAATATGAAAAACATAAGTGTTAATAAATGAGTTGTTTAATTGGCAACACAGCCCCCACTTGTATGTTGTTCTCTTTTTGATTTGGTTCCATCTCCTTCACGCCAAGCACCCCACCCTCCCTCTCTCTTTTTACCACACCATTCACATTCATCTTCACATGCCCCCCTCTCTCTCTCTCTTATACTCTATTTCTATTTAATTTAATTATTTCTAAAAATTAACTACTAATTTAATCATTTATACACACAATCTTATGTTAAACAACTATTTTATATATACCAATGAGTTATAGCTCAAATGACATAATCTCCTCATACTCAATTAAAAAGTTGCGGATTCGAATCTCCTATCTTTAATAAAAAAAAAAATTAAAAAAAAATAACTATTTTAGTCATTGGATATAGATGACTTATTTTTGTATACATATAATATTTTTTATAAATAACTGCGTTTGACTCAGCTAAAATTTATATGCAACATACAAATGTTATATATATAAATACATATTTTATATTGCACACTTTTAATGTGTCTATTAATAACTGATTTAAAAGTTAGTTTTTTCATATACTAATACATTAATAGTCACTCTTAAGTAATTTTGTTAACTAATGTGTGAAATAGTAAACTGTATAAAATTAATCAAAATCATAGATTTTATGTAGATAATTGTATAATTGGATAATAATAATACAAAAAGTTTATGCATTATAAATAGATTTAATTTGAAAAAAAAAAAAAAGAAGAAATAATAGTGCACGTGGCTTTGGTTATAGTAATATTTAGGGTCCACAGGAGGATGAGTTGCATTTTTCTTTCCTATAACTTATGTACCCAAAATCTTGGTGCTTGCTTGGATGAAATTTTGACTAACTATTTATGGACCCCTCTCTTTTATATTTTAAGTTGTCTTTCCCTCATATATGATAATGATACATCTCTTCTCTTATTTTGTGGGTTTGTTAAATGAAATTAATATGATTGTATGGCCTTAGTAGAAGTAAAATAATTTTAATTATTTTAAAAAAACAAAAAGGAGCAAAAATGAGAACATCCTAGGGCCCCAAAATTTTGTGTCGGTACAAATATAGTTGGAAAAATAACCAAAGTGTTAATGTGTGTCTGCGTGGGGTGTTTGTTGTGACGATGGAGTAGTAATAGTAACAGTATTTAGTAGCTTTTGGGTCTTTGGGTATGCAACCAATTTATCTATCAATTTTACTTTGCTTTAAAGAGCTCTCAAGTCTTCAACCTAAAACTTTATTATTATTATTATTATTATTATTATTATTATTATTATTATTATTATTATGGGTCTAGTTTGTGGATTTTTTATTTTAATATGGAAGAGTGAATAGAGTTTTACGTTAATGTTACAAAAAATAGAGTTTTACCGTGTTCTGGAGGCGCTGTTCTGTGCAAGCACAATACGCAAAATACGTATTGCACTGACAATACACAGTCTGTGTATTTACAATACGCAGTCTGTGTATTTACAATACGCATACTGTGTATCACTGTATTGTAATTTAATATTAAAATAATACAATACGCAATCTGTATATTGTCTTTATAAATTAAAAAAATTTTGATCTGACAATTCGCATTCTGTAAATTCTATAGCCCCAGAATTTTGTAAAACACCATAACTTTCAATATTAAAGAATTACACCAATTCTTATCTAATATCCACAAAAATTAACCCTAGTTTGTATGCATGCATCGTAATTTTTATTTTTTAAAAATAAACATAAATATTTAATTTGATTATATACTAATTTAAAAATCTTAAAAATTCAAGCATTTCAATAAATGACATTATAAATTGAGTTCAGTTTAATATACTGACGATATAAAATAATTTACACAGTAATCTAATTACATCTGTTTTTTAAATGACTATTTATACGATTATTGTAAAAATTAATTATTTTTGTTAATATGATGTCACATAATTAAATATTTATATAAAATTATTTTATATTAATAGTGTATCAAAATTAAATTATTGTAAATAATATTAGTGTATAGTATAAATTATATAAATGATTAATTATGTATGAAGCAATTAAGAATATGTTGAGTTAATTGTCAATTATTTTAAAATACTCATAGATATAAGTACAAAATTAGATGGCACATAAAACATTCGGTGCATGGTAAATAAACTTTATAATTTAATTCTCTTGATTTGGCATATAGCTCAATCAACTGTGTGATTCCTTACCCCACAATTAAAAAGAGAAAAAAAAGAAAAGGCCTATGTGATTCTTCCATGTCGATCTTATAATATAAACGATTTTGTGGTATGCTATTATTGCTCATGTCAATGGGGGGTATAAATATAATATTTTTATTTTATTTTATTCTTCATGAATTTGGTCATCTTTGTGCTTCCTTTCTCTAATCCTTCTAAACGGGGTTATTTTGCTTTCCATCTGTCTCCACTATGTAATTTTTCAAATTGTTATTATTATTATTATTATTATTATTATTATTATTATTATTATTATTATTATTATTATGGCCTTTCGATCAAACCCTATATCTATCCGTTTGGTATTGCTTGGAAACACAACTCTCTTGTGTGATGGCCCCCTTTGAAAAACAATGGAACCAAAAATTCGGAATTGATTAGAATTAGAATATGAATCTCCCTATGCGAATATTAAAAGTTTTATATGATTCTGACATCTCTATGCACCTTATGTTTATTATTTGGTGATTATCATAATCAACTGGTCATCACTTTAAATGAAAAAATGTAAATATCTATAATATATAAATACAATTTATTCAAAATTAAACTTTCTCCTTATCAAATAATAATTTATATACACATATTTTTTTTTCAAAGATAATAGGTTATATTTCATTAATTATTGAAAAATAGAATATAAAGATGTCCAAAAGCAGGACAGTATAATAAAAGGTGAGGATTTTTCAAAAACACTACACTGAAGGTATTCATCCAACGGTACGTGGTCAAACAAAAGAAAAATTTTAAAGAAGAAAGAATGATAAATCAAATTGAATGCAACTAAGAGCTTGTCTTGTGGAGATGACGACCTAAACTGGGAGTTCTTTGGATTTCACAGAGCAACTTGACAGAGCTTGTTAGAATGGCAGACGGCATTGAAGTAGAACCTTCAAAAATCAACTGGTTGCGAGCTTTTCAACAATTCCAGCAAATGATGGCAAGCAATTGAGGATTACGGTCAGTATTTTTTAACGGGTTAAGCATCTCTGTTGATGGAGTCCACCATGTCCAAAAGTTGTTACGACTACGAGGGAAAAGACATTATACACACATTTGGACATTATTCCATTGATACTTTGAATCTTTAATTAATTTTTTGTTCACGTTTCTCATGAATAATGAACTGTGAGAAAACTAATATCAAATTAGTTTTGTTTGCAAATATTAATTAGTTAATTTTATTATGTAATTATGAGCATAGTTAAAATATGATACATTGAACAATATTTTTTATAAAATGGTAGTCATGTTTGATAAAATACGTATTTATATATGAGAAAAATAAAAAGATGTGAAATTAGAGTAATTGCATAGAAAGACTAGAAGAATCTAGGGTAGGATATTGTAAACACTAAAAAATAATAATAAATAAATAAAGTTTAGTCTATGAATTAAATTAGAGCATTAGAAATTGCCTTTAGGAATCATGTTTAAACTTTAAACAAAGCAAAATGTCAACGAAATTTGATGTCATTAAACATGGTTAGTGCCTTAGTGATAGGGGTGAAATACGCCGGATTATCTGTTAAGAGTTTATAATTTGGTTTGTATTTACTATTTAGTATGGTGTGACTTAATCTATTATAAACTAGGTGTGGGTTTAAGATATTTTATTATTTTAAAAGCTTAAAATTATTATTGGACATGTTTAAACTTGTTAAAATATAAATAAATATATAAACATCTTATAATTAAAAAGTTATTACAGTTTTTAATTTATCATTTTTTTATAATCTAAAATGTTATATTTTATTATAAATAATTTTATATATTTAAAAAACTTGATAAATTTAGATATAATTATAAATATTAAATTTGGTATGTTACATATAAATAATTATTTGTTAAAAAATGTTTTTAAAATATTAGAATTTTTAATAGATTTTAAGTCACATTAAAATTAAAATAAATACTTAAAAAGTAACCTATAATATATGTTAAATTTAACTTAAGTTAATTAACTATATTAGAGTCTAATATGATAAGATGAAGCCTATATATATATATATATATATATATATATATATATATATATATATATATATATATATATATCATTTCATTTTTATGTGAAAATTTCAAATATTTTCATGCATCATGTATTAATTTTTATTATTTTTTTAAACAAAAGAGCTCGACACAAGTTAATGGACTATAACTCAAATGGCATAGTCTTCCCATATTCATCTAAGAGGTCGCAAGTAAAAAAAAAAAATCGCAAAAAAACTCATCAACCATTTTTGGCGCTCCTCCTTCCTACTCCTAATTTTGTACTCGTGGAAACATCTCCAACCACTCCAACTAAAATTTTGTCAATCGAATTGCAAGATCGCTAAGTGGAAGTCCACCAGTTGCATATCTTCTTATATCCATTCCGCATCCTTTATCCCCTCCACCTGCACAATCTCCTTAAGTCTCCTATAAAGACCGACATAAACGTGCAATATAATTCAATTCTTCTCACACAGTAAATTTCTTTTTTCTTGTATGAGTCTCATACACCAAAGAAAGCATAATTGAAATTATTTTTAATAAGACTCTTTCAACACACAACCAAAGCTCGATTTTATGACAGTGAGTCATTTTAAACATTATTTTATCCCAAATTAACAGTAAACCACTTAGACATACTCCGACTCAACATATTCTCATCCCGTAGCATCACTCCCCCAAATTCTTATTACATCAAACTTTGTCACTACCTGTTACTTAGTCTCAAACAAGCCTAACATATTCAATTTAACTTTTTTCTTGAGATTTTTTATTATGCTCGAATTTTCATCACCCATTAACCCATAACATTTCAAGAATAAAATTATTTAAAAAAATTATTACACACCTTTTTTTATTTTTATTTTTGGACCTGCAGCATCTTATTTTTTTCTATTTTGTCAATCTTTTTTTAAACAAATTTTTCATCATGTGCTTGGAGAATAGACATAATATCATCTTTTTTATTGTATAAAATTGCATCTGATTCTAAGACGAAGTCCTAAGTTTTTCTATTTTCAAGCATCTACTCCTCCAAAATACTGCTTCTGTTCCCCTTACTTCCTTCATTCTTGTCCGAACCACCATCATTAACAACCCTCTTCTCGACTACTTCTTCATCGTGTTCTGATAACTCTCCCTATCTCTTTGTCAACGTTGTTCTCTTTGTGTCGAACCGATGTCACTATCATTCACAATGTCATCTCTATCTCCCGTTCCTTTATCAACGTCTTTCGCACCATCATCAATATCCACACCTAACTCACCAGTTCCTTCATTCAATGTCACCTCCCTATTTTAAGATATTAAAAGTTTAATGTTATTATTGGACATGTTTAAACTTGTTAAAATATAAATAAATATACAACAATGCTAGGGAATCAAGAGGGTATCAGCAAAAAACCAGCCAAATGCTTCTAGGTGAATCTAAAACCTCTACGTGGATGGTGCTTATGTTAGGCATTAGGATGTTTCTTTTCTTTGTAAATTGGATGGTTCTGAATCTATTTTTTTATTTATCATGTTTTAGACATTTGGAGAGGGAAGGAGGGTGAAGAGACGGAAGCTAATTGAATCAGTTTTCGTGATTCACGTTGCAATGATAATGAACGTATCTCCTCCTAATTTGAATGTGGTAAAACATTTAATAACTATTATTTTAAATCATAAATAAATAAATTAATATACATGGATGTTTCTTCTACTAAGTATCAGAATATTTCTTTTTCATATTAAATGGATCTTCTTTTATATATTTTTTGAATATTTTTGTATTACAAATGTGAATATCTTTATTTCTTTTAAGAATTTCATAGTTTTTTTTAAATCCTATAGATATAAAATATAACTGAATATTTCTTTTGTTAAGCATTAAGATGTTTTTTTCATATTAAATAAATATTTTTTATATTTTTGTAATTGTTCAAGAACAACTCGTGTTCCACCACTCCTTCCTTATTCTTGAAGTTGAACCAAGTGCAAGGCAAAGACCGATTGGATGCGATGAAATCGCGATTTGATCGATTCGAAGACTTGTGCCTATAAAAAACTTCCTCTCCTTCGTTCTTTCCTTTCCAAAGTTTGATGAAAGCTTCTTCTCCGAATTCGAATCCGAACCCGAGTTTCTTGACTTGGAACGAACAATGGCTGTTCCTGGTTGTGATTATGCTTCTTTCAAGGTGAAAGACCTTTCAGATCCGATTCTGTTTCATCGATCAGGTAAAATCTACACGCTATTTTCTCAGTGTGTGCCAAAAAGCCTCTTTGGTTGATGGTATCATAGTGAATACCTTCAATGATTTGGAACCAGAGGCCATGAGAACTTTACACAACGGTTTTCATCTTTCTCGTTCTATTTTTTTGGTTGGACCCATCGTTGCTCAACCCAACCAAAACCAAAATGAGAAGATTCATGAATGTGTTGCATGGTTGAACTATTAGCCATCGAAATCTGTGTTATATATATGTTTCGGGAGTGGTAGAGCACTCTCTCAGGAGTCAGGAGCAAGTGAATGAGATAGCATTTGGATTGAAATTGAGTGGACACAAATTCTGGTGGACGTTTTTAGAGGTGGTAGGTTAATGTGGAAGAGAAGATGAAGGTTTTTATAAGCTTTAATTAGATTTACTTAATCAGTTTAAAATTTTTTAAATTTTAAATTTAAAATTAATTATTAATAATTATAATTAATTGAGTTGTTCACTTTTTAGCTGGTTAGATACTTGATTCCCTATACTTTTCCATAAATATATAAATATCTTATAATTAAAAAATTATTAAAATTTTTAATTTATCATATTTTTTGATAATCTAAAATGTTATACTTTATTATAAATTTTTTTATATAGTTTAAAAACTTGAAAAATTTATATATAGTTATAAATATTAAATTTGGTATGTTACATATAAATAATTTTTATAAAAAATGTTTTTAAAATATTAGACTTTTTAATAAATTTTAAGTCAGAGTTAAATTTAATTTAAATTAATTAACTACATTAGAGATCTAATATGATAAGATGAAGCCTTTATCATTTCATTTTTATGTGAAAATTTCAAATATTTTCACCATGTATTAAATTTTATTATTAATTAGATATTTTTTTAAGTTCCATATTTAATATATTTTTGTCTTATCAATGATACAATCAACATATATATAAGATTATGTAAATTTTTTACATGAAGTGATTAATTATTTCCTATTCATAACCACTAAAATGAAAAAAAAAAATGGTGATTATTATGTTCTCATGGTCAACACAAAATACAAGAGATAATAATGGGATAGATAACTTATAATATTAACATAAGAAAATTGATAAAATAATAACATTTGAGAAAAGATTACTTCACATACATCTACTAACCACAAACCCCTTTTATCTGTGTTCGGTTTGTATTATTGTGTAGTATGCATCATAGACCAAAGAAACACAAACTTTATTCAACATTGTGAACAAGTTTTTCTTTGAAAGAAACATGCCATCCCTAATTGGCCCAAATGGAAAAAATATTGAACTCTATCAATGGGAGAATAAGGCGCACAAAGATGCCACTTGTGCTTAATTATATATAAAATAATAATAATAATATTGTGTTTAATGGAAATCATGCACTAATAACCAAATTCACTTAGCTTGCAAAACCATATCTTGTTTCTAATAATAATTATTGGTGCTATCTTAGCCTTTGAAATTCAATAAAATAAAGCCAACATTCCTAAGCTCTAAATACCAATTATTCAACGTGGAAAATAGGATTTAGATTTGGTTAAAAAAAAAATATGATAAGGATAATAAAAATATTGCATATATATAAAAAATTAATTTAGTTATTACAATACATGTGTTACTATATATATTTTTAATGTATATTTTATTTTGTAACTAATTTTTAGTGTACTCATAATATAATTATATTGATTACTGGATTTGTTTTAATCCAATGAATTTAAATTAGAATAAAATTTTTCTAAAAATACATAATATTAAATATATAATCTAAATCTAAACAATATTAATGTATTCTATATAAATAAAAAGACATGATGTGCAATAGTATTTTGTTTTATGTAATGAGAAATTAGTATGTATTTTAATTTGTAAATTATTGATAAGTGTAACTAGAAAACAAAATAGAGATCAAAGTAGGACTATATAGTTATGTGATGAGCTCAAAACGTTGAAGCACCGAAGGCTACAAGCATATAAGACCAACACATGATTATAACTATAAACATTAAAACTATCTAATGTAATTAATTAATAATTAGTAATAATTAATAATTAAATAGTGATAGAAATTAAATACAAATAAATAAATTTTGGAAGTCCAATCATAAATTTAATGTTGAATCATTTTTCCGCATTGACACATACACAGACTTGCAATTTTTTTCCGGTATCCTAAATATATTAGTTCTTTTTTGTATAATAATAATAATTGATCTCTTGTAGTTGTAACTCGGTTCAGATAAAATTATATCAAACAATCACATATCAACTCAAATTAGCGGAGAAATCGCAAATCTTTCTAAACAAACCCAAATGAATCACTAAAATAAAGCTATAAGACAATTAGCTAAAATTTCATAAAACAGTTTTAGAAATATTTATAACCCCAACCATAATAATTATATAAATACAAAATTTTATATTTATCTTCTATTTTTACTAACTAACTTGAGTAATAGAGTACTTTCTCAAACTTTGAGAAACCCATGTATCATCCTTTTTATCTAAAGAAAAACGAGCTATACCTTAGAATCGATTTATTTACACATGAACATTTAGCGCCACCGTGGAGCTGATATTACTTTCTATCATTTTTTTTCTAATTATCTATCATCTTTAACATGTTTTAATCATCAACAAAAAAGTAAAATAATCCACCTTCTCAACTCGCTACTATAGCCAAACTATTAATGATCAAGGAATCATTGAAGGCAGGAATTCAAAGGTTAATCAAATTTTTGAATCAAAACAAATAAGGTGATAAAAAAGATAAAAAAAAAAAAGTCACTCCAAATAATGACCGTGACAATAGTCACTCCAAATCCGTCAATAGAGAAAACAAATTCTGCTAAATGCTCTAGTAACATTATCTAACGATACACAATTTTAACTACATATCTGCATTTTCAGTTTTCACGTTCTAGTTAAAAATTTTGAATTAACACAATTGTGCAAATATTTGATTAAATAAATTGATTTTATTATTTCTGATATATTATTTCTCATCAAATAAGTTGAATCTAAACCAACTTAATAACAAATTTTTCTAGTTATTATTTATATTGTCATTGCTATAATTATTATTTTTCTTTTGAAACCACGCTTTCTTTGATTGCTCGGTTTTTCATTTTTTTCAATTATTTTGCTTCCGTAATAAAAGGATTCAGTTTTAGTTTTAAAGCAACGAATTTAAAATTGAATTTACAATACAAGAAAAAAACCTAAAAATTAAATTAAATGACAATTGAGAGGCAAATAATATCAACATATAAAATTGACAAGTTCTATATTACAGTAAAATAATTCGTAAGCATAACCTAACTTGCTTATATAATTCTTTTATTTTAATATTCAATACGACATAGCCTCTTATAAAGTATACATTAACCTGTATACTTGAACCATTTTATCTTAATGTATTTTACCATTTCATATACTAACTTTGAATACGTTATATTTAGTTGTATACTATTAATATGTATTTCATTGTTGATTGACCTTCTTTAAGTATATTAGGTACTATTTTTTCTATTATACATTTATGCGTCGAAGTCTTATATAGAGGATAATACAATCACGCCGATAAAAAAAAAATTCATGCGGATTATAATTCGGACAATTTACACTTTTTAATGACTACCCAGACACCAAAATCAATATCAAAGACTAGCCTAACAGGTGTATCACAACCTAGCTTATAAGACGAGAATACGGTGATGTGTTATTTTTTCATTAAAAAAAGGTCATGTGGATTATAATTCGGACAATTTACACTTTTTAATGACTACTCAGACACCAAAATCAATATCAAAGACTAGCCTAACAGGTGTATCACAACCTGGCTTATAAGACGAGAATACGGTGATGTGTTATTTCTTCATTAATGAAATATCTTTATTCTCTTATTTTTAAATTTTTTTTATCATTTTCATCATTCCTAGTTGATCTATAAATCATCTCATACACAATAAACATAAATCGCTCCGCCATGAATTTTCATAATCATATACGAATATCTACTGAAATATACTCTCCCATAAAACACATTACCGATTTATATATCACCAATTCTTTTCATACCAAAACAAACTTACAATTCGGATGGTCAAATTTCAAAAATAAATTACAAATCCATTGACATTGAGTCAACTGCTCAAACTTATCTAAAAGTATATCCAAATCCATTATTCAAATTCAACTCTCCTTACTGAATGATAATTTGGTTTTCGATCAAATCACGACTTTTACTTTTCTATTGTCTTTTACTTCTCTCCAGTCTGAAGATACTATCCACAAACAAATATCTAAAATCAACTATTGATCAAGTGATCAATTAGCAACAATATTCAAACCGAAACAAGTGGCTTAATCAACTAATTAAAACTGAGCTATACTTCAATTTTCAAAACTACTAAGCTATCTATCAATTCAAACAAATCGACATCTATAAGTCAGACTCATTTCAAACAATCTGCACCTATGGTCGGAATAATTTCAAGCAAACAGATCTATAAGTTGGTACAACTCTAAATATCGGCACCGTCTTTGCTATGCCCAATTCTAAACCAGTCTATTATATCAGTTCACCAATTTTTCAAACAACTCAACAACAACCAACCATATTCATTTGACTTATCAACAAAGATCCTCATTGATTACTACTAGTCATACTTTTTCAATCTTACAATTTCAAGAGCAATACATATTACTTAACCTACTTTGTATAATTATTTATTGACATAAATCTATAGACATATTAAAGCAAAAGTATCACATATATAAAGCAAACGAGTTCACCTAAGAATGTTGGATACCAGTTCATCAAAAGCACAAAACAGTTACCAACAAAACCAAATTCAAACAACCTGACAGTTATACGTCGAAACAAATCCAATCATATTTTCATCTATAAAATTTGATCAATTCAAACAATCCGACACTTATACGTCGGAATAATAACTCCAAACAAATTTATTCTCACATGCCATCAGATTAAACTTAGGGCTTATCCTTATTATTTAACCTTTATTCCTAATTATTCTCACATTTCTTTTACTTTACTATTCACATACACCAAATTTCAAGCATAATTATCATTTTTCAACATACAACAAGTTGAACTTGGGAGTTACTATTATTATCATCATTATTCTGAACTATGATTACAATCAGTATTCCATCGTATCACCACAAAAATAAACACATCAAGAGTACTTAGAGTACGTGTTCTGCTTTCCTAACGGACTTATCCTATAAAATCAGTACCAACCCAAATCGGCACAGAAATTTCTCCGCAAATCTCTAAACAAACCCAAACGGGTCACTAAAACAAAGTTATCAGATAATTAGCTAAAGCTCCATAAAGCAGTTTTGGAAATACTTATTGTTAGAATATAATTAGAATCAATTATATCAATTAGCATTATTTAACCTATCTAAATATATTCTAACATCTTCCCTCAAACTCAAGTGATGAGTTTGAAACTTATTTAAAATAACGAAATAAAGAGAGAAAAAGCTGCATAAACTGATAGAACGGGTGCAGACGGAACTGCATGAAGAAAGCGCAGACAAAACTGTCAGAAGAAAGCACAAATGAAACTGTCGAAAGGAAGTACAGACAGAACTGACGCAAAGAAGCGCAGACAAGAACTGCCATAAGGAAACGCGGAACTGCCTGAAGGAAGCGCAGACGACACTGTTGGAAAAAATACAGACGAAACTGCCGAAAGAGAACGAAAACTATATGATTTCTTCATGAGAATAGGAATAATATTGATGTTTGATTATTCGACTCGGAAAGACACAAGACGGAGAGAATAAGCTAGTCAGTAAGGTGAAAAAATATCAAAGAAGTGACAAAAGACAAGAAAAATGGAATAGAGGAAAACTGGTGATTTCAACAAAAGAAAAATAGCAGATCCTCCTCAAGGAGGATATCATAGCTCTGATACCATGTTAGAAACAAGAGACTAAACTGGAGAAATGATTTGTATATTTTTTAGTGTATTCAAGTTGTCTATAACGATACATTATAAAATGGTATTTATAGGTGCTAAGCGAATCGAAATAATAAAGATGTAATATCCTATCATAAATATTTAGATATGTTAAATAATACTAATTGATATAATTGATTCTAATTATATTCTAACACTTATAACCGCCTCAAACACAATAATTCTATAAATACAAAGCTTCAACTACGCAAACAAATACGTTATTCATTTTGAATAACTTCATATTTATCTTCTACTTTTACTAGCTTGAGCGTTAGAATTTCTTTGTAGATGTCTACCGTCGCTATTCTTAAAAAAACCGACGTATTATCTTTCTTTTCCAAAAAAAAATTAGTTCAAATATCAGAAATACGAGCTATACTTTAAAATTGATTATTCACGTATAAGATTTATGTCACACATCCACGCCTTTCTCTTATTCAAGTGAATGAAAAATTCAAATTCTAAAAACTAGTTATAACTTCAAACAATTTTCTTACGAAAGAACAACCAGTGACATCCTAACTAAATCTCACGAATAAATAAGTGAATAACACATTAAATTAAAGCTCAATATTTTTGATATGATGATTCTTATTATTATTTTAGTAATTATATTTTAAGAAATCATTAATGCTTCAAGGATATTTCTATTTAGAACTTGATAAGACTTTGCATAGATTCGGAAATTTGAAGCGATTAGGTATGATATCTATTAGTTGTCAGAGATTTCAAATTTATATAATAAGGTCTACATATTTGTACAGAAAAAGTTTTATACTATTTTTTAAACCTAATCGTAACCCTTTGATATATAATTAAAATTAAAAGAATTATTTATAAACTTGTATTAAAGGTTTATTGTACTTTTTTTTCTTTCAAATAATTCTTGTAACTTTCAAACTTTTTAGATGGAGTACAATATTTTTTTTGTGCAATAAAAAATGCAAATTTAAATCCTTCAAATAAGTCCATGACAAAAAATGAATATTAAATCATATAAAATTTTCAATGTAATAACGATCTAATTGTTTTACATTTTACAATCTTTACTAATTATAAAAAAATCAATAAGAATACAATGTTTTGTTTTTTACTTTTCTTTTCGCTAGATAGAAATAGAAAAATATTTTGTTTTAATAAACGTTAATACATTTTAGACACAAAAAAAAAAGGTTAAATACATTTTTTTATGTGTAGAAATAATTCAGCTAAATTTTTTTTAGTTATAGAGATCTAAAATGTGTTATACCTAATTATGGAAAAATGACGTATTTTTTATAGATATATGGAGATAAATTTTTTAAAATTAAAATTTGCAAATTAAAGACTCAAATTTATTTAAGATATAAAATTTAGGATTCGATTTGTGATAAAAAAAATCTCAAATTTATGGGCAGAAATAATTTTTTTTCGTTGTAAAACCAATTAGAGAGTTCGATTAGTATGTTCAAAAAAAATTTCATTACTAAAACATAAATTTAAGGATCAAATTTGTATATTTAAAAATTTTAAATAAAAAAATAAATAAATCTGACCATTATATTTATATAATTAAAAAAAATAAAAATTACAAATTTGAGAAAATTTGACCTTCAGATTTGGGATATAAAAAATATACCACATTTTCATATTTTTATAAAATATCACTGAAACCACAACAATACAATTAAAAAGCAAGGAATTCAAGTCAGAAAGCAACTGGCATAGGTTGAAAATTTCACTGTGTAGTGTGTATCCATTCCTAAAACTGACACTTCTTTTTAGTGGCAAGAATTTTATTTGATTCTTTATTCTAGCACCTCTTTTCTTAATTTTATTTTCTCAGAAATTTGTTGAAGAGTTTAACTGTTATGATATGAACAAATTCTTATATTGGTAAGACTTTCAATCCAAAATTCCAAATTGTCATTTTATTTAGACTCTTGTATTTATACTTTAACTCAGTAAGTAATGGCATCAATTTTTTTTAATTTATTAAGGGCCTGAGGCCCCTTTTTCAATAAAAAAACATTTATACAAAAATAGTTTATATATTGATAACATGTATAAGTTGTACTATAACTATTATTAAATTATTCAATTAATAAAAATTCCATATTTGTTTTTTAAAAAAAAGGTAAAATCAATCACATAAGATGAGATTTAGGTACGTATGAGATTTGTATAAAAGAAAAAGTAAAAGGATAAGTAAGTTTTTATCTATTTTTATCATGGATGCATAGAATCTTGCAGAAAATAAATTAAATTAGATGTTCTTTAATTAAAAAAACTGGTGAACTTATCAATTATTTTAGAGAAAAGGACAAATAGATCCATGACCTTTTGTCCCAAAGACATTTTTATCCCTAACCATTAAAAAATACTTTTAAGTCCCTGACTTTCACAAAACTTGGACGGATCAGTCCATGACGGAGGCATTTGGGCAAAGGGACTGATCCGTCCAAATTTTGTGAAGGTCAGAAACTTAGAAATATTTTTCAATAGTCAGAGACAAAAATGCCCGCGGAACAAAAAGTCAGGGACCTATTTGTCATTTTCTCTTTATTTTATTCAATGCGACAAAATATTCAAAACGACATCACTTTAAGAAACTTAAAAAAAATTATAAAATTAAAAAAGAAAAAAGAAAAAAGATAAGATATAGATAGATGCTCCATAAGAATTTGAAAGAAAAAAAAAAAGCAGAAGCAATAGGAGGGTAACTCCCAAAAAGGGAGGGTTAGGAAGAATGAGATTATTGACCAAAAGATATGAATGAATGAAATGATGCAAGAAGGACGTGTGTAAGTTCCTGAAAACACGAGGCAGCCACCTTCATTTGTTGGCTTTCTTGGAAGCCACAACAACAATTACAAAACCCACAACACAACTCTAACTTGATGTGATTAATTTAAATAATAAACCCACTTCTTGGGGCATCATTCATCATGGCTTTTGAAATTTCTCATTACCTAAGATATGACAATTACATTGGTTGAGACTTAGTGCAACTAGCATATTCATTCACATTCATTTTTCATTTATCATTTTCGGCTTCGCTAATAAGACGTGTTCTTTTCTCTATACTAAAATTGGATGTCTATTAACTACCAACTCAACTTAAGGATAAAGAGTTAATATTGAAGTACAAATTCATACCTAAATTTAACAATGATAAAATGAAGTAAAAGTGTAAAACTATATCTATACTATTCTTTGATACATCGTTAGATATACGCTTTCTTTTTTAATATAAAAAATATACACAAAAATAATACATTTAGTTTTTTTTTTTTTTCTCTAAAATACGTATCCACACTAAGTGCTAGATATATTTCTCATGCAACCAGCGTTTTTGTACTATTTAGTTTGTTGCATGTATTTATTGGATGAAAAAAAGGGGAAAAGGTTATGGTAATTCCTACATTTTAAGTGTGGATTGGACTTATGAGCTACTTTAGAGGATTGGCATCATCAAAGTGGAATGAAAGGCAAGGCATCACAACCTCACATCAAAACTGTCCTACACCCATAAAATAGTATGTGCCTTCCAAATTTATGAATTTTGGTCTAACTTGAAAAGTGATCAATTAAGAGTAATTAATTGCTCCCGGATGATTTCATAAAATTCACATTAATTGTTCTCTTATTATGATTCAGTTGAAAAAAAACTGTTTTTGGATTAATTCGGGCCAGCCCATATATTTTTGCTTATGAAACTCTGGGTGCTGCCAAACTTGGCAGGCCCACCCTCCCTTCCATGCTTAGAGCAAAAGAAAAATGAGAATAACGGCTGAAAAAAACGTATCAATACTTGTTCCAAATTCAAAGTAACCTCAATAATTTACCACTTTCTATGTAGTTAGTGGGAGATATCTCTTTATGAATTTTTTTTTTTAAGAAAAAGAAAAAAAGGGCAAAAAATAAAGACATATATCTCTAAATATATTTACAAACGAACGGATTCAATGAAAGGTGAATTTTCTTGACAACAATGAATGATATTGATACTTCAAGTTAAAGCATATAATACTTCAAGATGTGAGCAATAACTGCATATTTCAAAACACAACAAAGACAACTGTAACGTTCAGGGTATTATGATTGGTCTCGTGACACTAATAAATACTATGATGTCTCTTTTTTGGCTGCTTAGGTAACTAGCTTTCAGCACATCTCACTAGCACATGCAAAATAAACTGGGACTCGAATCAATCCAGATACACCATAATCATAGCACACATGTATCAATAAATTCGACATTACTTATGTTAAAAAATAAGCATAAAACTAGTGCCACATCCACACATGCAAAGGTGTATTCTTAAAGCAGAGCAACAACATAATTGGTTGGAAAAAGAATGACTAAATATGCAATATATAGTTCCATAAAAAAAGTATAATATAAATCATCATCATAAGCAATCCCTGATTTAATCGCTTAAAAAAGATCCACAATATGGAATTTATCATATTTGCTCCTTGAACAATATAAGCTATGAAGATGAAAGGAGAGGAGACTACTGGGAATATGCTTTGCTAATGGGTGGATGGAAAATTCTAACAACTCCAAACCCTAGTAAAGGATAAATATTAAATATGCTGCCAAAATCAAGGGATCAATGTCAGCATGAGGAACTAACGTCAGGTTTGCCATACTTAAGTAAATTGCATATTGCAATCACCAATGCCAATAAACTAACTCCTAACTCTATTCCTCTAGAGCCAGTTGCATAACTTGCCTTTCAGTAGGCAAAGTTGAAAAATCTGCATGCCCAAAACCAATATCTACTAAATATCCTCCGGTATGGCTTGAGACTTTAACGTACTCTGAAATGTCATCAAAGTAACTACCTTATTTTGTGAAGCGATCACCCTGTGATGTTTTCCTTCACCTGATCTGACAATATGATCTTCATATGACAGCCAAAGGTTACCTGATATCATAAATATTTCTCCGACGTTGCGAATGTTTATCCACTTTGATGGGATATTTACCCATTCGGAACTAATGAGTTTCAGGGGAATACTCCTGAGAGCAGGATTAATATTGAAATCTTTCTTAAAGCCATCCAATTCATGTAAGATCATTCAACTCTATGAAGTCTTCCTCCGTGATGGAAAGTAATTGTTGTGGAGATGAAATTGCTTCAATGAACATTGTACTACTGCTGGGGAGTAAAGGAAGCCTTTCCTGATTATCATCAATAACACACAAAAGGGTTTAATGTTTTTAGCAATAATTTCCTTTCTACCACATAATAACAAGATATTAATTTTGATGCACTGTGAGTTTAAAAGAAAACTTTACATTATCATCCAATCATATATATTTATTTGCTAGATTTTTAATGTAGTGATTCGTGAGTAGTTGAGTCAAACATTTGTGTTCATGTAACAATATATGACTGGATGCCTATGTAGAACTTTTCTATACTAATAGTGCATCATAATTAAATTCTATTACCAATTACAAAATGAAATGAACAGATTCACTGGCAAAAGAGCATGCTAAAGCAAAAGTCTGCTGGAAAGCAAGAGCTGGATGGAAGGACATATTACTGCTAGATTTACTTATAGCGGTTTCTACTGAACAGTAATATGTTTTCCCATTCAGAAGAAAGAATAACACATTTAATCTAATATTAATAATGATATTAGCAGGGAAAAAAAGGGGAATGCAACCAAGATCATATGAATGAGTTCTCAAATCTAGCAAATCTAAAAAGGGGGAAGGTAATTGTAAAGAAGATAGAAACGCTAATTGACTCCCGACACTGATAGCCCCATTTCTGACTAGACTTTTCAGATTATTGCTGATGTAGAAGTTTGCAATTGATAGCTGCATAACAAAAATAACCCCAATTATAGTACTTGAACTATTCAGTTTTAACCCAAAAAAGAAAAAAAAATTACCAATAAAATCTTAATAGCAGTAAGCAAAATACACATCTAGCATGAATGGATAAAAAAGAAAGAAATAAAATGAAAGGAAAGATAAAAGAAAACAACAATGGTTTCTCACTAAATCATGAATTTGTAAGTGTTTGTTGTCATTTCCTACTTTAATTTCCTATTTACTAGACTTTTGTGAAGGAACACAGTAAAAACAATAAAGTGATAAACCCTTATTTGATGTTTCCATTATTTTGTTCACAAAATCTTTAATCGGAAAAAAACAGAGAAAATAAAAACAGTAAATGAAAATAGAAACCAAACCAGCTCTAAATATTTCAGATCAATCAAAGGTTGATAGGATACCTGCTGACTGCCCTGAGGACCCGCCAAACAACGTAGAGCATCTATATCATGTGCATTCTTAACTTGATTATCATTATCGCTGTTTCCACCAGCACATATTTCATTGTTGTGGTCAATGGAGATATCATCACATACTTTAGCTTCAACGGCATCCAATTTAACATGTTCATCATGCTGAATACCAATATGGCGCACTGCTGATACACTCTCTTCTGCACAACAACTCAGGCCGATGTCTGATGCACTATTCTTATAACGAGGCTTACTAAATACCCGGCAAAGAACATAAGAGGCCTACACGTGAAATTTTCAGTGGAAAGGGAATAAATAGATAAAACATGAATCTTTAAAATACTATAATGAAAGAACAGAATACTAGATAACAAGGGCAGAGTAAATGAGGATACCAAGGCAGAGTGGTTACTCCGTAAGTGTTATGAATTTACTATATTTTGGTAGTGAAGAAACCCTCCAACGAGTCACCCAAGAGATTAAAATCTTTTGTGAATTCATGGTTTAGCCAATTCAAATGGTAAGAAAATATCTGGAGTAATATAAGGTTACAAATACCAAAATGTTAAAATAGTTTAAGTACATAAACTTTCTTCAAAATTGTTCCAAATAAAAAAAGGCTTTCATCAAACTCTTTTAAGAGTTGAAATATGGCAGGCAAAACCGTGCTAAATCATATATCAGAAGTTCGGAATCAGCTGCAAAATTACGAACATCAAAATTATCCAAGAGTATCAAAATCTTTATTACAACAAAGAATATCCCCAATTAACTGCTGCACTGTTCAACTCAAGCAGAAACAAATATCCAACACAGAACTCACAAGCATAAAATCAACAACACAGCACTTGAATGGATATTTAAAAACATCCCAACTAACAAGTAACAAAATATATTTCCATTGCGAAGAAAACCTTGCTTCTCTATGTAATATTAGCCTGATAAATCAGACAATGTCACAGTATATCACTCGACATTAACCATATAAACCAATAAACCTTATGTATATATATAGAAAAACTATGAACATCTAAATTATTTCATGTAGTTTCCTCTTTCTCTCATTATTTCCCACTTCCGTGCTAGAATCTACACTAATTGGATTCATCCGGATATTCTACACAAAACCAACTAAAGCAAAATTCCACCATCTCTAATCAAATGAGTACTGTGTCCCCACCCCAACGTGTTTAGTGCATGAACTCAACCAACACATGACTTTCTAAGTAACAAAATTACTTTCCTATTGAAATCACCAATATTTGAATTCTGCCGAAACTAACCAATCTGATTAAGATTACTAAACCTCTCGTATAGCAATTTCTCTTCAATCTTAAACTAAACTCTAAATCCTAAACCCAAAAGGATTATCAAACAACTCAACAAACCAAAAACTTTACGGAAACAATATAGATAACATTCAAAAGCGTTCTGATTTCCGAAATTCGTACCATAACATGATCAACCAATGCGTATTCATACAAAACCCAATCCGTCCTGGCACCGTTCTTCGCCGAATCACCCATATAGAAAACGAACCTCGTCCTCGTTCCCAAAACCACGTTCTCCCCAACACCGTTAACATTCGAAACCCTTCCCCTCCTCAACCAGAACCCACTCTTAACCTTCCTCTTCCTCTTCCACCTCTCTCCCCTCGAAACCCTAACGGAGGTGAAACAGTACCAGTGCCTCCTCCTTCCGCCGTAGCCGTACGCAAAGCACGCAAAATCCGGCAGTTCAAAAGGATCGTAATCGTAAAAATCCAGCTCCCGAATCAAATCAGAACCATCGAATCCCAAACCACCGTTACCATTCCAGTTCCCCGTGCCGTTTTTGTTGGTCAGGTAGTAACGCAATAGAAGCTCCTCCGAAGGATGGAACCGGCAACCGGGAGGTAGCGTCACGCACCGAGATTGAGAGTGAGAGTGAGGTGGCTCATTTTGTTGTGGTTCTTCTTCTTGTTCCATCGCAGTGCGGAGAATTGAAACTCAAAACGAAGAAGAAGCAATCGAATCATATATAAATAAGAGAGAGTGGGTAAAGTTTGGGGTTTTTTAATCGGGGTTAGGGTTTTTATAAGGGTTTAAGGGGAAAAAACGCGGAAGAGAGAGATTCGTGTTGCGCAAGCTTTCTTCTCACTCGTGTTCCCGCCGGTGAGAATTTGTGTGGGTTTTGGGGGGTGGCAAGGTGACGTGGCGTGTTGTGATTGGCTGTGATGACAGAGCGGTGGGGTTGTGTGATGTGTGGGGTGATGAGCGGTGGTGCATGGTGCTGTGTGCGGCCGCGACGTACACGGGCGCGGCCTTTTTGAAAAATGAATTTTTTTTTTCTTCCTTTTTTGGAGAGAGAAGGTATCAGCTACATTCCACTCCAGGAATCTTGTTGCTGGGTCCCACTCACTAATACATCGTCCAAACTCCAATTCCAGAATAAACTTGTGTCCCCCGAAGATTCAATTTCTACCTTTCTATATTAACTAGAAGGTGCATTTTATGGTGCCTATCAATATTTATCTAATTTACTAAAAGAAGATAAAAATTAATATTTAAAACTTACCATACAAGGTAAGTTCGGCAATTTCGGCACCAAAGTGATAGGCACCATAGAATTGGCCTAATTAGAATTTGAAAATTAACAGTCATCACCCCTAATGCGTGTGATTTTTTGTCCTTCAAAATTACACGGTAAAAAGAGATTTGTTTGATAGTACAAAAGTTGAATGAATTTTAATATGTGTGTAAGATTTCAGTTACAAATTAAATTATTGCTGTATTAATATATAATTAATTATGTATGTAAAATTCTCTTATAGTGGCAATAATAAAAACTCGTAAAATTTAATAAAAAACGTGACATCAAATTAATATAGGATGATGCTACAGCCTACATGGGAAAACTCACCACCGAGGAGAGTCTAATTACCTGTTCCCTTGGCCAATGTCCACAAGATGAAGCCTAGCTCTTGCCCCAAAAAGAGAAGGGTATAACCGTATAAGAGAGCTGGTAGATCCGACAACCTTGATCTTAGGCAAGCGCTAAATGGATGTTAAATTTGGATCCTCTAAATTTTGAATTTTCACTTTAGAGGATAAAGTGTGATTTTTTATCTTTGAATAATTTCTCTCACATATTCTTTTTTGTCTCATCTATGAAATAAATAGTGAAAAATCAATAAATAGTGAAAAATCACATTTTACTATCTAAAATAAAGTTCAAAATCTAGAGAATCCAAATTTATGATGTTCCTCACTTCCTCTAAGGGGAAAAGATTAATAAAGTAAGAAAATAAATGTTTAACCAATAAAAATATTTATAAATGATAGAAATTATAAATTTAATAGTAACTAATTTTTTACTTTATCACTTTTTCAATCTCTTAATTTTAGAGATTTTTTATACATTAAATAGCTTATCAAATCTATTTGAAACAGGAGACTCTCTTATTCAAAAATCAAAATGATGTTACACTTTAAAAGTGAAGTAACATTTGTACCCACACTAGATTTTCTTTATGGCCTTCAACTACATCAAGTAGTTTGCAATCTGCATTGGTCATCAACCTACTCTGTTGAGAAAGGATCACAAACCCTGCTTAAGCTGTGCCCTTCCCTATTGCATGTTATTTCAATTCCGAGCTGGTGTATTGTATTGCATTGACGTAGAAACATTGCTTTGTTTTACATAGCCTTAAGAAGCCACAATGTTTCACAGGAAAATGATCAAGACTTTGATCCCATGGACATTCTTCCTCGGGGTCATGTTTTGTTTGTGTAAAATATTTTCCACTTTTATTATTACTCTATTAGGCATCTCTGACAATTTAATTCATTATTTCTATGACACTCAGGTCATGAGCCCAAAAAAAGTTTTATCGGAAACGAAATTCTTTCTTTCAATGAAAGACGCCTACAATGTATCTATCTCGTGCCTTGAACTGTCAAAATTCACAGTTAACACTGAAATAGAGCGGAGCAATTAATCGAAAACAAAAATTAACACAACACCTTCAAACAATCCAGTACAACTGATATAAATATAAATCCACAAACAAGACAACCCATAAATAAATCCAAAAACTAAATAATCCAGCAAGTTTGCTAATCCTAGAAACAAGCCAGAGACAAAAAACTGCAAAGAACATGAAAAGATTCCTTAGTACTGACCGAAATCACCAATCTAAGACCTTAAAACTGGAACAAAAGCAGATAGTGATGACCAGTGTAGGGTTTATTGCCTAAAGTAAACTGAATTAAAAAAAATCTAAGAGACAAGATTCTCATTCAAGGAGAGTGAGGCTAGTTGATCAGCAGGGGCGTTGGCTTGTTGAGAAACATTTCTCAACACATCCATTGCTTCGGCAACTTTCGCCTTGAGAGCATCTGGTGATTCAATCAGGTGCAATACCTCTGGCTGATCCATCTCCAATAGCATGCCTGTAACTTTAGCAGCTGCATCATGCTCCAGCTGGTCCACTAGCGGGTACAAAGCTTCACCAAGCATCTAGGAACATTCACGAGAAATAATTAGTTTTTCTTTTCTTGGTTGTGTGAAATAATTAGTATAACCATAAGAATTGTGCACATGCAACTAAGAATTCCAAACAAATGTGCTAAAGAAGTTGCACTGCTGCAGGAAATCGGACTTACAGTCCTCTGCTGTTCCGGAGGAGCATTTGCAAGAGCAGTAGCCAAGGCCTGAATTCCAACTGGCTGCCCTACACCATCGCGGATTGGAAGACCACCTATGTCATAGGGGACTGACAACATTCCTCCAGCAACCCCTGGGAGTGGAACATCTTGCATATTGCGACCCCCAGGAGGGTAACGCATATAGCGTCCCCTTGGAAGCAACTGAGGAAACAAATTGATAGAGAAAAATAAGTTATATAAAACAGCAAGCTTGTTTTAGAAAAACTTGTTTAGTTCAGCTAAAGCAAACCTGTTGCTGCATCATTGGCACTGTCTGCTGAGGTTGTTGCACAGGACCAGCTCCTCGTCGTCCACCTGGGCGCTGACCCTGCTGAACCATTGGAACAAAGAAGCTAGGCATTGGAGCACCACCGGGCCTCATCCCAGGAACAAGTTGCTGCTGGTAGCCAAATCCAGCCTGTATTTATTACAAAAGACCAATGATTAACTGTCATTCCTGAAACTAGAGTTTAAACAAAACACATTTCCTACAGTAATACTACATGACAGTATCCCCTTGAGCACAACAAAGTGAATAAACTCGAATACGAATAATTTCGAAGCCAATATTAAATTCCATCTCTACATTAATTCAAGTTATGAATTTCAACAAAGAAATTTTCTATTACATGATATCAAAAGAGGAATATACAACTTGTAACTTGTAAGGAATTACCTGTGGGGGAATCATGGCTGGGGGTCCTTGCCCGTACAAAAATTGTTGCCCTAAACCAGGAGCACCAGGAGGATAAAGTGGCATCCGTGGTGCAACAGAAGGTGTCATCGCAACAGGCCTCATTTGTGAAAATTGTGCCTTCAAGAAATCAAAATTACAGTAATGCAGTGATCAGAAAATAACTGAATATGGAACACCGTGCCAAATCCAAGCTTAAAGGAAAACACTCGTCACCAAAGCTTGCAACAACTTTTAAGGGGGGATCAATACATACATGAAATGAATCAAATAAATTAAGCATATCTACTGAAGCCATTTAGTTCTACATGCTCTTTAATTTGATAATATCAGGGATCCTACTGGTCTTTTTGGTCATATTCAAACAACAGATGAACAATTATGTACAACTTTTATTTCCTCACTAACACATCCAAAAATAATTTATCTTTTATTATACAGACTCACGCATCCAAGCCAACAATCTCATCTACGTGCTCTGAAGAACCAAAACATCAAACTCTCAAGATGACTTTTTCTACAAATTTATCTACCTTTACCAATCTAACAACATTGAAATTAACAGAGAAGTATACGAAATAATCACCATTTAATGGCCAAAAAAGGAGAATAATTGCATCTCATCAGTGTATTCTTAAAGCATAAAAATAACTACTGATATACCGTTACCTGTAACCTAGCTCTTCTCTCTTCCTTTCTCTGAGCAAGGGCAACGTACAGAGGCTTCCCAGCAATCATTTTACCATTCATCTCCGTAAGCTACATGTACCAACAGATTTGAAAAGAATTCGCCATATAAAAGATACAAAAGAATAACAACAAATAGCTTGATACTTACAGCTCGAGATGCTTCCTCAGGAGTTGAAAATGAAACAAATCCTGATCCTCTACTGATTCCATTTGGATCGCGCATAACCTGCATAAAATACATCAATAAATTCTCGCTGCCAACAAGATGGATAAGACAAATAAGCTTCAAGGAGAACATTTCCTACTGGCACACCTTGCAAGAGGTTATTGAACCAAACTCGGAGAAGAGTTCTCTTAGCTTTTCATCATTGATGGTATCATCCAAGTTCTTGAGATACAAGTTCACACCTTGGTATTTATCAACAGATTCTTTAACAGTTTGCTCAAACCGTCTTCTCAGCTCATTCTCTCGCTCAGATTTTTTCTGGGCTTTTCCAACATACCACTCCTTGTCATCAATTTTCTTTCCATTGAGTGACTCAACAGCTTTGGCAGCATCTTCTGGGTTTTCAAAATTAACAAACCCAAAACACTTTGATTTACCATCTGCATCTCTCATTACTACAGCACTAGTGATTGTCCCATACTCTCCAAAAATTTTCTTCAAGTCATCATCTGTCACCGACTCAGACAGGTTTTTCACATAGACATTATTGAATGTCGTCTTACCCAAAGCATTATCTCTATCTTGCTTACGTAAGAAATGACCCACATAGACCTGCTTATCATTGATCAGCATGCCATTTAACTTATCGATTGCATTCTGTGCAGACTCCTCGGTGTCGAATTGAACAAAACCGTAGCCTTTTGACTGGCCAGAAGCATCAGTCGCTATTTTGCAAGAAAGAATATGTCCAAAAGAAGAAAAAGTATCATGTAAAGCTTTGTGATCAATTGCCTTATCCAAATTCTGCACATCAAAAATCAGGAAATTATAAGATTCAAAAATAAAATACGACACAGAAACAATAGATAACCAAAACTTAATTAACGAGCCACAGCTCATTAAGAGGCACTAATTAAGAGAACAGGAAGCTTCACAGTTGAATGATTATGATAACCGCTTACTGTTTACTACCCAAATTTCTTTATTCAATCTTGTTCCTAGATATTTATCCTAGTTTCACACCAACCCCCTTCCTCCATTGCATTGTGCCCCAATCCTGATATAGTCACGAACAATCCCAACCCCATAAACCGGCAAACACAAAAATGGGGGTGGTGGTGGTGGGGGGGGGGGGGGGGGAGGGGTATTCAAATTTGTATTTTCAACTACTATTATATTGTATATTTTATATATATACTAATTCCAAGAATATGCAAATGTTTGGTTTTGATTAATTTTCAGAAACTATTTATTCTTCAAAAGAATGATCACTGATTTTCTTTTTTCTAATCAAATAACGAAAGTCACCTTGATAAAAATGTTTGCAGTCCCACTCTTGCGAATGCTAGGATCCCGATGAGAATACATGATCCTAATGGGCTTGTTGTTCAGTGGAGTGAAATTCAGTACATCTATTGCTCGTGCAGCTGTAAAAAATGAATAAAACAAAAGCGCACAAGACACAAACTTAGTATTTTTTACCGAAGATAGGGAGACTCGAACCCGCAACATCTTAGATGAGTATCGGGAGACTATGTCATTTGGGAGACTATGTCATTTGAGCTATAAATCATTGGAAACACAAACTTAGTTACGCCCAAAGCATGTCCAGTAATAGGAAATTCAGTATAAATAGTTTTATTTTTTAAAAGATGACAATAAACTATTGCGTTTATTCCCTTTTGAAGGTGAAAATACATTAACCCAAATATTAAGGCACATTAAGTCTCTATTCACAAAGCAGCTTCTTTGTCTAAAAAGCTATTAATAAAATACACTTGATGAATTCATATAAACATTCAACTAGCTATTTTTACAACGTCAACGCTAAATAAAACCTACAAATTATCATCACATTTTATTTTGAAATTTACCAAAAAGCAGCAGACCTGTTTCCCCCTTTAATAACGTGATTAAAAGGCAATTTTTTTAACACAATCCAAACACGCTACCTTAAAAAAAATAAACCTATAATCAATTACCGAAAAAAAAAATATTTTTCACGGCTAACCCAATCACACCAAAGATATTCATTATTCAACCCCAAAAGCCATATTCAATTAGCGTTTCCAACAAATAAAACAACAAAACGAATTGTGTGTACGAGAGAACTAACCATCCTGAGGGTTACTGTAATTAACGTAACCGTAACCGAGCGATCGGCGAGTGGTCAAATCACTGCAGACACGAACCGAAACCACTTGCCCGACCTGGTTGAACAAATCGTAGAGGTGCCTCTCGTCAACCTCAGGGTCCAGATCCCCGACGTACAACGACGTCGTAACAAACTGGTTCGTCCCATTCGCAGCACCCGCCGGCAGCGGCGGCGAAGGAGCGGCTGCGACGCCGTTCTGCGGTGGAGCCGAAACCGCGCTCTGGTGCTGCACCTGAATCTGCGCCATCACCTCAGATCAAAAAATTTAAATGAAATAATAACTAATAACCCTAACAATTCAAGACTGATTCTCTGTAATAATTTTCTGTTTTTTGGATTTTGGATAGGGTAGTAGGGTTGACTAGGGTAAGGATAGGGCCGCCGGATATCGGAACGGAAGCGGTGGCGTAAGGAGATTGACGGCGGCGAAGAAACCGAGTTAGGTTATTATTTTTTGGGGTTTTTTATTTTTTTGTTTTTTTTTTTTGGGGAATTTGGAAAGGTTTGGAAAAGGGGAGGGCAGAGTGAGCTGCACCGCAACTGTAGTACACGTCAGTATGAGTGCGTTATATACTCCTCTGCGGTTTTGCGGGAAAACCCTAACGTTTTTTGCGGGCTTTCTTGTGTGGGCTTTTTATGGGCTTCCATGTTTGCCCATGTTGTTCAACCATGGAAATTTAATGGGCTTTAAAATTTCGGACACATTTTTATTTTTAAGTTTCATAATATTGTGACCAAGAAGAATTTAGTTTCCTTGTCTCAATAGATTTGAGATTTTGTAAACCAAAAAAAAAAAGAATTTAAAAGGTGATTTAATTAGAGATTTTTTTTTTTTGGTTAATAATTAGTTAACAAAATTTCAAACACAATATATTTTTAACTAACCAAATATAACAAAAAGAGAAAGATAGAAAAAGATAAAGTTGGTTGAATAATGGTTAAAATAAAGAATAAGTTAGAGAATTAACTTTTAATTAATTAATATTAGCTTTTTTATTTTAAATTTTTTTATTTCTTATTTTTTGAAGGTTTAAGATGTCAGATTCAGAAATCAAGATATAAGATTAAAAAAATATAATTGTAAACAATTTAACTGATATTAACCTAAGAAAGTTTATTCCTAGTTGAACTATAAAATAATTTATTCTAAAATTTAAGTTGACGGGTTCTTTCAAATATATATAATTTGTGTATGAGCTCGTGGTTTGGTTTTGCTCGATTTGAATCGATGTTGATTTTTTATTAAAAAGAAAAAAAAATAGTTATCCTGAGTTAAACAAATTGATCCAACTTGAATGATATAATTTTCTTTTTTGGTTCAACTTTAGTGGTTTGAATTTGATACATGTCGTGAAATTTTGATATAAGATTGTTTTTTAAAATCACAAAGTAGCACTGAAATGTGATTTGCAATGTATTAGGGCTGCATTCTAAGAATATGATAAGACAAGACACTGAGAATAAGACATAAAGAACAGTAAAAATATTTGATAATCAAAGAAAATCAGCCAAAAACAATTATAATTTATCTTATTTAGCATTTATTAATTATTACGACAATTAATAAATACTAAATAAAGCAAGTTTTAGCTATTTTGTTTTTTCTATCTAATATTTTCCAAAGGACAGAGAGACAAAAATTAATATTTTTATATTTTATTTGTTAATAAATTAAAATAAATTATAAAAGTCTAATTTATTCTCATTTATTTTTATTTAAAAAATTTAAAAAAATATATAATAATAAAAATATATAATTATAAAAAAATAATAAAAATAATAAAAAATAATTATATTTTTTGTTAGTATTTTTTATTTTTTTATTAAAATAAATATAAAATATATTAATGTAATATTTTTAAATATAATATTTTTATTTATATTTTATCTATTAAATATAATTTTATATTTTTATATTTCTGTTTTAATATCTTGTGTCTCCAAACAAACACAATTTAAGAGTGCGGCATGGTTATGCAAGAAACCATAGCATTAAATTCTTCTCCATCCATTGAATTATTATTCTGAAGTCCTCCAAGTGTTGCATCATGAATTTCATGATGAACGTAACTTTTGAATCTGTATACGTATGTTGAATAATATAAAAAGAATTAGCGATATTCAAGCCTTCAAATGTTGACCTTTGACCCACACCCTGCAATAACCTTTACCTATTCAAACTTCTCAGTATCTCCATCGTGTAGTTCCCTATTTCTTTTTCTTTATTTGGATCTTATTATAACATATATTTTGTTCAAACTCAAGTATATTACTGTAATCTACATCTGTATCTATACGCGTATAATAAGAATTGGGATTTGTAATCGTTATTTTCCCTTTTATTTTTAATTTTAAGTATATTTTTATATAGGTATGCCTACTATATAAATTTATATGTATATCTAATGTAAGTATTATAATTATTAGGTTAATTTTAGTACAGTCAAACCAGCTCTATTTCAAAATTTATTATTAGTCAATAAATTATTACACGTACAAAATAAAATTCAAATTTTATTATTTATTTAAACGATTAATTTAATCATTCAATTAATCTAAATTAATTAAATTTAAAATTATTATTTAAGTTGTGATAAGAAAACAAAACTAAAACTAAAATGCTTTGTTGAGAAAAAGATAGAGAATTAGAGACGTCAGAGGTGACATGAAATAATGGAGAACATTCCCATCAAAGAATTTTTAATTTTTGGTACAATTAAAGAAAAAGCAAACAAAAAAGGCTGCTGCCACAAATGATGATAGACCCCCCCCTTCCCCAGGCATTTCCATAACCAGGCGCATGACAATTTCTCTTAACAATTAATTTTGTTTACTTTTCCAAAAGTATAAAAAATAGCTTTAATTTTTTATTTTAATTATTTTATCAAATTTATATAATTGTTATCATATCTTATAAAATATAATGTTATTAAATACACCACTCAAATTCGTTTGAATTTGATTCATCTAAATATATGGGTTAAATAGAACTGATATGTTTTAAGTCTATTTTATTTATGGGCCATAATTTTTCAACTCGAATTATTTATTGTCAATTCAATAAGTTAAATGGATTAACTAGTTTATCTTTTTATTTTATTTTTTAAAAAATATTTTGACAAAAAATTATCACTTAAAATTAAACACCTTAAACAATAAATATTTTTTTTAATTGGAGAGTCAGATTTTTAAACCAAATAAAAAAAATCTTGGCCCAAATTTTTTTTTAAATGCAAAATAAAATTAAACAAGTCACCCATTTAACTGACAGATTAATGGAGTTCAGTCATTTGATCCAAATTTTAAATGGATCTAATTTTAAAGTAAAAAATTTGTCCATTTAAATAAATAAATAAACTGATCTAATAAATTTAACGCATTTTAACGATTTTAATAAAATAAGTATGAAATGAGTTAGATAATAAATGAAATAAAATTGTATAAGCTTTTCAAGCAACATAATACAAATCCCAAATTTGTATGCATGACTTTGTCATTTTTTTGTCAAAAGATAAATGCTTAAAAATTATCAGAATTTTATTGTATTTTATTATATTTTTAGTCATTAACACAATTTTTTTTAATTTAGCAATTTAACAACATAATTTTAGTCTATAATTTTAAATATTAATGACTAACTACTAACTAAAAATAATAAATTCTACTTACCCTCTAATATTTTTCTCGTCAAAATATTCAAAATATCATAGTTTCATTAACATATAGTACTTTTCATTATGGATAACCTAAGAAAGTAAATGGAAGCAAAGTTGATAAAATTAATTAACATATCGTCTAAATCTAGATGCATATTAATTAGTTTAAAATAACTGATAAAAACGAATCAATTAAAAAAAATAAAGATGTACTTTTTGAAGGTCGTATTAGTGGAAAGATTACTAAGCTAGATAGATATATCACAATTTAGTTAAAGGGTCCTTAGACCTCTGGTGATTTTAGTGATGAGGAAACCTTGTTTTGTTCTTAGCAAGTAATTAAGAGCGTGGTTGGATGAAATAATTAAAGGAGGAAAATTATTTTAAAGAGTATTTAAAATTTTTAATGACTAAATAATATGTTTGGATATTTTTTAGAAGAAATTTCAAATTTTAAGAGATTTTAATTAATTGGTTATTAAAAATGAAAAATTTTAATTCTCCCAATAAAGAGAAAGAATTCAAATTTTATCTTATCTCTAACTCACTTCAAAATCTATTTATATATTAATTAATACTTAAAATTAATAAATAATAAAATTAGCTGTGTATTTTACGCAAATTAATTTTATTATGGAGGCAACGTTAGTGTAGGACGCAGATATGGAGAGGAGGAGAGCTTTACCGGACTGTGGTGTCAGGGACACAGTAATCGGACCCTACGAGTTACTGATGGGAACTCGGACCCTCCGATTTCCTGTAAATTGAAAAAGAATTTCTCATAAGCACAAATCGGACTTAGAGACTAGTATAACCAAATAAAAAAAAACCAACAAAGAAAACGGATCATCCGTTTTGGTGAGGACATGTCGCACGGTCCGATTTGTTCTAGGTGATTTCGTATACTACGCAAAACGGACCCTCCGATTTGCTTACAAAATTTGTAAAACAAAGAATTCGGAGGGTCCGATTTCTTCTTGCCAAAAGCTGTCCCACATTTCGGTGTAGCACCCCCTCATTCCATAACCCGGCACAACACCTGTCCCTTCTCCATAACCAAAAAAATTAGCCTGTATTTTATAAATAAAGATAATCTAACTATTTTTTCAAACAAAATATTTCAAAAATATAACTAATACAATTATCTGAACTAAACTAAAAAAATTGAAAAAAAAAAAACTACAAAATTTAAATTTTCATATATTTAAAATATATTAAAATTTAAAAAATATCACGCCCAAACACATACACATAAGACATTTGTACTTACCACGTAGATAAATATGCTTAGTTAATAATAAAGGGCCATTTGATGATTAATTAATCTATATTTTCAAATTGTGGAACTTCCTTTTTGGCTCCAAAGTCCTAATTCTCATGATGGTGTTTTTACCCAATAATGGCCCTACAAACACTGTGTGATAGAAAGAAATTTGCATGTCAATGATGAAAAATAAATAAATAAATAAACAAATGATATATGCATGTGTAACACTTTGTTTTTTTTGTTACTTGATGTGCCCTCTACTTTATGAAAGTCAGATCTATGATGGTGAGTGGAGAGTGTCCAGTGTGGTTATTATTAAAGATTTCAGCTATATCGAAAAACAACATCACTACTATTATAACTTTTTATTTTTCAATTTCATTATTTTATTTTCTCAAATTGAAACCTAAGTAACATGTGAAAGGTTATTAGGGTTAACGACTTAAAGACTCTAAGAAGAGAAGAAGAATAAGTAGGTGCGTGGACTTCAGTGTCCATATAGCATCTTCTTTTAACCTAAAAGCTTTAATTCACAAGCTTCATAGTCAAAATTAAAAGCATCTATTCATCATGGTCACACCAACATCCATGCCGAAATTAAATCAATTCAACAAAGCTAGATAGGATCATAATATAGGAAAGTTATCAAGTGTACCCGAAAATACCGGTGTTCCAGTTGTTTTAACAGTTGATTTTAATTAATATATATTATATATATTTTTTATAATTCAGATCAACGGTTAAAACAACTGGAATATCGGTATTCTCAGTATACCTGAAACTCTTCTCATAATATAATATTAGAAAAATAAAAAAATTTATTTTATTTCATATTTATTAATTATTGTAATAATTAATGAATATTAAATAAGATAAATTTTAACTGTATTTTGTTAATTTTTTGTTATTATTAAATATTTTTTATATAAATAATAGGGACAAATTGTTGATGATTGCTTTGGTTAACTTGGTTCCAAAGTCATGAATTAATTGCATCCAGTAGGAAATTAAATTAAATAGTACACATGGTAGACAACTAATTAATTTGTCCTTCAATTCTTCATTCCCAACACAATTAAAGAAATTAGAAACTGAAGCAAATACATTCAAATCTAGCTACCTAGGGTTCGGAACAAAAGTCAATATAAAAAAATAAAATAAAATAAAATTCTCTATATGATCATGAATTATCAAATTGGGTATATGCTCTAATTAATCAATCACTTATGAACATGATATCTAATAAGTAATTGATTAAAAAGCATATATAACATGTTTCATTTAATATTTCATGACCACATAAGATTTTTTTTCTTTAAAATTGTGAATCAAACCCTTTCATCTGCCCTCCGGGTGCAATGGGAAAAGCTCTAGGGTTTTATGTTCCTCCTCTTTGCTAGATGATGATGATGATGACCAACTTTGATCTTCCATATACTCAAATACCCAACTCCTACACTTCTTGTAAGGGCTATCTTCATGATCTCTTTCAATTACTTCTCCCTGAACAAAAAAATTTAACATAAACATCCATGAATTTTTATGCCTAAATAAGATATTCGAAAATGTTTCATAACAAAAAAAATAGTCAAAAACAGCTATAACTTGCTTTATTTAGCATTCATTAATTGTTGCGACAATTAATGAATTCTAAATAAGGCAAGTTCTGACTGTTTTTTTTTATTTTCCTAGTATTACGGTAAGATATTGGTATTAGTCTCTAATAATGAAGTTCTACTAATTTAGCTTTAAATAAACTTAAACTAATATTAACTTAATTAAGTACATATATAGTTAGTAAAATAATAAATATTATATTTTAATTTGGAGTGACTTGTTTCGAAATTAAAATTTCTTTAATTTTGTTCAAAGATTAAATACATAATATTTTTTCATAGATTATGTTCATTCATGAAATAAAATATCCATTAATTTGCTTAAAGAAACAATTAACATTTATTTTTTCTAACTAAAAAAAATATATAGGAGATAATTGAAATAATAGTCCATTGAAAAATTTTAGAATAAAATGACAAATTTACCCCTACTATATATTCTTATTAGTCACCATTATCCGAATAAGGATTGAAAGTATTGCACTCCAACAATAGTAAAAACAAAATTGCATGTCATTTCTAGTTTATAATTAGGCGAAAACTCAGGTGCAGTCGACTTCACGTGAAGTTGATATCTGAGAGCCGTTAAATGATTTGACTGAATTAACTAAACTTTTATCTCACGGCTCTCAGATATTAACTTTACGTGAAGTAGATTTCACTTGATTTTTCACCTTATAATTAACAACACACAAATATATAGTTACATACCCTTGAGGTCTCAAAACTTAAGCTAGCAGCAAAGGTGGGTGAAGACACTATTGTTGTGGTTGCGGCGGTGGCGGCGACGGCGGCCGGAGTTCTAGGAGTATGAGAAAGTCCAAGGCTGTTACGCTTCTGCTTTTGTCTCTCACGTGCTTTGTGGTTTTGGAACCAATAGAAGACATTTTTACCCTCAATCTTGCCGTATTTGCCTAATTGAGCAGTGATCTGTTCTATTTGTTGAGCATTTGGTGTTCTCATTCCACCTCTATAGAGCATCTCAAGTATCCCTATCTGTTCTTGTGTAGGGTTCCACCTTGTTCCTCCTGGATGTGTTTCCACCTGAATAAAATGAAATTAATTTTAATGCATTAACAGTGTAATCGGTTATTTAATCCGATAATTTTTAAAATAATAGATTTTAAAGTTAATTATTTTATTAATATGAACAATATGATAAAATTAGATGTTTTTGATAAAAAAAAAATTTATACTAATAGAACATCAAAATTATTATTTTTTATTTAACCCAATTATATATATTTTTTTTAATTTATATAGCAAGAGGATATGTTCTTTTTAATATATTGCCTATATAATTTTTAGATAATAGTGCTAGTTGACTTATATAATATCCCTAGAGAAAGGTATGTATTTGGTATGGAGATAAAAAATACAATTACAAGAACAATGTATGAAAATTGCTGCCTTAATTATTTTTATCACATGTTAAACTCACATTACACAGAATATATAGCCGGCGAACTATATTTCAAATGACATAATCTCTTCATACTCACTAAAAATCACGGATTCGAGTCTCACTTCTAACTTTAGAAAAAAAAAATATATAGCATTGTATGTAAGTTAAATAATAGGAAAATTGTCAAGTGTACCGTCATATTTCAATAATTTTTAACCGTTGATCTTAATTATAAAAAATATAATATATATAATTAAGATCATCGGTTAAAAATCACTGATACACCAATATGACGGTACACTTGAAAATCGTCTGTATAGTAGTATTGGTACAACAATAGTACTACATATATATATAATAATCAAACATTCTTTTTATACAATAATGAATGTATACTATATATACACTTGATAACGTACATGTCATGAAGGAATAATAATTGAATTAGAAGGAAAACAAATAAATAAATAAATAAAAGAAGAAGAAGAAGAAACCTGGCTCCCTGGTGGTGATGATGAAGGTGGATCCCTCTTAATAATATTATTATTGTTGTTGATGTTGTTATCATCATCAGAAGAGGATGATGATCCAAGTTTGCTACTTTCAGGTCTAATGAAGCTCTTAAGATCAAAAGAAGCAAGAGAAGAAGAAGAAGAAGGAGAATTATTATTATTATTATTATTAGAAGAAGAAGAATAGCTACTAAGCTTAGGAGCAAGAGGGCGTAATCTTTTGCACCCAAGCGTGAGAGAAGGTTCATGCTCCCATAATCCACGTGTGAATTGATGCACCTTCATTATTATAAATAAATATTATTATATCTTATGGTTGGTTATAATATAAGGTTTTGATGATTGAATATTATTCTACTACCTTACTTACTTAGCTTCTTCAAGAAGAGTGGATTGGTGATTATATAGAGAATGAAGGGGATGGAATTGAATAATGGAATGGGATGGTGGTGATGATGAAAATAAATTTAAACTAAAAATTTATAAAAAAAAAAAAGTGGGAGAAAGTGGGAAATGAGGTGTTTGCCTTGAAGAACCAAGACCAAATGATGAGTTATAGTTGACTTAGGGAATTATTTCAATTAAAAACAGAAAAAGAAAAAAAAGGTTACACATACAATTGTGTCAATTCATATCAACAGGAACAAGATTGGAGTTGCGAAATAAAGGAAAGAAAACAATCTCACGGTAATCGATGAATGGATTCTGACCTTTGTTTTGCTTACAAATACTTTAGATGAGTTGGATACCAATTAATTTATTAAAATTAGAATACATCATTTAATTTTAAGAAAAATATAAGAACTAATAATTTTTTATTTTTTAAGATCTAGATTTCACCGTTTATAATTTAAGATTTTTAAAGTTAACAATTTATAACATAAATTTAGAATTTAAAATAAATAAAATAATGTTTAAAAAATGGACTGATGCTAACTGAAAAAAAAGTTTTTTTTTTTTAAATTTATTTATGGATTACTTAGTAAAAATATCCTTATAGCGATAGGCTTAAATATATGTTTATTACTAAAAATGGTTATTACTGTTTAAATTATTAGTAATATTATAATAATATATAGTGTTTTAAAATTTTCTCTTTTGCACGATAACTTGGATAAAAAAATTTTGTGGGGTTTAGTATATTATGAGAAAATTATGCCATTTAATTTATAATTTATTGAGTATTATTTAAGTAATTTAGTGTATATATATATTCTGCTTTCTCTCTTGTATGTATTTCTATGTGTTGTGCCATTGCCCGTGTGAATTATAAAAATATTTTATATATAATTTTTATTTTTAAAATATTTTTTTCAAAGTTAAGTATTTTTAAAAAATTTTTGTTACACATAATTTATAAAAGTTCTATTTTATTATTGGGTATGGTTGAGTAGTTCAGATGACAGACTAATTCTATTCGACCCTACATTTTAACTAATAAATATTATATTTGAATGAAAATAAATTAGTTTACCCGATTTGAATTGAATTAGATCGAGAAATTTAGAGTGTGAATAGAGATTCGAGTTTGGAGATTTAAATTCGTAGGTAAAATAAAAATAAAATTTAAATCATATTTTATATTTTATTTATTGTCGTTTTAGTTTAAAGTGTCAAAACGAATAATATATTCGAATTAGTGAGTTGGATAACTGAATTGGTATACAATTTCATCATGTTTATATATATCTCCAATGAAGTATATCTAATTTTAAATATTGATATTACTTTTAATCACTATATTACGTATACAATTAGTCTCTAAATTTAGTTACTAGTATAAAATATATATTAAAATATAAATATATATTAAAAATAAATTAAATTATATATATATATATATATATTTATATATACAAATATATTAGTGATTGATTTTAATAGTTGGTTTTGATTTATAAATAACATTTTTATATTTTTAATTCATTCATAAAATAATCTTAAACTTGAGTTTGTTTGTTGTAATAAGAGAATAATTATTCAAACCAATGAAATATAAGTCAAAAAAAGTAATAGAAAAAATTTCACATAACACATGATTTTCCAATCTAAGAAAAAGAAGTAAAAACAATGCAAGAAGACACATGCATGAATGAAGATGATACGTAGAAAAAGACAAAGAAGCTAAGAGGGAGTATGTGAGAGAATGTGAACATATAGATATATAGATAGAATTGGAAAATTTTAAACGTACCAAAAATACCAGTATTTCAATTGTTTTAATTATTAATTTCAATTAATATATATTATATATATTTTTTATAATTCAGATTAATGATTAAAATAACTGAAACATCGGTGTTTTCGATACACTTAAAACTCTTCGGATAGAATATAGATAAATGGAATGTGGTGTAAGTGTGTTGGCCCGTCAAATCCATTCATTTTCTTTCTCACCTTTCATCATTATAAGCTGTCATTGCTTTTCGGTGCCCTCTATCTTTTTTTCCCCTCTCATCAATTAAAGTTGAGTGACTGAGAGAAAGTATAAGAAAGAAAAGGAAAATCATTATTATTATTGTTATTTTATTCCTTCCTCCAATCCCAAAAATTGAAAATGGAATAAGGAAGCCATCAACCATTTTACATGCTTTTTCATTTTTTATTAGAGTAATAATGATTTATTTTTTAATTAATATCAATTAATTTTCTTATTAAATAAAATTTTCAATTATGTAAAACACATAAATTAAAAAAAAATTCTATAATAATATTAATTAACTAAAAATGATTTTTTATATCTATTCTTATATATATATTTTCGCACAATAGAGTGAAAGAATAAATGAATGGCGTCTATGTCTTTTTGAAGTGGCAGAGAATGTTGGAACAGTTTGAAGAATATATAGTAATATAACCTAAATAAATAAATAAAAAACACAATAATATCCATTATTATATTCCTTCCCATTCCTTTGGGAAATGTAGCACTCTCTCTCTCCAATTCCCTAACCAACTTTATACGCACTTCATTTTTAGTACCATGCATATTTTATAGGCCAAGCATCCCCATGATATCCACTCCCAAAATATTTTGTCGCACTATCAAATTTGCTATTTTATATAAATTGATTGCAAGAGAAATTTAAGTTCCTAACTATAATTAAGATGGTCCATTGTATTTTTAAAAGAGTTATTTAAGATTTGAATTGTCTACTTTACCACTAAAATGGTTAGAATATGTGATTTTATAATATAATAACAGAATATTTATAATGAATTAAAATAAAAATTTAAATATAGTAGACAACTATATACTCCACAAATTGTTATTTAGATATAACATTTTGTATGTTTCAATTACCATGAGATTAAAACAAAATGATATGTAAAAAAAATCCAACATTAGATTAATTAATTAATTAATTATGTAAAGATGAACCCTAATAATAAGATGGTACGGTCCAAATTAAAGTGAATACCATCTCATATTATTATGTTGGAAACAGAAAAAATCAAAATCCAAACATGTATGTTTACACTAGGGTGTGCATGGTCTCACCCGGCCCCGAACATTTTAAAGGCTAATTTGGTGTGATTTTACTGGGTCTAGGGTTGGGTAAGGGTCTCAAAAATAGACCCGGTCATTATTTTGGGTCGGGTCTGGGCTATGGCTCGGGTCACCCAAATTTGGTCCGGTGGCCCGGTCATCATACACAATTAATATTTTGTGTTATTAGTGATTGATGATAGCTATTCTTATGTGAAATTTAAGTATTGTAAACCTTAATATTTTGTTTTATTAGTTATTATAAGACTACAAGTTAATGTTTTATGTTTAAAATACATAAGATTTTAGACAAATGCATAATATTATGTTATTTGTATTGATTTAAATATTTGGTGTTATTAGACAATATTAGTATTGATTATGGATATGCTTTAATTTTAGAGAATAGTTGGTTCTTGTTATATTTTTCTAAATGAATTTTACCATGTCAAATAATGGTTTGAGTCTTGAAAATTTGGATATTTTCACATACTAGCTTATAAGAAAGTATCAAGGTAATGTAATGTTAACGGCCCGATTTTTACCCGGTATAATCGTGGCCCGAAAGTATATAGGTTTCATCGAGTCTAAGGCCGGGTTCGGGTTTAATAAACAGACCCGATATATATTTCGGGTCGTGTCTGTGTCACATCGAATCCGGTTTCACCCGATCCATACACACCCCTAATTTACACACATATAAGAATTTAAAAAAAAATTAATAAAAAAATATAGGTTTTATTTATGAATAAGTGACACCTGAAATAATACAATACATGACGCAAGGGAATAATAATTCTCAGTTCCCGCGCATAGCATATGATTGAATTTTGAGTGCAGCTGGCAAATTTGGCTCATCGCATGTGAAAACATTTCAAAAGTAATAAAGTAATTAAAACCTTAATTATTATTATTATTAACCAATTAATCAAGTAATTTACCACACGTGCCATTCAACATTGTTGCACGATTGTACACACGTGTTTTAGTCAAAATAAATTATCACCAATCATCACAATCATACACACATGCACCTGCAAGAGGAAGTGTGAATCATTATTCCATTTATATATATTTTTTACTCCAACAATGGCAATGATGATGATGATTATGAATGAATGCTTATGCTACCTTGCTAGCCACTTGGCTAACCAATTTGAGGTATGTGTGAGTCTCACTCTCCAAACTCCAAAACAAAATCTTTCCTATTCCAACCAATTATGTTGTCTACTAATCAGTTAAATTCTTTTACCCAACAAAATTTTACACAATTGGTAGTAAAGAATTCAACAAACTTGTAATTGTATATATTCTTGAGAATTTTAATTTTGGAGACAAAATGATAAAAGTAAAATCAGGATTGAATTATAAAATGGGTTTACTAAGAAGTCAATTCTTTTTCCATAAATATCAATTTATTTTTATTCTTAGTTTTAAATTTTAAAGTCTGAATAATAAATTCTAAACAATAAACTTTAGTTCTAAAATTTAAATTCTCTAAAAAATTAGAGTTAAAAAATTATAACAAAAATTTAACTAATATCAACTAATTAAAAATTTATTCTCTATACTTATTCTTATAGAATATAATAATAAGAGTTATACTTTAAATTTTTCTCTTCACTTTTTTTTGTCTTTTATTCCAAAACAAACTCCTACGTACTAAACAAATTTTAAGATAATTCTTATTAATTTTAGAGTTTAGAGTTTAAAATAAAAAAAAATAAATTTATAAGGGTTTTAGTTCAAAATGTTCTAATGGCTGAAATTAAACCCACATAACATCAACTTTAAATTCATAAATAGCGACGGGTTCGAAACTGTCGGGTGAATATGAAGCAAATTCTATAACTCACATTTAGCGGCAATTTTCTAATCACGTGCCGCAAAATATTTATTCAGTGGTGGTTATACTAGCGATTTTTTAAAACCGTCGTCAAATTCAATCCCGACGCCAATAACTATGGCGATCCGGTGAACCGTCAGCCTTTGATTTTGCAGTGACTTAAAATCGCCGCCAATCATAAAAAAATTGCCGCCATGTAGCGCCCGCTTGTAGTATGATGGCATTTAACTAAAACCATTTTCTATTCAAATTTTCCCTTGATCAATTTAAAAAACCCCAAGATTCACTTAATATAGTATTGATGGAATCTTTTACCAACTACTCATAATATTATTGGCCTTCAAGTTAGACCAATAAACGGATTTAAAAATAGTTAGTTAATTACATTATCTGAATGGTAAAGTAGATACGGTTTGTGATATGTATATAATAGTTACTTTAATTTATATAAGTGATGCAAAGAAACATGAGATATTGTGATGAAGGTGGGGTATAAAATCTTCATGCAATTAATTAGATATAGGGAGAGGAATTATAAGGCTCCGGAAAAATTAAAAGGAAAAAGGAAAAACACTTAACCACCATACTAATAACTTTAATCTTTTTATTATTGCCTTTTATTTCTTTAGAAGAATATATATGTATAATGTTGTGTGATTAGACTCCTAGATATCATTGAAGAAGCTAGCTTTAATAAAAAGTTAGATCGATGGTTCCCTTTGAAATATTGAAAAGCACTTTAAATTTTTGGAGGTAACAAAAAGGGATTTCCAACAAAAAGTTAGAAGCTATGATAATGTGACTTTCATGTTCATCTCATTGAAATAATTATTTTCTTTTTCTTTTTCTTTTTTCCCCATGTTAAAGAATTAATAATTCATTTTTTAATTGATGTTAGTTTATATTTCAAATTAAATTATATGTAAATAAATATAGAAAAATGTAATAATTGTTAATTATTAATATATATAAATAAATATATGAATCTATATAATGAGTTGGTCACCAGCTCATTTTTTCTTCTGTCTTTTGTTTTCTTCTTCTTTTTACCAACTCTTCTGTAATTGTTCTTTGTTAGGTTTTCAGTGTCTTCAAGTCTTAATAACCAAAAATATAGGCAGACTTTTAGCTTTTTATTTTGTTATGTATGTGTTTGACTATTATAAAAGCAGTCTAATAAAATGCCCATTTTTTATATATAAAAAATAAAACCAAAGAATATTATTTTTATATCTTTCCACACACCGAAAAATGTAAATCTAATATATAAAATAAAAAAATAAATTAATAACTTGCATCATCATCAATATGTTCTTTTTTTTTTCTTTCTGAAAAATTAAACATTAACTAACTGCAGCCTAAATATAGCTGGAAATTAAATTAAAGTATTTTTTATATGTTATCAAATTTTAAAAAGATGATAACTGTTTTTTATTATAATAAAAACAGTGTAACTAAGTATCCTTTAAAAATTGTCTTTTATTCAGTCTTTAAATGAGAGAGAAAATAAAAAATAAGTAACTTTTTTAATTTTTTGAACAACTGTATATGAAAGTATGTATTTAAATTAATTAAATAATAATAAATTTTTAAAAAGATTAATTAAATCAATTTAAATAATTTACTTAAACAATACACATGTTTAATTTATAGCTAGTGTAATAAAATCAATTTAAATACTAACTTAAAATAATTATATAATTAAAATTATAAAATAATTTACATAAGAATCAGAACATTAATTAAATGTGCACGTTAAAATCATACAATAAGTTGATGATCATATTTGAATCTCTCACTTTGGCCAGATTACTAATTATGGAGAGGTTTGGTTTTGAAGGATGACCCTTTTATTTTGATTTGATGCCAAATAATGTCCATATATGAACGTCAAAATCTTATAATAATGATTTCAAAGTTGACAATAATATTAGAGATGTTTTTTGGCCTCACATAATAACAGTTCTCGTATCTGATTGCACCACATTCACATCATCACCCTTCAATCACGACAATATGCCATTTTTTTCTTTTTTTCTTTTTCCCTTTTTTTTCTCCCGCCAATATAATATATGCTATTTTTTTCCCTTGCCTACTTGCATACAGCATATATCCATATATTTATAGGCTTTCATTATTCTAACCCTAATTAACTATTTATCGTAGGGTTATGGTAACACTTTTTCTATTGAATTATGAGTGTTTGGATTTTAATACTAAAGTTTCATCTTCGTTTAATTTATTATTTGATTTAACTGAAATTATATATAAAAATAAGTTATTTTATAAATTTTATACTTAAAAATAACTTGTCACACTATAGCAAACACACAAAATAGCGACGGTTTATTCTAATAATAACAACGATTTTAAACCGCACAAATACATATATAACTAATTAAATTTTTAGTGCGTTTCGGCGAACTAGATTTTCCTTTGTCCGCTATTGTCATGTGTTATTGGCAAGAACAAAAACAAAAGAAAAGAATAAATTGAAATCAAATAAAAAAGAAAATGGGATAGAATTAAAACTAATTAATGAAAAAAAAACTGAACAAATAAAAAGAAATAACTTTTTGATATCATTAATTTGAATCAGAAAACTTGAGCAAACTTAAGAATGGAAATCAGTGTTAGAATGAGAAAGGAGCAAATCAGTGATGAACACAGCAAAAGAAAGGATGTAACAATTAGAACTGACGGAGAGGAACTACACGGCGATAAGGATTCGCAGAGGTGTAGTTTGTGCTTTTACACACTTGTATGTGTTCGCACAAAAATAAAGAAAAATACTTGTTTTCGTTGAAAAAGGTGTGCATATCTTTAATTTAATAAATTCAATAAATTGGTGTGCAACGATTAGAACTATCTAAACTGCCGCTATCTTGATTAATTTTGCAGCAAAAGCAAAATTGTTACTATAACTGTTGTTATTCCGCTAATTTAAGACAATTTTAAAAGTGACTGTCAATTTTTTGTCATTATTTTTTGTATTTGTTATAGTGCCATAATAAGTCAATTGAAATTTTACTAAAAGAATAGAAGTTTTTAGTAAAAATTCTTTTATTATTTTCAAAAAATTTAACTAAATCAGTGATTGAACTTATTACTGAATTAGTATGGTCGAATTATATAATATAAATCATAATTAATTAAACTAATGAATTAAATTTGTATATATCAATTTACTATTTTATTTATGTTATTATTATTTAATGTGGGACATATGAAATTCGTTAATATGAGTTTTTTTTTTTTTTTTTTTGTAATCTCATAATCAATACTCTCTGGCAGTGAGGAATATATGTCCCACATTTCTAGTAATAAAGAATGGAGGATAGATGTATTATAATATAACAAGTTAATAATAACCACATTATAGTAAATCTCAAATTAAAGCATACACAATTTTCTTTGTGACAGGTAGGAAGGGTTGGAATAAGCATGTAAACTCAACAAAATATAAAAGAAAAAAGAAAGCAAAGATAACGAAAGAAGCCACATCAATGAGACACTTGGTTTCACTTCAATGGATATATAGCTATTAATAATTATCTGTATGTTATTATGTTATATACTTAATTACTATATCTTACATATTTAGTTGTGAATCCATAGGGAAGAATTATTGTCGCTTAGGAAAATTCGGAGGAAGATTTGGATTTTGAATTTTGAGCATGATATATGTTTTTTGTCGGTCAAAGAAAAAGGTAACGTTTTGATTTGAGAAGAGGACATAATATATTGTGTTGGGTCGCACAATAATAATAATAAGAGAAAAAATTAATATAGATAATTAATTAGGGCGTGGTTAATTTGAGTAAATTTTTTAAATTTTAAAATAAATATTCTTAGTATTTGTGTTGCACACGTTCGTTGTCTTTATCGCTCTCCTTCTTTTTCTCCTCTTCCTTCTTCCTTTTCTCTTCTTCCTTCTCGCCGTGCCTAAATGTCGCGCTAAAATCACTTATGCATCCTACGCACTAGACAGTCACACGTCCGCCACCACCTATCACCTATGCATTAGTCGTCACTCTTTAGGTTTTAGATGATTTTTTAAACTAATTTTAAATATTTTTTATTAAGTTTCAAATGTATTTTTTTATGTGGTTTAGATATTTCTTTTTTTTTATGTTTTAGATTATTGTTTTAATAGTTTTGAATATTTTTTTTTTAGTTTTTAGATTTTTTTTCTTGATATTTTTGGATGCGTTGTATTATTAAGTGTTTTTGAATTTTTTAAAATGATTTTAAATTTTTTGTTAGATTTTGGATGTTTTTTTTTATTACGTTTTAGATGTTTTTTATTAACTTTTAAATGTTTATTTTACAATGATTTTAAATATTTATTTTTATTTTATTTTAAATTTTTTTCTTTTAAATTTTGGATATTCCTTTTCTATTAGTTTTAGATTTTTTTGTAATAATTTAAATTCACATTTCATCCAAAAAAATTCAAAAAAAAAAAGAGGTCCAATTATGTTTTTTTTAATGGACTTCTTTTTTATTACTAGTTGGCTGTATTCTTAGTTAGTTATTTAATAAAATTGATAATAAAATAAATAATAAATAATTTAAATTAGTTGAATAGTTAACTCACTTATCCGTTTAAATAAATGTTAGAATGAATTCCATCTTGTGCATGCAATGAGCTTAAATTCATAATGAATTATCTAATTGAAAAATACCTTAGATAACTAAAAAAAATAAGTAATAAAATGTGGAACCCACACAGTGGAAGAAACGGTGGAAAAACATCATTAAAATGGGAAGACAATGCCATCATTTGCACGTGTCTATGGACCATAATAATCCATATATAACATTAGTAACACAACATTAATTTCAATCCCACACAAACTAAGTTAAAACTGCATTAACTTAATTATATTGCTACTTTAATCATCATCATATATTATATTTTGGAATGATTTAATGAAGGATAAAAAAGGGGGAACAAATGGCCAATGAAGTTATCTCGCCTAGTTAGTAATGATTTCAGTCCAACTTTATTTATTTTTTCTTTTATGATAATTCTAAATACACATTTCATATGATTTAATTTGGACATATTTTTTGTTCTTATTAAAAAAATTATATTTTCATTTAGTTATTCCCATAGCAACGTGAATAATTAAGTTTTTTGTTGCTTTATAATAAAAAGGATGTTTCTGGTAATTAATGTAAAATGTGAAGATTTATAGATTATACTTCTCTCGTTTAGAAGTACTCCAATCTTAAATAATATCGGTTATTAGGATGAATAGTTTTTTCTTGATTCAAAGTTCAAACCTATATATAATACTTAGTTATTACTTTCTTAAATGTAAATTATATTTGGATTTTTTTAATTAATTTGAGTTAGTCGACTAATTAACTTTTTTTTCTGTTTAAATAGCGTTGAGAATTCAAATCCTACTTATACATATAGTAATTTATTAGTCATCAATAAATTATTAAATAAATTTTAGATCAATAATAAATTAGTCTTTGATCTAACTAAAAAATATCTTTAAAAACCAAAATATTTGGGGTTCAGTCTTTGTATCAATTAATGTATGTGGTTTTTGGAAATTCTTCGTATCAATTAATGTGGTTGATTTCTTAGCTCACATGTTTTTGGTAGGGAATTCCTGTAAAATCTGGTTGGAGGATTTTTTTTTATTTTTTTTAGTTAGGAATAAGTATTGTTTTGGTCCCTAACGTTGCGGGTCAGAATCAAAATCGTCCCCAACGTAATTTTTTATTTAAAATATCCTTAACATTTTTTTTCGTATTGAAATAATATTTTTTTAATAAAATTTTTAATTTTATTACTAAATTATCCCTATTCTAATAAATAAAAAAAATCATAAAATAAAATTTAAAAAGAAAAACAAAAGAACGCGATGGGGAGGGGAAAAGGGGAAAGGCGCGTCGGGTGAGGCTTGAGGGAGGAAAAGGGAAAAGGAAAAGGGAGAGGAGGAAGGGGGAAGGGAAAAGGGGGGGGGGGGGGATAGCGCCGGCGAAGCTTGGAGTCGCCGTCGCCGTCGCCGAAAGAAAGAAGAAAGGAGAGAGGGGCTACGACGGGGGAGAAGAGAAGAGGGAAAGGAGATGCGCCGGCGCTGCTAGGGCTCGCCGCCACCATCGCGTCATCATCGGGCCTTGGAGGGAGACCACACCGCTGAGCCGTCGCCTCCGATTCACCCATGAACTGTCGTCGGGGAAGCGCCGATGGTTCTGCTTCGGCTTCAGCATCTGCTCCTTCTTCTATATCTGCTTCCAATCTGCTTCTGCATCTGCATTTGCTTCTTCTTCTGCTTCAGCTTCCAATCTGCTTCATCTTCTGCATCTGCTCCTTCTTCTACATCTACTTCCAATCTGCTTCTGTATCTGCTTCTAATCTGCTTCTGTATTTGCATCTGCTTCTTCTTCTGCTTCGACTTCTGCATCTGTTTTATCTTCTACATCTGCATTTTCTTTTACTTCTACATTTGTTTTTGCTTTGTTTCTGCTTCTAATTCTGCCTCTGATTCTGCCTCTGATTCTAATTTTGTATGTTGATTTTATTGTTGAATTTGATATTTTGATTCTGAATTTGATGTTGTTGAATTGGGTACTTGTTGAATTTGATATTGTTTCTGCTTCTGAATTTGATTCTGATTCTGATTATTAGTATTTGATGAGAGTAAGGGAGGTGCTGGTGGTGGTAAAGGTGCTGGTAGTGGTAAAGGATATTTTTGTCCGAAAAATTTAAAAGGACGATTTTAATACGAAAAAAAAGTTAAGGATGATTCTAAATAAAAAATTACGTTAAAAACGATTTCGATTCTGACTCTCAACATTAGGGACCAAAACAATACTTATCTCTTTTAGTTACTACTCAAGTAGGTTTCAATAGGATCATATTATTTACAATTAGAAAAAAAAAACTAAAAATAGCCTTCAAAGTTAAAATAACAATAATTATTAATGACATGTATTCTCGTGCAAAACGGTAACTTGTCTATAGTGAAAATCTAAATAAAGATGTTTAAAATATATTTAAATAAATATATTTAATTTTGTCCATTAAATAAATTATTATGTATTAAATTTTTGACATGTGATATAAATTAAAAATGTTGTTATTATTAAAAGTGTTGTTATATTTTTGAAACTATTACTTTGTTTTTTATATTAATTTTTTAATTTGTTTAAATTTAAATTAAAAAAATTAATAGAGGATTATTTTATCTTTTTATTACTTTTTTTTATAAATTTTATAATATTATTTTTTACTTCAATTTTATTATCATTTTGATATTTTTGTTTTTATTTTTTTACGAGTTGAATTTTTATTTCCATTTTTTATATTTTTATTTTTAGGACCTATATTTTAATCTACCAATTCTTATTGTTAGATGTTTCATTTTTACTCTAATAATTCTTATTTATTTTTTAATTTTTTGAATAAAATTTATTGTAAAATTAAAATTAAAAAAAATATTTTGTATTGATTTAAGAAATTTAATGTCATTTGAATTAATATTAGTTAGAATCATTAACTTTTTTATCTATTAATTTGGATAATTTAATTTTTTTTCTTAAATATTCTAATTCACTTGTTGATTCAATTTTATTTATAGTTTATGTTTTTATTATTAACCCACGTTTCTTAAATAATGTTTTTCAACTGTTGCTAAATAAACTACTTTATAAAAAGTTATTTTTATCATCTTTATATGAATGGTGGCCTTTTTTGAGGTTGCAAGAACTAAATCGGTCAATGAACCGATAAGATGATTAATTTATTGGTTTAATGGTTCGACTGGAATTCAACCACTTTAATTAAATATTTAATAAAATTATTAAAAATTTAACATATAATTCTAAATATTTAAATTCATAATTTTTAACCTAATAAAATTTAAAATTTCACAATCTCACCTAATAAATTATTAATAATTTATAAATAAAAATTCATAAACAACTTCAAACATCAAAGTTTATAACTAAAGCAGATTATATCGCACAATAAATGACAAACATAATTGTAAATCATGTTGCTTGTATGCGAAGTTTGTATTCGTAGGTTTTGATGAATGACAAACCAACAAACGACATGAAAGACAAACCAACAAACAACTTGAATGAACAAGCATGTTGAAAAATCAACCAACATTCAACGTTGAGGAATGAAGAGTTGAAAGCAACACAACAACAACAAGAAACTCAAGTCCACAACATTTGAAGACAAGTATAGTGTCTTAGGACTTAGGTAACTTCTTGTTAAGAACCAATTGCTAAATCTCTCAACACACACTCACAAAATGTTTTGATGCACATCTTGCAATTCGATGCTAGCCAAATGGTTTAAAAACTTGTTTTCAAAGGTACAAAAGCATAAGAATTGACTCCAACAAGTTTAAGATCAATCCTAAGTATTTTGAAGTGATTTTAAGCCATTCTTTAAGGTTTGCATCGATGCACACTCATCTTGCATCGATGCAAAGCATGCGATGACTTGTTGCATCGATGCAAAGATGTTTGCATCGATGCAACCTAGCTGAAAATTCAAATTTCAGCTTCAAAGACACATTTGCATCGATGCAAAGTGTTATGCATCGATGCAAATGATTCAAAAACATAAAAAACGGCTAGTTTTGACAAAAAGGCTCCATCCCATTAACTCCCCAACGTTTCTAAGGTTTGGGGAGTCTATAAATAGATGGATTGAAGCCTTATTTCATATACGTGAGTATTTGCAAACTATCTTGTTCATAGTCTTTCATTCTACACATTTTTTAAGGTGTTATAATACACAATTTGAGAGAGCAATATCAATTGGTTTAATAGTGCTAAACTTGTAATCATACACTCTTCTAGAGAGTACTCATTTCGTCTCAACAATTCTTTGAGAATTGTTTTCTTGTACACTTTGTAAATTGGAGTGTGATCTCCAAGGTTGAGTCAAGAGTTATAAACACTATAGTCGGTGAGGATACCAAAGAAGTATACTAAGTACTCAAGGCAAATCTTAGAGAAGGTATCTCTAAGTGGAGTGGGTTAGTATACGAGTGGTGATCATATACCGTGAGGTGTTAGAAACTAAGGACTCGGATTGTAAAAGGTTTTGCGCGAGCACCTTGAAGCTTGGCAATAGTGGAACTTCTCAATAGCGATTGAGAAAGAAAGTGGACGTAGGACAAGGATTGTGCCGAACCACTCTAAATAGCGTTTGCATCTCTCCAAACTCATCTCTTCAATATTATTGTCTTTTACCTTTGAGCAAATAAATTGTGATCGAAAAGTAGCTTCGTAAGTACTTAAGGAATAGCTTAAGTCCGATTGGTGAAAAGCTTGATCAATTTATTTGAGTTGGTGTCTATTGGAAAGTAAAAGCTCCTTATAAATGCTTAGCAATTGAGTTAAGCTCTTGGAAAAATACTAGTACAATAACACTTTTGTATATTGTCTTTAACTTTCGCAAAAAGATTCATTGTTGTTGCAATACTCAATTCACCCCCCCTCTTGAGTAATTGTGCATAGGTTCTACAAGTGGCATCAGAGCTTAACCCTTTGAAAGACTTAACCGTTTAAGGGAAAAGATCATGGCAAGCACAAGCTTTAACAACAACAACACTAGTGAAGGTAACTCAACCGCTAGACCTCCTCTTTTTAGCGGAACAAATTACTCTTATTGGAAAAATAAGATGAGAATTTGGATCCGTTCTCAAGATGTGAGAATTTGGAAAGTGATTGAGAATGGAAATCACATTCCAACAAAGACAACAAGCGCTAAAGAAGGAGAAGTCTCCGTCTCAAAGCAAGTACCGAAAGGAGAAGATGAATATAGTGACGATGATTGGAAGAAAGTGGCAATGAATGATAAAGCCATCAACTTCATTCATTGTGCACTTAACGAGCAGGATTATATGAAGATCTCTACATGTGAAACCGCTAAAGAGATTTGGGATAAACTCCAAATCACTTACGAAGGAACCGACCACGTTAAAGAATCAAAGGTATTTATGTTGGTTCATGAATGGGAAAATTTTAAAATGAAAGATGAAGAGAGCATTGAAGAAGCTCTTGAAAGACTCTCCAAGATCTTCAACAACCTAAGCATGCTTGGCACAAAATACAATGATAAACAAATTGTGACCAAGGTGCTTACAAGCCTTACACCAAAATGGAACTCCAAAGTGAACGCCATTGTGGAAGGAAGGCTCTATGATCAACTTACATTTGATCAACTACGAGGTAATCTTCTCACCTATGAGATGACTATGCTAAATAGACAAAAAGGTGAAGAAAGCAAGAAGAAAAGTCTCGCCCTTAAAACAACATCACTACAAGAAGAGAGTGATGATAATGAAGAAGAAGGAGATGAAGAATTTGCACTCTTATTAAAAAGATTCAATAAGTTTGCAATGAAGAAAAACTTCAAGAGCAAAACAAAGGTACCAAAATGCTATGAGTGTGGAGAAGTTGGACACATTAAACCCAATTGTCCAAAACTTCAAAAGGAGGACAAAAACAAGAAATTTAAGAAGAAGGAGAAAGCATACATATCATGGGAGAACGAGGATGAATCCGACTCCGATGACGACGAGGTTGCAAATCTTTGCTTAATGGCAAGCGAAGAAAAGGTTAGTGATGACAACTCCACTTCTTTTAATTTACAAGATGAATATGATGCCTTACTTGAGGTGTACACAAAACTTACCCAAGATTATTCTCTCCTAAAGAAAAAGAATATGGATCTTTTAAAACAAAATGAGATGTTGAAAAACGAGAATATCAATCTTGGAAAAGATAAGTGTAGCACAAGTAGTGATCCATACAAATCTTGTAAAATGCATGAAAATGAAATTACAAATCTTAAGAACACTTTAGCTAAGTTCAATGAATCTTCAAAGAACTTAGATAAAATGTTGAAAAACCAAAAGCATGTTCATAATAAGGAAGGTTTAGGTTTTGAAAAAGGAAAATTTAAAAATACTAAAACTCCTATTAGGCAACCGCAAGCCCAAAAGGCAAGCATGCCTAAAAGGAATGAAGCCTTTAAACATCCTCCTCAACATGCTTCATTTAGAAATTATAATCACGATGCATATAGATCAAAAGATGTTGCATTTAGGAAACAACCTAGGCAACCATTTAGAAACATGCATAGGATGCATAATCCAAATGTCATATGTCATTATTGTAATAAAGTAGGTCATATAGCACCCGTATGCTTTACTAGAATTAAACATATAAACTTTCGTAGTCAAGATACGAGATGGGCACTTTATGGGCATTATGCTCATACTAACCATCAAGGACCCAAATTCACTTGGGTACCTAAATCCCAATTTTAATTGTTTTGTAGGTACGTGTTGGAGCTAAGGATACAAATTGGTATGTTGATAGTGGATGCTCCAAACACATGACCGGCGATGAATCAAAGTTCACCGCAATAGAGCCTACAAACGGAGGAAACGTGATCTATGGAGACAACAACACCGGCAAAGTAATCGGCGTTGGAAAAGTTGGTAAAAATTCTTCTACCTCCATAGATAATGTTATACTTGTCAAAGGTCTCAAACATAATCTCATTAGTGTTAGCCAACTTTGTGACAAAGGAAACTTAGTCACCTTTGATTCAAAATGTTGTTTGATAAAAAGGCAAGACACTAATGAAATTGTGCTAATTGGACACCGTGTTGACAATGTATACATGATTAATCTAGATGAAGTTTCCTCAAATGATGTGAAATGCCTTATTAGTAAAAATGATGAAACTTGGTTATGGCATCGTAGAGTAGCTCATGCTAACATGGACCATCTTAGCAAGTTGGTCTCTAAAGAGTTAGTAATTAGCTTACCAAAGCTACGTTTTGAAAAAGACGTCCTTTGCGACGCATGTCAAAAGGGAAAACAAGTAAAGGCCTCTTTTAAATCCAAAAACATTGTTTCAACAACAAGGCCATTACAACTTTTGCACATGGATTTATTTGGTCCTTCCAGGACTATGAGCTTTGGTGGCAATTACTATGCTTTAGTTATTGTTGATGATTACTCTCGATTTACATGGACCTTGTTCCTAGCAAACAAGAGTGATGCATTTCGAGCATTCAAAAGATTAGCCAAAGTTATTCAAAATGAAAAGAATTTGCATATATCATCTATTAGAAGTGATCATGGTGGAGAATTTGAAAACAATCTTTTTGAAACTTTTTGTGAAGAAAATGGCATTGAGCATAATTTTTCCTCTCCTAGAACACCACAACAAAATGGTGTGGTTGAAAGGAAAAATCGTCATTTAGAAGAAATGGCGAGAACTATGCTCAATGAGGCTAATATTCCTAAGTACTTTTGGGCGGATGCGGTTAGTACCGCGTGTTATGTTATGAATAGGATTATCATTCGACCTATTCTTAAGAAAACACCGTACGAATTGTACAAAGGAAGAAAGCCAAATATTTCCCACCTTTACGTCTTTGGCTGTAAATGCTTTATTCTAAATAATGGAAAAGATAACTTAGGCAAATTTGATGCTAAGGCTGATGAAGGAATCTTCTTAGGCTACTCTTTAACTAGCAAAGCTTTTAGAGTATATAATAAACGCATCATGACTATGGAAGAAAGTATTCATGTCGCTTTTGATGAAACTAACCGTTTTTGTGCTAGAAAAGATTTTGATGAAAATGTAGAAAACTTTGATTCACTAAATTTGAATGGTGAAGACAAAGAAAAAGATTTAAATGAAGCCTCTACAAGCTCAACAAAGGATAGTGTTCAAGTTGAAGAAATTGAACCATCACAAGCACAAATAAATGCACTTCCAAAGGACTGGCGTACTTCAAAGGATCATCCTCTAGACAACGTCATTGGTGATGTTTCGAAAGGGGTAACAACTCGATCCACTTTTAGAAATTTATTTGCATATAGTGCTTTTGTTTCTCAAATTGAACCATCTACCATTGAGTCCGCAATTGATGATGAACATTGGGCTATGGCAATGCAAGAGGAGCTTAACCAATTCAAACGAAATGACGTTTGGGAATTGGTGCCTAAACCAAGTAATCAAACAATTGTAGGAACAAAATGGGTTTTTAGAAATAAACTCGATGAAAATGGTACAATTGTTAGAAACAAAGCTAGATTGGTAGCTAAAAGTTATAATCAAGAGGAAGGCATTGATTATGGCGAAACTTATGCTCCCGTAGCTAGATTAGAAGCTATTAGGATGTTACTTGCTTTTGCATCCTCTTATAACTTCAAACTTTATCAAATGGATGTTAAGAGTGCCTTTCTTAATGGTTTCATTCAAGAAGAAGTATATGTTGAACAACCTCCCGGTTTTGAGGATTATGAAAATCCTAATCATGTTTTTAAACTCAAGAAAGCTCTTTATGGTCTTAAACAAGCTCCAAGAGCTTGGTATGAACGTTTGAGCAAGTTTTTAATAGGGTTTTAGAAGAGGGAAGGTTGATACAACTTTATTTATCATGATTGAAAACAAAAATATCCTTTTGGTACAAGTTTACGTCGATGACATAATATTTGGTTCAACTAACGAATCACTTTGCAAGTTTTTCTCAAACCTCATGCAAAGTGAATTTGAAATGTCCATGATGGGCGAACTCAACTTCTTCCTTGGTCTTCAAATCAAACAAGGAAAAGAAGGAACTTTCGTTAGCCAAACCAAATATTGCAAGGAATTGCTCAAAAGATTTGGAATGGACAATGCTAAGGCAATGGACACACCAATGAGCACTACTTGCTACCTTGACAAAGATGAACAAGGTAAAAACATAGATGTAAAGAAGTATAGAGGCATGATAGGATCATTACTTTATCTAACGGCAAGTAGGCCAGATATCATGTTTAGTGTATGCATGTGTGCGAGATACCAAGCTAATCCTAAGGAATCTCACTTAAGTGCGGTGAAAAGGATTATGAAGTATCTCATAGGAACATTAAATGTTGGATTGTGGTATCCGAAAGGATCCACTTGTGATTTGATTGGTTATTCCGATTCCGATTTTGCCGGTTGCAAATTGGATAGGAAAAGCACTAGCGGCACTTGTCACTTGCTAGGAAACTCTCTTGTTTCATGGCATAGTAAGAAACAAGTAAGTGTAGCCTTATCTACCGCCGAAGCCGAGTATGTAGCCGCCGGTAGTTGTTGCGCCCAAATTTTATGGATGAAACAACAACTTGTGGACTATGGACTCATGCTTGATCACATTCCTATCAAATGTGATAATACTAGTGCAATAAATTTAACCAAGAATCCGGTTCAACATTCAAGAACCAAGCATATTGAGATTAGACATCACTTCATAAGAGACCATGTTGAAAAAGGTGATGTGGTTACTGAATTTGTCGAAACTAGTAAACAACTAGCGGACATCTTCACTAAACCTTTATGTAAAGAAAGTTTTTTTTAACATCCGAAATGAACTTGGTATCTTGGATTCTAATCTAATATGATTTGTTTGAATTCATTGTATTTATATTGCTATTTTTGTATCTCTTACTAACTTAAGCATTGGAGATATCCAATTAGCCATTGTTTTGTAGGTTTATGAGTTGATGAATGAGTGATTAATCTTGAGGTAGATTGAAGAATTTGAAGATTATAAACAATGGAGGATCAACAAATTGAACTTTATAATGGTTTAAGTGAGTATATACATGATGGAACTCAAAGGATTGAAGAAAGAACCACCAAAGGATGAAAATTTGGTGATTTTGGGCAAAATGATGCATGTTGCATCGATGCAACCAAGCTTTGCATCGATGCAAACACGACCAAATTGCACAAAAACACGTGAATTTGGCATTTTTGAGCAACAAAATCCCACTTTTTCATCATCTTCAACCTCACAACTCATATCCCCACATTCAAACCTCCATAACCTCCAAAACAAGCTCACATATAGCTTCATACAACTCACAAAACTTTGATACCCACTACAAACAAATTACATATTTGAAGTCCCCACATTCTCCTCTACAAAACCCATAAAACAAAATCATCCACAATGCCTAGAATCAAGAGAACCATCAAGAAGTCAAAAGGCTCTTCAAGTGTGGTTCCACCTCCAAATGATCATCCTTTGGCAAGGTACTTTGCCTCTAATGAAGATCTTCAATTCTATGAGGCAAGGCTCGACGGAAGAAAGGAAATTCCTCCGAGGTATTTGGATCCGACCCTTCTTGTCATTCATAACTTTGATACTCTTAAGGCTATTCTAGTTCATCAAGGCCTCATGGATTTTGTTCAAATTAAGAGTAAATATTATCCGGATTTAGTTGCCATAGCCTATAGTACACTCATGATTGAGATTGATGAGGAAGATGAATCAAATTTCACATTATTCTTCAAGATAGGAAGAAAGGATTATAGGCTAGATGGTGATGAGTTAGCCACCATTTGGGAGTTGCCAAATCAAGGTGACTTGTTTCAAGGTGGTAAAACCCCAATTGATGAATGGGGTTATTCAAAGGACAATGCCATGCATTTGTTCAATCTTGTACAAGGAGCTCATTCCAAAATTAGTTGCAATTCAATGAGTGCGGAACATAGAACTTTGTTATATCTAGTCACCTATGTATTGCAACCTAGAATATCCGGGAATGCGAATGTAAATGATGAAGATTTGATTGTCATGTGGGCTATGATGAATGGGATTAAGATTAATTGGCCATACTTTATAGTACAACATATGATTAGGCTCAAGATGAAGGATAGGAATGGTGGATTAGGATTCCTTTGCCTATGGTCTAAAGTCTTTGATTATGTTGGTATTAATATATCAAATGAGATTGCCAAGGAAGTACCACCTCAATCTTGTATCAACACTCATATTCTCAACAAAATGGGAAGAAGAAATGTTGATGAACAAGGTCCTCAAGAGCAAGCTCCTCCACAAGCACCTCAAGCTCAAGAACCACCCTCCTTGGTTATGTAATGAGAGAATTACAATCCATCAACCAAAACATCCAAAGGATTGAAGTAGAGCATGGTAGGCAACTTGAAGCACTTAATCGTCGTGTGTCTCGTGTAGATCATCGCTCGGGTCGCTTGGATCGTCGTATTGATGACTTATATGAGCATTTCGGCATCCACCTACCGTATGAAGAGGATACTGATGATGATGAAGACCAAGATTGATTGTCTCCTCTTCATCAAGTCACTTTTTATTGCTTTATGTTTATTTGATTATATGAACTGTTAAACTAACTCCTAGTAAGCTAAGGATTTCTATTATGGTTTAAATACTTTGATATTTCCTTCATCATTTTATTTAATGATTAATGCTTGTATGCTTATTTGGTGAATAACTCAAAATAGGCTTGGTACCCCTATTTTAAGTTAATGTGCATGCCTTGATATATTTCACTTCTTTAGGGGGAATTATGCATGCTTGTTATATATAAAAAGAGGAAATCAAATTCTTTTTGAAAGGGGGAATATCTCATCCTTGAGATTAATAGAGATATTGAACTTAAAAAAAAAAAATTTCATTGTTTTATGCATGCTTCTATGACACATTTCAAACTCCTTTCTTTTTGATAATGTCAAAAGGGGGAAGAAAAGTTTGAGGATATTTGAAGTTTTGAACTTTTGAAAAAGAAGAAGTTTGAGGATTTGAAAAGAAGAAATAAGTTTGCGAAACAATGATTTCAAAAAGATTTCCGCTAAGCAAAAACTTTTGATATCTAAATCGTTTTCTTTGATAAACGCCCTTTAAGGGAACAAATGCACATATTTAGGGGGAACTCCTGCAAAAATTTTTTTGTGAAGTCTTCTCCAAAGCTTTCTATAAAACAAAGTGCATTATTGTTGCTTTCAAAATCATTTATAAATGCATATCCTCAAAATTGGTTTGTCATTATCAAAAAGGGGGAAATTGTAAATCATGTTGCTTGTATGCGAAGTTTGTATTCGTAGGTTTTGATGAATGACAAACCAACAAACGACATGAAAGACAAACCAACAAACAACTTGAATGAACAAGCATGTTGAAAGATCAACCAACATTCAACGTTGAGGAATGAAGAGTTGAAAGCAACACAACAACAACAAGAAACTCAAGTCCACAACATTTGAAGACAAGTATAGTGTCTTAGGACTTAGGTAACTTCTTGTTAAGAACCAATTGCTAAATCTCTCAACACACACTCACAAAATGTTTTGATGCACATCTTGCAATTCGATGCTAGCCAAATGGTTTAAAAACTTGTTTTCAAAGGTACAAAAGCATAAGAATTGACTCCAACAAGTTTAAGATCAATCCTAAGTATTTTGAAGTGATTTTAAGCCATTCTTTAAGGTTTGCATCGATGCACACTCATCTTGCATCGATGCAAAGCATGCGACGACTTGTTGCATCGATGCAAAGATGTTTGCATCGATGCAACCTAGCTGAAAATTCAAATTTCAGCTTCAAAGACACATTTGCATCGATGCAAAGTGTTATGCATTGATGCAAATGATTCAAAAACATAAAAAACGGCTAGTTTTGACAAAAAGGCTCCATCCCATTAACTCCCCAACGTTTCTAAGGTTTGGGGAGTCTATAAATAGATGGATTGAAGCCTTATTTCATATACGTGAGTATTTGCAAACTATCTTGTTCATAGTCTTTCATTCTACACATTTTTTAAGGTGTTATAATACACAATTTGAGAGAGCAATATCAATTGGTTCAATAGTGCTAAACTTGTAATCATACACTCTTCTAGAGAGTACTCATTTCGTCTCAACAATTCTTTGAGAATTGTTTTCTTGTACACTTTGTAAATTGGAGTGTGATCTCCAAGGTTGAGTCAAGAGTTATAAACACTATAGTCGGTGAGGATACCAAAGAAGTATACTAAGTACTCAAGGCAAATCTTAGAGAAGGTATCTCTAAGTGGAGTGGGTTAGTATACGAGTGGTGATCATATACCGTGAGGTGTTAGAAACTAAGGACTCGGATTGTAAAAGGTTTTGCGCGAGCACCTTGAAGCTTGGCAATAGTGGAACTTCTCAATAGCGATTGAGAAAGAAAGTGGACGTAGGACAAGGATTGTGCCGAACCACTCTAAATAGCGTTTGCATCTCTCCAAACTCATCTCTTCAATATTATTGTCTTTTACCTTTGAGCAAATAAATTGTGATCGAAAAGTAGTTTCGTAAGTACTTAAGGAATAGCTTAAGTCCGATTGGTGAAAAGCTTGATCAATTTATTTGAGTTGGTGTCTATTGGAAAGTAAAAGCTCCTTATAAATGCTTAGCAATTGAGTTAAGCTCTTGGAAAAATACTAGTACAATAACACTTTTGTATATTGTCTTTAACTTTCGCAAAAAGATTCATTGTTGTTGCAATACTCAATTCACCCCCCCTCTTGAGTAATTGTGTATAGGTTCTACAATAATGTTCAACATACAGCCAAAAAAAATATCCATAAAAAAATCAGCAGCCAAAAAAATTTAACCATCAGAAAATCAGCAACATCATTCGTTTTCCATAATAAGCAACATTCTAAAAAATCAGCAACTCAAAATAAGCAAACATTAATAAAATCATTATTATTAAATCAGCAACTCAAAATTAAACCCTACAACTCATAATTAAATCTAACTCAACAACTTATAATTAAACAAGACCAGGCCATCAGAAAATCAGCAATAATATCATTTATTTTCCATAATCAGCAACAACATTTCAAAAAATTAGTAATTCACTAAGTAAATATTAACAAAATTATTATTATTAACTCAACAACTCACAATTAAACCTAACTCAATAACTCAGAATTAAACAAGACCATCAAAAAATTAGCAACAACATCATTCATTTCTCATAATCAGCAACAACATTTTAGAAAATTCAATAATCAACAATAATTAACCAGAAGTCAAAACAAAATAACAATAATCCATTTCTGTTAACAACAATGAACAATGAACAAAATTAACTCAGAAAACAATAATTAATCCAGAAAAATAATAATCAACAATCAACATAATTAAATCCAAAAAAACCGCATTAACTCCCAAAAATAAAACTGAAGAAGCAGTGTAGGATGGAGGCTTACAAACTCAGAAATTCAATAACTAAGCAGAAATTAGCAAACTCAGAATCAGAAAGCAGAAAATCAAATAAAAAGTACAAACGGAGAAGTGAGTTCGGACAGAGAGCAACAGACAGTTCGAAGAGGAATGTTGGTCTTGGACAGACACACACAGAGCTCAAAGAGACGACGATCGATTTAGCAACCTTAGCGACGGCAACGCCACCGGGTCAACACGTCCTTCATGCGATGGTAATGAGAAGAGGAGCGATGAGAACTGAGAAGAGTTCGACGATGTGATGAGAAGAGTGCGATTTGTCCCTGCTGGCAGTGACAGCACCCTCTACCGGAGAAGAAGAGTTCGCGATGAGGGATGGTGATGGTGGCTAGCTAAGCTTAGGGTTAGGTTTCACCATTTCAGAGAGTGAAAGAAAGGGGGTGCTTAGGTTCTTCCTTCTGAATTTCTTGTTTTAAACAATTACAAACGGCGTCGTTTTGAGTGATGCACCAAACCGGAAACCATGAAAAAATATGGTCGGTTCTGATGGTTCATCGGTTAATCGTCGGTTCGATCAGTTTTTTGACCGATTTTTTACAGGATGATTTTATATCTCAACTAAATCCATTAAGTGATCAATTCTCAGTTAACCCGGTTGAACTGGTCGGTTCGATTTGATTTTTAAGATTATGCCTTTTTTATTGCACATGCAAAATTTTAAACTTAACGGGTAGATAAAAATTGTCAATTTTTTTTCCAAATATTTTTGAACATTTTTATTATAATATAACAATTGATACACTATCTTTTATTAATTTAAATTTTTTTAAAAAATAATTTTATGATAATATAAAAAATTTTATAAAAAAATCTAAAATTAAATCCTTGTTAAATACAAAAAATTAGCATAAGATAAATAAAAAATAAAAAATAGGGTTATGTACTTTTTTCATCCCTAAAGTCTGGGGTGAAAATCAAATTCGTCCCCGACTTTTTTTTTGTTATTAAAATCATCCTTAACGTTACAAAACGTTATAAAATCATCCTTTTGTCCATAAACAACATTTTTCGGATAATTTTACCCTCAAATAAAAATAAAAAATATTAAAAAAGAAAAACCACCCCACCCACCCCTTACCCCCCACCCCTTTCACCTAAATCAGAAAAAACAAAAAAGAAAACAAAAGACACAGAATAAAAGAAGAGAAAAACAGAGAGAAAGAAGAAAGAAAAGGAAAGGAAGAAGAGGCAGGTGACGGCAGGAAGGAATGCAACCGCCACTGTCGCTGTTGTGTTGTGACGAGAACGAGAGAGAGAGAGAGAGAGAGAGAGAGAGAGAGAGAGAGAGAGAGAGAGAGAGAGAGAGAGAGAGAGAGAGAGAGAGAGAGAGAGAGAGAGAGAGAGAGAGAGAAGAGTGACGACGAAGAGCTGCTCTATCGTCGTCGAGCTTCTGATGGTGAGGGGTTCTACTCTTCTCTCTCGCTAGATCTGTCCTCTCCTCAGCCATAGCTGCGATGGCGACGGCAGTAGCTTTCCGTGTTGTCGCTTCTTCCTCCTCTTTTCTTCAACCGCGACGGTGATGGACGACAGCAACACCACCCCTCTTTTCTCTTTTTTCTCTCTTATCTCTTTTCTGCTTTTTCTTTCTTGAGTTTGAAGTATGGAGTTTTCAATTTTCTTTCTTGAATTTGAATGTGATGTTGTTGTTGTTGGATTTTTGAATCTGAATATATTGTTGTTGAGTATTTTGTGTTAGTTTTATTTTATTTTTTTGAAATTAAAAAAAAATTGTTGGTGTTGTTGTGATGGATTTTTGAATCTGGATATATTGTTATTGTTGATTATGTATTGGCTTGGTTTGATTTTTTTTTTAATTAAAAAAAAAAAAATTGGTATTGTTGTTGTTGAAGATTTGGGTGGAGAAAGTGGAGTAGGGAGGAGGCTGACACTAGAGTGAGGAAGGTAAAGAGAAAAGACGATAATAAAGGGTATTTTAGTCTAAAATTAAAAAAAGAATAATTTTATAACATTTTATAACGTTAAGGATAATTTTAATAATAAAAAAATGTCGAAGACAAATTTAATTTTTACTCAAGACCTTAGAAACGAACAAAGTATTTAACCAAAAAAAACCTACGTAAAATGTATGCAAACAATGAAAAAGCTTTTATGTAAAGAAGTATATTAGCGGTATAATAATTGATATATCATTTTCTGACTTTAATTTAAACTTTATTTCTAATTTATTTGTCCCAATTTTATATATAATGTTTATAAAGTATTGTCAAGTATGCCCCCAAAGCTAACAGCCTAACACCGTCTAAATCAATAATGGCAGAAGCATTTTGTTAAACATTTAAGAAAGTTTTGAAATTACCCTTATAAAATCATTTTACTTTGACTCAAACACAAAAAAAATGCAATTATATAGAATTTCCAAACAAATTAAGATTTTAGAAGAATGGAAAAGAAAAGGTTTGTAGGGGTGTAAGTTACCGAACCGAACCGAAATTAACTGTAAAACCGAGTCGAAATTTACAACAACTGAATACAAAACCATAAAAATTGATTTTTTGGGTTTTTTTCCGAATTAAATCGATTGGTTCGGTTCGGTTTTTAGTTGGTTTGGCAGAAATCGAACCGAACCGAACCAATGAAGTGGCTTAGTAATGCAATGTTTTATTATGTTTAGTTGTTGGAATGAGTTGAAATTGTGTTGAATTTGGATGTAATGTAATGTTATTTCAGTTTATTGATTGTTTTGAACATCATTTTACTGAGATTAATTTTCTATTAGTTAGAATTTAAAAACTGAAAAAATCAACCGAACCAAACCGCTTTTGGTTCGATTCGATTTGATTCGGTTGTTGCACAGATAATAAACCAATTAATTGGTATTCTATGAAAACTGAATAGATCGATTCGATTAATTTTTGGTCCAAAATCAAATCAAACCGAACCGATAAAACGCCTAAAGATTTGTGGTGTAAAAATTCAAAATTCAACTCTACAAGTATTTTTTTTCTTCGATTTTCTCTAAGACCGACTCAGCAGAAACTCTAAACGTAAAAGTGTATAATTTATTTTATCCCATGTACCGTACCCTTAAAAATCACAAATTTTATAAATCCATCCATAAAAATATCAACCATATTAGGTATAAACAAAATTAGCAATTAAAACAAGTCAGCGTTTAAATATTTATTGATATATAAAATACATATTAAAAATGAATGAAAGTATATATGTATTTACATATTGATTAATTTTTGTAACTAATTTAATATATTCCAAATATTTTTGTAAAATATATAGTTTTCGGAGCAAAAGCTATGCATTATTATTATTATTTTTTAAATATTTTTCTTTTGTTTGCAAACCACCATTAGAAGATTGTGTTAATTTGCTTGCTTCACCATTGGTAGATTCATATTTACTTTGTTCGAATTTCCTTATATTTGCCATTTTTTAAAAAATTTTTCACCAAAAATTGTAATAGTTTTGGTCGAATGAGTTTTTTGTGTTTGGGTATTATGGTCGAATGAGTTACTAAAAAAATATCAAACATTCTATTGGATGTTTTCCTGTGAAGCCCATTTGTTTTCTCCATTTTGTTTATGAAAAGCTTAAATACCAAAAACAGCATTGTGAAGCCCAGTATTACAAATTATAAGAAAACCATACAAAAAGGTTCGGAGAAAACCACATATAAAACTATAATTGTCAGAATTAAACCGGTAATCGAACCAATCAGATTACTGATTTATTAGTTTATTAGTTTAACGTTAAAATGGTAAAGCCGATCTCACGTAAATAAAAAATAAAAAATAGTTAAAAACTTAAAATTAAAATTTAAAATACATATCTTCACTAATATTTTATGAAGAATCAAGTCTCAAATTCTAAAAATAACTAATATAAAAAAATTATAAAATTTATCAGTAATACTACAATAATATATTAATTTGACACAATAAAAATAACAATTAATTCACAAAACTTATCATCTAACTATAATATCAGTCGATTTTAATACTAACATCAAAACAAATAACTTTAATCACAATACTAGTATTGAAATAGATCAAGAAGATTAATAAATTTTTAATGAAATTTATATTTATATTAATAATGGTAAATAATTAAAATATAATTAATTTAAAAATAAAAAATACAAAATTAAATTAAATTATATATTTATAAAATTATATAATTGAATGTATGCTATATAATTAATATTTGTCACCTATAATGTTAAGAACCATAAAGGTTAAGTGGCAAGTGGATACCTCAAAGGCTCTTGGTTTGAAACTTGGTGGAGAGATTTTGAAAAATTTTACAAACAGACCAGTTTAATTAGACTAGTTTGTACTAGTTCTAGTTGATTTTGACCAATTTGCTCCGATTCTTATCAATTCACGCAGGTTTTTTTTCTTGGACGGTTTAAAGAGTAAATTGAGCAAGTTTAAGATTTGGTTTACTGGTTTTTCGATCAAACCGGCCAATCCGATTCGATTTTCATAACTATACATAAAACATGCATGCTTGGTCGCCGAGGCCTTGATCAGATAGCAACTTTGTTTGTCTCACTTGGAGCTACACCGGGTTCAAATTCTCATGAAAGAATATAGAACCATGCTAATAGAATAATAGTAGAGGTGGGTGTGTGAGTTGGTCTATGTTGTGTAAGACAAACAAAAAAAAAAAACCCATACATGCTTGGTTCATTTGTAGTATTTTGCAGTGTTTTGTGTGTGTAAAACATAGAGTAATTAACCAAATCTATTTTCGAGAATTTTAAAAACAGATATTGTTGTCTTTGAAAAAAATTAATATACATATTGATCTTCGTAGTCTTTTTTTCGTTGGCCAAAATAATTTTCAAAACAATTTTCGGCATGATTCACTAACGAAAAATGCTGAGTTAACGCTTTATCTTGCACATGTGGTTGTTAAATATACACGTGTATGTGCGACGTCTACGTATGCGAGGAGACAAAACAGTTATTGACTTTTTTCTTCACTTTCTTAATCATATTCTTCATTCACTGCACTACTCTTTTCTTTTTCTTCCTCCTCTTTTCTTTATCCACTCTTTTCCTTTCTCATCCCTTTTCTTTTATCGGCAATTACCTTTTCGATTGCGATTCTGTCACCCCACTCACCACCGCTGCCACTTTCTCCCTATCCGTCGACCACTGGCTCTTTTTTGACGACCTCGCCTAAACACCCGACTCTTTCTTCTCCTCCCCTTCAAAATAAACATTAACCTCAATAAAAAATGTTACAATTATTAATAATACAAAACTCCTATCTTTTTTAAATCTGTACTTCATGCTGTATTCCTTTGAATTTTGATTTCTTTTCATTCTTAAACTTATACTTCATGTTGCATCTCTTCAAATTTTGATTATGTGAAAATTTATTTTTAAATTCTTAACTCCTATATTTGGTATAAATTTATTATTTTTAATTATCAATTTAATTTTTTTAATTTAATAATTTAATAATATATTTTTAATTTATACTTTTAAATATTAATAACTCCCTATCAACTAAAACCAAATCCTCTAATATTTCTCTTCTAAAAATGTTGGCTTTGTTTGGCCACTTTTGTTGTCTCATCTTCATTCCCTTTTGACTCTTTTCACACCGACGAATTGTGGTTGCAAAATCAATTTTAGAAATAATCAAAACTAATTAATTAAAAAGAGAAAACAACAAAGACAAAAGCAAGCCGCCTTAATTAAGTGACAAAATTATCAAAGGGAGCCGAACGAAAATTTCTTCTTTGCTTTTACATGAAAAGTACAAAGAGATATCTCCAATACTACAACAACATGCAGTTCAGTTTCATGAACTAATTTCTAGGATAAAATTTAACCCACCGACCCATCAACATTTAGTGGCCAACTTGCTATTTTACACTTACCAAACCAATAATAACTTACATTTATACAGATGGAATCTAATAAAAAATACTAAAAAACTTATAAAATTTATTATTTTTAACTAATAATTAATTATTAATATTAAAAAATATAAACTAAAAATATATTATTAAATTATTAAATTAAAAAAATTAAATTAATAACTAAAAACAATGATCAAAACTAATAAATAATAACAAAAAATAATAAATTTTAATAAATTTTAAATATTTTTTTAATTTAATTTTTATATATTATTACTGAATAAAATTTTGTTAACAGATAACCTTTTTGTATGTTTCCTAAAGTATCTACAGATTAAGGATACATCAATATATTATTAAACTTACTATTTAATATATATATATATATATATATATATATTAAATTAAATAATTATATAAAAGATTTATATGATAAAAGTATTAAAATTAAATTTTTTATATATTCCAAAAAGATACGAATATTTTTGTATGCATGATAATGTGAATCGTAGCACAGGGAAACTTATACTAGCTAGCATTTGCTAATATATAGTAGAAGCCTTAAACAATAATTTGTGTGCTCAATAACATTATCAAAAACAAAACCTATTGATATACATACCCCAATTTTTACTATGAATGATACACGTATATTTTCTAGATGGTAAAAACTCAAGTGAAGTCGACTTCACGTGAAGTTGATATTTAAGAGCCGTTAAGTTGATATTTAAGAGCCGTTAGATGAAAATTTAGTTAAATCAGTCAAATCATCTAACGGCTCTCAGGCATTAACTTCACGTAAAGTCGACTACACCTGAGTTTTTATCTTTCTAAAAAGGGAGAAAAAGCTTGAAGACAAAAAAAAAAAAGTAAAAAGGGTTAATATATAGACACAAATTCATTATATATATATGAATATATATAATATTGATAGATATTTCCAACCATACAATAAAATACTAGAAAGCAAGAGAATCTCCTTCATCATCAGGTTTAGGAAACTCATTTAAATCAGGTTTCTGAAGGAGAGAGGAAGTTGATGAACAATTATTAATATTATTGTTGGAAGATGCATGATTAAGTGCTGTTTGGAGAGCATCCACTCTTGCTCCAACTTGTGTTGCTCTTTTGCGTATGGAATCTGCTGACATGTCGCATTCTGGTTCCAAACAACCACCATCCTTGTTTCCTTCATCTTGAAACAACAACTCCGGAAAGTTGAGCCGGGCCGAGGGGCCTCGGAGGTAGAACACGGCCGTGTCGTATGCTCGCGCGGCCGCTACCGGTGTAATGTACGAGCCTAACCATATTCTTGACCTCTTGTGAGGTTCTCGAATCTCCGCCACCCATTTTCCCCACTTCCTCATCCTTATCCCTCTATAGGGTTTGTTTGATTTTTCTTTTTGAACTTTTGATTTCGTCTTACCAGGACTTCTGTTATCACTTCTACTTCTATTATTTCTATTCCGACTTATCACTGATGAGTTAGTAGAACAAAAATAATTCCTATCTTCCATGTTTAGAAATCTATGGCTACGTACTATATATAACATCAAACCCTATCTAACAAAGTAACAAGCATGTGGGTTATGTGGATATTTATAGGGGTATCAAAACTTGAAGGGAAGATTATTCTATTTAGACCTAGAACAACAACAATGGTTTCTCCCGGTGATACTATATTTTTTTTATATCTATGAAGATGGATGGAAAATATTATCATTATTGTATTTATATAGAATGATAAGTAGTTTGTAGGGAAAGGAGAGAGAAAATGAGTTTTCAACGTGTCGTGTTGTGGGGGTTGCCACGTTGATTTTAATTCCTTCGAGATAAATTAAATTCAATGGTGGCCGACACAAAACATCACAAGTAACCATCTCAACTATATCTACATATATGTATACATACATAAGTATATATATATATGAACAAATTAAAATACATTCTAATAATAACATTAAATAAATGAAAGCACACCCTGCTTTTGTGTTTTCCTAGTATTTTTTGTATGGTATATTATGGCAAATATGTGGTTTCTATGAACATACAGTAGAAAGAAGAACAAAGCTTGAGTCTTATTTAATTTAGGGTTCATAGTTGTTTTTTTTTTCTTTTTATCATGTATATATATATATATATATATATATGACAAATAACCTTTATATCTGGGTGGTTTTGATTGAATCACCATATATATTGATATTCAAAAAATAATCATATTAATATATATATATATATATATGGTAGCCTTTGGTAGAGAGATAGAAACGGAAAGACTAAGAATGAGAGACAGAGACTAAGAGAAAGGAATTGAAATAAATCTCAGTATTCTGTTTGGTACAAAATCGGAGACAGGAATTGAAACAAGAATGAAATTCTAATTTAATTTGCACAAAGGGTAAAATTGGAATTAATTAATTGAAATGAAAGTATTTTAGGTATAAAATGTTATTAAAGTTTCGGTCTCCATCTCTAAAAATTTCAGTTTTCTGTGTCCCTACTTTTTGGAGGTACTAAAATACTGAAATTTTAGAGACAGAGACAGAAATTTTAGTACCAGTCTCTGAACTAACAAATACAATACTGAATCTCAGTCTCTCAGTCTCTGTCTCAGTAGCTCAAAACAAACGCTACTATATATATATATATAATCACCATATATATATTAATATTACTTACGCCACTTTAATTAATTAATTAATTAAAAAATACCAATTAGTGACGCATCTAATTAGGTTTTGTGTCAGAAAATAATATTAATGTTATTTCTCATGTTATTGATATGTTACGCTATATATATTATAAGGTCCAGGAGATAGAATAGGGGGTTGAGTTTATACATGATGGCTTAAAACATAAGTAATTTAATTAGCAATTGCGGTAATAACGTTTATATATATACTCATATATATATATATTGGAGTTTGGTCATGCAATGATGATGATGATGATGATGTTAATGAATTTTTGGTTGGTGGAAAACAAGGGGACAGGTGGATGCAATCAAAGAGAAGAGTGAAGTCGGTGGTAATATATAGATATAGATAGATGAATATATACACGAAGAGATGCATTTGGAATCATGAATATAAGGATGCAAGTAGAATAGAATATATAACTTTGCGTCCACGCAATAATGGAAGTAACACATACACGTGTAATGGAGAATACATACTTGAGTTTGAGGGCGTCCTTCTTAGCTTTTTTCTTTTCTTGCTTCTAAACTTCATCACTATTCGTTTCATTATATGTAGTATTCAGAATAAATGATGATTTGTACTTATAAAAAATATAGATATTGATAAATATATCTATATAAGAATAAAATAATAATTATAATTATGAAAGATAATTTTTGTGTGTCAAAAATACTCAAATATTAGTTATATAATTGATCTGTTAGAATATTTTTGACATACAAAAATTATCTTTCACTACGTTACCAACAACATATCTGCCAATTTCTGTCAACTCTTATTTATAACTGTGTTTTATAGAAGTGTCTTCGTGGATGTGTCTAATAAAAATATCTTTTTTATGGTTGTGTTTAATAAAAGTGTCTTTATAAATATATTTTGTAGATGTGTCTCTTTATATATGTATTTAAAATATAATAATTAATTATTGTTGGTAATAAGTTGGCAGATAATATATTGGTATCATATACTTTTCTTTGTCATTTTATTCTTATATGAATATATTTATCAGCATTTATATCTTTCATATTTGTAATTATTCGTAGTATTCAAGATTCGGTCTGGTTCAAAAACCGGTTCACCATTAAGTATATTTTGATGAAGGCTGTATTATGATGTGTAGAGAATTCCATACAAAAATAACGTTTTGTTTTATAACAAATTTGTCAATATAGTTCATTGGTTAACTTCGAATTATTAATAAAGAAATGCTCATCATTATCCACTTGCATTGACACTGATTTTGATGTGCTTAGACTTTTTTGTAAAGTGGCCTCCATTAATCAATCAATTACTACTAATTCTTTCGCATTATTTTTTTTTTTTAATTTGTTTTATACGGTAAAAATTCAAATTTATTCAAATCATCTAACGATTTTCTTCAATTATCAATTTTACGTGAAGTCAATTGTCCTGAGATTTCACTGTTCTCTCTATATATATACGTTTATTAATATTTTAAAATATATAATGGCACAAGGTGTTTTTTTTTAAAGGTGAAAGGCGAGCCTCAATAATAGTAGCATCTCAAGGGTTTGGAAAGATTCTCGCATGTTTTTTTAAACCCAAGTCACCAATAACTTTATCATAAATTCTTAATTGAGTAATATTGACTTCTATATTGTTTAACTCAAAATATATTGTTTGTTTTAATTTCTCTCGATAACAACTTAATTGTGATAGTTATTAAGCAAGTATAATTAATAATTTTTATCTATCCGTACACCTACGCATTAACAAAATTCTTTCACTGTTTTTTAACTTTACACAATTATTTTAAAATAGGAGTGTTTGTAAAGAAACAACCGAAAAGTTTGGTAACAAAAAAAATTAATAAAAAATAGTCATAATTTATCTTATTTAGTATTAATTAATTATTATGACAATTAATGAATACTAAATACTATAATTAATAAATATTAAATAAAGTAAATTTTGACTGTTTTTTTTGTCTCTTTAATATTATTCAAAAAATAAATGGAGTCTTACAAATGTAAGTATAATAATTAATAAATTAATTAATTTCTAGTTAGTAAGTTAATTAATTAATTGGTTGATTAATTAGTAATTACATTTGTCGGATGTTGGGTTGTCATCATCATCAGCATGATATGAAATTTAAAGGCATTCACCAAAGCTTCATTTTCAACGGTAGATATCATTTTCTTCTTTTCTTCCAATTATCAAAACGACCAGTTTTTTTTTTTTTGGTGACTATCAAAACGACCAGTTAATTCAGTTTCTGTTGCATTATATTTGGATGTTTGTTAATAATAATAATAAAAAGAATAATAATAAAATTAAATTATGTTTGCTTTAAGAAAAAGTTAAGAAAATAATTTCTATATTTTGTAGAACCGTACACAAGAAAATGACAAAAGTGATTGTATCTCAATTATCTTAAATAATAAGTTAGGCGAAATTTCATTCAGCTTGCAATTTGAGACTAAAGAAGAAATTAGTGATGATTTTTCCAACATGGAAAAGAAGTTCAGTCGGCAGACCTAGCTTTCTCTCCAGTTGAATATATACTTTTTTTTTTTTTTAGCCTTCAAAAAATATTCTTTACTAATCTTAGTTATTTAACACTTTTTATAGATAGACAATGACTTTCGTAAATAATGTGAATAACAGACTTTAAAATTGATCCAATAAAATAAAAATACACTACACCTCAACGAAAATCACAAAAATCACAAATAGAAAAAAAAAAGTTACCAACTTACCATATATGTCACTTATTAGTCATTAAATTCATTGTCTACCTATACTTTTCTTAAAAAGTCTATTTTATCAAAATTTTGAACACATATAGCTCAAGATTATTGTGATGCATTTTTTTAGACTAGTTTCTTGATAATACTAAGATAAGAGAAATGTTTTTTGTAATTATATAACCACGACTTTGAGTGTTGTTTTATATTTATAAACTAATTAACATTATAAGTAATTAAAGATTTCAATTAGTTTAAATTAAATTTGTGAAATAGATAAAAGTACATGTTAAACGGCTGTGTACAAAAGCTTGCAAAGCTTCATGAATCGTTCATACTTCATAAAGATAAGCATCAAATTATTTTATTTTAACAAAGACACCTCAAAGAGTGGGACAAATGACTCAGAGCTTTAAAGTTTCAACTTCATATGCTTTGCAGCGGCTAAAAGACAAATGAGCAAATCCCATTACTCTTGGTTCAGTTTATCTTTCTCTAATACTCATTATATCCTTAATTTTGTATTATTTACATGTTAGTCTTACCAAGCTTATTGGCTTATTTTAATTTGTAGTGAGGTATTACTATTTGTATGTTGATCAAATATTCTTTCCCTTCCTCTCTTCTTCATTATTATTTGGGAGCTCTCTTTTTTTTTACCATAAATAGGAGATTCGAACCTGCAACCTCTTAATTGAATATGACCATATGGGGAGACTATGCCATTTGAACTATAACTCATTAACTTATTTGGGAGCTCTCTTGTATTCTCTTTGTTATCATGTTTCATGTAATGTGGTGATTGGTCATATTATTTGATGAAATAAACCTCACATTAGTCCTTAAAAGAATTAAAATATCAGTTTGATTGTGGAAATATTTGCAATAACATCCTTATGGAATATGCCTCGTTATTTCTATGTACACACATATGATAGAAAGTCTATTCATACCTAATTTTTCAATCCTTAGCCACTACCAAAACCCTTTTTTGTTTCTTTAAAAATGAAAATTTTTCCACCTGTTTGTCAATAAAAGCTATCTCTGCTAAAAATACACAAAAAAGAAATTCTACTACTAAAAACTAGATTAATTTGACTTAATTCCAATATCATATCCTATGTTTAGGGTTGACAATTCATATCCTACCCGCGGGTATCCATAGGGTAGAGTACAGTTCGGGTATGTCTGCGGGTAGGGTAGGGTACGGGTTTAGAGTGTACCCTACCCTACTCTACCCGCACCTTATATGTAATACATACTTTATAAAAATTAGGTATATAGTGAAGGAAGTGAGAGTTGAACCCACAACCTCTTTTATATAATAACTTACAATAAATGAACAACCATTAGAACTAGTTAGTTAATTTAATAATTTAGAGCATTAGTTTTTTATTTTTTATGTTATTAATATGTATAAAATTTGAAATGATTGAATTTTATATTTACTTTGAAAAAATTTGATATTTCTGTGGGTAGAATAGGGTAAGGTAGGGTTTAGAATTTTAGGATGCAGGTAAAGTAGAGTAGAGTTTTAATAAAATTTTCAACCCGCGGGTAGGATTAGGGTTTGGTCCTTACCCTACCCTACCCATTGCCAGCCCTACCTGTGTTCCAATTTAGGGAAACCCTTGAACCATACCACATAATGAAGGTGAAAAACTTTAAAATCCCTTCACAAGCACTCATATTTGTTCACAAGAATGAAAAGTGCTTGTTCACAAGGTCAAACTCTTGGTCCTATGTGTTGCCATTTGTTGTCTTCTTTTTCATTAGACGTGTTTAATATTATTGACAGAAATTCATTGATCTAGCTAGAAAAAGATAAATGATATCTGTACCTATTTCTGAGTGTAAACATCAAAAGTGAACCCCACAATAGCTTCATTAGCTTGTAAACCAAATACTAATCCGGAACCTCATGAATAATAATATTTTTGGTGTAAGATAAGAAGATACTTGGCTATAACTCAAATTTTGATTTTGATTGTGGTCTAGGATAAGTTGAAAATCATGCATTTCAGTTTTGTCCCCCACACAACTTTACAGTCAGAACCCGCAATGCAAACAACATAATATAATCACATAGAACTACTAAAGCATGTAATATATGACACAAAAACCTTCAATTTCTCTGTTAAATATGGTTATAATATACTTGGGAAATAAATAGAGTCTTATTAATAAGAAAAAAATAATTTGAAATGCTTCACAGTAAATATATACCATTCAAAAGCTTGAATCTTGAACCAGCACTACCTATAGCAGAATGCTGAAGAAAAAAGAATTGCAGGCAGCATCGTTAAAACAAAGACCTCATTTTTATAGCAGGAGGAACCATACTCCATCAGCTATAGATGCCATGAGTTCAAGTTGCCACATAACATTATCCTCCATTCAATTGGTTATTCCCATTCCTCCTCCAATAAAAAAATTTGACTCTGAAACCAACATATCCCTGTTTAAAAAAATACTGGTACTTCATTTCAATCCTCCAAAGATAAGATCATTCCCACCACTTTTTGGTACCGTAAGGTCCAAAAAAGTGACAATTGTTTCCTTTTTGGTCCACATTTTAGCTTTCCACAAGAATATATACAGAGATTCCAAGACGCTATAATAAGAATTGCTCATAGAAAAGAATCAATCATTGGTTCATAGCTGCCATGTCAATAGAACCCATCATCTTCTTGATCACTGTCTTCATCATAATCTTCTATGTATTCATCCTCACTACTCCCCAACAGATAATCGTCTTCATCCTCCTCTGAAATTGCCGCAGTAAAATCAGTCCTCGCTGCTGCAAGTTCATCTACAAGCTCATCCAAATCACTACTCCCATGACCACCACCACTGTCAAATCTCGACAATGAAAAAAACCCATCATCATCTTCTTCTTCCACGACAAAACCGTCCCTTCGAGCCCTACTCCTGCTGTTCTCGATCACCAGATCCTTCTCCGAGACATTCCCATTCTCAACATCAATCCAAGGAAACCACAAATCGGCGTGCCTCCCCAGTGCCCTATCCCAATCCCCAACGACCACTGTCCCCAATTCCCTCTCTCTTGCTCTCCTCAACATCTCTGCGAAATCCGAATCATCTGAAACCAAAACCAGCCAATCAATCCCCCTGGTCATTGAGTGCTGCATCTGCCTCTTCAATGCCCAATCTGCAGCCTGAGGCTTATCCTCCACAGTCTTCACATATACCCCAGCCCTCCTCAGCTCTGAAGCTAGCCCATAACCAATCTTGTGTTACAAGAAACAAAATATAAAATACTAATATACTATATAGAAAGCGATGACAATATGTGACTGAAAAAGTTTGCATAATGGAACAGAAACAAATTGTTCATCATAACTACAGTGAGGCGTGTAAACACCAACCTTATGTATATTTCAAACCAATTTTAAGTCGAGTAAATGCAGAAATTTCATGTAAAACTCTGCGCTTTACTTTGTTTCGATAAGTTGATGTATAATGGTGTGTATCCAACATAATTTGTGAAACTATTAGGTTTTCATAGAGTGCTCAAACGGATTATGCTCATACCATAAATGGAATGACATTTCAGCTTAACATACAAGATAGTTGCTGGTGCAGATGAAATATCACCCCATTGATAATACGATTATCATCAACTAAGTAGTCTCTTTTTTCATCTTTGTAACACCCGAACCCTATTATTATTATTGTCAGAAATCTGACTAATCTAGCAAATTGGTTATGATTCTAGAACAATGCATAAAAATGAACAGCATTACATGGCACTAACATTTAGCAAGCAAAATAAAAACAAGGATGATTAACAGAAAAAGAAAAGAAAGAAACCTTGGGCCTGATGAGAGACCTAGCAGCCTCATTATACTTTTCATTCCCCTGAATAAACCTCTCTTTAAAACGCTGCCGTTTCTTCCCTTTCAAGGATTTCATCCGATTAAGCTTCTTCTGCCTCTCTCGTTCATGCAACTGCCTGAAATGCTTCTTCAGATCCAGATTGGTGCGACATTTTCTCCCGCAGACGGAACACCTGTAGGGCTCTGACGGCACCACCAGGCCCTTCCGTTCCAGCACGTCGAGGTGCTTTCTCTGCCGGCGATCCTGTAGGACCCACTGCGGGAGGTGGATGAATGTGTGGCGATTGGCGTAGGCGGAGATGTCGACGACGTTGCCGAGGTGAGTTGCGAGGCGCGTGAGGGAGCGTGCGGCGTCGTATGGGGGTCCTCGTGGGGGCTTGTTGTCGAGGTCCCAGAGGACGACTACTTTGGGGTGCTTAGGGGTGTAGATTCCTTGGTTGTTCTTCACCATGTCGATTTCGATCGGAGAAGAAGAAGAAGAGCATGCTGTGATGATTGGCGTTTGATGGTGGCATTTCAAGTTTGATGACGTGTGTGGGAAGAAGAGTGAGAATGAGAGAGAGTGAGAGTGGAAGAAGTGGAGTTTGTTGGCCGGTGTTTGATTTGTGGGGTTCAAAACACTGGCTGTGACTGTGAGGGACTTCATGTTTTCATGCTTTGCTTTGTTTTCTGCAGTTTTCGTTTCAGCAAGAAGATAGATAAGGCTGCCAAATGACCAAATCACCCTCTTGGATACAGGATGGGTTGATTTTTTTCAAAGTTCAGAAAATCGAACCGGTCATCGAGATGACCGATTTAGTTACTGGTTCATTGATTTAAGTGGTTCGATCTAATTTAATCAAAAAAAATTATTTTATACTAAAATAATAAATAAAATATAAATAAACACATTAAAACATAATTATAGTCTAATACAAACTTTAAAATATCAACCAACTTTAAAATACTACATAAACCATAATGTTATGATGAGATTCAAATGCAAACTCAAAAGTCAAATAACAAAAAAAAAAAACAATTATTCAAAATTATATTCTTGGCCAAACACTGTTCACGTATGATTGATGATCGCCTATTAGGCCTTATCAAGTTTCTCCTTATCATATTGAAAACATTGTTCAATTAATTAGCTGATGTCAATTTTATGCTTTTACAGCATGTTCTGCGCGATGAAATGTTAATGACAAAAACTAAGCAGAGCTTTCCAAAGTATAGGTGTGCACTGCTGTTATAATGCATGGCTATGGTCTTGTGAAGAAACTATGTGATGAGCTTAAAGACTTCATGAGAAAGCACAATTTCACATCAACAGAAGATTTCAGAGGGTAATAGAACTTAAAATTTGGTCAAATATGTTTTTAGTCCCTATAAAATCTAATTTTTTTTAGTCCCTGCAAAATTCAGAAGATGATTGGTCTTAGGTCCTGTTAAATGCTGACGTGATAGACAGAAATCCAATCCTTACATGTTGCATTTCATCTACCACATCAACATTTAATAGAGACAAACTAACGACAAGGGTAGGGGATTAAAAGAGAAAATCACAAATTCTAAGGGACAAAAATCTTATGAACAGAAACTGATCTGGTTTCAACTTTCCAATAGATTGAAATACAAAGATGGAAGAAAAGCATTTTGATATTTTCCTCTTCTTTTTTGTTTTCGGGGACGAAAAATTGCAGGGCTTCAAAATTATCTAATAACAATACAATTCAATTACAATATCACAGCAACCCACTCCAACCAGTAATCTCAACCGTCAAAATTATTCAAAATTATTCAACCCAGTAACAACAGCAAGGTTCACAGAATGACTAAAAAGTAGCAACAATTATTCAAAATTATCCACAATTCTAAACCACGGTAATGAAAAATCACAGTTCACAGATTAACTAACAACAATTAGTCAATTATAGTTAAAAAAAAATTAATACCTAAAAAGTAGAACATAGCAGACTAAGCAAGAGGGGGACAAATTCAAAGGTTTCAATTTGCCAAGAACCGAAACAAAGCATGTAATCCATGTTGATCATATTTGACATAGGCAGCCATTCACATAACCTGAATTAATCCTGGTTTGATAGTAACAGACAATACCTCAGACACAGCCAGTTACAAGTCAATGAGAAATTGTTTATTACCCTACTGGGAACCTTCGGGTTCTTACCCCGTTGTGAAATTGTTTATTTTACAGATATACGACGTGAAGCACCTCATTGAACGTGCAGGATCTCTTGTGGAAAACGATGATTGTCTTTTGGGACTTTATTTTGTATTTTAGTATTTACTTCTCCACTTTTGTATATGTAACTGTATATCCCTCTTAGAGGTTAATTTATAGAGAAATTAATTGTATTTTGTATGCTTCTGAGTTGTATTATACTTTCTAACTGGCATTTTCTTCGCATGTCGAGACTAGTACTTGCTATGTATCTCCTTTTGTACCTAGGCTTGTTACCTTTAACGGTTCAAGTGTGATGCAATTATTGTTTTGTTATCCTTTCTTTATTGGCTCCTAGTATATTATTTTTCGAATATATATATACATATATATTTTTTTCTCTTTTTAGGCGTCGTAATGTTTCACCACCTTTAATTTATAACTATAGCGTAAGGTTTTGTGTAGTAGGGTGTTACAAGAATCTCCTTGCACGCATGCAATGAAGGATGCTCGGGATGCAAAATCCCTGCGGCAAGGGCTTAGAGAGGAGCTGCAGAACATACAACGCATGCGGTAGCAGATGGATATCTACTACAAGCAAATGCATGCAGGGGACAGCGGTGCTGGAGGCAACACATTCTCATCTGCACTTGACGAAACACAAGCACCCATAGTAGCACCATCGCATCAAGACCAAGAGCGAGACTTTTAGGAGGAGGAGGAGGATGACGACGACGATAACTATGAGGACCCGTAGAGTCTAGTGTGTTTGATTAGTGTATAATTTTCTTTTGATGAGATTACTTTATTACAGTGTAGTTTTTTATTTTAATGGCGTATTTTGTTTTCATTAATTTTTATTTACTCAAACAGGTTATAAATATGATGATACCTATTAAATGAAATTATTTATTTTTAAATTCTAAAAAATATTATCATTGAATTTTGCATTTGATAAATTTGTCGTTATTCGTTTTATTTTTTTAAGTTAAATTAAAAAAATACCGTTGAAATTAGCAACAAAAAATTCTGACGGTAATCATGATGCGAAATACAATTATTAGCGCCAACGTTACTATCATATTTTTTTTACGGTAACGTCTCCCTTAAATTGGTCATTCCTCAATGTTTAGTCAAATTTTTTCAACGATAATTAGCATCGAAAAGACAAAATCCAACGGTAAAACATTACCGGCAACGTTTATACCGTTAAATTATTTTTGCTGGTGGTAATAATATTACTGTTGAATTTTTTATCAATTCTGCTAGTAATTCCAACAATTTTTGGTATTTATTTTGTAGGAATGTGACAGAAAGAAGACAAAGAGGCACGCAAGTTGGTAGCAAAAAAAGGGAGGCTAAGTTAATGGCAGCAACGTCACGGCGTCGAGCAGGAAGGAGGTGAAGAGGGAGGCCAAGAGTGAGAGGCGAAGAGTGCGTCGAGTAGGAAGGAGGTGAAGAGCGAGGCCAAGAGTGAGAGTCCGAGAGTGTACCGTGTGTGAGAAAGTGTGTGAGGAAGATAAGAAAAATAATTAAGTTGTAATGATATTTTAGACATTTTATAATTTAAGTTCAATTTCAATGAAATGGAATTTCAAATCATACCTATTTTGATAAAAATTGGTTTTAGGAAAAGACAATGAAAATTGAATTGGATCCTGTCTATCTTTTTTTTTTTAAACACTAAAATTCAATTTAATTCCTATAAATTTAAATTTCAAGAAGTTTTCAAACACCTTATCATTAATTAATATTAAATTTTTATCCATATATAAGCACTCTACGGACTACTACGTATAAAGAGATATTCATTTCTAACATTGCTAATAATTTTATTAGTACAATTATATTATATGTATACTAAAATTAATTACTAATATAAAATATATATTAGAATATAAAATATATATTAAAAATAAATTAAATAATACATATATTTATACATAATACACTAATTATAATAATAATATGTTGAATGAAGGGTTCTTAAATGCATATAAATACAAGAAAAACATGTATACAAATTTCTAATAATATATTAGTCATACATTCAAATTAACTACTTCCAACATTTACTAAAATAATATAATTATCTTAAAGAAATAATTTGATTACATGATTATCATATAAAAAATATTTTATCATATCTATAATTCAATATTTAACGAACTCATTAAATTATTTTCATTATCCTTGTATGATTTGTAAGTAGCAATATTAAGGACAAAATCATATCATCATATGTACAACAAGGATTGCGGCTGCCGGGAAAAAACACCCATAGTTTGTAGAGAACATGTTATCCAAACACTGTAGATGAAATATGTAGAAAATTATAATGTTTACAATGTAAACGAGATATATTATGACAAATTTTTAACAGCTATAAAGGGATGTGCAATTATTTGTATTCTTTACAAACATTTCACTACTTTTATACCTTTTTCTTCTGCAAATTAGCCATAATGTCTAGTAGTAGTGGATATTTGGTTGTATGTGTATATTCCAATTGCCTTATGAGAAATGGTGATAATGGGATCATTTTTTAGTGTGAGAATCTCGTTTTGTTGCGTACCGAGCGTTGTTACTTCGTTGTCGGAGCTGAAGAGTTTGAAGGGTATAGGCTGCTAGCACCAATGGAAAATGGAGTTTTTCAGTTTCGTCTATTTTGACTGCACGGCGACGAGCATGTGCGGCTGATGTTTGACATCCATGGAAGAATCATGGCCGAATAAGTGATGGAACTTTCTACGGAGATTGGTGATGTCAGCGGCGTGGATCTGGGAAGTCAGAGTTTGTATAGGATGATCCACCTCTCGCACCACCACCGATACACGTTGCTAGTCCAATGAATGATATGGACGTTGATGGTGAGGACTCAGACGAAGAGTATGTTGCGGATAGCAACGAAAGCGGTTCTTCAGAAGATGATGATGAGGAGGAGTTTGTGTCGGAGACCCCGGTCGAGCCATCACGTCGGTATCTTTTGCTTGCCCCAGTGCCATACCAAGTATGAAAGTCACGAAAGCACCCACCAACGAGCTCTCCGATAGCGCGTATCCCGAGGTGGTAGGCGACGTCCTACAGTGTGATCATGCACTCACCCCACAGCATGTGGAGGGTATGGGTCTCTGGATGCCAGCGCTTCACAAATGCTGTGATCATGGAGTTATCGAAGACGAAGTCCCTCAGTGCCACAGCGTTGCCAAATCCAGCCTCCCTCAAATAGGGAGAGAATGGCATGCGGTGGTGGGAGTCTATGACTAACTCTCCTGGGTAGAAGTAGGCGACCCATCTCGTAAACAATAAAAAACTCAAATCAGGAGTGTGTCAACCTATAAAGCTATAAAAAATTCAGTTTACATAATCCTACCAACAAAAATTTACATAATTTAAATTGAATTATAAAATTAAGTTAACAAATAACTAGAAATATATCTACATTGTAAAATCATTTAAATACAACCGGTTACTTATTGAATGAATAACTAAATTAATAAACGTGTATATAATTAAATTTAAATAAAAATATCTAAATAAAAAATTCGTAATTAAATTAGCAAACGTCTATGTAATTTAAAGTAAATAAACATAATCAATTAAATAAATAACAACCTTCATTTTTCATCTAATTCATAATGTAGATTATGTAAAAACATTTACTAAAATAAAGGAACAATTACTACACCATCAACTTAGTAACTTAATCTAAGTTATAACAACTTAAAATTAAAAATTCATGGATTTTTATATTGACTAAATACAAACCTCTACATATTCGGACATAATTAAGTTTACCAATAATTTTTTGTAACCCTTTTTCCATAACTAAAGTCATTAAAAAAAACTTAGTAACCTACATCAAAGGTAAACAAACCGAAATAAATATTTAACTACCAAATCCATGTCAAAATATGCCTAACATGTGGTTCAAACCATTCCCAACAATATATTTCTACTCCTAATATCTACTTCACACTACTTCTATAAAAATACCCATACTATGGCAACACATTTCATGTTTAACATAAATATTAAACGAAGAACAAGACCAATCTCAAAGTCGGCTGCCCCGGCAACGTGCCACGTCACGTTCAGCCTATTGATGTCCATATCGTGCTGATCGGCGTGCGCCATAATCTTGAAGTAAGTCATAAATTTAATTAGAGAAGGGTAAAAAGGGGAGAAAAGTTCAGGAAACATGCGGTTTAAGGTTCTCCTCTGTGCTGTGAACGAAACTCTTATATATAGGCACCTTTTTTTTTTTTTTTTTTTTTTTTTTTTTTTTTTTTTTTTTTTTTTTTTTTTTTTTTTTTTTTTTTTGTAAAAATCATAGATAACTCTTTATATCATATATATTTAATTTTTAATTAATTTATTTTTTTTTTTTTTTTTTTTTTTTTTTTTTTTTTTTTTTTTTTTTTTTTTTTTTTTTTTTTTTTTTTTTTTTTTTTTTTTTTTTTTTTTTTTTTTTTTTTTTTTTTTTTTTTTTTTTTTTTTTTTTTTTTTTTTTTTTTTTTTTTTTTTTTTTTTTTTTTTTTTTTTTTTTTTTTAATTAAATCTCTATACTTTTTTTCTTTTCAATTGAATTCCTACACTACTTTTAACTTTGTAATTAGATTCTTTTTATGTCAAAAATAATAAAATTAACGAAATATTTTTTCTAAAAATCATGTGATCAAAGATCTAATTAAATTTTTTATTGTAATACTACATACCTTTAATTTGTAGAAAACTATTTAGTTAACTCTTAATTCACTTATTATACTAGAAATGACCTAATTATAAAATAAACACAATATAGAAACCTAATTGAAAAAATATATATAGACTTAATTATAAATTTGATAAAACTATAAAAACCAACCGAGTTCAATTAACCTTCTAAAAACACTTTAATTTTACTAACAAACTCAGACAATCATAAGTCACTAACCTACCACAATCAGATGAAGTAAAATATTATCATCAATACAATCCATCTTGACAAAATCAGCCATTTTAGCAATAACTAATTTAGCCAAATCCTATGACTTAATAATCTCCATCAAGTTTTTTATCTCAATTTTTCTCTCAATATTATATCCTGTGTATCTTTTGTCACCCCATTTAAGAAGATTTTTCATTAGAGAGTAATAGAGACTAAACAAATACAATAAATAAGATTCGTTAGAGACACTGAAATCTAAATATAAGACTTCGGATAAATTCATTATTGATCAAAACTAAACTCGATTGTTTTGTTTATAAAAATGCTCAATAAATACCAAAAATCAATCCCTCTATCATTCGCCATGTATATTTATATATGTTGATTCATACATTTTCCAACAAAATAACTAACTACCGGATTAATCAAACGTTTCACAATAGAATAATAAAATTCTTTTACAGCATCAGAATCGAATATCTTACACTAACACCAAAGATCTATTCCTATACAGTGGCTGAATTTTTATATCCATGTAGTATGGTTAATAATTTATTTGCATAATTCTACATAGGTTTGATTGTTTTTTGGGGTTCCAAGACTTGGATACATAAAACTATAAACAATTTTTTTTAGGCGTTCACCTGCTACACATACAAGAGAATATGAAAGCTGGGACATCTCATGTGAAATTACAAATACATACAACTAATGGTTGACAGGATATGTCAACAATTAGGACATATCTACAGTGAAGAGTGTTTTTCAATGAAGAAGGAAGATTGTTCTTTTTACAATATAGAGAAATACTAAAAAATAAAAACATGTGCAATGCATATTCTAAAAAATATAGTTACAATCTTCATTCTTCAACCAACTTCACTCTTCACCAGAGAAATTCCCAAACAATTAAATGATAAAAGAATCTATGATTGTTGTACCTCAATCAATTCTGTTGACAGAATTCCCATAGTCATCTTCAAGCACATAAAGAAGCTTCCTGTAAGCATGCCCGTCAAGAAGGTCCTTATCCTGAAACTTGCGCAATAAGCTCATTGCCTCCTGAACACTTCCTCGTCGGCAAATCTCATCGAGCACGGTCCTATAAGTAATAAAATCCGCAGACCTCTGTTTTTCGGTCATCTCCCATAGATAACTTACTGCCTCCTCAATTTCTCCACCAAGCGCCAAAGCATTGACAAGTGAATTGTAAGATTTGCTACTTGGGATGAAACCCTTGATCTTCATCTCATGACATAATTCTTCTGCATTTTTCGTCCGGCCTTGAGCACACAACCCATGAATCAAGTAATCATAGGTAAAGGAGTTTGGCTGGCAATTGTAAACCACACCCATCTGATGGAATATCCTCAACGCATCGTTAACATGGAGAGAAAGGACATAACCTTTTAGCATAGCATTTAACGAAAATATGTCTGGCTCTACACCGTCATTCACCATTTGCTTGAACAAACTTCTAATCGTCTCCATATACACATAATTTATATAGGTGTTGCTACCCCTACCCAAAAGTGCAGCAAATAGAATATTATAAGTCCTAATTGAAGGCCTAGAATTTGAATTCCTACTGTTCTTCATTTGCTTAAATATATTCACAGCTCTACTCAGCTTCCTGGCCTCAGTGAAATAATATATAACGGTGTTGTACAGTGCCTCTGAACCGATCAAAGGAACTGCAAGCAGTTGGTTCACAATATCATCCATTTCTTGATACATCTTTGCAGCACCAAGCTTCTTTATGGTGACATGAAAAGTGGAAACATCGTGCCGGAACCTTGGCTGCTGAGATGCCCAATGAAACAGCTCTAAACAAACCAAAGGGTCACTTTGAAGAGTCATCACATTGCACAGTTCTTCAGGGGTGAACCTTGGTGGAATTTGGGACAGTGCCAAGTGAAATTTTGTTTGATCTAAAGTAGGCTTTAGGGATTTCAACAACCTCTTGCGAATCCTTTTTCTATAAGACCTTGAGGGAGCCCTGGTTGAATAACAATGATAATTGACGCAAATAGGTGCAAATATTATAGGAAATTTATCGTGGCCAGCAGTGATTTGAAACAAAAGGGGTTCAAATTTCTGGGTATCATGAAAAAGACACATCTTTTGTGGTCTCTGACAGATGAGGCCCTTGAACATGAGCTGAGGGAACTTCTGAAGAAATGAGCTTGGGAAAGAGAATAAATTTTGGATCGAGTTGTTCCTACTGAAGTAATTATGATATCTCAAGCAATTTCCACCAAAAGATTGCATTTTTACTGAGCTTGGTGAATAACTAAGTGGGAGGTTAAATAATACTTAACAGACGGCCCCAGTATGTGTTGAAGCATCTATTTCTTCCTCCCGTTTTCAAGTTTCTGCATTCAGAATATAATAATGCTAATTCGTCTTTATTCTAATGCACAAGCTCTCTCCATTGAATACGTTAATGGCCTCAATATTAATTCTCCACCTACTTCTCTGCACAGTAGCAATCGACAAGGGAAGCTTCAGCATCACTGTTAAGGAAGTAAAACTAGATGACTAACAAGTTTCTACAATGATTTCCCACTAACACTTATATGTATGCCATTTGTTCAGTTCAAGCATATTTATAGAATCATGGAATATCAATTAGACTACTATGACTAGACCAGCTCCACATTGATTCATTGAATATCCCAACTGTCACAATTAACAACATTATACATAAATTGGCTGAGGCCTGGATTAACCAGCCCCCACAACAAAAAGATTTCACTTTATACAACTTCTAAGGTCTAGAACTTAGTCCACATGAAAATGTGTGCAATCAAATTAAGTTCCACAAATCCAAAACCAAATCAAGAATGAAAAGTAACCATAGTGGAAAAAGCACCTTCTAGAACCAACGAAACAAAAACATTAATTTTCTTTTTTCTTTTAAATTCTGTTCTTGAACAGAAATTGTAATAACTAGCAAGACGAAAAGAATCAAGCTTTGCTAGGAAAGAACATAACCAACCACCCATAAACTATAAGCAAAAGGATGTAATATCTTCTTGCACAAGGAAAAGAAAGGGTAGGTAACTAAATAAAATAAAATAACTAGAGAGGTGCTGGACTGGTTGAAGAACGACGACGAGATGGAAGAACAGAGGCTGCTGCGTTCGAAGTAGTTAGGGCTTTTTGGGTTTTTTCCTTTTCCTGATTGTTAAAACTTAAAACGGCGTCGTACATCTCTTTTTTTGGCCGGTTCGGTCAAGCCAACCAGTTTTTGGACGGTTTATCGGTTTAAAACCGGTTTTTAAAGACGTTTTTTTAATTGTCCAAGCTATTGTAGCCATTGGTTTCTGATTTAACCTGTTCGACTCGACCAATTCGAACCGATTTTCAAAACTTTAATTTTTTTCGGTTTCTGAATATCCTAATTCAATTTGGCTAAGAATTAATCTCGTATGTATTTGAACTCCATAATGAATTGTTATGTACTTAACACAGTGAACTGATAATTTAACTAACTAAGTTGGCTAGGATGTGTTGGTCTTTTTTTGTTTGGTTTTACATGGTCAAAAACTAATGCATCATTTATCAAAATTTTATTAAATGTTTGTTATTGGCTAATAAATTATTACGTACATTTCAACTCTTAATATTTATTTAAACGAATTAGAAAACAAATTATTAGACTAACTCAACTTAGTTAGGATGGACTGAATTTGGCAATGGAATTACCAAGAAGCCCAATTCTATATATTCAGGTCTGTGCTTCTCTGGGTTGGGCTTCAGAATAGTAAATACTTCTTTTTCAACCCAATTCAACACATTCCTTTTTTCTGTCCAAAAAAATTATTCTTATTAGAAAGTAGTACCTATGTTGTGCTGACGCATACTTGACATTGAAGATGACGCTGTTAAAAACTTAAAATTGTGGAGAGCAGATAGAAGCCTATCCATGAGCAATAATCTTCAATTGTTAACTACTTTTTGGGTCTACTACTTGAAGAGAGACAAAAGAGATTATGAGATGTCTTATCCCATCCATAATTAGTTACATTCTAATTATGTTAAACTTTAACTAATTTTCCATATCTTAACCCAATTACCATCAAATATCAATCGATGGAGCCTTTCTTTTCCTTACTTTTTTGCTTTATTACACGATAACCCAACTTTATTTACTCCCAAAGTGTTAGACCAAAATTTGCATTTTAGGCTAATATCAACAACTGTTTTTTGGGAACAACCACTCATATGTTTATATAAAATAATGTTACATATATCAACAAATTTTTTAGACATAGTATTGGTAAATGCTACCCAACCCCTCTAAAATAATATGTAAGTTACCCTTCATTATGTGTCACATTGTAATTGATCCTTATCTTAACCATAGTTGGGGCGCCAACGTTATCGCTATCTACTGCCTCCCACACAACCTCTCTTCCCAGTATAGCCAGCGCCTCTTTTTGCCATGGATCACTTCTTACCCACATAATTAATGGTTAATTTGGTTATTAAATTTTTTTATTAAAAAAATATATCTTTATTTAATTACGTGATGGAACATATATTTATATGTAAAATATAATTAAATAATAAAGTATGAATAAATTAAAAATTAAAAGAATAAAAATACTATAAAAAATACTTGTAAGAAAGTTAGATTTTATCATTTTAAACTTGTGTTATTAATTTTAACAATTTATTTTTTTTAAAATAATTTATGTACGATAAAAAATATGTTTTTTCTGATTTTAATTATACTTCTAAGTACTCTAAATAGAGTTATTATATTATATTTTACATATGAATATATGTTCTATCGTGTAATTAAATAAAGATTTATTTTAATAAAAAAATTTAATAACCAAACTAAATATTACTTAGGTATGTATTTTATATTTATCTCTTAAATATTTATACAATTTATTTTTTAAACTGTTATATTAGTCTCTTCTCTAATATAATACAAAAAATAATTTTTCATAAAAATAATTTGTTTAATTATTAATTAAATAATAAAGTACTAATAAATTAAAAATTAAAAAAATAAAAATACTATAAAAATACTGTAAAAGAGTTGAATTTTATCATTTTAAATTTCTGTTATTAATTTTAATAATATATTTATTTTTTAAATAATATATGTATGATAAAAAAATATGTTTATTTGTTTGGAATACAAATTTTATTATTATATTTGTATGTTCATGATTTTAATTATATTTTTAAATACTTTGAATAGATTTATTTTATTATATTATATTTTACATATAAATATATGTTCCATCACGTGATTAAATAAAGATATGTTTTTTTAATAAAAAAATTTAATAACCAAATTAACCATTAATTAAGTGGGTAAGAAGTGATCCATGGCAAAAAAGAGGCGCTGGCTATACTGGGAAGAGAGGTTGTGTGGGAGGGCAGTAGATGACGATGACGTTGGCGCCCCAACTATGGTTAAGATAAGGACCAATTACAATGTGACACATAATGAAGGATAATTTACATGTTATTTTAGAGGAGATTGGGTAGCATTCACCTTATTATATTTATTATAAATACACGTATCTCTCTGCCCTTTACATGTAGTTGTTTATAAGAGTTGTTATGACTTGATGTAACATATATATATATATATATATATTATTTTGATGGTTTATAATTATATAAGTTGCATCAAAGGAATGCATGAGCATGATATTGTCGGTGCCATGTCCTATGCACGTAGAAGAGACATGAGAGCTACCAATTATATTTAATTATTTCTCTCTAACAAAACTAGGATCCATAGCTTCTTGTAGTTTTAATAATAATTTTCTATACTATCAACAAGTGTGTTCTCCACAGCTTCATGAGACCTAAAAGGAGCCAACCCAAATGCCACTTGAGACAGCTCCGCAAAATGGTCCAAAACTCTTAACCTCCATTCAAATCGTATACACAAAAATTAATTACGATGTATTTTTGAGAAAATGATAAATAGATATTTAATTTTTTTATCAGCGGATATTTAAGTTTTTAAAGATTTAAAAATATATTTAAGTTTCTAACTTTTTTAAAATTTGAGTATATCGATCATCCATATTTACTTGGGTCTGTCAACTCTCAAACCCAATGAAAAAAAATCAAACGTGACTTCCATTGTACTGACCTAGTTGATACGGATGCACACGTAAAATTTTTTTTAAAATGGGACAAATTAGACCATAGGATCGATGTGTGCAGATTTTGAAAAGGTCAAAAATTATATTTTAATTTATATTTTATACAAATAATTAATTTTTTTTTTGTATATATTTAACATACATGATTAAATTGTATATTATTTTATCCAACTATTTTCGAAAAAACGATTGTACTACGTAATTCCAGATCCAAAACCTTATATTCGTAAGAGTTTTATTGTTTGCCGTCAGATATAATTTTACTCTTTCTCAACATGCTTTTTTTCTTTGGTAAATATTCTTTAGACTTGAGTGTCAAAATTTATTAGGTATAAAGTTATCCAAATAAAGTGTAAAATAATTATATACTCGTATCTACATATATTAATATATAAACATAAATAAACTCTATTATAGATGTAGAGTTATTAGATTAAGTACATAGTTAGGTATCACGATTTAACACAATTTTTTTTTTTTTTTTACCGAAGATATGAAAACTCGAACCCACAACCTCTTAATTGAGTATAAGAAGACTATGCCATTTGAGCTATTACTTCTTGACTTGGTTGGTGCAAACTATTTTACATAAACATTTGGTGAGTTTTTAATTACTATGTCACTCCCCAATAAGTCTTTGACGACTTTGACATACCTACATATTAAAAAACTTTCACATATAGTTTTTTGTTTTATTATATATTTTTTGGATTATCTGTCTAAATTAAGAAATTCAAAAGGAAATTTTGCATTGAGAAAAGAAGAAGAGGTTACTAATAATAATAATAAGTAACATAAAATGAAAAGTTACAACAATTTAAGCTAGCAACACCCTTTTCTTATATATATATATATTTCTCATATCATGGTCCAAAAAAAAAAAAAAGCTAAACCTAAAATGAATAGAACCCGATTCACGAAAAAATCTAAATTTATTATATGTTTTTGACTTGTAGCTGTATCAACGCTCATTCTTACTAGTTAGTCCACTATTTTAAATATAGGAAATCTCAACAATCCTCTAAATAAAAGGGGAGTAACGTTCTATCCCTCGTTATGAATAGATAATTAATTGGGGATGGTTTCATAAAGATGCGTAAAATTTCTTTCTGTAAAAATATTTACGTATTGCATTATTATTAGACGTATTAATGAACCGGTTATTTTTAAATTTTTTAATAAATTAAAATAAAACTATTTTTTTATAACAATAACAATAAACTCAATTTTTTTAGGATTTAATTGTATTTTTAAATTTTTAGGGATTTAAATGTCCGAAAAACAAAAAATCAGAGATATAATTGTCTTTTTATTAAAAAATTTAGAGATATTCGGTTTAAATGGTATAATTCGATCGAATCAAATCGGGTATAATAATTATAATGAAGATAATTGAGTTTATTATTGTTGCTATAATAAACCGATTTGTTCTGGTTTATAATAAAAAATAAATTATTAACCGATTTAATAAGAATGTCCAATAATAACATGACATATGTAAACGTCTTAAAAAAAAGATATTTTTAGTGTCTTTATTAAAGTGATCTCCTAATTAATTTACAAAAAGATAACAAACTATTATTTTTATTGTATATATAAATAAATATCTCATTATACATAAAGTATATTTCTTAATTTTATTTTACAAAATTTATCTAAAATTTTGCTAACTTAAGGAGTTCTTGCATCAGGTACTACCCCATTCTCACTCAAAGATCTTGGACGATCCGCTCAAAAAAACGTGGAAATTTTCATAAAAAAAAAAAAATGTCTAAACCTCATGTTCGTTGAAGTCCAAATCCAATCAGTTTAAAATATATATATGTGTATGTGTGTGTCTATGTATGTATGTATATGTATATGTATGTATTATTTGAATGTAATTGGTATGACACGCACAAATACTATTGACCATGATGAATATGAGGAAATCGCATGGTCACATGAATAAATAAATGAATAATGATAAATATTGAAACATTAGAAAGTGAAATGAATGTGCGCATAATAATCACTTTACAAATATATACTTTATTTGGCTTTCATTTCAATTAAAGGTTGAAGTAAAATGAATAAGACTCGCTTCATGACTCGTGTGCTGAAATGCATAATTACTTTGAACATAAAATAAATAAAAAAAAGAAATGTATAATTAGCTGAAGTTCATTGAATAATTTAAAATGATTATTAAAAAGTTCAGGTTACAATATGCATGTGTGGGTATATTACAAACAAGTAGTGACTAGTGTTCATTATTGATGTCAATATAAAATAAAAACGAATTTATTTTTCTTCCCTGGAAAAATAATTAATGTCTAAATAAATATATATATGCTCAAATAAATAGAAATATTGTTTTGTTTAATTGAATTAATAGAATCTTGCATTCTTGAGTTTATCTGATCTTGATAATAATATTTCACCTATAAGTCAATAATTATATATAATAAATGACAAGAAATAAACAAAAGGTAATTGGATCACTGCGAAGTATTTTTTTATTATTATTATTATTATTATTATTATTATTATTTTACATTTGAGGCAATTTAATTCATATTTTTAATTTATTTTAATGCATTGGAAGTTATAGAAATTATTTTTGTTACGAAAACGTCTCACATAAAATCTTAACAATTGTTCTGAAAATTAAACACTCATATTTTTTTTCGAAAAGTTTTAATAAATAAATAAATGGGTCCATACATTTGACATGAAAATACATTCACAAAAAATGATGATAGGGAAGTACTTAACTTGTGCCGCTAATTTGTCTGCTTCACCGACCTTTACAAATTACAAGTACAACATTTCAGAACAAGTTCAAAATTTTCTTAGACGTATATTTTTTTATTTTTAATTTTAGTTAATATTTTTACTATTATTTTTTTTATTCTTCGTAACCTTATTTTTTTCCTTCTTCCAACATCACTGGTAATATATTATTATAACTTCATTTCTTATCATCGGTCATCTTTTGGTACTATCGCCATTGACACCCACTACGACTGTTATCCTAAATTCTAAATATAAAATCCTAAACCTAAATGTTAATTCTAAATTTTAATTTTAATTTTAAATTTTAAATATTAAATCTTTCAAAAAGCAACAAAAAATAATTTTAATACTAAAGATTGTTAATTAAATTAAGGTTTAATTACTCTGTTAGTCTCTATAGTTTTGTAAAATTTTCAATTAGGTTTCTATATATTTTTTCCTTTTAATTGGGTCCCTACACCAATTTTTTTTTTCAATTAGGTTCATATCGTGACCAAACAGTTAGATTTAACAGAATATTCCATTACTAAATTAAAGATTATCTAACTTTTTTCTAAATCCCTAATTCTCTTTCAGTCTTATTTTCTGAAAGACCAAAATAACTCTCCCAAACCTAAAAAAAAAAAAGTTCATTCTTCCAAACTTAGAAAAAAATATCATTCACGTTCCTCCTCTGATTCGTTCGTTAGTTGAACACTCCGTCAGCTGCCGAGATCAACTCCACTGGAACATTGCTGGAGGATTTCGCTTATCTGGTGTCACTGCCGTCGTTGTAGACGTTGCTGCTGCTTCTAGGTAAGACAACGCTTAACTTTGTCAGTCAACGAAAGGTTTTTCTTTTTTTCTCCTGGAAAAATTTGTCACGTTGTTTATTATATCTTCCTTTTGTTTCTGAAAATGGTTAAAGAGGGATTTATGGTATTGTATTTTCTTGTTTTTGGTATGCAGTTATGGGTGATTTGGATTTCACCATTGAACTCCACCATGGTGGCAAATGTGTTGACAGTGGACACGGATTAAAGTATTTAGGAGGAATGATTGTGGAGGATTTACATTTTGATGTTGATGAATGGTCATTGCAAGAGATTGTGAGTCAGCTAAAGCAACTAGGGTATAAGGGATACACCAGGGTATGATACAAGGAACCTGTGATAGATTTAAAGTCAAGTCTTAGAGAGATGAAGTCCGATGAGAATGGCTAGGTCACTGATGTCAAGTTCCTGCAAACATTGCGAGGTATACGTTGTCGATGGAGTCAGAGAGGGTAACGGAATTGAAATCACTTATAGTGATATTGATTATGTGCCAGAGGAAGGTGAAGACAGTGGCTCTGGCTCTGAATTGATAGAGGTTGAAGTGGATGCTGAGTCAAAGCCTTCTACTGATGAAGAGGTATTTGATGGAAGTGCTGATGATGGTGACCATGAGGATCACTTTGGGTTTGAAGTGGAGGATAATGATCCACAATCAAATGCGTTTGGGGGATTTACTGGCCCACTGAATGATGAGGGACCTGCAGCAGCTGGAACAACTCAAGGTGATGAAGATTTAACGGAGGGTAATGAGCAAGTTGGGGACATATCTGATGGATACGAGACTGATGATATAGACAGTTATGAGGGGGACTCTGATGATATGATAAAAAAGATGAGGTTTTCCAAATACAATGAGGCAGAGATGAACAGAGAGTATGAATTTTAAGTAGGGCTGGAATTTAAATCACTAACGCAATTTAAAGATGCTGTTAAGGAGCATGCCCTATTAAATGGTCGGGACATTAGGTTTTGAAAAAATGATAAGGTGAGGTGCAGAGTTGTTTGCAAAGGAAGAAAGGAAAAGTACAAGTGAGTTTGTTTTGCAAGTAAGGTTGGTGGTTCTGATTGTTTCAGGATCAAGACTTTGAATGGAAAGCATACTTGTAGACTATAGCGAAAGACTTGCATCAAGTAGTTAGATCTCAAAGAAGATTGCCAACAACATCAATAGAGGCGAGGAAATGAAACTTGCGACAGTTATTTAGACCATCTAAGACAAATATATGGCCAATATCACTGTTGGTAAGGCTTACTGGACAAGGAAGAAGGCAAGAAAAGAGGTACATGGGCGGGCAATCCAACAGTATGCTAAGCTAAGGGATTACTGTGCGGAGATACTTAGTCCAAGATCTAGTCTGAGCATATTGGTTGATAGGCCTTCTCTTACGCCCCAACCCCGATTTATGAGAATGTATATGTGCCTTGATGCAGTCAAGAAAGACTTTTTGGCGGGTTGTAAACCTATTATTGGCGTGGATGGTTGTCACTTGAAGGGCAACCATGGACAGCAGCTGCTAGTTGCTGTTGGCAGAGATCCGAATGACAATTACTTTCCGATTGCCGTGGCTGCAGTAGAGGCAGAGGCAGAGACTAAGGACAACTGAGGGTGGTTCCTGGAGATGCTGTTAAATGACATTGGAGAATCAAAAAAGTGGATTTTCATGAATGACCAACAAAAGGTATAACAAATGATAAATGGGTTTTCATGAGTGAATATAAATCTGCTATGTATATGATCATATATGCAATTGCTATGTTTGTGAATATTAACCTGCTATATGAATTTGCTATGTTTGTGAACATAAATCTGCTATGTTTAGATGCTATATTAATCTGCTACATCGGTATATTGTGTTCTGCACTTAAACTATAAATTAGAGGCGGATGCAAGTGTTTCAAGAGTTATTGCCAACACTGGAGTATAGGTTTTGTTTGAGGCATTTATATGCCAACTGTAAAAAGACATATGGAGGTGGTATTGTACTAAGGAACCTCATTCTATCTATTGCCAAAGCTACCTATGTGAAAGAATGGGAAAGAAGGATGAATCAACTAAAGGAGATCAACAAAGACTGTTATGACAAGTTGTTTGCTTTGGATCCAAAATTGTGGACAAAGAGTCACTTCACATTTCTGGCTAAGAGTGACATGTTGATGAACAACGTCTCAGAGGCATTCAATGAAAGAATTCTAGAGGCAAGAGACAAGCCAATTTTTTATCTTCATCATCATTAATCCACTCGAAGAACTTACATTTTGGCATTCTCCCACAACCAACATATCTTCTTCCATGGCTTGTTACTGCCGAAAAAGACATCACAGCAACTGCCTCACCACAAAATCAAATATGTCTTTTCTTAACGAGGGTTTTGAAACTAGAGACTCCTAAAGATAAGTGACTTTGATCCATAAGTATTTACAGAATAAGAAGCAAATGGAAGAGGAGAAGTTTGAGGAAGAGGCGAAGAGAGGTGAAGAGAGTGAGAACTCAGAACCCTACTGATTCTCATTGATTTGTAAGGGGTACACGAGGGGTAAAATGGTCAAATTATCTAATATTAACGTTTTTTGTAACGTTTACTGTCAATAGGGAGCTAATTGAAAAAAATTGGTGCAAGGACTCAATTAAAAGGAAAAAAAAAGTATAAAAACCTAATTAAAAATTTTGCGAAACTACAAGACCAACAGAATAATTAAACCTTAAATTAATGATTAGTTTCTATATATTTTCTTTCGCTAAACTATAACATCCTAAAAAATATTGAAAAAATAATTTGATGACACATAAGTCATTCATAATCTTTGAACATTGCAACTTATCCTTTCCAAAAGCATCATTTTTTTTTCTTTAAAAAAAAAAAAAGAAAAGGTTTAATTAGTTTTCTTTAAACCATTGCAATTTACAATGATCGATCACACATCACGTGGTTGTAACTTAAAAATAAGCACCAATAATTCCTTAACTTATATCCTTTGGATTAAAAAACAAAGGCGTGCAAGAAACTCTAATTGGACAAACCATTAAGATACTTCACCATCTTACGAAAAAATAATTGCATTATAGAGCCATTAGTTAATCATTTAAATTAAATTAAAATCACAATATATATATATGTCCACTTTTCTCAGCTGCATCAAACGGAAAGAAGCAACTCAATCATGTTTCATCATCAGATTAATTGGTCAGGGAATGATTGTTAATTATTTGGTTGATAGATGATTTGTTTCATTGTTGTTTGGAATAAATAAAATCAAAATGAAACTAATAAACTGGATTATAAAGATATTAATTAAGCAAATATTACTTTCAAAAGGGCATGCAAGAATTAAAACAAAGTGAAATATCAAATTAGTCATTACAAAAATTGCAAAACATTATTACTTTAATTTAATAATACTAGTCTCTTTGGCTATCATCTTATTATTAGGGCTGGAAATTAAATTAAAACAAGCTAAGTTGAATTATAGTTTAAATTGTTTCAATTAAAAAGAGCTTAACTTAGGGTTTGTTTTGGCGTCATTTTCGAAAAAATATCTTTTTTTTAATAATATTTTTTTAAAAGATCATATTAAAAATTTGCTAAACACACTAAAAGTTAAAAGAAATATTTTTTATTGAAAAATATTATTTTTTATAAATTTAATGGCAACCAAACAAGCACTTAATATTCATCTAATATCTCCATAGTTTAATATAATATTTTATTTGGTTAAAATGTGTATTTATATTTTTTCTTCTTTCATTTTACACTGATTTCAACTTTAATTTGTTTAAAAAAATTAATCTTTTTTTTTTCTTTCATTTATGTACTTAATATATTCAAAACACCTTAATTTCATCCTTTTGTGCATTTTAATCTGTAAACAGAAAAAAAAAATAATATAAAAGTCAAACTACATAATAATATTAATAATGATGTATTCATAATAACTTATCTAAATCAGGCTTTACCCTATTTATTTTATGTAACTTAAGCTTGACTCAAATTAAGTTTCTAAATTCTTGGATTAATTAACTTAAACTACATGATTAAAATTAGATATTATGGTCCAAATCAACCAAACTTCTCAATTTAACATATACTAATTAATTAAGCCACATGAACGGATTAAATTAAATAATACTTAGCTTAGTAAAGTCTATTTAAGTATTTATTACCAAGACCTCTATCTAGGTAAGACTAAGAAACTCTTTAATTTGGTTCACATCAATCACAAGCAAAGTGTGGGACACCTGAATTTTTATTCAACAACCAAACAGTTAATATAATTTTGTATTTATTTGCATGCACCTATTTTGGCAAATTTGGCTCCACCATATATATATGACCATACACAAGTGTCTCTCTTAACCATTGAGTTTGCCATCTGGTACATCCATTATTCCATTGAATATGGACAAAATTTACATGTGGAAATGTTTTTTTTTTTTCTCCTTCCATTCTCAATAATCAGTGATTAATTAATTAAAACATGGAAGCTAATTTAAGATAGTTAGATACAAGAACAAGTTGTAATTCAATTTTAGGTGCTAGTGGCAGAGATACTCACACTTAATTAAGATTCTTAGCAAATAACAATGTAATAGAATGTTGGTAAGTCTATTCCTATGCAAGGATGATGGCATATTTAAGAATCTTTTAAAAGAAATATCCAATTAATATTACTCCTTCAATCTAATAATATTTGAAGGTAAATAATATAAAAATTAAACTACACTTTCCTCTTAGTGAAAACTAAAATGTATGTTAGAGTAAAGTGATAAATAAATTTTTGCAAAATTATATTTTGGATAGGTTAATTAGTTCTTAAAAAATACTAATAAAATTTTTTAGAATAGTAAATCTAGACACATTAACTTTAAATTAGCCCTATAATTAGGATTAAAAGTCTTAATTTGAATTAATTTGTTCATGTTTGTTATTAAGGTTGTCAAACGGGCCAACCCGACCTATTTAGACCCATTTAGTTTAAACTCGCACCATTCGCATGCCATAATTTTTTAGTTCGAACCGTTTATGGTAAGTCCGATGGGTTAAATGGGCTGGCCCGTTTACTCTTTTATTTTATTTTTTGAAAAATATTTTGACAAAAAATATCATTTTTATGTCAAAAATTTTAAACAAACAATTTTTTTTTTTAGTTAATGGGTCGAATTTTCGAAACGAATCGAAAAAGATATCGGCTAAAAGTACTACTTTCTTTTGAAAAAAGCATAAAAAGAAATAAACGGGCCACCCGTTTAGTCTGTGGGTTAGCTTGTTTAACCCATCATTTTTTTCGGGTTAATCGGGCTCAACCCGTTTAGCCGAAACTTAAATGAACTTAATTTTAGAGGCAAAACTCGTCTATTTAAATGAGTAAACGAACTGATCCAATAGATTTGGCCGATTATGACAACCCTATTTATTATTACTTTAATGATAATTTATTTTTTAAAAAGTTAATCTGTCCAAAATATAAATTTTTTAAAGATTTATTTCTCACTTTACTCAAAATGTTAATAAGTTAGAGGGATTTATTCTATATTTTATAAAATTTGTTTATTTAATACCCATTATAAAACTCTTTTACTTTTAGCTTTAATATGACTTATTTATTTATGTAGAATTCCTTGTTAGATAATCTTTGAATTCCATTAGAAAAATCATGTGATTAAGTGGTCCCCCACAAAAAAAAAAAAAGAAATTATTATTAATTAAGATAAGATTATGATCAGTCAACAACAGATTAATTAACTTTCTAAGGGCAAAACATGTTTTATCCTTAATTCTTGTAGCTTTTGGATTCACTTTTTATCAGTATCCATCTTTGTGGTATTCCAAAGTTCAATGGTCCCTTATCAACTTTCAGATCCTAAATTTTGATTGCTACTTTTTTCTGATTGTGCAGGGAATAGTTTGACCCCTAAATTGCCCGTTATACAAGGAAGCATAGAACTCAAGAAAAAAGCATCCCATTTTCCATTTGGAACTTTGCTATAACTGTAATGCTAACAACAACGCATCATCAACAAAAAGCATCTCACAGCTTTTTTTTTTTTTAAATGTTCCTTTTCTTATATTCCCATCTTATTATCGAAATTCTAAATAATATAGATAGACAAATTTCAGAACATTTAAAAATGAACTTAAATCTCTATTATAATAAATTGATAAGAGGGGGTATTTTAGACATTTGCACTGGTTAATAGTAAATAGAAAGAAGGATGATATCATTTTAGATAAAGTCAATTGAAATCAACTTGAGTTGGTTGAATGGTCAGTTCATTCGTCTGCAAGTACCTGAGATTTGAATTTCGTTTTGTATGTGCAGCAACCAACTTGACGAGAGACCAGACCCTACCCTTAAATGGATTTTAGATAAAAAAAAAATATTAGATCTAAAATCGAATTAGGTGAGGTCGATCCAAGCTAAGATTGGATTTCGTGTTCCTCATTTTACCAATTTTAATCAAAATTGGAGAATTTGAGGTACACATCAATTATACTCCAACACTAAAAAAATAAAAAGAAAAAATATTTTGATAAATAAAACGGTTTTAATTTGTTTTGGGACATAATAATTTTTTTTTTCCATTTCATTTCAGAAAAAATTCCTACAAAATACATCAAAATTTCTTTTATGCTTAATATGAATAAAAAGTTCAGATCTAGTAGTTAGAATTGGGCCACTATCTTAGGTTACATAAACTCTTGGCAATGCTTGCAATGGAGAGAAAGCACATAATAACTCTAATTAGTCCTTATTGAATTTTCTCTCTCCTTTGAAAAAAAAAAGTACAAAAAGATATATAAATTAAGAAAGAAACGCGTTCATTGCTTATTAATGAGGAGTGTTTTGTCGGTTCCAAAATTCAATTAAACTAATATTGTATGGTTTCATTCATACTCCAAGAGAAAAAAAAAAAAAAAAAAACTCAAAGCTTATGTTATGTGGCACTTTGAATGTTTTGTTTGGTAACACCTCCTTTGGCACCATATCCATGCTTTGATTGATTGAAACCATTTCTTTGGTCCACCTTTCACCATACTCCATTGCCCCTTCCTTCATTCATGCTTTTTTAATTTCTTCCTTTTTATATGCAATAAGAACTATATTCTATATGCATATTAAGATATTGAAAAGTGAAGAAAATAAGATATGATCCAATGGATACATGTGGCGGTTTTAGGAGCATCTTTGGGGTGTGTTTCAACCCTTTTCATGGTTTTCATTTGGCGTTGGTGTCATCAAAGAAAAGATCATCATAGAAACTTTGTTGTTGAACCAAAGAGTTTCACTAGAATGGAGACCATTAATCAAGCTGGAATTGATGATGATCACAAGAACAATAGCAGCAAATTCTATGTTTTTCATGGTAAGTAGGTAGTAGTTTGTTATTTTAATTATTCCTAATAGTGCATTATTTCATAGTATACTACGGAAAATGTTTGGTAACCGAAGAAAATCAGCCAAAAACAGCCATAAGTTGCCTTATTTAGCATTCATTAATTGTTGCGACAATTAATGAATGCTAAATAAGCCAAGTTCTGACTTTTTTTTTGTCTCCCTAGTATTACCCGTATACTATATAGTATCTGTTTGTTTATTTTGAAGGTTCGGAAAAAACAAGAACATTGTTCAGTTGGGAAGATCATCCATATCTTGCTGCTGATGCTGTTGAAAATGGATGGTCAAGATTTAATTTCATGGCTCACAAGAGTTACAACATTATTCAATCATCAAGATCAAGATCAACAACAAGTACCCTTTTAGGAGCTTGTGCTGTTGTTGATGATGATGATCATGGAAGAGGGATTGAAATTGAGCCTGAGATAACCTTTGAAGTTTGTCAGGATTCATCTGAGTTTATGCAGAAGATTAGGCTCAATCCTGGTTTGAAGAAGAAAAACTCTGCTTCTATGATGATTATGAGAACTTCTCTACCTTTACCTGGTCCTTGTTTGGGAAACTATGCATTCCCACAAGAAGCATATTTTGAAGTTACAATCTTGTGTTCTTCTTCTTCTTCTTCTTTTGATGATGATTGTAAGAGAAGTAGTGAAGGTGAGAAGACAAAGCTTTTAGTTCAAGATGATGGTTTGAATTGTAAGAAGGGTATTTTGGACAATGTTGATGAAGAAATGATGAGGGTTGAATGTTGCAAGGAGGGTAGAAATGGAAAGATTGGATCTTTGGTGATGTTTTCTTTGGGGCTATCAAGAGGAGGAGGAGATGTTCCTTTGAGAGTTCCTGGGAGCTACCATGGAAGCATAGGCTTCAACTCCAATGGCTCTGTTTTTCTTGATGGTAACTAAATTTATTGGTAGATGCTCCTGTCAAAATATCTTCACACGAAAATGATATTATAAACCGTTAGATTGTTTGACTGAATATGTTTAATTGATCGACAACAGTTCATAATTATTTAATTAAACATATTCAGTCAAACATGTCAAATGATCTAACAGTTTTTAATGTTATTTTTATGTATAGACATATTTATAAGAGTATCTAGCAAATTTGTTTTCAATGTTCTTTTTTAACTCCATGAACATTAGCATATATTTGGCAATTTTTTTTAACTCTTTAAATGTTTGATTTGATACCCTAGAAATGTCAAGAGAAAAAGAAGGTTAATTGAATTCTCTATCATCTTTCTATGTCAATCTGTTACATTACATGTTCACAAGTCACAAAATCATAAAAGTTTGTGTTTTGTGTTGATTTGTTAGAATAGGATAGGCCAGCTAAAGACATATCTCTTATTTTCTCACCCAAAATATCAAATCTTATGAAAAGGCCCACCATGAAGTGTTTCACACTATAATACAATAATACATTGCCATACACTATAACTCTATTATAAGTAGTATCCTATTGGAAACATTTCAAGGGTAGTATCGGTGCATCAGTTATTTTAACCGTTGATCTGAATTATAAAAAATATATATAATATATATTAATTGAAATCAACGGTTAAAACAACTGGCGCAGTTGAAATGTTTTCCATACTATTTATAAGAAAATTGATGATATTTGTAAGTAAGCACTTTTTCTTGCCTTAGTGTACTATTAAGCCAATTCTATGGTGCATCTTGTTTAGCGTCTAATTTTTGCTTAAACTATTTTTTATAATAATTTTAAAATATTTAAAATCTTTTAATTTTATATTTTTAAATTTAAAATTAATTATTTAACGTATTTTAGTAATTAGACAATATCTTTTAGGCATCATAACAAACACTATACTATTAATTCAACACTTTTATATATTTTTATTTAACAGTTTAATTTAAAAAAATAATATGATATCATAATTTGTATGACTAGAAAATTTAGAATTTAATTTTTATTTTTATTTTTCAATTCAAAATAAATTATTATGCGAATAATATTAAATATAATTATTAATGTGTCTCTCTCTCATTGGACATCCTCATGGCTAACCACTAAAAGTTTTATGTATGTTGTTGGTGTTCATTTTCATTGTTTATCTTATAATTTTAAGAAATTTTCTTATTCTATTTTTTTTTTCAAATGCATGTACTTACAAAATAACCATTTGTACAGGAATGAAACTAGTAACTGAGTCCAAGAAGGAAGAAGAAGAAGAATGGATGATAGGAAGTGAGAAAGTAATTGGTTGTGGATTTGATCCAAGGCAAAAACAGGTGTTCTTCACATTAAATTCAGAATTGGTTCATGAAATCCATTGCCAATCAGATGAATTTAGCACTCCACTATATCCAACATTGGCTTCAAATATAGACATTATAGTTTTGATTAATTTTGGACAAAGTTCGTTCAAATATGAACCTGCTAATGCACATAGGACACCAAATCCATGTTTCATGGGCCCAATTGTAAATTCCCATAATGCAAAATTGGGCTATGATGATAGCAAGGAACTCTTCTCCATGGGAAGGATTGATTCTCAGTGGCATAATGGTAAATCTACACCCAAAGGGAATATTATTCCAAATCATGTAGCCTTTGATTTTGACGAGGAATCTGAGGCTGATCTATTTGAAATAGTCTTGGATGATTCTGGAAAATCTCCTAACATAGTTTCATAGACTCTAATTTTTTACAACTTATGTTTTTTTTGTAATATCATCATCTAAAGAGCTTCATATACATGCCACAATTGGTAGTTGTGACACTTCTTTTTTATCATTAATTTTTGTGGAGCCTTTAACTTTGACTAAGTAGTCATGTACATTTTTTTTCCTTGGTGCCTTAGCATATATATATAGCTTCACCTTTTGGAAGAGAATATTTTCATGACTATGTAAATTTTGTATTGGATAAATAATTAAATATATTATATTCTCGGTTCAGTCCTTTTCTTTTAACTTTATAGGAACATTCTCTGTTGGTTCATGGGCATGATTATTGCCAAAAAGGCACCAAGGTAAAAAAAAAATAATAGCAATAATAAGGGAAAAAGATGCATGTTGCTAGATATTTTTTGTTAATAAAATAAATTATTAATAATAAAAGCACAATGCCGTCCAAATAAAAAAAAAATTCATATATATATCAGGGGCAGGCCTGAAAAAAAAATGGCAAATTAAACAAGAAACAAAACAAAGATATATAATTGTTGCTGAGGTAGCTAAGAAATAGCTTTCATCAATCATGGTTGGTCTAAAGAACAATTTCTTATTTCTTTTTAGATTTTATAAGACAGTTCACGTTCAAGGTTCTATTTATTTTCCATTTATAACTAATCATGTGAATGCATAATAGAACCATTGTCATATTTTGGAGTAGATAATATATTATTATATGGTGCATATGGGCATGGCCCAACTTATACTAATAATTGATATCTTATAATAAAATTTGAACGTTCTAAAATGCTAATTGAGTTTTAAATAAATGGATAAAGTATATTTTTTATTTTAATTTTATTTCAAAAGTTTTTTATTTATATCAAATATATTCTTGACAATTAAACATTTTATTAATAATGCATGACAACTATTTTTACGGCTCTTTACTATTTGCTAACCGAGTTCTTCCCACCACATTGGGTCCGAAGGTTTTTGAGCCGAGAAATTGTCCATACGGACGAACTTACATACAAGAAACATTTTTTTGGTCTGGTATGGATGGCCCGTCAATGGAAGAAGTTTCCGGTTAGTGGACCTCACAAGTCGTATTTAAGAATGAAGAGGAAGCTTCAGATAGCACAGAAGCAGCTCCGCCGAATGCGCCGGGAGAGTCACCCGGAGGAAACCCCACACTCCGAGGACCCACCTATGGAGGGCGAAGACGAAGCTGAAGTCGTAAATGAAACTCCGTTGTAGGAACCTGAAGAGGTATCCGAAACTCCGTTGCAGGAACCTTCCAAGCGAGCGCCAAAAATCGCATTCGCGCTCTAGGCCAGGGTATTGTTGCAGTTTACACTACTTTTGAGTTCTGATTACTCAGTTAAATAAAAAAAAATATTTGCGGATTACACAGACTTTGACTATAATATTATACAGTTAAATAAAAAAAATTCTTCAGCTTTGCGTGCTTCTTAGCGGCGGCCAGAATGTTTCTCGGCCTCCGTCTCCATAGGATGTGCTTCTTTAGGTTCTGCTTGGCGTTGTTTATGTGTTTTCCGTGCTTCTTTTAAAATCTTAGTTGCAGAGAAAACATTAGTAACTCTTTTCTTGATGAGTTTTGTTTTATTTTCAATGACTTGTATTTTTAGTTACTAAATTCTTTCTCTAACACATTTTAAATTAAGTTGTAAAAATATATTTAATTATAAATTTATGCTGAAATTAAATTTCATGATGATTAACTAATTAGTTTTCATTTTACTAGTAAATTATTTTCATAAAAATTATTGTTAATTTTGTAAGATTATTCTATAAATAAATTATTTTTTTAAGATAATAAAATGACTTGTCTAGAAATTATAATTTTACTATAATGCAAGTTTTTGTGTTTTTACTGAAAAATTAGAATTTATTTTTAATAAAATGAAAATATCTAATCAAATTCTTATATCTATGTAACTATTTAAAAGGTATTTTTTTTATTTGATTAGTAAATACTTAATTATAATAGGTATAACAATATAATAATATATAATTTAATAATAATAATGTAGTAAAAGCTCATTCAAATTATTAAATATATATCATTTGAACATTATGTAACATAAACGTTTTGATCCGCTTCACCAGTTTTATATTGATCCATAAATAATAATTTGGTCTCCTTAAATAATTGAACATAATATTATTAATTTGTTAAAACCAATATTTTTGTAGGTTGTTCAGAATAAAATCGACCCAAACATAAAAAAAAAACAACTAATGAAACTACCTATTTTAACATTGTCATAGAAAAAATCCAATCAAATAAAAAGGATCCAATCATACAATTAAACTACCATTATATCATGACAATAAACTAAAATATCACCAACTAAAGAGACATATAATAAATATGAAAGAGATCATGCCAAAATTTTAATTATGCTCATGCTATTAACCAATCCACCTTATATCATAATTTAGGAGTGAGCATAGTTGTCAGAATCGAATCGATGATCAAGTCACTGGATCACTGGGTCATTGGTTCAACCGGTAGATCACTGGTTGAACCGATTGACCCGATCTTATGTAAATAAAAAACAAAACATAGTAAAAAATTTAAAATTAAAATTTAAAATACATATTTTCACTAACGTTTTAAAAATATCTAGTTATTCTAAAACAATATGAAATAGGAACAATAAGTATTTTGTTAATTTTATTCTATCATAAATATTTTTATTTTATTTTTATATTAAAATAACTATTATTTTTGAATTTCAATAATTTATTAATTAGTTTATATCTATTATACTATTATATACTACAAGTATTTATTGAAAAATAATGTTAATAGATATTATATAATTATAAAAAAACAAGTGAGTTTATAATTATTGTTAAACAAAAATATAATTAATTTAAGAATGAATGAGTTTATAACTAAAATTAAAATAAATTAAATAGAAGTAAATTACTTGGTAAAAGATATTTATATATATTAATTTGTATATATATTAATAATAAGTTTAATAGCCTGGTGGTTGTGAGTATCATTTTTTTCCATCATGAGGGGGTTCGAACCCTATCTTCCACATTTTGAAAAAATTTTGAAACTCAATCGGTTCGGTCGAACCGGCCTTATCGGTTTTGACCGGTTCACCCCAAATTTGACCGGTTTGCACCGCTTCATTGCCTTATGTGGTTTGATCATTGGACCGGTCTAGAATCCGATTCATTGGTTTTTCAGTCGAATCGGTCAGTTCGGTCCGATCCGATTTTAATAACAATAGAGGTAAACACGGGTTGCGTTGGTTCAAGTTTAGGGTGAAATTAGAATCGATCAAATTGAATTATAATTGGTTCGGTTTGGTTTGAATTTACATTTTTTTAATGTATATACCCGAACCAAACCAAATCGATTAAAAACGGATTGGTTCGGTTCGGATAATTTGGTACCTAATGATACAGAAATTTATAAAAAAAAAAATAAAAAAACAAAATTTGGTACCCAGCATCGTCTCAAACAATTTCCAAATGACCAAAAAAAAAAAAGCATATATGAATCTCTGTTGTCCTTGATAAAGATTTAGCTATAAACATAGAGAACTTCCCAATATAATCAAATAATAATATGATTTATAAGTTTAGGTGGTAAATGAAATATTGACTAACCAATGAGTTATAGCTCAAATGGCATAGTCTCCCCATACTCAATTAAGAGGTTGCGGGTTCGAGTCTCCTATCTTTAGTAAAAAAAAAAAATGAAATATTGACTAATGAAATTTAATAACACAATCAAAACATGCAAGTGTATCAATCCTTCGCTATACATGTCAAAGTCCAATAAAGAAACCACACCAAAAGTTTGAGCAATCAAACGTGTGTGCCTCACAAATCACTATCTCAAAAATAATATTAATATTTAACTAATTATCCTACAAGCTTTTCTAAATTGATCTTCATGACCCTCACTAACATAACCTTTTAAAGCATTTAATTTGTACATACCTTTCAAAAATCATTATTTAAGAGGGTATATATCATGTACACATTTATTTTTTTAAGAAAAAAAATAATATTATCATATTATGTGTGAAACAGTTTCACCTCACATTAAAAAAAAAAATTATTTTATTTAATATTTACTAATTATTATAACAATTAATAAATACTAAATAAAATAAATTCTACTATTTTTTATTAATTTTTTTGTTACCAAACATTTTTAAATTCCTATTTAGTATGTACACTATAACATAATTTGTTGATAGGTAATAGAATACCTCAATTTTTTGATCGGCAATAGAATAACTCAAGTTTTTTTTTTACTCTTTTTGTTTCATATTAAGTGACTCTTTTTATTTTTATTTTTTGTTACAAATTAAGTATTGCTTTTTAATTTCAAAAAGTCATTAATTAATTTTTACTTATTATACCCTCTACAATCAAAATAGAAAGAGAACGCTAAAAGCCTAAAAAATCAATATAAGAGAAAATAGTATTAAGCATATTTGAGTCTTTCTCTTTTAATTATTTATATTTTTAATAATTATTTTAATAGTTGTACACAACTAAAAAGAGACACTTAATACGCAAAAGGAGTAAGATTTGTGTGAGATTTATCACCTTATTATACCAATGTGACTCCCACTTTAAATATGACCTACACTCCATCCTAGGGTGACAAAAATTCAGTCACAAACATTTCTCATTCATCATAATACCAAAAAACACAATCTTTAGCATCATATTGTAACTCATATCCCAGCATGGTTTCCAAAATAGTGAAATACAACTAAAGGCCCTGTTCATGATGATAATAAGCTAAGGTAGGAAAGTAGGAAACTAATGATTAATTAGGTCTTTAGGCTGCGTTTGTTTATAGAGACAGGACACTGAGACAGGGACACAGAGACACAAAATCATGCTTGATAGGAAAGACATGGACAAAGACAATGTGTCCAGAGACTGAATTAGTGTATTTTGTGTCCATCCTGACAGGAAGGATACGGAGACACTAACAAGAGATACAACTTATTTTTCATTTTTTCTTTCTAATTCTTGATAATTTTTCATAATTATATATTTTATTATTATATTTTACATCTCAAATATTTTGAATGAAAAAAAATGAGAATAAATTGAATTTTCATAATTTGTTCTAATTTATTACCAAACAGAATACAAGAATACAAAATTTTGTATCTCTGACCATCAATGTCTTGTCCTATCCTATTCTCACTGTCTTGTCTTGTCCTGTTCTCAAAAACAAACGCAGCCTAAATTCACTTAACATATCAAAGCTAATAAAGTAATTTAAACTTCAAAATCACATAACAAAACCAAACAAGATGCTAAATAGTAGGTGGATATTGTTTGGCCTGAAGTTGCACCCTTCTCTTATATTCAGCAGGATCTTGCATTTCAAAGCAACATTGTTAAACAGCTCTTTTGACAACAAACTAAGCATCAGAGTAAATACTACATAACATAGTAGAATGGCAATACAACAAGGACACCTATACGGTTCGTTTCGTTAAGCATTTCGTTGCATTTTGCAATTGAATTACAAATATTTCTTAGATTCTTGTTCTTTATTCTTAGCGGCCAAACATATGGACAAAAAGAAAGAAAGAAAGTTGGAATAGTGCCTCTTATTATAAAAACAGTAGAATTTCGTCTCAAATAGTTTAGACATATGAAAAAATGATTGATTATCTTATTAGGACACTGAATAAGATAGAAAATACACAAGTAGCCAACGGTAAAAAAAATTATACAGAAAATGGACAAAGTCAAAGGAAATCTATGTATAAATGGTCTCACTATAAATATAATGCTTGATGAAACATAATGGCTGCCGTTTAATTGGCAACACCAGCTAGTATAAGAATGCTTTATTTTTTATTGTTATTTAGGAGTGAGCACGGATCGGTTTGGTTCGGGTTTAAAGTGAAATTAGAATCGAACCGATCAAAATGTAATTGGTTTGGTTTGATTTGGATTTGTATTTTTTTGTGCATGTACTCGAACCAAACCAAACCGATTAAAAACAGATTGGTTCAGTTCGGGTAATTGGGTACCCGATGATTTTGAAATTCATAAAAAAAACCAAATTTTTATCTTAAAAATTCAACAAGTACAATAAACATGTAACATTAATATAAATAATCTAAACATGTTAAATACCAAATACATTAAAAACTAAATTCATTAAAATCTAAACATATTAATAGTGAATAATCTCACTAAAAGCCATATATATTTTTTTATTTAATTAATATATGATCAGATTCACGGGTTGGTTTGGATTCCGCACCCCAAAATGGATACACAAATCAATCACTAACAAAGGTCATTGGTTTGGTTCGAGTTGAACCCGATTACCCGTTAGTTTCATAACCAATTTAATTGATTCGGTTTGGATTCAGACAGGTAATCGGATACCCTCTACCCGTGCTCACCCCTATTGTTATTGTTGTTGTTGTTTTGTATTACTAGTATTTCTTGAGAGATAATTCCGTAACAAGATAGCTAAGTAACTATATTGCACAATTAGAAAACTTTAATATTTCACCAAAAACAATAAGCATAAGAGATCATTTCAATACACAAAGGTAATCTCACAAGAATCGAATCAAACATCAAACATTAATAAAACATGAAACATGAACAAGATTAAGGCCAGTAACTAACACTTACTCCTTTTATATATATATATATATATTAACATTCGATACCAAATTAAAAAATTTTAAAGAGAGTCTTTCCATTTTCTAAAAAACAGAGAGATTATCTCGTTTTACCACCCCTTTTTAAGATTTAAAAAACCAAACACTAATTACCAATTACCTCTTCTGTGAATATTAGAGCTACTACTCAGTCCCAAAAAATTTATCCAAATCAAACTCAACTTGCAAGCTAAAATCATCAAGAAAAGGTCAACTAAGGGTTTTGAAACTTAGAATCTATTAATGTTATAAGTATGATGAGTGCATGAAGTTAGTCACACATCAAAAAAAGTAAGGAAGAGTGAAGAGTTTATAAGATGAGAGACCTATTAACTTACTACCTTAAGGTTTTGAGTTGGATGTGGTATTTTCTCATTATCTTGTTTGATTCCTCCGAAAAATCTCTCCAGTAATAGAGAACTTTCAGTTTTTTTTTCAAAAAAAAAAAAAAATACAAACTAAATCAAGAAGCTCAATAGCTAAAGTGGTGTTTGGTTTGAGGAAAAGTTTTTTTGTTTTTATTTTTATTTTTTATTTTTTGAAAATTGTTTTTGTTTTCAAATTTTTATATTTTAAGAAATATGTTTGTTTTGATTATTGTTTTCAATTTTTTAAAAAATATGATAACACTGAAAACATGTTTGGTTTGATTGTTTTTAATATATTAAAAAATTTTAAAATAATATTATATGAACAAATGAATAAATAGGCATGCATAATGTCATAGTCATTAAAAATTTATTCTTTGTAAAATGTCATAGTCATGTATAAATCCATTTTATTCTTTTTAAACTTCATGTAGTTCTTTCGTAAGTATAAATACCATTAGCAAATAAACTAAAACTTTGACACAAAAATGCAAGCAATTTTTTAAATTAGTTACTAATAAAATAGCCAAAACTCAATTGTAGATTATACTTTTTTTTTTTTAGCCTAGTTATACCGTAAATGATATTCTTTCTTTAGTCTAGTTATACAATAATGTTTTCCAACAATTGTAGTCAGTTCATTATTTATTTCTTTCCAAATTGTTGCCTCAATAGTCATCAGTTCATAATGTTACATGTAACTGTTAGGCTATTAGCAATAGAAGTAGAATTTAAACAAAACCTAACCTCTTAAAAAAATTAACACAATACTAAAAAAATTAGTAGAAACCAAAATCTCCAAAACTGCAATTTGAAAACAGAAACATATGGACAAAAAGAATGTTTCATTTCCTCAAAAAAAAATTTATCACAATGTTCTCTTTTTTTTTAGTCTGTAGTTCTTCTAGTAAAAATTAAAGCACTAATTCTATACTCTCGTTAAAAATTAAAGCACTAATTCTATACTCTGGTTACTTTTTTTTTTCAATTTATGAACCCGCATTCTTTAGAAGTGTTTTTGCTCTAAATTGAAATGATAATAATGATGTAAATATAAATTCAGAGGATAAATAAAATTTAAAAGAAAAATAAAGATTTGAAGAAAAAATTAGAATTAAGTGTATAAATTATAATTAACGATTATAGTAAATGATATTTTTGGTAAAAAAAAAACAAAACTTTTTTGTTTTTATTCTTTAAAATTGTAACATATTGTTGGCATTAAGAAAATAAATAATTTATTTTTTTAAAAAAATATTATCTTTAAAAAATATATTTAAACATATTTAAAATTCAATAAAAATATCTTATTTAAAAAAAATTTTTTAAAAATAATATTTTTTTATCTAATAAAATTCTACAATCATTTATATAAGTTAAAGAAAATAAAATTATAAAAAATTAGAATAAATCCAAATCTTTGTAACAATTCTTCTTGATATCATTAAATATTAATTGACTTCACAACTTATAATTTAATTTGTAAAATTAAAAAATCTACAGAAAGATATAATATATACGTTATTTGATTTAATTATAACATAAATTATATCAAAATTAGCTATTTTCCTTTTTACATACACTCCATATGACCATATAGGAGGATACATCTATTTCTAGTTTTTGGACATTACATCGTAAAAAAAGGTCTCTATGTATTTTAAAATTCTTGAATAGAGAATGTGTGAATACGGATTAAAAGAGTGGCAAGATTTCAAAGATTAAGGTTCAGCAGCTCAAAACTAAGTTTAAATCAATCAGAAAATAAGGTATTACAGCATCTGATTACTTACAAAAGAGAAGAAATGTTGTTGATGCACTTGCTGACATTGGCTACACACTTTCATTGGAGGATCATATATTCTGCTATCACTGATGGTTTAATAGAAGATTATGCCTGTACATATCTTTAGTTATGACTAAATCAGATACTGAGACATTGTTATTTGCTCACGAAGACATGATAGAAAGGTTTAGGAAAATAGATTTGGGATCCATACAAGCAAATTATGCTCAATCAAACTATCAATTTTCTAAAGAACCATCTTCATCTAATCTTGGAGGAAGGAGAGGCAGAGGTGGAGGAGTTTCAACTCTGATCAAAGGCCTTTGTGCCAAGTTTGTGGCAAAATTGGCCATACGACCATTTCTTGCTTCCATCGATTTGATCAGACCTATATACAGATTCCAACTAATTCAAGAACTCCACCACAAGAAGCAAACAGTCCACAACCACCTCCTTCTAGCTATCATAATTCAATTGTAGAAAATGTAACCTAGTTCTAGGCCCTGATTGTTTTCTGAGAACATTTCTAATAATCAATTTTCGTCAAATTCCTTGTAATTGTTCTTGGTATATGCAGAGAATATGAGAATATGCAGAGTGTTTTGATTCTTTTTAGTCCATGTCTTGCATTTCCGAATTGCTTCCATTTCTCTGTCCACAGCCTCTTTCCAATGTTTACATTTTATGGTTTGGTGTCCTGTAGAAGGAACTTTATTAATCAGATCAATTGCTTTAGTTGTTATAGTCAGAAACGTTTGGTATTTGGTGATTCCAAATTTGGTATTTGGTATTTTGTTTGTCTCAACTTTTGGGGGAGAGGTTTTTGGTATAGAGAGTAAATGGATTTCAATTACAGATATGGGAATTGGTGATGAATGAAAAAAAGGATTAGGTGTGGTGGCTGAGTGTCGGTTATTAAAGGATGTACTTGTTGAAGGGGATGATGGTGTGAGATTGGTGGCACTAGGACCTATACACAGATTCCAGCTAATTCAAGAACTCCACCACAACAAGCAAACAGTCCACAACCACCTCCTTCTAGCTATCATTATCTCAATGCCTAACAATTGAATCTATAATCTTAATCGTTTTCTTTCTAATCCAATTCAATTGTCTAAAACTGTTCTTCCCGTTATGAACCTGTGTAATATTCCTGCTTCTCAAAAGTCAATAAATCCAAGTTTATGTCGGTTTTTTTTGTGAGCCTAAGATGCATTTACTCTCATTTGCTACTGATAATTATAACTTTGAAGCTCCTCTTGATATGATTTATTCTGATCTATGGGATCCTGCCCCAATTACTTCTTTTTATGGTTTTAGTTATTATATATCCTTCATTGATGCATATACTAGGTACACATGTATTTATTTGTTGCATACAAAATCTCAAGCTTTTAAGTTTCATTCAATTTAAAAATGAAATTGAAAGACATACTGGATTTAAAATTGAAGGTTTACATACTGATCATGGAATAGAATACTTATCTCAAGAGTTTAGTAATTTTCTGGTTAACAATGGCATTGTACATCGCTTCTCCTGCCCTTATATACACCAGCAAGATGGAAGGGCAGAAAGAAAACATAAGCATGTCACTGAAATGGGACTTGCCATGCTTGCCACTGCATCCTTACCATTATTACACTGGAATGATGTATTTTTAGCTGCAGCATATACTATAAATAGATTACCTTCCAAAATTGTTAATCACATGTCACCTTATCAATTACTACATAAACAAAAACCAGATTACAATTTTTTAAAAACATTTGGGTGTGCTTGTTATCCCTGCCTTAAGCCGTATAATTCTACAAAGTTTGCATATAAATCTTCTCTGTCAGTGTTTCTTGGTTATGCTCCACATCATAATGGGTATAATAAATGCTTAACTTCTAATGATAAAATTGTGATTTCAAGGCATGTTTTGTTTGATGAAACTAAATTTCCTTATCATGAATTATTCGAAGCAGATTCTCCATCTCCAACTTACAATCAATTTCCTCGTACTATTTTAACTTTTCCTCATTTCACTACTATATCATCTCATAACACAAGTCAAAATTCTACATCTACTGTAACACCTTAATATTTTTAAATCAAATTTAAGTCTTATTTAAATTATATTGATAGTTGATTTTTAAATCTTGCGATTTTTTTTAAATATAAAATATTTATAGAAAATAGTTTATATATATAAAAGTAGTTAATAACTAGTTTTTATTAAAATTGTTATTAGTTGAAAAATAAAGTGGAACTAGAAATACTAACATAAAAAATAGACATGCTAAAAAATAAAGGCATAAACAATAACAAATTTTACTCATATCAAATAATCATAAAAAAGAAATATCAAATCACAATTGCAATCACTCAATAAAGATAAAACAAGATATATAGAAAATTCTAATTCTCTTAATTTGTCTAAATATAACTAAAACAATCGTCTATTCTTCCTTCTTAAGATAAACGCTTAATGTTTTGTATCTACGTTCTTGATATCTTGTTCCTAACAGTGCACTTGTCTTTCCTCCTCAACCGAGCAGCGTATTACTTTGTACTGCATCGTTCCTAAAGATAGTACAGAAAGGAGGTGAGAAACAAAAGTTTCTCAATAGTTTTTCTATATAGTGTCATCGTATCCATCTCCAGCCACTTTGAATTTTAAAATAAAAATAATGATGATGTAATCTTGTTCAATTATTATTTTCAAAAGTTTTCGCTAGTCGGAGTGGTTTGACTTTTAGATGCTTCTCATTTACTTATGTTATAACACGTGACTCGTAACAAAATGCCTATAATGTTAAAAGATATAGAATGCAAACTCATAAACCCTGATTTGATGTTTTCGTAAGTCATAAAGCAAGGCAAAATAAATAAGAGAAGAATAATAACATTGACATAGATAAATCAAATAAAAAGAATCTTTGAATAAAATAAGAAAATTAAACAGAATCATATATAAATCAAATAGAGAAGATCTTTGGATAAAAGAGCGATCTTTGAGTGAAATAAGAAAAATAAACATAATCACAAATCAATTAAAAAGGATTCTTGAAGAAAAGAACGATCTTTGAATGAAATAATAAACATAATCATAAATCAAACAAAAAGATAAAAGAAGAACAATCATAATCGCATTTTTTATTGTACTATTAGTTACTTTTTTTCGTAACTTTTATGGAAGGTATTGAGTTCAAATCGGTATAAAAAGTGGGAATCTCCTTCCCTTATCGAAGGTTATTATCTCAAACGTTTTGTCGATCACTTTTCCTTATCAAAGAATTATCTCGATCGATCACCTTTTTTATCGAAGGATCATATCAATATCTTGTCTTTTAGGATCACCTTCCTTATTAAAAGATCATTCCTCATTTCAATTTACAATCAAAGTTGTTTAAACATATACGAAAAGAGAGTTATTTATTTTGGTTCGGGCACCCTCTGCTCCCTCCTTTTATGTGTGCAAGTTTGTTCTCTTAATTATTTTATTAATTTGTACTTAATTTGATTTAGATTTACATGTTTAGTTTCTTTTGCTTTTTTTTTTCCCCAGTTTTTTCTTATTATCACTGTTGCCAATGATGAATCCAAAAAATTTTAGTAGTGGGGGCAAAATTTATATAACGTGATAATAATTTTTATAATAAAAATAATATGTGTATCTAAAAAATTAAATATTAAATTATCTATTAACCATTATATATCTGTGTATAAATACATGTATTGTTTAACTTATTTTTAATATGTATTTTATATTTTAATATATATTTTATATAGATAATTATTTTTAATATACATATAACAAGATTATTGTTATGATTATATTTTGTTATTGTAAAATATGATTAGTTTTCAAAATATCTAATATACAAATTAAAACACTAAAATAGTAATTTAAATAATAATATATAATTTAAAATTATATTGTTTTAGGTTTTATATTTTTAAAAAATTAATTAATTTTCTCTTAACACTACCATCAAAATTTCTCTCTTTTCATATATATTACTAAACAATTATTTAAAAATTTACTTTCCAACACAATTAGAAGCCGACTCTTATTGATATTCATAGTTAAAAAAGTTCTCTCAATTAATACAGTTACTATGCAAAAATAAAGCTAATTTGAAAAGAAAATAAATAATATTCTTTTGAGTTAATTTTTAAAAAAGACACTAATTTCGTTTAAATCTGAGAATTGATCATTCTAACGAATATCTAATATAAAATTTTTAAATTAATGATTAAGTACCAAAAGTTGAGTAAAAATTATTGTGGGATCAAATTTAATAATATAATAAAAACAAATAAATATTATTATCATATACTACTAAAAAAATTCTAAATTATAGTGGGGGCACTTGCCCCCACACCACTACCCTTGGAAGTGTCCCTGGCTGCTGCCATTTGTTTTAGTTTGAATTTATTAAAGGGGAAAAATGTAAAAGGCAGGCGTGGGGTTTTGAGGCTGATGGAAAACGGCCATATTGGCATGGGATTGGTAGTTGGTACTTTGGCTACAGTTGAAGAAAGGGAATTTCTCCTAAAGACATTCATCAATATACTAGAAAAATTCGTCATTAGCAACACTAATTTTTACAAATATAAAATCCTTATAGGAAGACCATACAAGCTAAAAATAGCTCGATTAGGGACACTGACTAGATTCAACCAGCAACCTCTTTTAACCCCTTTACATTGGAAAAGTACAAAAAACACTTTTAGCGATGGCTCAACTTCTAGATAATCCATTAAAATTTCAAATGCTCTAACAAACGTCCAAGAGTTAGGATGTAACTGAGATGGTGTGCACTTAAACTACATCAATATCCTACGCTCAAACTCAGAAAACGAAAATTTCACCCCCAAATCAACGAAAACACAACTATATATGAAGAAATACTCGAACCCCTTACCACGGTCATAAACACGGTCAACGGCACTACAAGGCAAAAACCTAAGATTAATACCACTACCTTCCCTAACCCATGACGATACCGAGCCTAGCAAAGACACGCTCTGCTCATCATCGAAATCAGAAGTGTAAGCTTTCACCGACTCCACTACCTAGGAAAAAGGGTCGTTAGAGTCCCAAACCCAAACTTTCTCCACAATCTTATCTTTCTCATCATCAACCTCTTTTTTTCCCCTACCCCTAACAGCCATCCCCACCATAACCCGTTTTGCTTTCTCCATTTCACAAGCAAAAGGAAAAGCAGTAAAAAAAGAGACCAAGTCAAAGAAATGACTAACCTTTCTTACTCATCTTCAGCAAAACAAATCCAATATTGTAAAAACCTAACACAAAAATTCGAAGAGATAACTAAAAACTACCCACTATCCTACCACTTCCACTCAGCAAACCCGCAACAAACCCCATCTATTGATACAAAAGGGTGCACCACAAATCAATGGTTACTATCCACCACCGCTTCGTTACCCAATAAACATTAAATGCACCTGTCTTTTCCAAAAACACCTTCTCTTTCTTCCAAAGCAAAAAACCTTTCGAATCCAATTTAATCGCCAAAAAACATCAGCCAACCCTCATGTTTTTCAAAATTTGCAATAATCAAGTTGAGCTTGGGGGCTTCGACCACTTCTGATTCTGAGCTATGCCTTTGAAGCTCAACCTGTTATACCTCAGTTCTTCAAACAGGTTTAGCTTGGGGGCTATGATCCGTTACCAAAACTGACCTAACAGCTCGGAATCAAACGTCCGCAAATCCCTCTAAGTGAACCATCACCACAAATCCCAACTATCAAAGCACTAATAGAAGACTCCATCAAAGTAGCAGCAGAGATACGAATAATAAACCTGATACGAATAACAAATCTCACAACAACTCAATATATATACTAGTAAGCTACTAAGCTAGAAGTACGCAATTCATTCCATTTTACTTTGAATACTCTCACACTCATACTCACTTGAGCGTCGGAGTCCCTTTGCAGTGTAGAACCTATGCACAATTACTCAAGAGGGGGGGTGAATTGAGTATTGCAACAACAATGAATCTTTTTGCGGAAGTTAAAGACAATATACAAAAATGTTATTGTACTAGTATTTTTCCAAGAGCTTAACTCAATTGCTAAGCATTTATAAGGAGCTTTTACTTTCCAATAGACACCAACTCAAATAAATTGATCAAGCTTTTCACCAATCGGACTTAAGCCATTCCTTAAGTACTTACGAAGCTACTTTTCGATCACAATTTATTTGCTCAAAGATAAAAGACAATAATATAGAAGAGATGAGTTTAGAGAGATGCAAACGCTATTTATAGTGGTTCGGCACAATCCTTGTCCTACGTCCACTTTCTTTCTCAATCGCTATTGAGAAGTTCCACTATTGCCAAGCTTCAAGGTGCTCGCGCAAAACCTTTTACAATCCGAGTCCTTAGTTTCTAACACCTCACGGTATATGATCACCACTCGTATACTAACCCACTCCACTTAGAGACTCCTTCTCTAAGATTTGCCTTGAGTACTTAGTATACTTCTTTGGTATCCTCACCGACTATAGTGTTTATAACTCTTGACTCAACCTTGGAGATCACACTCCAATTTACAAAGTGTTACAAGAAAACAATTCTCAAAGAATTGTTGAGATGAAATGAGTACTCTCTAGAAGAGTGTATGATTACAAGTTTAGTACTATTGAACCAATTGATATTGCTCTCTCAAATTGTGTATTATAACACCTTAAAAATGTGTAGAATGAAAGAATATGAACAAGATAGTTTGCAAATACTCACATGTTTGAAATAAGGCTTTAATCCATCTATTTATAGACTTCCCAAACCTTAAAAACGTTTGGGAGTTAATGGGATGAAGCCGTTTTGTTAAAACTAGCCGTTTTTTTATGTTTTTGAATCATTTGCATCGATGCATAACACTTTGCATCGATGCAAATGTGTCTTTGAAGCTGAAATTTGAATTTTCAGCTAGGTTGCATCGATGCAAACATCTTTGCATCGATGCAACAAGTCGTTGCATGCTTTGCATCGATGCAAGATGAGTGTGCATCGATGCAAACCTTAAAGAATGGCTTAAAATCACTTCAAACTACTTAGGATTGATCTCAAACTTGTTGGAGTCAATTCCTATGCTTTTGTACCTTTGAAAACAAGTTTTTAAACCATTTGGCTAGCATCGAATTGCAAGATGTGCATCAAAACATTTTGTGAGTGTGTGTTGAGAGATTTAGCAATTGGTTCTTAACAAGAAGTTACCTAAGTCCTAAGACACTATACTTGTCTTCAAATGTTGTGGACTTGAGTTTCTTGTTGTTGTTGTGTTGCTTTCAACTCTTCATTCCTCAACGTTGAATGTTGGTTGATCTTTCAATATGCTTGTTCATTCAAGTTGTTTGTTGGTTTGTCTTTCATGTCGTTTGTTGGTTTGTCATTCATCAAAACCTATGAATACAAACTTCGCATACAAGCAACATGATTTACAATTTCCCCCTTTTTGATAATGACAAACCAATTTTGAGGATATGCATTTATAAATGATTTTGAAAGCAACAATAATGCACTTTGTTTTATAGAAAGCTTTGGAGAAGACTTCACAAAAAAAAAAATTTGCAGGAGTTCCCCCTAAATATGTGCATTTGTTCCCTTAATGGGCGTTTATCAAAGAAAACAATTTAGATATCAAAGTTTTTGCTTAGCGGAAGTCTTTTTGAAAACATTGTTTCGCAAACTTATTTCTTCTTTTCAAATCCTTAAACTTCTTCTTTTTCAAAAGTTTAAAATTTCAAATATCCTCAAACTTCTCTTCCCCCTTTTGACATTATCAAAAAGAAAGGATTTTGAAATGTGTCATAGAAGCATGCATAGAACAATGAAAATAGATATTTCCCCCTTTCAAAAGAATTTGATTTTCTCTTTTTATATATAAAAGAAGCATGCATAATTCCCCCTAAATAAGTGAAATATATTGAAGCATGCTCATTAACTTAAAATAGGGGTACCAAGCCTATTTTGAGTTGTTCACCAAATAAGCATACAAGCATTAGTTATTAAACAAAATTATGAAGAGCATATCAAAATATTAAAACCATAATAGAAATCCTTAGCTTACTAGTAGTTAGTTTAACAATTCATATAATGAAATAAACATAAAGCAATAAAAAGTGACTTGATGAAGAGGAGACAATCAATCTTGGTCTTCATCATCATCAGTGTCCTCTTCATATGGTAGGTGGATCCCGAAATGCTCATATAAGTCATCAATACGACGATCCAAGCGACCCGTGCGACGATCTACACAAGACACACGACGATTAAGTGCTTCAAGTTGCCTACCATGCTCTACGTCAATCCTTTGGATGTTTTGGTTGATGGATTGTAATTCTCTCATTATATCAACCAAGGAGGGTGGTTCTTGAGCTTGAGGTGCTTGTGGAGGAGCTTCCTCTTGAGGACCTTGTTCATCAACATTTCTTCTTCCCATTTTGTTGAGAATATGAGTGTTGATACAAGATTGAGGTGGTACTTCCTTGGTAATCTCATTTGATACATCAATACCAACATAATCAAAGACTTTAGACCATAGGCAAAGGAATCCTAATCCACCATTCCTATCCTTCATCTTGAGCCTAACCATATGTTGTATTATAAAGTATGGCCAATTAATCTTAATTCCATTCATCATAGCCCACATGACAATCAAATCTTCATCATTTACATTCGCATGCCCGGATATTCTAGGTTGCAATACATAGGTGACTAGATATAACAAAGTTCTATGTTCCGCACTCATTGAATTGCAACTAATTTTGGAATGAGCTCCTTGTACAAGATTGAACAAATGCATGGCATTGTCCTTTGAATAACCCCATTCATCAATTGGGGTTTTACCACCTTGAAACAAGTCACCTTGATTTGGCAGCTCCCAAATGGTGGCTAACTCATCACCATCTAGCCTATAATCCTTTCTTCCTATCTTGAAGAATAATGTGAAACTTGATTCATCTTCCTCATCAATCTCAATCATGAGTGTACTATAGGCTATGGCAACTAAATCCGGATAAAATTTACTCTTAATTTGAACAAAATCCATGAGACCTTGATGAACTAGAATAGCCTTAAGAGTATCAAAGTTATGAATGACAAGAAGGGTCGGATCCAAATACCTCGGAGGAATTTCCTTTCTTCCGGCGAGCCTTGCCTCATAGAATTGAAGATCTTCATTAGAAGCAAAGTACCTTGCCAAAGGATGATTATTTGGAGGTGGAACCACACTTGAAGAACCTTTTGACTTCTTGACGGTTCTCTTGATTCTAGGCATTGTGGATGATTTTGTTTTATGGGTTTTGTAGAGGAGAATGTGGGGACTTCAAATATGTAATTTGTTTGTAGTGGGTATCTAAGTTTTGTGATTTGTATGAAGCTATATGTGAGCTTGTTTTGGAGGTAATGGAGGTTTGGAGATGGAGATATGAGTTGTGAGGTTGAAGATGATGAAAAAAGGGGGGTTTTGTTGCACAAAAATGCCAAATTTACGTGTTTTTATGTAATTTGGTCTTGTTTGCATCGATGCAATGGGCTTTGCATCGATGCACATAGCACGTCGTGTGCTTTGCATCGATGCAAAGCTTGGTTGCATCGATGCAACATGCATCATTTTGCCCAAAATCACCAAATTTTCATCCTTTGGTGGTTCTTTCTTCAATCCTTTGAGTTCCATCATGTATATACTCATTTAAATTATTATAAACTTCAATTTGTTGATCCTCCATTGTTTATAATCTTCAAATTCTTCAATCTACCTCAAGATTGATCACTCATTCATCAACTCATAAACCTACAAAACAATGGCTAATTGGATATCTCCAATGCTTAAGTTAGTAAGAGATAAAATAGCAATATAAACACAATGAATTCAAACAAATCATATTAGATTAGAATCCAAGATACCAAGTTCATTTCGGATGTTAAAAAAACTTTCTTTACATAAAGGTTTAGTGAAGATGTCCGCTAGTTGTTTACTAGTTTCGACAAATTCAATAACCACATCACCCTTTTCAACATGGTCTCTTATGAAGTGATGTCTAATCTCAATATGCTTGGTTCTTGAATGTTGAACCGGATTCTTGGTTAAATTTATTGCACTAGTATTATCACATTTGATAGGAATGTGATCAAGCATGAGTCCATAGTCCACAAGTTGTTGTTTCATCCATAAAATTTGGGCGCAACAACTACCGGCGGCTACATACTCGGCTTCGGCGGTAGATAAGGCTACACTTACTTGTTTCTTGCTATGCCATGAAACAAGAGAGTTTCCTAGCAAGTGACAAGTGCCGCTAGTGCTTTTCCTATCCAATTTGCAACCGGCAAAATCGGAATCGGAATAACCAATCAAATCACAAGTGGATCCTTTCGGATACCACAATCCAACATTTAATGTTCCTATGAGATACTTCATAATCCTTTTCACCGCACTTAAGTGAGATTCCTTAGGATTAGCTTGGTATCTCGCACACATGCATACACTAAACATGATATCTGGCCTACTTGCCGTTAGATAAAGCAATGATCCTATCATGCCTCTATACTTCTTTACATCTATGTTTTTACCTTGTTCATCTTTGTCAAGGTAGCAAGTAGTGCTCATTGGTGTGTCCATTGCCTTAGCATTGTCCATTCCAAATCTTTTGAGCAATTCCTTGCAATATTTGGTTTGGCCAACGAAAGTTCCTTCTTTTCCTTGTTTGATTTGAAGACCAAGGAAGAAGTTGAGTTCGCCCATCATGGACATTTCAAATTCACTTTGCATGAGGTTTGAGAAAAACTTGCAAAGTGATTCGTTAGTTGAACCAAATATTATGTCATCGACGTAAACTTGTACCAGAAGGATATTTTTGTTTTCAATCATGATAAATAAAGTTGTATCAACCTTCCCTCTTCTAAAACCCTTTTCTATTAAAAACTTGCTCAAACGTTCATACCAAGCTCTTGGAGCTTGTTTAAGACCATAAAGAGCTTTCTTGAGTTTAAAAACATGATTAGGATTTTCATAATCCTCAAAACCGGGAGGTTGTTCAACATATACTTCTTCTTGAATGAAACCATTAAGAAAGGCACTCTTAACATCCATTTGATAAAGTTTGAAGTTATAAGAGGATGCAAAAGCAAGTAACATCCTAATAGCTTCTAATCTAGCTACGGGAGCATAAGTTTCGTCATAATCAATGCCTTCCTCTTGATTATAACCTTTAGCTACTAATCTAGCTTTGTTTCTAACAATTGTACCATTTTCATCGAGTTTATTTCTAAAAACCCATTTTGTTCCGACAATTGTTTGATTACTTGGTTTAGGCACCAATTCCCAAACGTCATTTCGTTTGAATTGGTTAAGCTCCTCTTGCATTGCCATAACCCAATGTTCATCATCAATTGCGGACTCAATGGTAGATGGTTCAATTTGAGAAACAAAAGCACTATATGTAAATAAATTTCTAAAAGAGGATCGAGTTGTTACCCCTTTCGAAACATTACCAATGACGTTGTCTAGAGGATGATCCTTTGAAGTACGCCAGTCCTTTGGAAGTGCATTTATTTGTGCTTGTGATGGTGCAATTTCTTCAACTTGAACATTATCCTTTGTTGTAGAGGCTTTATTTAAATCTTTTTCTTTGTCTTCACCATTCAAATTTAGTGAATCAAAGTTTTCTACATTTTCATCAAAATCTTTTCTAGCATAACAACGGTTAGTTTCATCAAAAGCGACATGAATACTTTCTTCCATAGTCATGATGCGTTTATTATATACTCTAAAAGCTTTGCTAGTTAAAGAGTAGCCTAAGAAGATTCCTTCATCAGCCTTAGCATCAAATTTGCCTAAGTTATCTTTTCCATTATTTAGAATAAAGCATTTACAGCCAAAGACGTGAAGGTGGGAAATATTTGGCTTTCTTCCTTTGTACAATTCGTACGGTGTTTTCTTAAGAATAGGTCGAATGATAATCCTATTCATAACATAACACGCGGTACTAACCGCATCCGCCCAAAAGTACTTAGGAATATTAGCCTCATTGAGCATAGTTCTCGCCATTTCTTCTAAATGACGATTTTTCCTTTCAACCACACCATTTTGTTGTGGTGTTCTAGGAGAGGAAAAATTATGCTCAATGCCATTTTCTTCACAAAAAGTTTCAAAAAGATTGTTTTCAAATTCTCCACCATGATCACTTCTAATAGATGATATATGCAAATTCTTTTCATTTTGAATAACTTTGGCTAATCTTTTGAATGCTCGAAATGCTTCACTCTTGTTTGCTAGAAACAAGGTCCATGTAAATCGAGAGTAATCATCAACAATAACTAAAGCATAGTAATTTCCACCGAAGCTCATAGTCCTGGAAGGACCAAATAAATCCATGTGCAAAAGTTGTAATGGCCTTGTTGTCGAAACAATGTTTTTAGATTTAAAAGAGGCCTTTACTTGTTTTCCCTTTTGACATGCGTCGCAAAGGATGTCTTTTTCAAAACGTAGCTTTGGTAAGCCAATTACTAACTCTTTAGAGACCAACTTGCTAAGATGGTCCATGTTAGCATGAGCTACTCTACGATGCCATAACCAAGTTTCATCATTTTTACTAACAAGGCATTTCACATCATTTGAGGAAACTTCATCTATATTAATCATGTATACATTGTCAACACGGTGTCCAATTAGCACAATTTCATTAGTGTCTTGCCTTTTTATTAAACAACATTTTGAGTCAAAGGTAACTAAGTTTCCTTTGTCACAAAGTTGGCTAACACTAATGAGATTATGTTTGAGACCTTTGACAAGTATAACATTATCTATGGAGGTAGAGGAATTTTTACCAACTTTTCCAACGCCGATTACTTTGCCGGTGTTGTTGTCTCCATAGATCACATTTCCTCCGTTTGTAGGCTCTATTGCGGTGAACTTTGATTCATCGCCGGTCATGTGTTTGGAGCATCCACTATCAACATACCAATTTGTATCCTTAGCTCCAACACGTACCTACAAAACAATTAAAATTGGGATTTAGGTACCCAAGTGAATTTGGGTCCTTGATGGTTAGTATGAGCATAATGCCCATAAGGTGCCCATCTCGTATCTTGACTACGAAAGTTTATATGTTTAATTCTAGTAAAGCATACGGGTGCTATATGACCTACTTTATTGCAATAATGACATATGACATTTGGATTATGCATCCTATGCATGTTTCTAAATGGTTGCCTAGGTTGTTTCCTAAATGCAACATCTTTTGATCTATATGCATTGTGATTATAATTTCTAAATGAAGCATGTTGAGGAGAATGTTTAAAGACTTCATTCCTTTTAGGCATGCTTGCCTTTTGGGCTTGCGGTTGCCTAATAGGAGTTTTAGTATTTTTAAATTTTCCTTTTTCAAAACCTAAACCTTCCTTATTATGAACATGCTTTTGATTTTTCAACATTTTATCTAAGTTCTTTGAAGATTCATTGAACTTAGCTAAAGTGTTCTTAAGATTTGTAATTTCATTTTCATGCATTTTACAAGATTTGTATGGATCACTACTTGTGCTACACTTATCTTTTCCAAGATTGATATTCTCATTTTTCAACATCTCATTTTGTTTTAAAAGATCCATATTCTTTTTCTTTAGGAGAGAATAATCTTGGGTAAGTTTTGTGTACACCTCAAGTAAGGCATCATATTCATCTTGTAAATTAAAAGAAGTGGAGTTGTCATTACTAACCTTTTCTTCGCTTGCCATTAAGCAAAGATTTGCAACCTCATCGTCATCGGAGTCGGATTCATCCTCGTTCTCCCATGATATGTATGCTTTCTCCTTCTTCTTAAATTTCTTGTTTTTGTCCTCCTTTTGAAGTTTTGGACAATTGGGTTTAATGTGTCCAACTTCTCCACACTCATAGCATTTTGGTACCTTTGTTTTGCTCTTGAAGTTTTTCTTCATTGCAAACTTATTGAATCTTTTTAATAAGAGTGCAAATTCTTCATCTCCTTCTTCTTCATTATCATCACTCTCTTCTTGTAGTGATGTTGTTTTAAGGGCGAGACTTTTCTTCTTGCTTTCTTCACCTTTTTGTCTATTTAGCATAGTCATCTCATAGGTGAGAAGATTACCTCGTAGTTGATCAAATGTAAGTTGATCATAGAGCCTTCCTTCCACAATAGCGTTTACTTTGGAGTTCCATTTTGGTGTAAGGCTTGTAAGCACTTTGGTCACAATTTGTTTATCATTGTATTTTGTGCCAAGCATGCTTAGGTTGTTGAAGATCTTGGAGAGTCTTTCAAGAGCTTCTTCAATGCTCTCTTCATCTTTCATTTTAAAATTTTCCCATTCATGAACCAACATAAATACCTTTGATTCTTTAACGTGGTCGGTTCCTTCGTAAGTGATTTGGAGTTTATCCCAAATCTCTTTAGCGGTTTCACATGTAGAGATCTTCATATAATCATGCTCGTTAAGTGCACAATGAATGAAGTTGATGGCTTTATCATTCATTGCCACTTTCTTCCAATCATCGTCATTATATTCACTTTCTCCTTTCGGTACTTGCTTTAAGACGGAGACTTCTCCTTCTTTAGCGCTTGTTGTCTTTGTTGGAATGTGATTTCCATTCTCAATCACTTTCCAAATTCTCACATCTTGAGAACGGATCCAAATTCTCATCTTATTTTTCCAATAAGAGTAAGTTGTTCCGCTAAAAAGAGGAGGTCTAGCGGTTGAGTTACCTTCACTAGTGTTGTTGTTGTTAAAGCTTGTGCTTGCCATGATCTTTTCCCTTAAACGGTTAAGTCTTTCAAAGGGTTAAGCTCTGATGCCACTTGTAGAACCTATGCACAATTACTCAAGAGGGGGGGGTGAATTGAGTATTGCAACAACAATGAATCTTTTTGCGGAAGTTAAAGACAATATACAAAAATGTTATTGTACTAGTATTTTTCCAAGAGCTTAACTCAATTGCTAAGCATTTATAAGGAGCTTTTACTTTCCAATAGACACCAACTCAAATAAATTGATCAAGCTTTTCACCAATCGGACTTAAGCCATTCCTTAAGTACTTACGAAGCTACTTTTCGATCACAATTTATTTGCTCAAAGATAAAAGACAATAATATAGAAGAGATGAGTTTAGAGAGATGCAAACGCTATTTATAGTGGTTCGGCACAATCCTTGTCCTACGTCCACTTTCTTTCTCAATCGCTATTGAGAAGTTCCACTATTGCCAAGCTTCAAGGTGCTCGCGCAAAACCTTTTACAATCCGAGTCCTTAGTTTCTAACACCTCACGGTATATGATCACCACTCGTATACTAACCCACTCCACTTAGAGACTCCTTCTCTAAGATTTGCCTTGAGTACTTAGTATACTTCTTTGGTATCCTCACCGACTATAGTGTTTATAACTCTTGACTCAACCTTGGAGATCACACTCCAATTTACAAAGTGTTACAAGAAAACAATTCTCAAAGAATTGTTGAGATGAAATGAGTACTCTCTAGAAGAGTGTATGATTACAAGTTTAGTACTATTGAACCAATTGATATTGCTCTCTCAAATTGTGTATTATAACACCTTAAAAATGTGTAGAATGAAAGAATATGAACAAGATAGTTTGCAAATACTCACATGTTTGAAATAAGGCTTTAATCCATCTATTTATAGACTTCCCAAACCTTAAAAACGTTTGGGAGTTAATGGGATGAAGCCGTTTTGTTAAAACTAGCCGTTTTTTTATGTTTTTGAATCATTTGCATCGATGCATAACACTTTGCATCGATGCAAATGTGTCTTTGAAGCTGAAATTTGAATTTTCAGCTAGGTTGCATCGATGCAAACATCTTTGCATCGATGCAACAAGTCGTTGCATGCTTTGCATCGATGCAAGATGAGTGTGCATCGATGCAAACCTTAAAGAATGGCTTAAAATCACTTCAAACTACTTAGGATTGATCTCAAACTTGTTGGAGTCAATTCCTATGCTTTTGTACCTTTGAAAACAAGTTTTTAAACCATTTGGCTAGCATCGAATTGCAAGATGTGCATCAAAACATTTTGTGAGTGTGTGTTGAGAGATTTAGCAATTGGTTCTTAACAAGAAGTTACCTAAGTCCTAAGACACTATACTTGTCTTCAAATGTTGTGGACTTGAGTTTCTTGTTGTTGTTGTGTTGCTTTCAACTCTTCATTCCTCAACGTTGAATGTTGGTTGATCTTTCAATATGCTTGTTCATTCAAGTTGTTTGTTGGTTTGTCTTTCATGTCGTTTGTTGGTTTGTCATTCATCAAAACCTATGAATACAAACTTCGCATACAAGCAACATGATTTACATGCAGGTGTCCGACGCCGCCGTCCTCACAAGGAGACGACGTTCCTCACTCCCATTCCAAGGAAAGCAAGTTCGAGCATCAGCGGAACGAGGTATACCTCGAAGGACGTTTATCCGCACAGGAACAAATCATATGACCAAGAACAATTTAGATTAAATTATAAAAAATTCATTTCTTAATATTATGATCACTATCACAATGATAAATCTCTAAATTTAATCAAGGATCTTATTATATTAATATTTTAGTATAATAACAATAACAAATTATTTGACACATGATTGATTGAATTGTGATCATACTAATTATTCCCAACAATTATGACCAATTTTTATCAACAAACATAGGGTAAAAAGTGAATATTGGTTTGACATGTTTAGATTGAGATCCCCATCAAGACGTTTTTGTTGCAATATGATTTAAAAGAACAATCGACTGAGGACAAAAAGCAAAGATGGAGACGAATTGGTTGGTAAAAATAAGTCAACCTATGAGGAAGGTAACCTTAAGAGTTAAAGTAATCAATTTGTAACCATGCATTTTAAACAGGAAAGTAAGAGTTGATGATCTCTATGTATGTTAAGAAAGGTTACCACAGATAACAATCATTGTTTATCAAGCAATTGGGTCTTTGCGTTGTTCTGAACAGAATTTGGAGACTTGAACATTCTCTACAAGTGGGAGAATGATGCAGATCAGTGAACAATGGTAAGTATGACGCAAAGAAGTAGCCAAATATTAGAGAGGACATTTGATTTTAAAAAAAAAAAAACTCGGATTTGGATCTATTAATGTTCAAATAAACATGAACTTGTCATATTCACATTTCCGCTAATGATTTGATTACTCATGAAATAAGGAGTGAAAAAGGATAAACAATCAAGGTAGAGATATGAACATGACAAAAAATCATGTTTGTTTTTAAACGTGCGATTGTCCAAATCCCACAAACTCATTAGGATTAAAAACAAATTGACCTTTTCACCACTGGACATTCGGGGTTCATTGCCACCAAGATATCTTTTCTTCGGGGTCAAATTAAAAACATCATGAAGGAACTCATTTTCCTAAATTGCCAAGGTAGATGATGAAAAAAATGGATAGGATAAGTAAACCTCTGGAGTTGTAAGCTTTTTGGAACAATTTAGGAACTTGCCAAAAGAAAGAAAGTTGCCATGAGTAAACACCAACCTGCATATGCTTGATGAATCCTCCCCCTAAAAAGTGCTTGAGATAGTTCAACTGCAAATATCTGAATGTAAGTAAGAAGAATTTTTCAAAGAAAAAATAAAGATAAATGTAAGTAAAAACCAGTATCATTTGGGATCAAGATGATGTTTGCAGTGAATCCCCACCAATCTTCTTTGAAATATTCAGGAGAGTCACCGTACTAGTATCACAAATTAGGATTGCTTACATTTTATTTTGCAATTCTCTCGTTGGTCAAAACTCAAAAGATAGTCCACATGAAAATCACATACATTTATAATGTATTCATGAATAATCGCAGTTTTCACAGTTTACACGATTTTTGAGTTCTGATTATTCAATTGAACTCTCTACGTTCACCGTATCATAAAAAAAATCTCATATCTTAAGTTGTTCAAGCTGTGATGTTGATGATTTGATGAACAAAAAGGGATTAAGAGAGGAGAAAAATAAATTCTTCTCATTATTAAAGAGAATAAAAAATCTCCTTAAAAAATATTTATTAAATTATTACATTTTATATACTATGCTATGTACTCTTTATGTACTTCTGTTACAAAAATTACGTTATACCTATTATTGATAAAAAAATCTAGGTATCTAAAAAATTTGTGCTTGTGCGCACGACTACTGATTACACGGTTGAATTAAAAAATAAAAAAAAATAAAATAGAATAACGGTTCCATCTTCCTTTTCTTCAGCTTCTTTAGACTTGAAGCGTCGCGGCGGCGCCTTCTTCCTTCGATGCCTTTGGCTTCGCGGTCCTCGTCTTCTCTCTCCTTAGAATGTGCTTCTTTACGCGCCGCCTTACGCGCCGCGCCGCCTTACCTTCCTATTTCCCAAGACGGATGCGAGACAACTCTTCCTCGACTTGGCGAATATGATTTTGGGTTTGAACTCCCGTTCAAGAAAAACAATAAATTGTAGCATTTAGAGATAAATTAATTGATATTCTACTAATTTTGTCATTTAATCTCATTTACAATAAGAGATACTAAAAATAAGAATTTTTGAATTTTTTGTATAATTACTAAAACTAATTAATAACTATTTTAGAGTTAATATATTTAACACTACATTAAAAAAAACAAACAATACATAATATATTACATTTTTATTAATTAAATTATTATAATTCAAATTAATTTTAACAAAATAATTTAAAATTATAATTTTAATCTTATCACGTGCATGAGACAGATTATTACACTTATAAATACATGTATTTGGTTATATTAACATTATATAATAGAGTAAAATTATTATAAAAAAATATTTTATAATAAATCTTATGTACTTTTTATGTACTTTTACTATAATTAATTATTATCAATATTAAACTAATAAAAAATAATTTAAGCAATACATTATTTTTATCTAAACTTATATATTTTGTCCACACTTTACTTAAAATCCACTCTTAAATAAATTTAAAATTAAGTGTGAATTTGAAAAGGATGCAAAAGGCTAAAGGGACGGGAGAAAAATGCTGCCTTGCTTTCAATTTGTTAAGTGTAGATTTTGTGTGATCTAAGTTTGGACATGTGTTAAGGTTTTTGGCAATCCTTAGTTGACTCTTAAATTGACCTACCTAGGATAACAAAAGAAAGATGACTGGAATAATTTGAAGAGAAATTTTTGGAACCAGCTATTTTTATTATTTTTATTTATTTATATATGCAAATTTAAAAAAATATAAATACAAATTGCATTGATTTTGGAACCAACTATTTTAATAAATTCATGCATACATACGATATAGAAAAAAATCATATGTAGAATAATATTATTAAAAATAGGAGTAACATTATTATTTTTCTAAAACATTCATGCTAGCCAATATCATCTAATACAGCTAGGTTTAGAACATCATCATCTAGCAGGTTATTTTCTCTCTTTATTTTTCATATATAATTAATTGGGCTTTATTTTCAGAAAATTAATTAATATGAATAATTTTTTTTAAAGAACCAAAATGTTTTTAAAGGAACCAACAAAGAACCAAAATGTTTTTTTTTTTTTGGGTTTACAAGGACCAAAATATTTATACCAATCTCATTTGAGGTTTAGAATACTTCAAAAATAAAATATATATGTAGCGCTTTTTTGGAGTTAAAAAAATAGTCCTTACGTAGGGCTAACAAATTTTTGTGAGTTTTCTTTTGAGTAAAAGGCCCATAAGGATGGAGAAAGTGCCACTCCTAGAGTGTATTGGGCTCTTCTTTTAGGTCTTTCTTCCCACAATATATTCTAATTCGATATGTTAAATATTAATCTATTGCAGATCTAAATTTTATTTAGAAATTTGTTAATAAGTGTTGTATACACATGACAAAATTTGAGCTCCTGACACTTGTTTAAACGGATCCTTTGACCAATCCAACTTAGTTTCTTTTTGGGTCTATTTAATGTCCATATTGATTAGTTGAATTTTTATTGAAGGCCCATAACTCCTAAGGTTGCAAGTAATGTTATCTTTAAATTAGTGTAAAAAAAAATGTTCTGAAATTATAGAGGACTACTGTTGTGATAAGATTGGATGTCAATTAATATAGGCGGTTGATATTTATTTCCAACACTGAATGAACTTGGAAATCAAACTTCATATGCCTATATATAGAGGCAATCTTAGGAATGTTATACACACAGTAATAAAACATTCCATTTTTTCTCTTATATAATATCCTTCTCTTTATATACTACCAATAAATTTTTTCTCTCTTTGATCTCTTTGTAATTTTAAATTATAATATTTATAATATTAGTAAAGAGATAAACTACTTATATTATAGTGATATAAGAGTATATTTATATTTTTCTATTTTATATTATTTTACAACACGTTATCAGCACGAGACTCTGATCAAATTTTTAGGAAGACTTAGGTAACAAATTTTTATTATGTCGAAGCTCTCTCATCTTGAATTCAATGCTCTTGATATACCTGGAAATAATTATTTATCATGGATACTAGATGCTAAAATCCATCTTGATTCAATGGATCTTGGAGATACCATTAAGGTGAAAATAATGCATCCCAGAAGGATAAAGCCAAAGTCATGATTTTTCTTCGTCGTCATCTTGACGAAAGATTGAAAAATGAATATCTCACATTAAAAGATCCTGCAGATCTTTGAAAAGACCTTGAAGAAAGGTACAATCATAAAAAAACGGTGATACTTCCTCAAGCTCGATATGAATGGACGCACTTGCGTCTACAAGATTTTAAATCTATAAATGAATATAATTCTGCAATGTTTCGAATTACCTCACGAATGAAATTATGTGGGGAAAAGATAACTGATCATGATATGTTGGAGAAAACTTTCTCAACCTTCCATGCCTCGAATGTGCTCCTACAGCAGCAGTATCGAGAAAAAGGGTTTAAAAAATATTCTGAGTTAACTTCTTGCCTTCTTGTTGCTGAACGCAACAATGAGTTGCTCTTGAAAAATCATGAAGCGCGCCCAACTGGCACCGCCCCATTTTCTGAAGTAAATGTGCCAAATTACCCCAGAAGAGGTAAATGGCAAGGTTTTAATAACAAGAAAAATTATGGAAGGAAAATGAATTATATTCAAAAGAGAGGATCTCACCAGAAGTGGGATAAAGAAAGAAATATCGGGCAAAATAAATCAACAGATGATAAGTGTTTCCGTTGTGGTGGAAAGGGCCATTGGTCACGTACCTGCCGTACCCCAAGGCACCTAGTCGATCTTTACCAGGCATCTTTGAAAAAGGACGACAAGGGAAAAGAATCGAATTTCGTTTCAAATGATGCTGAAAATTCCACCACTCATTATGATGTATCTGATTTCTTTGAGGATCCTGAAGGAAATATTGGTCATTTGATCAATGATGGAATAGTTTAATGTGTGAGATTGTTAAGTATTCATATAAATAAATAATGTAAAGAACTTATTGTTAGGTTTTATTTTCTATGTATTTAAGTTTCAAATATGATGAAGTATTAATGTTTATGAATTTTGAAATCATTAAATATGTCATGTTTTAAAATAAAGAGTGAACACCCAACTCGGTCCCTGTCCTTTTTTTGGATAGACATCACGGCCCTTGTCCAAAAAAAAAGGGACATATCGGTCCCTGTCCCATACTTTTGTGAGACATCCCGGTCCTTCCGTCATCTCCCCTGACCAAAACAGATGGAACTTGCCTACGTATCAGTTAATGTTGCTGAGTTGGAGGTTAATAATCTGTTAAGTTCCACGTGGCCATTAAGAAATGGACAGGGGTCGATTTGTCCCCCTTTGGAGACCTAAAACTACGTCGTTTTAGTGGTTCTCGCCACGTGCTATTAGGGAATGGTAAGGGGTCGTTCTGTCCCGCTGTAGAAATAAAAAACGACCTCGTTTTTAGTCTTCACTGAAATACAATGGTTTGAAAGTGATTCGACGCTGCTAATCTCTCACTCTTCTCCCAACCCAAATACAAACCCTAGGAGACCATGATTGGTAATGAAGAGCGTTGTTCATCATCAAACCCACGAAGTAGAGACGATTCAGGCTGGGACCTAAATTTTGGTGGGAGTGCTGGAGCTCCGAGGAAGAAGAAATGGGTTGCCTCAATTTGTTATTGTGGCTCTCATGCAATATTGTTCATGTCAGGGATGGTGAAGAATCCAGACAGATTATTCTTTCGCTGCCCAAAATTCAAGGTAGTTTTTGAGAGTTTAGCTAATTTTTTGTTTTCAATTTCTATTCCACAGATGATAACAAATGTTAAACTTTTTTGTAGACTGAAAAATGGCATTGCAACTTCTTTGCATGGCTAGATGATTATGTATCTTCATGTGGTGAGGATGCTAACAAGGCTGTCTCATTTGGGGCATCAAAGCAGAAGCAGAATCGATTGGAAGGCCATGGTTATGTGGTGGATAACAAAGTTAATGAGTTGGAGAAAATATTAATTGGTTTGGAGGATCAATTAGATTACTGTAGACTGAAAATGGGTGAAAGTAGATGTATTAGGTATGGGTTTGATTTGTTAGCATTTTTTAGTGGGGTTGTAATTGCAAGCTTGTTTAGAGCAAGTGTGTAGGAATTTGATAGCTGAATTTTGGTATTTCACTGAGTTGAGTTGTGAACAACACTTTTGATGATGAATGAAGTAGAAATTATTGTGTTGAATTTGTAAAATTTGAACCATAGCCTGTGATGAATATGTTAAATCTCATCCCTATATTGATAGATAATGGCATATATGTCATGACATAAATTTAACAAATATGCATGCTAGCTAAGTAGCACTAAGTATCTACAGTCAAAGAAAGATCCATGTTAATATATTGATAATTAAGGAACAGTATAGTTGTTGAAACAACTTAACACATAATATGCCATTCAAAATATGGGCAGTAACATGACCCTGAGTCAGATAACCAAAATATAGGGATCTCAACCAAAAGCCCTATACCTAAAACCAATAGTAGTAAGTAGCAAAACATAGAAGTTTTTTTTGAAGCAAAACATGTGTCCTAAAAGCTTGTAGCCAAGATACAAAACAACAACGAAAGGTACTCCAAGTTCACATCTTTTTTGGTTTCTACAGCGGGACAGAACGACCCCTTACCATTCCCTAATAGCACGTGGAGAAAACCACTAAAACGACATAGTTTTAGGTCTCCAAAGGGGGACAAATCGACTCCTGTCCATTTTCTAATGGCCACGTGGAACTTAACAGACTATTAACCTCCAACTCAGCAACGTTAACTGACACGTAGGCAAGTTCTGTCTGTTTTGGTCAGGGGAGATGACGGAAGGACCGGGATGTCTCACAAAAGTATGGGACAGGGACTGATACGTCCCTTTTTTTTGGACAAGGGCCGTGATGTCCATCGAGAAAAAGGACAGGGACCGGGTTGGGTGTTCACTCTAAAATAAAATTTTAGTATATGATATTATTTTATGTGCAGAATTTCTTAGAAAAATAATTCCAATCAAGTTTTCAATTTAACTGTGCATACTACTCATTTTATTATTATTTGTTTTTGAAGAGAATGGCAAGGATATGTAATGAAGATGTATGCCTTGCGGATAGTGCAAGTGCGCACACTATTCTCAAAAGTGATATATATTTTACCCATCTTGTGCCAAAAGAAGAATGTGTTAATACTATAATTGGCTCAGGCAATGTGATTGAAGGCTCCAGAAGAGCTATAATTTTTTTTCCCAGAGGAACAAAATTCATAATAAATAATGCACTGTTGTCTACCAAGTCTCGAAGAAACTTGTTGAGTTTTAAAGTTATTCGCCGAAATGGATATCATATTGAGACTATGAATGAGGAAAATCATGAGTATTTATGTATCACAACTCATGATTCAAATAAGAAAGTTATATTAGAAAAATTATCCTCACTTTTATCTGGGTTATATTATACCAAGATTAGTGCAATTGAATCACATGCCACTGTAAACCAGAAGTTTACTAGCCCAAATGAATTCATAACTTAGCACGACCGATTGGGTCATCCAGGAACAACCATGATGAGGAGAATTATTGAAAACTCCCATGGACATTCACTAAAGAACCAGAAGATTCTTAAATCTAGTGAATTTTGTTGTGCTGCATGTTCTCAGGAAAAGTTAATTTTAAGACCATCACCAGTAAAGATTGGATTTGAGTCCCCTGAATTTCTAGAAAGGATTCAAGGTGATATATGTGGACCTATTCATCCACCATGTGGATCTTTTAGATATTTTATGGTCCTAATAGACGCATTTTCGAGATAGTCACATGTGTGCTTATTATCTTCTCGCAACCTGGCGTTTGCGAGATTACTGGCTCAAATTATTCGATTAAAAGTACAATTTCTAGAAATTTCAATCAAAGCAATTCGTCTTGATAATGCTGGTGAATTTACTTCCCAAGCTTTTGATGCATATTGTATGGCTAATAGAATAAGTGTTGAACATCCAGTAGTTTATGTTCACACACAAAATGGGTTAGCAAAATCACTTATTAAACGCCTCCAATTAATTGCTAGACCCTTGCTTATGAGAACAAATCTCCCAACCTCGGTTTGGGGGCATGCTATTTTACATGCAGCAGCACTTATTCGTTTGAGGCCAACGAGTTACCATCAGTTCTCTCCTATGCAACTAGCATTTGGCCAGCAGCCAAATGTTTCCCATTTAAGAATATTCGGGTGTGCGATATATGTTCCCATTGCACCACCTAATCGCACCAAAATGGGACCCCAAAGAAAATCGGGGATATATGTTGGATATGATTCTCCCTCTATAGTAAGGTATCTTGAGATACAAACGGGAGATGTATTTAAAGCCCGGTTTGCGGATTGTCATTTTGATGAATCAAAATTTCTAACATTAGAGGGAGAGAATAAGCTTCCTGAAAAGGAACTTAATTGGAATGCATCATCGTTGATGCATTTAGATCCTCGATCAGGGCAATGTGAACTAGAAGTTCAAAAGATTATACATTTGCAAAGAATAGCAAATGAATTGCCTAATGCATTTTCCAATACAAAGAGAATAACCAAATCTTATATACCAGTGGAAAATGCCCCAATTCGAATTGATGTCCCAGTAGGACAAATAGCCACTGAAGCAAATACACGCCAGAAGTGTAGCAGGCCTGTCGGTTCCAAAGATAAAAATTCTCGAAAGAGAAAAGAGGTAAATAATATTCCTGTTAAAAAAGACATAGTAGAGACACCTGCAGTTGTCCAAAATTCTGATATAGTTTTAATGCCAGAAGACGTTCAGGTACCTAAAAATTGTGAAAATGACGAGATCTCGATAAATTATGTCTTTACAGAAAAGAAATGGGACCGAAATAAGATAATTGTCAATGAAATATTTGCATATAATGTGGCATTGAATATCATGCATGAAAGTAAGGATCTTGAGCCAAGATCAGTCGAAGAATGTCGACAAAGGAATGATTGGCCAAAATGGAAAGAAGCCATGAAGGCTGAGTTAGACTCACTTGCAAAACGTGAAGTCTTTGGACCTATAGTCCGTACACCAGAAGATGTAAAACCTGTTGAATACTGGTGGGTATTTGTGAGAAAACAAAATGAGAAAAATGAAGTTGTGCGCTATAAAGCCCAACTTGTGGCACAAGGTTTTTCACAAAGGCCCGGTATAGATTATGAAGAAACGTATTCCCCTGTAGTGGATGCGATAACATTGCGTTATTTGGTCAGTTTATCTGCATATTGTAAACTGCATATGCATTTAATGGATGTGGTAACAGCCTATTTGTACGGCTCATTAGATCGTGATATCTATATGAAAGTCCCTGAAGGGTTAAAGATGTCTAAACCATCCGATGAATATTCGCAAGGGTTATACTCAATCAAATTGTAAAGATCTCTATATGGTCTGAAGCAATCTGGACGAATGTGGTATAATCGTCTTACTGAGTATCTGGCCAAAAATGGATTCAAGAATGATGATATCTGTCTATGCGTTTTCATAAAGAAATCTGCATCTAGGTTCATTATAATTGCTGTGTACGTTGATGATTTAAATATCATTGGAACTCCTGAAGAGATTCCAACAATTATAAAAACTCTAAAAGAAGAGTTTGAGATGAAAGATCTTTGAAGAACTAAATTTTGTCTCGGCCTGCAGATCGAGCATATAAAAAATAGGATCTTTATTCATCAAACAACATATACAGAGAAAATCTTGAAGAGATTTTATATGGATAAGTCACATCCATTAAGTACTCCAATGATCGTAAGATCTTTGGATGTGAAAAAGGATCAATTTCGTCCTAAAGAAGAAAATGAAGATATCCTTGGTCTTGAAGTACCATATCTTAGTGCCATTGGAGTACTAATGTTCTTGCTAATAATACGCGACCTGACATATCATTCGCGGTGAATTTACTAGCAAGGTATATTTCCTCTCCAACCAGAAGACATTGGAGTGGAATCAAGCAAATCTTTCAATATCTTCATGGAACGGTTGATATGGGATTATTTTATCCCTATGGATCTAAGTCACAATTAGTTGGCTATACAGATGCTGGATACTTGTCTGGTCCACATAAAGGGAGATCTCAAACAGGATACCTATTCACATATGGTGGTACAGCCATATCATGGAGGTCCACGAAATAGACGATTGCTGCAACATTCTCTAATCATGCCGAAATACTAGCGATACATGAAGCTAGTCGCGAGTGTTTTTGGCTGAGGAGTTTGATTCAATATATTCTGTCATCACGTGGACTGATTGATCATAAGATAGCTCCAACTGTCTTGTTTGAAGATAATACAGCATGCATTGCTCAACTTAAGGGTGGATACATCAAAGGTGATAGAACAAAGCATATTTCTCCCAAATTCTTCTTCACTCATGATCTTCAAAATCAAGGGACAATTGATGTCCAACAGATCCGTTCAAGTGGCAATCTGGCAGATTTATTCACAAAGTCACTCCCAAAATCCTCCTTTGAAAGATTGGTACATGAGATTGGGATGCGCCAGTTTCGAGACATTAAATGATATTGACAAGAGGAGGAGACTGTACTTTTTTTTTCCTTGATCAGGTTTTTTTCCATTGAGTTTTTCTTGACAAGGTTTTTAATGAGGCAGTCCCCATCACTAGAGGATTTTGTACTCTTTTTCCTTCACTAAAATTTTTTTCCCATTGGATTTTTCTTTAGTAAGATTTTAACGAGGCAATAATTCTAAATGGGCATCCAAGAGGAAGTGTTGTGATAAGATTGGATGCCCATTAATATGGGCGGTTGATATTTATTTCCAACACTGAATGAACTTGGAAATCAAACTTCATATGCTTATATATAGAGGCAATCTTAGGAATGTTATACACACAGTAATAAAACATTCCATTCTCTCTCTTATATAATATCCTTCTCTTTATATACTGCCAATAAATTTTTTGTCTCTTTGGTCTCTTTGTAATTTTAAATTATAATATTTATAATATTAGTAAATAAATAAACTATTTATATTATAGTGATATAAGAGCATATTTATATTTTTCTATTTTATATTATTTTACAATACTACTACCTATATTTTAATTATTTTCTTAGAAAAGTGATAATGCTACTTTTTCTTATAAGATTTTTTTCAAATTACTCTTTATCTATTTATCATAGTGAAAAGAGAAATATTTATTATGAGGATACTTTCAATATAACATATAATAGAGAAGCGTGTTCTTAATAATTTTGTGTTATTACCTTAGGAAAATAAGAATTGATCGAGCGAGGACACTTGCATAGTGACATAGTGTGGTGTCCAGTTTATGGTTTTCTAGCCACTAATGGTTAATCATTTTTTTATTGAGTGAATACTCCATTCGGTCCCTAACAATTATTTTGAAAAGATAACAAGGCTCCCAAAAAAAATATTCAATTCGGTTCTTAATATTTTTGTTAGGACTGATTAGTTCCTATACAAAAAAAAAACAACCAGAATTTTTTTTGTACATAGGCCTCATTATCCTTTCAAGATAATTATCAGGAATCGGATTGAATTTTTTTTTATTAAAGACCTCATTGTATTTCGAAATAATTGTCAGGACTATTTTGAGTTTTATTCTTTTTTATTATATATTTTAGTACTCTTATATTACCAATAACCAAGGTGTTGTTATTGAACACAGCTAAAAACAAGGTGTTCTTTTGTCACCTAGAAAAAGCAAGTGTTTCTTTTACTAGGCCCATATATATATATATCCTTTTATGAAAACAAAAGTGATTTTGAACAAAAAGTAGTGATAAGGATCAATTTCAGAAACAAAAATTTTATTTAATATGACGTGGGTGTGACGAGATACTGCAAAGGAGAACAATAGTAGTGGCTATAGCCTTAATGGACCAAAGTTAACAGTGAATTATTTATATTTTAAGTTTGAGTATTTTCAAATTTAATTATGGAATTTATTTTCATGTATCAACACACTATTTAATGTAAAATAATGCTATATATTTAAGTTTTTTTATTAATTAAATTTAATTAAATTGATCTATTATAATAAAAATTAGTTATAGTTAATATTATTTAAAGTTTTATTATTTAACTTGATTAGACTTAATAGACTTAATTCGGTGAAGCTTTTTGAACAGGTGTTTATGCTTTTTAAAAGCACAAGTTCTTCATTTTTTGATTGGTAAATCAAAAAGATCACGTACTTTGTACTTGCAGTTTTTAAAAGATCGGAATATTTTTTAAAATATCTAAGGTAGAACTTTTTAAAATTGACTTGTGTTTTTTAAAATTTAAAAGTTTAATATAACCTCATATATTAACTAATTTTCAAATTTAACGGTTAAATTTATGTCTTTTATAGTATTTTTAAATTTTAAAAACTATTTTACTAAATATAATTATTGTTGTTTATGTTTATTAAAAATAATTTTAATTTGATTTACCAAAACCTTTTTTTAAAAGTAATCTTTTAAAATCTAACTTTATAAACTATTTTTAAAAATTAAAAATTTTGCCAAACTAAATTTTAGATGTGTAATATTTCTTTTTAATGTATTGTTATATTATAAAAATAGATAAATTTTAAATTTATTATTTAAAAAATTATTTAAATGTATGATGAATAATTTTGTAAGAATTTTTATACTATTAATTATATCAAAATCAAACTCTTTAATTGTGATTGCTCATAAATTTAATTTATCTAATCAGTCAATTGTATGCTTAAAAAAAATACTAAATAGTGAAAACCATATGTAAATATATATTGAAGATCATTTTGTTTAGATATCAAAGTTTTTATAAAAAATTGTGACGTTTGTAACACTATCTTTTTATGTGCAGTCTATATCTATAATTTATTTTCTTTTCTCCAAACAATATATAAATATAAAGTTAGTCTCTTTTCTCAAAACACTATATAAATATAGAGTAATTCACCTCTATAAACAAAACAATTTTAAAATTATCTGAATTTTCTAAAAACAAAAACATCACTTAGATATTTCATTCAATAATTTTATGTGAATCGAATTCATTGAATTTGAATATGATTAAATGGATTTAAGTGTGTCGCATAAAAAATTTATCTTTTAAAGTATCAAAAATGTCGCAATTAGCATCATGCTTATAACAGTTGGGTTAAATTGAACTCTAATCATAAACTAAATCTCGCTGAATATAAAATTAATAACTTAAAAAATCTAATATAGTCTACAACTTTTTTAGGTATCATTTCAAGTTCTCAAAATCTAACCAACTAACATATTATTACTTCTACACAGCGATTATATTTGTTACGGCCTGGCCCAAATATCGCGAGGGCCGACCCGACCCGAACGGTCGGGTGCGAGGCACTCATCCCCCGATCCGGACACGCGTCCTTGACAGCTCTCTACTACAGCTATCTTGGAAGCTTCGAGGAAGGTGGATCTGCCCTTGTGGGACCCACTTCTGACACAATATATAAGGGGAAGGTCATACCCCTCCCCCAAGGTACGTCACTAGCACATTTACACCTTTTCACCTTGACTGACTTGGGCGTTGGAGTGTCTTTGCAGGTGACACCCCCCTCTCCACCCGAAGAGCTCGTGATATCGGATACTCCACAAACCACACGCCAGGCCCTAAGAGCGACCGAACCTCACAATCAGCATCCACGATCCATCCCTGAACCGTCCGGTCTCCTGAAGAGCCGAACATTGGCGCCGTCTGTGGGGACTGAAAATGGATGCTATGCCAGGTGCGGCGGCCTCCGTGGCTTCCTCTCGGGGACGCACGAGGTCCCCCCCATGACAGTCTGAACCGTCCTCACGGTCCAGAGAACGATGCCCCTTTGGGGGAACTGGCAGCGGCAGCGCTAGGATAATGTAAGAACTGTGCCATAGGGTGCAGAACCTGGAGCGCCAGCTGGCCGACTAGGAACATCGTCAGTAAACCTCCGACCCAACCTACTCCCCATCTCCCGAGAGCCACGGAAGAACTTCTCAGAGAAGTCTCTTCCGGCGCACACCCACTCCAAGATCTGAATCTGAAAGTAGCCGGGAAGACGAAGAACGCCCGAGGAGACGGCATGACCCCTTGATATACGCCCGAACTAGATGGGCACGAGCCACTGAACGAGACCGGGAAAACGGTGGAGAAAGGGCGAGGAGAACTCGACAGCCCAGGACACGGGCCGCAGGGCAAGATCGAGAAAATGACAGAGAAAGGGCGAGGAGAACTCAATAACCTGTGATCATGGGCGTGACCCCTTTCTATCACTCTATCCTTGAGGTCCGGCTACCAAAGCATTTTGATAAGCCGACGGACATGGGGTACGATGGAACCCAAGACCCCCAGGAACATCTTACGGCCTTCGAGGCCAGAATGAACTTGGAGGGAGTAGGCGACGAAGTAAGGTGTCATGCGTTCTCGGTCACTCTGGTAGGGCCTGCAATACGGTGATTCAACAGCCTCCCGCAGGGCTCTGTTGCCAGGTTTTTGGATATTAGCCGCACTTTCCTGGCCCAATTTACTACCAGGATTGCAAAGGCAAAGCACTCGATCAACCTATTGAGAGTGACTCAGAGATCCGGCGAGCCGACCAGAAAATACCTAAATCGATTCAACGACGAGTGCTTGGAGATCGACGGGCTAACTGACTCGGTAGCCAGCCTATGTTTGACAAATGGACTTCTGAACGAGAACTTCAGAAAGCATCTCACCACGAAGCCGGTGTGGACGGTGCAGGAAATTCAAAGCATGGCCAGGGAGTTTATCAACGATGAAGAAGTCAGTCAAGTCGTGGCTGCTAATAAGAGACAGCCCTCCTACAATCAACCTCGGCAGCACGGGGGTGGAGAAAGGCAGAAGGAGCACGCCAGAGACGGCGGTCCGGGAAAGACATCCAGGCCGTTCCCTCGGATCGAAAAGTTCACCAATTACACCCCTTAACCGTCCCCATCGTAGAAGTTTATCAGCAGATAGCCGAGAAGGGAATTTTGTCGAAGCCCCAACCTCTGAAGGACCGAATTGGGGGGAACAAGAGCCTCTACTGTGATTATCATAAGGGCTATGGCCATAAGACGTAGGATTGCTTCGACCTCAAGGACGCGTTGGAACAAGCGATCTGAGATGGGAAACTGGCTGAGTTCTCCCACCTCATCGAGGAACCGAGGAGACGAGATCACGACCGTGAAGGAGAGGATAAGACCCGCTCAGTGAAGCGATGTCATGAGCCAGACGACAACAAACATGGCCTTACCGTAGTGAACGTGGTAACAGCAAGAAATGTGGCCCCAAGGTCTAAGTCGGCACACAAGAAGGACGCCAAGGTCCTAGCGGTTTCCTCATCTTCCGCGCAAAACTCCAAAAGGTTTCCACCTATCTCGTTCGGCTCGGAAGACCAATGGTTTGATGGGATCGCAGAAAGCCCTGCCATGGTCATAACGGCCAGAGTGGGAACCGGCCTCATCAAGCGGATCCTCGTAGACACCGGAGCCGACTCGAATATCATGTTCCGCAATGTGTTCGATGCCTTGGGTCTACGGGATGCCGACTTAAAGACTCACCAGCACGGTGTTGTAGAACTAGGTGACCACTTCATCAAGCCAGACAGGATAATCTCCCTGCCAATGTCCATAGGACTAGGACAGGAGCGAAGATCGATAATGGCTGAGTTCGTAGTTCTGCGAGACTCCACGGCCTACAACGTCATCCTAGGAAGGAAGACCATCAACGATCTCGGCGCACTGATCAGTACAAAGATGTTGGTAATGAAGTTCATCACTGACGGCGGATCCGTGGGATCCATAAAAGGAGACCTGGAAACGGCAGTCGCTTGCGACAATGCCAGTCTCCCATTAAGGAAGAAGTCCAAGGAAGCATCGAGAGTATTCCTTGCCGACCTGGACGCTAGAGTCGAGGACAAACCCAGACCTGAACCAGAGGGGAACTTAGAAAAATTCAGAGTTGGCGACACAGAGGAGAAGTTCACCTTCATAAACAGAAACCTCCCACACGACCTGAAGGAACCCCTAATGAAAATGATCAGGACTAACGGCGACCTGTTTGCTTGGACGCCAGCTGACATGCCGGGGATAGACCCCCAACTCATGTCACACCACTTGGCCGTCAAGCCGGAAGCCAAACCAGTGGCTCAGAGGAGAAGGAAGATGTCACAAGAAAGAGAGAAGGGGTAGCCAGGCAGACGGCCAGCCTCCTCGAAGCGGGATTTATCCGGGAGCTCGACTACTCGACTTGGCTGTCGAATGTAGTTCTAGTAAGAAAGCACAATGAAAAATGGAGGATATGTGTGGATTACTCTGATCTCAACAAAGCTTGCCCCAAGGACTGCTACCCCTTACCCAATATTGATGTGCTCGTCGACGTGGCGGCGGGATACCGGTATCTGAGCTTTATGGATGCTTATTTTGGCTACAATCAGATACTGATGGACCGGCCAGACGAGGAGAAGACAGCGTTCATAACGCCTGGAGGAACATACTGTTATATGGTAATGCCGTTCGGGCTGAAGAATGCAGGGGCCACCAACCAGAGGCTGATGAATAAGATATTCAGCGACCTCATAGGTAAAACGGTGGAAGTATACGTCGATGATGTCTTAGTAAAGACCACCCGACCTGATGACCTCGTAGTGGACCTGGAAAACGTATTCGCCTCCCTTCAACAACATGGCATGAGGCTCAACCCACTTAAGTGTGCCTTCGCCATGGAAGCAGAAAAGTTCTTGGGATTCATGATAACCCAAAGAGGGGTAGAGGCCAATCCGGAAAAATGTGAAGCAGTACTCCAGATGAAGAGCCCAGGGTGTGTCAAAGATGTCCAAAGGTTGACGGGGAGGCTCACCGCACTATCACGGTTCCTCGGAGCGTCGGCTGCTCGGTCGCTACCATTCTTCAACCTTATGAAAAAGGGGATAGCGTTTGAATGGACCCCGGCGTGTGAAGAAGCATTCAAGCATTTCAAAGAGATCCTCGCAACACCACCCGTTCTCGGGAAACCCAAGGCCGGAGAACCGCTCTACCTGTATTTAGCCATAACGGATGAAGCGATGGCGGCGGTTTTGGTACGGGAAGAAGAGAAGGTTCAGCAACCAATTTACTTCATGAGCAAAGCACTGCAAGGGACAGAATTGAGATACAGCAAACTAGAGAAGTTGGCACTTGCACTCCTAACCTCTTCCCGTAGATTACGACAATACTTCCAAGGTCACCAAGTGGTCGTGAGAACAGACCAGGGAATCCGCCAGATACTCTAGAAACCCGACCTAGCAGGAAGAATGATGACTTAGGCCATTGAGCTGTCCCAGTACGACTTGCAATATGAGCCCAGGCATGCGATTAAGGCGCAGACAATGGCCGATTTCTTAGTAGAAGTAACAGGGGACCCGGCCGAGAGAACGAGCATACGGTGGAGGCTCCATGTAGACGGGGCCTCCAACCAGACGTTCGGAGGTGCCGGGATCATCCTGGAGAGTTTCGTTGGAGTCGTATATGAACAGTCGATCAAGTTCGAGTTCCCAGTATCAAACAATCAAGCAGAGTACGAGGCCCTTCTGGGCGGTTTAATCTTAGCACGGGAAGTCGGAGCCACCAGGCTAGAAGTGTGCAGTGACTCGCAGGTCATCACTTCTCAGGTCAATGGGACCTACCAAGCCAGAGACTCCCTGTTGCAGAAGTATCTAGAGAAGGTCAAAGAATTGAGCAAACAATTCGAGGAGGTCACGATCCAACACGTTCCGAGAAAAAGGAACACACGGGCGGACCTCCTGTCCAAGCTAGCGAGCACCAAACCAGGGGCTGGCAACCGGTCTCTGATTCAGGGCTTGGTAAAGGAACCAGCAGTCACCCTCCACTTGACAAAGATAAATCCCTCCTGGATGGACTCGATAACCGACTTTCTAGAAAGCGGCAAGCTCCCTGACGACGAGAAGGTGGCCAAAACATTGAAAAGGGAGGCGGCCAAATACGCGACCATACAGGGGCAGTTGTTTAGAAAGGGACTCAGCCAACCTCTGTTGAAGTGCCTCCACCCCGACCAAACGGACTATGTGCTCAGAGAGGTCCACGAGGGGTGCTGCGGTCATCACATCGGAGGCAAGGCCCTGGCAAGAAAACTCGTTAGAGCCGGTTATTACTAGCCATCAATGATGAGGGACTCCGAAGAATTCGTAAGGAAATGCGTCAAGTGCCAGGAGAACGCCAGTTTCCATAAGGCGCCGGCTTCCGAGCTAAACCTGTTGACATCTTCCCGACCTTTCTTACAATGGGGAGTCGATCTCTTGGGACCCTTCCCGGTTAGTCCGGGACAAGTCAAATATCTCATAGTCGCCATCGACTATTAGACCAAGTGGATAGAGGCTAAGCTGCTAGCCAGCATATCGTCGTCCAATTGTCGAAAGTTTATGTGGAGACAGGTGATAACCCGATTCGGCATCCCGGAAGTCGTTATCTCTGATAACGGGACGCAGTTCACTGACAAGAAGTTCGTGGAGTTCCTCGCCGGTTTGGGTGTAAAGAAAAAGTTCTCATCCGTAGAACATCCTCAGATGAACGGCCAAATCGAGGCCGCAAACAAGGTCATCTTGCTGGGCCTCAAAAAAAGGCTCGATAACAAAAAGGGCGCATGGGATGACGAACTCGCATCAGTTCTTTGGTCTTACCGAACGACCGAGCAGTCGTCCACAGGAGAAACCCCTTTTCGCTTAACGTATGGAGTGGATGCTATGATACCCGTGGAGAACGGCGAGCCGAGCCCACGACTACTTCTGAAAGGAGTGGAGGAAGCTGTAGAAAAGGACCTAGTGGATGAGGCTAGAGAGATGACCCATTTGTCAGAGATAGAGCTAAAGCAAAGAATGGCCCTGCGTTAAAATACCAAAGTGCTCAGAAGAGAATTTGAACAAAACAACCTGGTCCTACGCCGCAACGACATCGGGCTGCCAACTAGAGGGGAAGGGAAGCTAGCGGCAAACTGAGAAGGCCCATACAGGGTCAAAGAAGTGATCGGCAAGGGCGCCTACAAATTGGAGAAGCTCGATGGCAGGGAAATCCTGAGAACCTGGAACGCAGGTAACTTAAGAAGATTTTACTCTTAATTCAAACACGCCGAGTAGGCGATTAAACGAGCTCAAATAATTTACTTTTGATAAGTACTTATTATTGAGATATACTAGTTTAACTGTCGATTAATGTTCACTTGTTAAATTCACTTTCCCCCTCTTATGCGTCCTGCGACAATGATGTTTCCACGAACACGGTACCCCGAGACTGATCACCCCGGGAACCAACTAAACAAACACGATAACAAATGGCTATAGCAATAGTAAAGCCACGACCTGGCTTCGTCAAATTACCACGCGACGGTAAACAAATGCAAGCGATAAGCCAATACCAACAAAACGGTAACAAAAATAAAACGAGAATGCGCTGCCGAGGAGGCGGAAAAAAGACAATAATTATAAGCTGGCCAAGCGGCTACCAAAATAGTTTAGACCACAATCTACAAAGTTCATCGAACCACGTGAAAAAGTTCTACAACAATTATTAACAAGGTGCAAGAGATCATTTCTTTGGCATATCGACAATCCTTCCATCTTTGATTGTTTTAAAAACGCCGATTGCCGATGTGTCGAAGTTAGGAGCCACGATTTTCACTTGAGCCTTAAGGGCCTCCTCAGTCATCAAGATCGCGCCTTTCCCCTGCTTCACGATCTCTTAGTGCTTCCTTTTAAACTCTTCAGCCTGGGCCTGAGCAGTCTTAGCCGACGAGACGACCTCATCACGTTCTTTCTCTAAAGCAACCACCCAGCCCTGCGCAGCATTGAGCTGACTCTCCAAAGTCATCTCGCGCTCGGTTAGCCAGAAAACGGTGGCAACAGAGATTTTCAGCTTTTCCTCGTCGGATGCAGCCTTCTCCTCAGCAGCTTTGAGTTTCTCCTCCGCCTGGGACAACTGCTCCCGAAGTGTTTCAACTTCAACCTTAAACCCATTATTGGCCTTAACAGCGGATTCCAGCTTCCTCCGCAATGACTGCATTCCCGATAGTTCAAACTCGTCCTTCCTTGCTATAGCAGCGCCACGAAGAAGAGAACAGTACATCCACCTAGCCTGCCCAGGGAGGTCGGAGCCGTCGAAATAGCCCTCCGTGCCGGGAAGCAACTGGGAATCTATAAAGTTCCCGGCATCGAAGTTCCTTTCTATCACGGTAAGGACTCCCTCTAGGCTGGAAGACGACCTTTTCCTCTTCGGGTTACTCACGATTTTCACGTCATCCTCCTCGAACTGTGGACTAGAGCTCGAGTCCCCGCCAGCACCGACGGCCTCTTCTCGGAGGGGAGAGATGCGAGCGCCACCAGAACCTTCGACCTGCGCCTTGGCAGCGTTTGGGGGAGGCATGGCTTGGTTCTCGTTATGTTTGGGCGAAGCCTCCTGGTTCTCGTCAGCCCGCTCCTCATCGCTGTCGCTGGCAAGGAAAGTGTTGAATAGGTTCTCAAGGCCAGTCATCTCGGTAGACATCCCCACTACAACAAAAGTAACGAAATCGGTTAGTCGTTAGATCAGCATGACAAAATCAAGGCAACAAGTAATGTAAGTACAAGATAAAGCTACTCACAAATATAATTTCTAGCGGCCTCCCGGTCACCCATAAGGAGATGGGGATTCACATAGTTTTTCTCAAGAACGGCCAACAACACGTCGGCAATCTTTTTGTCCACGTCGGACATCCTTTTATACGTCACCTTAATAAAGGTGTTGGACCCCGTCCCAAAACTCCAATACATCGGGATGAGGTGTTGCCCTTTCAACGACAACCAGAAGGGATAACGACCTTTGACTGGACGCACCTTGAAATACTTGTCCTTAAACCCATGATAAGAGTCCTCGAACAAGCCAAAAATCCTCCGACCCTGGGCAGATCGAAGGACATGAATTCCTTCCTTGCTTTCCCCTCTTTGGAAGGATTCGTAAGGTAAAACAGAAAGAGAAAAAGGTCGACGGACACCGGAAGCTCCAAATACTCACACACCATCTCGAAACAGCGGATGGAAGCCCAACTGTTCGGATGCAACTGCGACGGCGCCACGGAAATCCGACCAAGTAGCGCCATTTGAAAGGAAGAGAAAGGGAGGCGGACCCCCAATTGGGTGAACATCGCCTTGTAGAACCAAATTCAATCGGGAACTCGGGGGGGGGGAATGGAGGTTGAGTTCGTATAACCGTTCGTGGGGGGCGGGAACGAAGACATCGTAGTTAGCCTCCTCGTCAGTCCCACCGCATAAGTATTCAGCTTGATGGAACTCTGTGAGCTCCGCCTCACCCATCTTATTTGGGGAGTCCTTCACATCGAAGGTCACCCAAGCATACCGGTCGTAACCCACGTTTGAGGTGGAGGCTCGCGAGACGATACGAGGCATACCTACAATGGGGGCACCACTCGGTTAGTCTACGAGGTCGGGAGTTCGAAAAAGGCCTAGAAACTACATTTAGCCTACTCAATAATTGAAATCAAGCATGGTTGAGGCAAATTCTAAGTAAAAGCCTAAAAAACCAATGCCCTGGAATGGTAACCCCCCTAGTGCACATACCTAACACTAATGCTATCCAGCATGCAAATCTGAGCAAAAGAACAGTATCCCTATAGGAGCGTTGATAATAAGGAAAATTGAACATAAAACAGAGAGCGAAGGATTAATGCTTACCTGGATTAGTTGTGATGGCTGAAAGGAAAGCAAGAAAGGGTTGATGCAGAAGGATGCAGGGATAGCAGCAGGAAATCCAAGAGAGAAAAAGATGGGAGTAGAAAGCAAGGAAATGAAATGAAAACGAAAACTGTTTATGGAGTTAAGAAATGGACGTAGGAAGCGCGAAAGGTGAAGGGTAAAGGAGTCTTTACTCGCGGGGTTTGAAACAACCCATTATGAGCATTAAATGCTCGACGCAAAGAATGAGGCGACGAAAGGTTATCCCTAGCAACGAACAGACACGCGCGCAGGAGGCACGTTCTCTCCACGAGCGGCCGACCTGGCGACGACACGCGACAGGACATAACGCGCCACCAATGGCGCCCACGACCATTGCTGTCGCGCTGGGGGCACTGTTACGGCCTGACCCAAATATCGCGCGGGCCGACCCGACCCACGGACCACCCGACCCGAACGGTTGGGTGCGGCACTCATCCCCCGACCCGGACACGCGTCCTTGATAGCTCTCTACTACAGCTGTCTTGGGAAGCTTCGAGGAAGGTGGGTCTGCCCTTGTGAGACCCACTTCTGAGACAATATATAAGGGGAGGGTCCTACCCCTCCCCCAAGGTACGTCACTAGCACATTTACACCTTTTCACCTGTACACTTAACTGACTTGGGCGTCGGAGTGTCTTTGTAAGTGACACCCCCCTCTCCACCCGAAGAGCTCGTGATATCGGATACTCCACAAACAACGCGCCAGGCCCTAAGAGCGACCGAAGCTCACAATCAGCATCCACGATCCGTCCCCGAACCGTCCGGTCTCCCGAAGAGCCGAACAATATTGTAAAAATTAATTTTCTAATTCCTAATTAACGACCTTAAACAACTACTACAAAAAGCATGTTAACATTACTAGCATGACTAAATTATGCATGGATGACACTAGCAATATACACGACTTCATCTAACCGATACAGATGATTCAGATCGTCCTCTATGTGTACAGATTTGAATTACCTGCGGATTTTTCTCCAAGATTTGGAGGGGGTGGTGAGGTGGGAATGTTGGTTTCTAAATCGAATGAATTGAATTCGAATTGTATATATAGGCACACATAGATAAATCGACCCTATTTGATTCGATTTACTAAAGACAATGAATGCTAGTAAATCGAAACTATTACATTCGATTTACTATTGGCTCTAAATCGATACCGTTTGATTCGATTTACTATGGGTAAAATTTAAATATATATCAGTTCATTGTAAATCAAATTCGACCAATTCAATTCACTATGAAGGAGGTTAAATCGAGTCTTTTTCATTTGATTTAGTAATAGATGTGATTATCAAGTAATTCGAATTTTATAGATTAGATTTACTACTAAAACCCCTAATTCGAATTTATTGAATTCGATTTACATAGAAATGTAAATGGAGACGACTACATAACATTTTTAGATTTAGGGAATTAAGGTAATTTTAAAATTGTTTTGATTTATAGAAGTGATTTACCCATAAATATACATAAATTTAATTCGAATCATGTTACATATTTAAAACAAAATTACTAACAAATTAGTTATTTATATAGAATATACATTAAAATATAAAATAAATATTAAAATCAATTAAACAAGACATATATATACATACAAATATAAAATAATTTATATGATTACTGATTTTTAGTGAGCACCTAATATTTTTATCCATATATATATATATATATATATATATATATATATATATATATGATTCTAGATGCTTCATTTGTCATTATTATCTGTCCGATGAGTTGTTTATGCACACACTCATCACTCACACCCTAAAAGTGCTTCAATTTAAGTGTGGCCTAACTTCATTTCTTCTTTCTATCCACTTTGTTGCCCTTTAAAACTTTGAATGTTGCTCACCAAATTTTAGTTAGGATCATACAACATGATGAGTATCCACTCACAAAAATTCTCAATCTCAAGAACTTTGTACAGTCTCTTATTGTTAATGTGCCTTCTTTCTATTATCCACACATCAGCACTACACAACACAAAAAACAAAGGCCACAGAAACAAAAGTGTTGCCAAATCAGTTCCAATTGTAGCAGCAACATCTCCAATTTCTCCACCTCTAGTGTTTGCAGATCAAAGGCTTCAATTAGTGTATCCTTTTTCTTAATTTATTCTTTTTTATTTAAAAGAAAAGTATACTTTTTATTCTTAAAGTTTGGTAAAAATTTTAAAAATATCCTTAAATTTTATTTTGTTTTAATTTTGTCCCAAAAGTTTTCGATTTGAATCAAATATACTTTCAACGGCTAAATTTTCAAAAAATTTAAGACTAATCTAACAATAATACATAAAAATTATGCTTGATTTACTTATACACGTTAAGTCTCTTACACACAACTTTTTTCTTCTTCTTCTTTTTTTTTTTTTAAACATCACAGTCTATTATGTCTATATCTATTACTAATTCATTAATTTGATTCAATATGAGTTCATTTATTATATAAGAATTCAATTGTAATCACTAATTGTTCCATTTATTAAAAATGAAATTAAAAGACATACTGGACTTAAAATTAAAGGTTTACATACTGATCATGGAAGAGAGTACTTAATGGCATTGTACATGGCTTCTCTTGCTCTTATACACACCAGTAAAATGGAAGGACAGAGAGAAAACATAAGCATGTCACTGAAATGGGACTCGCCAAGCTTTCCACTGCATCCTTACCATTATTACACTGGGATGATGCATTTTTAGCTGCAGCATATACTATAAACAGATTACCTTCCAAAGTTGTTAATCACATGTCACCTTATCAATTACTACATAAACAAAAACCAAATTACAATTTTTTAAAAACATTTGGGTGTGCTTGTTATCCTTGCCTTAAGCCGTATAATTCTACAAAGCTTGCATATAAATATTCTATAATGTTTCTTGGTTATGCTCCACATCATAAAGGGTATAATATATAAATGCTTAACTTCTAATGATAAAATTTTGATTTCAAGGCATGTTTTGTTTGATGAAACTAAATTTCCTTATCATGAATTATTCAAAGCAGATTCTCCATCTCCAACTTACAATCAATTTTCTCATACTGTTTTAACTTTTCCTAATTTTACTACTATATCATCTCATAATACAAGTCAAAATTCTACACCTACTGCTACCTCAACAAATGAGATAAGGGATCCTAACACTTAACCTACCTCATTTACACATAATTTGCCTTTTTCTATAATAGGAACAAAAAGGTGCAAGCTATGATAGGAACAAAACTTGATGGAGTAACATTGGTCAATGAGATTCATCAAAGCTCAAATGAAATTCCCATTATATCCGTAACATCAAGTTCAGAAATAAGACAAATTCCATTGCCAAGCTTCATACAAATAGTTTATGACATTACCTTGAACTTACAATGTATTGCAGTCATCATATGTGAATTCAATTGGAGAAAAGTGACAGCATTTTATGAACATGACAATGGATTCACCTCTTATGATTCAGATATATTAACAAAACTCTTATAATCTCTTAGCCATGTTAATTCTGATTGAAAACTATGTAGCTTTTCCTTCAATGGACCCCCCTTTAGATCCAAAAACAGCTATAGAACATGAATTTAAGAAGCTAAAGAGCAAGAGCTATAACAGGGTTTTCTTGATTCTACAATCGTCATTAGAGTTTGCAACTATTCTATTCGAGAAAGCGAATCAGATGGGATTGATGGAAAAAGGGTGAGTGTGGATCATCACAGATGACATTGCTAGCCATCTTGATTCAATGGATTATTCATCTGTTACCTTCAATATGCAAGGTGTTATTGGAATATCCTGAAGAAGAAACAGAAAATCCCTATCCAAGTCTCTCTGCTCTTAGAGCTTATGATGCCATTTGTATCATTGCACATGCTATAAGAAAATCACAATCACAAGGAAACTTTTCTATGGAAGAGTTCTCAAAGAATGTTGTAGCTACAAATCATGAGGGTCTAAGTGGTAAAATAAGCTTCAAAGATGGAAAATTGTTGGAACCATCAACGTTTAAGATTGTCAATGTTATTGGAAGAAGTTACAATGAGTTAGCATATTGGTCACCGGAATCCGGTTTCTCAGAGAACCTTGTCAACCAAATTAGTCCTTCTTCTACTTCTGATTTGGCCTCTGGTAGAGTTCTTGTGAATGTGAGTTATGATCAGAGGCTGAATCAAATACATATCACTGGTTTCTCAATACATATCTTTGAAGCAGTTATCAAGCATTTACCTTATCAGCTTCCTTATGATTTGGTGCCATTTTATGGATCCTACGATGACATAGTGGTACAAGTGAACAATAAGGTACAATCTTCACTAGTTCACTCCATAGTAATATAGGAAGAAAAATTTTATAGAATGACAAATTTTGTCTGATTTGTTTATCCAATTGTTGAGTTGTTTCTGGGTTCAAGACATATGGAATAACCCACCAATTTAATTATCAAGTTAGGCTGGATATATTGCATCCTTTGGTGCAACATTTTCATTTATAATGTTTTAAAAAGTATAATTGAAACATATTTAAAATATTAAAAATAAACTTAAAATAAATTAAATATGAATAATATTTTTAAAATTTTTAAAAAAATTTAGGAATAAAAATTATACTTTATCTTATAAAATTTTCATTCAAGTCCTGTTTTAAATGTCTCAAAATTAAATTTCTATCCAATTCAACAAGTTCCTTTTATTTTAAAAATTTTACAATCAAGTCCTTATATCATATACTTGTTGGTGAACACTATGGTAGCGTTTGTTTTGAGGTACTGAGACAGAGACTGAGAGACTGAGACTCAGTATCATGTTTGTTAGTTTAGAGACTGATACTAAAATTTCTGTCTCTGTCCCTAAAATTTCAATACCTCCAAAAAGTAGGGACACAGGGGACTAAAATTTTTAGAGATGGAGACTGAAACTTTAATAACATTTTATACGTAAAATATCCTCATTTCAATTAATTAATTCCAATTTTACCCTTTGTACAAATTAAATTAGAGTTTCATTCTTGTTTCAATTTCTGTTTCCCATTTTGCACCAAACATCTCTGTCTCTTAGTCTCTGTCTCTCAATGGATGGCCCCGCATGAGTACATGTAACTTCCTTAAATTTCTTTTAAAAAATAAGAGAAAAGGACAAATAGGTTCTGACCTTTTGTCCCACGGACATTTTCGTCCCTAACCATTGAAAAATACTTTTAAGACTCTGACCTTCACAAAATTTGGACGGATCAGTCCCTTCGTCCAAATGCCTCCGTCAGGGACTGATCCGTCCAAATTTTGTGAAGGTCAGGAATTTAAAAGTATTTTTCAATGGTCAGAAACAAAAATGTCCGCAAAATAAAAGGTTAGGAACCTATTTGTCCGTTACTCAAAAAATAATTAACCTAATTCATATCTTCTCACAAACATTTATAATACCAAAAAACACAATCTTTAGCATTATATTGTAACTCATATCCAAGCATGGTTTCCAAAATAGTGAAATACAACTAAAGGCCCTATTCATGATGATAATAAGCTAAGGTAGGAAAGTAGGAAACTAATGATTAATTAGGTCTTTAAATTCACTTAACATATCAAAGCTAATAAAGTAATTTAAACTTCAAAATCAGATAACAAAACCAAACAAGATGCTAAATAGTAGGTGGATATTATTTGGCCTGAAGTTGCACCCTTCTCTTATATTCAGCAGGATCCTGCATTTCAAAGCAACATTGTTAAACATTCTCTTTTTAAAAGTGGAATTTAATTTTAGGGAAAAATTTTAGGTTCATCGAGTTGAACCGAATGCATCATCGTACACTAAAGTAACCTAATGATAAACATTTGACCAGGCTCAAATCTATTCGATTAAATTACTTTAGTACACAATGCACTAAACTCAACTCGTCGCAACATAACATTGATGCAGAAGAAGAACCTTGACGAAAAGTTGGTTAGGTTTGAAATGTGCAGCATCAGCAGTATTAGATTGGTTGAGCAGATCCTGAATTCCCAAAAGGATTTGCGTCATTGTAATGGATGGTTTCCGACCCTTAAATTAAAAATGCATATTAAATGTTTAAGAATAAGGAAAAAGAAGCATAATCCAAACTAAGTCTATGTTATAACACTTAACATTAACATAATGTGCACATATTCTTGTAGACTTACATCACTAAGGTTGATAAGCACACTTCTCCACTAGAAAAGACATGAGGATGGCAAAACCCTTTTGGAAATTTGCATATCGGAGGTCTAATTGGGTAATTCTCACAAAATTGAAGAGTGATGGAATAGTCTCCTCCCTCCCAATCTGTCTGAATTTTGACAACAATATCAAAATTGGCAACACCAGCTAGTGTAATAAGGCTTTATTGTTATTGTTGTTGTTTTGTATTACAAGTATTTCTTGAGAGATAATTCCGTAACAAGATAGCTAAGTAACAATATTGCACAATTAGAAAACATTAATATTTCACCAAAAACAATAAGCATAAGAGATCATTTCAATACACAAAGGTAATCTCACAAGAATCGAATCAAACATCAAACATTAATAAAACATGAAACATGAACAAGATTAAGGCCAGTAACTAACACTTACTTCTTCCTTGCCAGGAATAAAGCATTTCCAGCACATCAAATTCACAGGCCCATCTGGTTTTGTTTTTGGCATTGCATGAATCCCCGTCAAAGGAAGAAATGATTAGAATCAGAAATAGTAGTAACATGAAATTATTCTACATTATGGATGATTCTTCCTCCACGATTTTCGCTCTTCCGCGAGTCGACCGTGGGCAGTTCCACCACCTGGCATTGAAATTATTCTACAAGACTACAAGATTGATTCTGGCTGGATTCAATTCCTACGCTCAAATTTGATCATCTTATTGATATATATAAATATGACACACACAAAAAATAAATAAATAAATAATAAAATCCTTTATAATTTACTTGACACCATTTTAATTCAAGTAATGCTAAATAGCACATTAATCCGAATGCAACTAAAAAAAATAACATTGGATACCAAATTAAAAAATAAAAAAAAAAGTCTTTTTATTTTCTAAAAAAACAGGGAGATCACCCCTTTTTACCACCTTTTTTAAGATTAAAAAACCAAACACTAATTACCAATTACCTCTTCTGTGAATATTGGAGTTACTACTCAGTCCCAACAAAATTATCCAAATCAAACTCAACTTGCAAGCTAAAATCATCAAGAAAAGGTCAACTAAGGGTTTTGAAACTTAGAAACACCATCTTTTGGAAAATAAAATAGTAAAATTTACCTTGTTTGGACTCTGATTTTTCTTTTCTCAAACAAAAATAAATACAAACTAAATCAAAAAGCGGCTAAAAAATTTTAATATGGAACAAAAAAGAGGTGAATTTTTGCTAAAAATTGAGCTTTTTCATGTATATACAGGTGGATGGATGTTGAAGATACAGCAGGCGCACAGGCAGGTTACTGACTTAGCATGCACGCAACGTGATGGACACGTGTCCCAATCTGGAGCAACACGCACCCTGCGTGTTGTCCACGTTGCGAACATTAAGCCAGCACACACCCTGCATGTCGACCATGTGTCAAATGCTGGTTGGATGGCATTGCAACACGTAATTTGTGAGGTGAGTCCTCTGCCTATAAAAATCGAAGCTCATTACCATTTTACTGCATTACGAGAGAGGTGTTTTTCTGCTCTGTTGGTGTGATGGAGGGCACCACAAATATAGTGGTTTACCACAATAGTGAGGTTATACGAAATACATATGAAGGGAGGTGAGATTTGTGTGAGTACATTTTTGTTTGTGAATCTGTGCATTATAACGTTCGCAGTATGGGCTCTGTCACAGCATAGAGAATGATATTTTAAAAAGGATAAGCAACATTCTCTACGGGAATCCGATTGTCATATTTAGTGGCCTGATACAGTTTGAGATTAAGTTTACAGGACAAAAAATTCCTATTAGCATGACACAGGATAACCGAAATACCAAGAATGATTAATTTTATTTATTTTTATTTCATTTATTCATTTTAACAAATACCAAAAAAATAAATTAATAACTTGTTGCAACAGAAAATAAAATAAATAATAATTACACAAAATTCAATGTTATTATTCATATTATATTATTTATTAATTTCAATAATTACATCATTTTAATAACTACAAGATAAAATGAAGTAAAATGAATATTAAAACACAATATAAATATAATTATGTATAATTCGAAAGCAAAGTATATTTTTTATATTTAGATTATTAATTTAATAGATACCAACTAGAATAAATAATAGTGTCCTAACAAAAAATAAAATAAATAATAATTACATAAAATTCAAATTCTTATGTATTCATATTTATATTATTTATCTATTTTAATAATTAAAACTAAAATAACATAATAACATTATATCAGAAAAATAAAAAATAATATTATATATAACAAAAATATAACATATTATACTATAATAATTAACAGAAATATAAAATATTGTATTAAAATAAAAAATAAAAAAATAATATTAAAAATTTATACATGCTAACAATAGAAAAACAAAAAAACAATATTTGAAAAATCACAAATTATTACTAATTATATTACTCATTTATATTGACAGAAATCATAGTACAACTAAATATTATAAATAATCAAATAAACAGTAATAAATTACTATTAATATTAACCAAATAAATACTAACAGATTAACAGAAAATAATAAATTTATATAATTAAGATGTCCCAAATAATTGATAACATAATCTTCCGCAGATGTATAATTACATACCATTTTAGACTTACTAATCTCACTCTCAACTAAAACTAACTTACTCTCAATTACACCACAAAATCTACCTCTCTACACATTTATAACTCTAATCCTTGCCTCATCCTCTCCAAACTCTCCAAAATCCAAGACACTCCAGCAATGAAATGAACTTCAACGAAGCCACTACACTCTCCAAACCTTTGCACCAACCTCCCCTTTTATACCCACCAACCTCCCCTTTTAAATCGTTGCACCAAGTTCAAAACGTTAATGAAGCCTCTTTCTATTGTATGCGCTGTCTCCTGCATGCAGACATTCACGAAAACCACTCAATAGGCACTCTGCGTGCTGTCACGTGGTACTTCCGTGTCTGGAGACATTGATCACGACACATCGGGAATCATCGAAAAACATGTATCAGCACCCTGCGTGTTGTTATGTAGTTCTCACATGATAAATTTCTGTTGCGAATCTCTATTAAAGTTGTCTCAAAAATCGATGCTAAATTTCTGCAAAAGTACCACTCTTCTTGCGTGTTGGACGAAGAAATGATACATGACAATTTTCTGTTGAAAATTTTTGATAAAACTGTTTCGAATTTTTAGAAAAATAACACAGAACGTGAGTGTTGTGTTAATATTTTTGGGATATTTATTTTCTAAGTAATTCAAACATCAATATTCAACAAAAATATCACTTTTTTTTTTCATATTTAAAATAATTTCTGTCAAGAAGCACGGTAGCTAAATAAGAAAAGTTCTATGGTGCTTATCGCAAAAACAAGCATGACAATATACTGACCTTATGTGTCAGTCACGGAAGATTGAAGGCAATTTCTTTTTAAATAAAAAAAATAAATTAAAGGAAAACTTTCTAAGTAAGTCAATGAGACATACATCACCTCAATTTTGTTAGAATTGATGCATCTATGGCATCATTATAGAATAAAAAATAGGATAAATTATTAGTTATATTTGAGTAAAAACTAAAACTAAAATAATTTTACTCATAAAAATATAAATTAATTTTATATTTATTAAAATATTTAATTATTATATTAATTTTATAATTTTATTAAATTTGTAATTATGTTATTATAATTTTTTAATTAAATTTTTATATTATTTTTAATTTTATAATTAAATTTTTATTATTGTAAAAATATTAAAATTAAGGAAATAATTTTTTACAAGTTAAAAATACTTACAATTAAAAATCTAATTAAATTTTTAAATACATATTTTTTAAAAAAATATTCTATTATTTTTTATATTTTTAACACGAAAAGAAATAATTATAAAGAAAATAACTAATATTACATAAATTAATAAATCTCGCCTAAATAACCTATTTTAATAAATAAAATATTTAATTTATTTATTTAAAAAAGTGTTTCCAGAATTCGTATTATTATGATACACTATTATTTTAATTAAAAAAGTAAAATTTATTAAAAGTTATATTAATATAATAAAATTATTAAAATAATATAATAAATAATTATTTTTTTACTAAAAAATCCTGTATATAGACGTGATAGACATATTTTAAAATTTGAGATTTTTTTTGTTATAATTTAATATTTTTTTTCGTTTAAAAAATGGGTTAAATTGAAAATTTTATGATGGATCTGATGTATAGTTTGTTTAGAATATTTTTCTTTAATTTAAAAAAAATTTTCAATCTTATTTTTGTGATAAGTATTAAACCAACCTTCATCAGCTCAACATAATAATAACATAAAAGATATTCAAGTCTAAATTTAATATTTTTTTCTATTTTTCTTGCTCATGCTTTTTTTTCCTTTGTTCTAAAATATGTGACTCACCTTTTCATTTAATAGTTGTCATATGGATTTAGTGAACTGTGCATTTTTTTATATATATATATACATCATTTATAATCATTAATCAACAATGAGAATACAATACACATTTCTGCATTCTTTTTGTTCTTGTTAGTAAGCACTAGGGTGTTCATGGTCGGGTGAAATTGGATTTGTTCTGATCTAAACTCGACCATAAATATACACGGAGTCTATTTTTTAGATCCTAATCTGATTCTAAACTCGATGAAACTTAAATTTTTTGGGCCACAACTATACTGAGTCTAAACCGTGTGAAAATAGGATCTTTAAAGTTTTAATAATAATTTATAAAAAAACTTATTTATGATACATTTATTTATAAAAAAAAAACTTGTTACTGAAAAGTTGATATCCATATTTCAACTAGAATTTGTCCATAAATTTTAATTTGATGTTTTTTTTATCTATTTTCTAATTCAATAAGTTTGATTAAAAATAAAACAATAAGTTTATAATTAATATAACATAATATTAAAATTAATTTAAAACATATATATATTTTTCTAGTTTTTTAAAGGTGCACATGAGTTGGGTGAAGCCGAATTTATATCGACCCGAATCCGATACAAAATAATGATCGAATTTTGTTGTGAGATTCTTACCCGATCTTAAACCAGTAAAATCACACTAAATTAGTTTCTGAGTGTTCCAATCAGGCAGAAACATTTGCACCTCTAGTAAGCACGTAGAACTTCCCGCTAAATAAACGTAAGCCACGCAGCTATATTGTCTTCAATCTTGTTCATTCCTCTCGCTTTTTTTGGTGAGAGCACGTAGCTATATTGGTGTGTTTTCAGACGTAGAGAGCTACAGAGGAAAGTGCAGGAAACTCAAATATCTGTTGAAGAGAGGAGGAGACGATGAGGAATTTGGAGAGGAGAGAAACAAAGTATATGCGGCTTCAGAGATGTAAAGTTGGAGTTGATGATTTTGAGCAATTAACAGTAATTGGTAAAGGTGCTTTTGGTGAGGTACATAATAAATATTTTAGATAGTTATATTATAAACTTTAGATTCCTTCATATATAGTATCTAATAATTTGTTAGGATGACTTAATTTTGTTTTGTTAACAGTTAAAGATTTTTGCAGTCATCCAATCATGCTTTACCATTTAATAGAAGTGTTTGACTCTAATTGTTTTAAAAGGAGATGAAATAATGAATATGATTTGTCAATAGTACAAATGCATCAAATTTAATCTCTTATTATAAATCTAGTTCCTTTGTGTTATGTTCTTAACTTTCTTTGAAAAATGTAGGTGAGGCTCCGTGAAGAAGTTGAAGAAGTCAGAAATGCTTAGCCGCGGACAGGTATTGCAGTGAAGTAAAATTCATAAATCATCAATTTTTTTTCATGATTTCCTCTGGCAGAGTTTGAGAGGTCATGCCAATAATGCTACTTTTATCCAAATCCAAACTTATGCAAGATATCAGTGTTGGTACTTGGAATATATTATTCATTTGAGGTTGTGCTTTGTGTGTTGGATGTCCTTTCTTTTTAAAAAAAAAATTTCAGTGCAAATAGATAAAATATTGTCATTACTTGTTACAGTTCATTGGACCTTTGGAATCAATTTATACGTTTCCATTCAAATTTAGGTTGAACATGTTCGATCAGAGAGGAACTTACTGGCAGAGGTTGACAGTAGATGCATAGTAAAACTCCATTACTTGTTCCAAGATGCAGATTTCTTATATCTCATCATGGAATATTTACCTGGTGGTGACATTATGACATTGTTGATGGATGTTGCTCGTTTCTGCATTGCTGAAAGAATTCTCACTATTCACTCAATGCATCAGTACAACTACGTCCACAGGTATGGCTATTGTGAAATTGTCCAAAGTTTAGGATAATCTATTTTGGAAACAAAATTTGTGCTTAGCCTTGGTGCACAAGCACATCATTTTGCGTTTGGTAAATTAAAAAGTCTAAGTGCTTGTGCTTGCGGCTTTTAAAAGTTAGGGGTGCTTTTGAAAGTACTTAAGACCCGTTTGGGAAACTCTAGAAGTAGATTTTTTTAACTTTTGACTTATGAAAAGTAGTAGTATTAATGTCTGGTGCAATTTTCAAAACCAAATTGTAACTTTTTAAGAAGCTATTTTGGAACTTATAGAGAAGTTTAAAAAAATGACTTCTCTCATAATACTTCTACTTTTCATTACATTTCTATAAAATAAGCACTTTTAGAGTTAAAAATCAAAACACAAAATAACTTATTTATAAATTACTTTTAACAGAGTCATTCATTGTTTAAGTTATTTTATCAAAAGGAGCTTAATTAAGTTGGTTACCCAAACTGGACGCGGGAGCTTTTTAAATTTAGCTTGTGCTTATTAAATTTTATTTATTCTAATGTATTCTTCTTGTAGGGACATAAAACCAAATAACCTGATATTGGATAAAAATGGCCATTTGAAGCTTTTGGACTTTGGATTATGTAACCCTCTTGATGATAAGTATTCAAGTATATTGGAAAATGAAGATTTTACCAGTCAAGAATCAACTAGTGAAACTGATGGATACTCTGGGTCCCCTTGGTTGATGCCTAAAGGAACAATAAATACAGCAGTGGAAACGTAATCGGCGAACACTCGTATGCCTTCCCCCCAAGGCCCCAACACACACATTTTAAGTTCCCTAGTTTGTATTGTTAGACCACCGGTTCACCGGTTTTCCGGTCGAACCGGTCATCCGGTTCTGATAACAATCTCCAAATATAAGCTGGTGCGTTCTCCATTTTCATACCTCTCGCAACTTTTGGTGAGAACACGGATCAAGCAACTTCTCTCTTCCGAGCCTACAAACTTTCTCTCGAAAGTTGTTTTCACCTTCATTTCAATTCAATATGTCTCCCTGCCACTTATGTCCGCATTGTCCGAAGAGATGTCGGCATTGTGTGAAGGCCCATTTCAATTCTAAACTGCTTGAGAGTTTAATGAACCAAGACCTTGGTGCTTGTCTTAAACCATAGAGGGACTTATCTAATTTACATACCTGATCTTTAGAACCTTGATGAAAACCTGGGGCGTATCTCATGTAAACAATTTCACTTAGATCCCCATTAAGAAACGCATTATTAAAATCAAACTGTCTGATTTTCCATTTACAAGTTAAGTCAATAGATAAAACAACTCTAATTGTAGTAGGTTTAATAATTGGAGCAAAGACTTGATGAAAGTCAATGCCTTCTATTTGGTGATTTCCTTTAGCTACAAGCCTAGCTTTGTACTTAAGGATATCACCATTTGGATGTCTTTTAATCACAAAAATCCACCTGCAACCTATAACCTTTGCATTTGGATTTGGTGTGACAATTGTCCATGTGTTGGTTTTGTATAAGGCTTGTAGCTCTTCTTGCATAGCCTTTAGCCAATGAGGAGATTTGAGTGCAGCAGCAACTGTGGTTGGTGTATTGTTGACAAGATCAGTGACAATTGAGTGTAGCACTTTTGGTTTTGTAATCCCGGACTTAGATTTAGTCTGCATTGGATGTACATTAGTAATCTGAGTTGTAACAGGTTAATTGCCAATAGGAATATCAGTGTTTGAAATAGGAATGCAATCATTATGTTAGTAGGCATGGGGGGTGCATTAGAGTCAGAATCTGCAACGACAGTAGTTTGGTTAGTAGAAAAAGGCAAATTATGTGTAAATGAGGTAGGTGAAGTGTTAGCATCCCTTATCTCATTTGTTGAGGTAGCAGTAGGTGTAGAATTTTGACTTGTATCATGAGATGATATAGTAGTGGAACGAGGAAAAGTTAAAACAGTATGAGGAAATTGATTGTAAGTTGGAGATGGAGAATCTGCTTTGAATAATTCATGATAAGAAAACTTAGTTTCATCAAACAAAACATGCCTTGAAATCAAAATTTTATCATTAGAAGTTAAGCATTTATACCCTTTATGATGTGGAGCATAACCAAGAAACACTGACATAGAAGATTTATATGCAGACTTTGTAGAATTATACGGCTTAAGGCAAGGATAACAAGCACACCCAAATTTTTTAAAAAATTGTAATCTGGTTTTTGTTTATGTAGTAATTGATAAGGTGACATGTGATTAACAACTTTGGAAAGTAATCTGTTTATAGTATATGCTGCAGCTAAAAATGCATCATCCCAGTGTAATAATATGGTAAGGATGCAGTGGCAAGCATGGCAAGTCCCATTTCAGTGACATGCCTAATGTTTTTACGCTGCCCTTCCATTTCGGTGTGTATAAGGGCAGGAGAAGCGATGTACAATGCCATTGTTAACCAGAAAATTACTAAACAAAACAAAAAGGATGAAAATTGTGGAGGAATGTTAAGGGAAGAGATTAGTAATGTGTGTGATAAGTTAACTAGAATTAGTTTGAATCTGTTTGAATTAGTTATAATTCTGTTAAGAAGAATTTAGATTTCTATCAATTAGTTACGCTGATGCATTTTTGGTTTTTCTAAAGCTAGATCAGACCCCTCCCTCTTTATAAAACACAGTGGTAAGCTTCTTCTCTATATTCTTGTGTATGTTGATGACATACTAATTACTGGGATGATGCTATTGAATCTACAATCATTGACTTGAATAAAATCTTTTCACTCACAGATTTAGGGGAGTTTAGTTATTTTCTTGGCATTGAAGCCACTAAACTCCCATCTGGTGCCTTCCACCTATCTCATCAAACTATGTTACTGAATTACTAAGAAAAGCAGGAATGGATAATTCAAAAGGAGTACCAACTCCTATGGTTACCAATTTGAAGCTTACAAGTCAGGGAAGTGATAAATTTGATAACGCTTCCCTCTATAGATCTGTTGTAGGTTCATTGCAATATGCAACCTTAACAAGACCTGAAATTTCATATTCTGTGAATAAAGTAAGTCAGTATACGCAGAAACCTTTACTTTCACATTGGAATTGTGTGAAACGGATCATGAGATACCTGGCTGGCAGTATCGATCAAGGTTTAACATTTCACCCTTGTTCTGACTTAGAGATTTTTGCTTTTTCAGATTCTGACTGGGGCTCTGACATTGATGATAGACGATCCACTTGTGGCTACTGCGTTTACCTTGGAGCAAATCTGGTATCTTGGTCGAGTCGCAAACAAGCTTCTGTGAGCAGGTCAAGCACGGAGTCAGAGTATCAAGGCCTTGCTGCTGCAGATTCACAGATTATTTGGATTCAAAATCTACTCACTGAGCTTCATGTGAACACTACCATCACTCCAACATTGTATTGCGACAACATCAGTGCAGTATTGTTGGCAGCAAACCCAATTCTACACGGCCGCACTAAACATTTTGAGCTCGATCTCCACTTCGTGCGGAAAAGAGTGAACCAGAAGAAACTATATGTTGTCCATATCAATTCCAAGGACCAAGTAGCAGGCATTTTAACTAAGCCCCTTTCTTCATCTATATTCCTCCATTTTCGGGTCAATCTCAAAAGTTACTCCTCGTATAACTATGAGTTTGAGGGGGAGTGATACAGTATATAGCAGTTGTGATAAAGAATCTGATCAGAAAAATGTAGTTATTAGTACTAAGAGTCGTGTAATTGCCATAGGACTGAGATGATATACTACTAATTCATACATACATGCATTTATTTATTTACAATGTGTATTAACACTTCCAATATAACAATACTTCATTTTCAGCACACGCCTTAAGGAACACGAGAAAGTAAACACCCCAAGAATCTTGCATCACTTCATAAAAAACTTTTAATCTTGGAATCAGTCTTCGTTTTGCAGAGATAAATGTTGGAAAATGCCATGTGGCATGAGATTTGAGCAGAAAGGTTCCACATCATTTCTTAACCTGAAAATTTCCATGCTAAGCTAGCTTGCATATATACTTAAGAATTCTAGTTGCTGAAATAAATCCATGCATGAAATCAGGTAAAAGATGATTAATATAGAATGAAAAATTCTTAAACAGGAACATCAAATTTATTTTCAAATGCAGACATAACTGCTTTGTCTTATGTTGATGTTTTTAATTTAGTTATGAAGATTGAGAGCTTTAAGTAGTCCAATAGATATAAATTTTCATCGGGTAACTTTGATTTTTCCTAAGGTTATGTTTATAAAATACATAGCGATGGGTTTGGAAAATTCCAAATTATTATGATGATCAAACATTATTAAAATAATTAAATAGCAAAATTATTAAGTTGGTGATTTCATTATATTGTTTAATAATTTTGTTATTATGCAGATTTTTGTTGGGTCAAAAATCACATCAAGCCCAATGTAATATTCAGCCTGGTACAAATATTCTATATGACATGAAGCTGAAATATTTATTTGATTAGCAAGATAATTGGGCCAGCAAGATAATGACAATTGAACCAGGATATTTTTTTGTGTGATTCTTTCTCTTTTCTACCCATTTTTGTTTCTGTTGCATAGGAGATAAAATCGAAAAATATCTCCTGACTAGTTACGAGACAAAAAAAACCTCTTAACTAGTTAAGAGATAAAAAGAAGAAAAATCTTTTGAAGTTATATCTACGGACAAAAAGTGACACTCAGCAAAAAGGGCTAAGATTCAACCCCCTTCTCTTAGCCACTGATTACCATCACAAAGATATGGAGTGTCACATAATTTCATATCAAGGAATGTTAGAAGAGTTGGAAACTGATATAATTAAATCAAACAAAGGTAGAATGATTGCTCTAGAGAACAATCCCAAATTTACAAGATTAATGATATGTTTCCCAATGTTAAAGTTCTTTATAACAATTTCATAGTATGCTTTTCTATAGTGCAATCTCTTAGCTTAGCTACTTATTAAGACTGAACAACAACACCAGAGATCTTAATTAGGATTCACTCATTAAATAATATATTTCGAAATAAGTTAATATCTAATGATTTTACAAACTTACATTGTTCTTCTCTGTCTCTGCAGGTGTGCTATGATCTTGGGCACCAGATTCTTGTTCAAGTTCTCTGTAATAACTCATACTCTAATTAGAGGTATAGACAATAGTAATATAGTCCTCCTAAGATTTGGCCATCAATTTAGTTCATCAATGTTTATAATAAACATCTAGTTCTCTTTCTCCAACTTATAACCAAACATGATTTTGATAGTAAATTGATGGTTATTTTATCAAAGAAGGACTAACTCAATCCAAAAGTGGAGAACTTATACGCCGTGTAACTTGTACAGCACGGCCTTTTATGTGTTCAGTTTATGTTCATTCGCCTGGCTTGGGTGTTCTAAACATGGATTTGGTTCCGCTAAATGCATGGTGTGCTTTAGAGATAAATTATATTATTTAATCATGGATGAGAAAATCAACAGTTTTCTGATTTAATAAGATTAAAAAAAACTAGATTTATAACCACTCATATAATCTAAAACTGTTGATTTTCTTATCAATGGTTAGCTGCACTTTATTCTCTAAGGAGCCAAATCCTGTGAAATAACTTTATTTCAGGAGTCACTTTTAGATATTCCCTTATAATTTGCCCAATTTTTGGTGAATAACTACCATCACTCTCCCACTTGATTACTTTCTTGCAACAGCACTAGTTAACCCTTAAAAGGTCAGGAGTAAACACCAACCTGCGTATGCTTGATGAATCCTCCCCCTAAGAAGTGCTTGAGATAGTTCAACTGCAAATATCTGAATGTCAGCTTGCTAATACGTAAAAAGAATTTTCAAAGAAAAGTAAAGATGAATGCAAGTAAAAACCTGTATCATTTGGTCAAAATTCAAAAGATAAATTTATTCATGAATAATCGCAGTTTTTACAGTTTACACGACTTTTGAGTTCTGATTACTCAGTTAAATAAAAAAATATATTTGCGGATTACACAGACTTTGACTATAATATTATACAGTTGAATAAAAAAAAATTCTTCAGCTTTGCGTACTTCTTAGCGGCCAGAATGTTTCTCGACCTCCGTCTCCATAGGATGTGCTTCTTTAGGTTCTGCTTTGGCCTGTTGATGTTTTTTTCGTGCTTCGTTAAGTTTCTCTTTCTCAAAGCAAATTCAATATAACTGCTCTTCGACTTGAAGTTTTTCTTGCTTCAAGTCCAAATTCCATTGTCGTGCGCTCCACACAAGGACTGATAAACTCTTTCATCGTTATAGACACATTCTCTGTCCAAGAGTTTTAAAATCCTAGTTGCAGAGAAAACATTAGTAACTCTCTTCTTGACTTGTATTTTTAGTTATTAAATTCTTTCTCTAACACAGATTTTAAATTAAGTTGTAAAAAGATGTTTAATTATAAATTTATGGTGAAATTAAATTTTATGATAATTAACTAATTAGTTTTCATTTTACTAATAAATTATTTTCATAAAAATTATTGTTAATTTTTTAAAATTATTCTATAAATAAATTATTTTTTTAAGATAATAAAATGACTTGTCTATAAATTATAATTTTACTATAATACAAACTTTTGTGTTTTTACTGAAAAATTAGAATTTATTTTCAATAAAATAAAAGTATGTAATCAAATTCTTATGTCTATGTAATTATTTAAAAGGTATTTTTTTTATTTGATTAATAAATACTTAATTATAATAGGTATTACAATATAATAATATATAATTTAATAATAATAATGTAAAAAGTTCATTCAAATTATTAAATATATATCATTTGAATATATATCATTTGATATGTAACATAAACGTTTTGATCCGCTTCACCAGTTTTATATTGATCCATAAATAATAATTTGGTCTCCTTAAATAATTGAACATAATATTATTAATTTTGTTTAAACCAATATTTTTTTAGATTGTTCAGAATAAAATCGACCCAAAAATAAAGAGAAAAAGAACAACTAATGAAACTATCTATTTTGACATTGTTATAGACAAAATCCAATCAAATAAAAAGGATCCAATCATACAATTAAACTACCATTATATCATGACAATAAACTAAAATACCACCAACTAAAGAGACATACAATAAATATGAAAGAGATCATGCTAAAATTTTAACTATGCTCATGCTATTAACCAATCCACATTATATCATAATTTAGGGGTGAGCATAGTTGTCAGAATCAAATCGGTGATCGAACCGGTCAGATCACTGAATTACGGGGTCATTGGTTCAAACGGTAGATCACTGGTTGAACTGATTGATTTGATCCTATGTAAATAAAAAATAAAACATAGTAAAAAATTTAAAATTAAAATTTAAAATACATATTTTTACTATTTAAAAATATCTAGCTATTCTAAAACAATATGAAATAGGAACAATAAGTATTTTTTTAATTTTACTCTATCATAAATATTTTATTTTGTTTTTATATTAAAATAATTATTATTTTCGAATTTTAATAATTTATTAATTAGTTTATATCTATTATACTATTATATACTACAAGTATTTATTGAAAAATAATATTAATAGATATTATATAATTATAAAAAAATAAGTGAATTTATAATTATTGTTAAACAAAAATATAATTAATTTAAGAATGAATGAGTTTATAACTAAAATAAAAATAAATTAAATAGAAGTAAATTATTTGCTAAAAGATATTTTTATATATATATTAATTTGCATATAGATTAATAGTAAGTTTAATAGCCTGGTGGTTGTAAGTATCATTTTGAAACTCCACTTTGGGATAGCAGTGAAACTCAAGCGGATGCACAACCATAGAGTGAGAAAATTGCTGCTAATATTAGAGTTACTAGGTGAAAAACTCAAAATCATTAAAAGGTTTAATTTTTTTAATTTAATTAATATATGGTTGGGTCTACGGGTTGATTCGGGTTCTACATTTCTAAAACCGTTTCTCGTGGTTCAGATTCAAATGGGTAATCAAGTACCAGGTTTAATTTTTTTAATTTAATTAATATATGGTTGGGTCTACGGGTTGATTCGGGTTCTACATTTCTAAAATCGTTTCCCGTGGTTCAAATTCAAATGGGTAATCAAGTACCCGCTCCCCCTACTCACTTCTACCATAATTACATTTTTGTTTTACATCGCGTAAAATCGCCTGCCATTCCAAAAGGTGTGTATATGATAAATTATTTTCGCATTTATCATGTCTTCTTTAGAATGGTAAAGATTTCTGTTGTCTTTTTTTTGTCTTTCTACTAACCAACTATGTTAGTCACCATCCCCACTAAATCATTGACACCAAATTTCAAAGTTAATGCCTAATATTGTCCACTTATTCTATTTACTAATATAATTATTCCTTAAAAAAATAAAAAAAATAAATAATATTAAAAGAATATGCGTACATTTATTTAAATACATTCATATTATTTTTAAATTAAAAGAATATATTTATTTAAAATTCTAAAATTTTAAATCAATTTGCTTGTATTAATTTCAAAATAATTTAAAATTTAAATTAAAAAATTTTAAAATAATAAAAATATATTTATTTAAAATATTAAAATTTTAAATAAATATACTTAAATTAATTTAAAATTTTATTTAAAATAATACGAATATATTAATTTAAATTAAAAAATTAAAATAATAAAAGTACATTTATTTAAAAAAATTTAATTTAAAAATAATACAAGTGTATTTATTTTTTAGTTAGGAATAACAGTTTCAAATAGTTAATTTTTTTTAAATCAAATAAATATAATTAATTATATGAGTACAATAATACAAATATATAATTTTATAAAATTAAATTTAATTATTAATTTAAATTATATTTATTTAAATTTTAAATTATAAATTAATACAAATTTTATAATTTAAAATTCTAATTATTTAAATAAAATTAAATTGATTGAAAAATAAAAATATACTAATACAATTCAAATTATATTAGAACGTAAGTAAGTTTGTTGAGTCCAAAAATAAATTTTACGTAAATAAATAAGTTGAGTCAATGTGATAGGTGAATTTTGTGCAAACTTTATGAAAGTACAATAAAAAATTAAATCCTAAAAAATAACATGATTTTAATTTGTTTTGAGAATTAAAATTTTTTTATATTTTATAATAGAAAAATAAAACGTGATTAACATTGAGTTGGTCCAATATATTAAATAATTTTGTTTCTTTTTAATGATTTTTAATTATAATCCAAGTTTAAAAAAATTTATAATAAATAATTAACTATGATTTCTCAATTTAAATTAATTAATTTGTTTATATTAGAAAATACAGTAAAAAAATCTGACATCATGATTATATCATATGTCCTATATACCTAAGAGAATCAAATAAAATTGATTCGTCTTTATTTTATTTAAATAAAAAAAAAAAAAACCACTATCCCTTAATGTATCTATATCTTCTATGTCTAAATCGATATCTCTAACAGACTCAATGCATGAGGACTCCAAAGATTTTTACTGCATTCATCCAAACAAATAGAGATCAATATAAGCTATTTATTATTCAAAGCTTTAGCTAGAAAAAAATATATTACAGTCGTTTCACTTAAAAAAAAAAAGGTTATGAGGTAACCTATAAATGTCATTGTAAAAGATGTATTGGTGGTTATATTGTATTGTCCCAACATTATAAAAAATTATTGATTTTTTGTTTTATCATTTTTCCAATACGCTAAGTATGCTTGTTTATAAAGATATATGCTTTTCATTACTTTAAATAATTTTTCTTTTGATATCCATGCTATGCATGGGCTAATACATTTGTACATTTTTTATTAATAAAATAATATATTTTTTATTATTAAAGATAATAAGCAAAAAGTCTTGAAAATAGTCGCATTAATAAAAATTTAATAAAAACTCATTTGTATGGATTTTTCTTGATGTTATGACCATCAAAATTGTTATCTTACTTGTTATACTACTACATTTAACTTCTTTTGCATTGTCTAGCATGTAATCACTTAATTTTTATGACTAATTGTATTCATATACTCTAATTTTATGTTTTAGTTATGTATTTTTAATTGCAAAAAATAAATCTTTGTCATGTTTGTCAGTATTGATATACTTTAACTTTTGTTTATTCTAGAGAAATACTATAATTATGGATGAAAAAGATAAAGGCCCAGAAAAAAGTAGAAATTTAAATTAAAATATTTAAAAAAGTTCGAAGGTAAATATTGAGAAGAGTTAAAAAATGATGCAAAATTACAGATAGTATAAGTATTAAAAAAATTATTTTGACAACTATCTTATTATTATTATTATTATTATTATTATTATTATTATTATTATTATTATTATTATTATTATTATTTTGTGTTTTCATTCGTCGTACACTTATGCTAAATAAAAAATTGTTTTAGGAGCTTTTAAGTATAGATCATTTTCCATTTGAATATAGACTATTTTACATTAAAATATACGTTCAAAGATCAAATTCTAATATTCAGCAACATATATAATCATAAATTATATATTTAACATATATCAAACTACATAAAGATTAACAAATTTTAAATGAAATAAAATAATAATTAAAAAAATAAATAACAAGGGCAGAAATAACAAATATTTAAAAAAAAAATATCATACTAACAGTAGACAAATAATATAATAATATAATAAAAATTAGACTACTAAGATTATCAAACACCAGTTTTTTAATTGTCAAATTCTTTGACTCCTCTTTAGATAGATTAGGTGTTAGATCTAGTAAAATAATTTCTTGTTTTCGAAAATCAAACACCACTAAGTATCAATGATTGTTGTCTTCTTTAACACTAACAAACATCTAATAATTTTTTAATTATCAGTAAATAAAAAATATAAAATATAAAATTAAATAAATTTTTATAAAAATTAAATTGTAAATAATTTAATCACCTTTCTAAGGTAATCTACTTTTTCCATGAAATTCTCTTGATATTTTTTTTTTCCGCATATTCTTTGACGACACCTTTTCATCTAGTATGTATTGCTATAGAGGACAAAAAAAAAATAATTTAAGAATGAACTATATTTAAAAATTATTTTTTAAAACATTTTTATATACTCACTGCAAAGATTACTAGTATGTACCAATTTATATGCAATTTTGACACTAATCTTTCATTATACGTCAATATTGAAGCTAACATATTAAGTATTTATTTAGTAAATTATAAATTTTAGTTCTACTAATTAACATTGTAGAGTGCACACGTGTTTATAAGAGGATCTTACATTTTTATCTATATGATTTCCTGGACGCGAGTCTTAAATGATGATATTTTGGCACTAAATTGACTTAATTTAGCTAATATTTCATCTCTGCTCAAATAAATGTTAACACAAATTCAAACAAAAATTTTAAGTGTGAAAAATATAGATAAATTTATATAAACCTATGAGTTTTGTTATCATTGGCTATGCCGTAAACAGATGTTGCAACTAGTGTTTCTGTGTCTTTCAATGTCATCCATGGAGGGAGTCTAAATAAAATGGATAACCACTGCATTTATAAGAATTTAAAATAAAAAATTGTGACTGAATGTTTAATAACACTATCTTGACAGAAATAACAATATATAATTCATTTGTATATATTGCTAAATGTCTAAGGTACCCACTAGAGGAACGTAAATATCAGTCGATGTTCCTTCGACAAGGATGTCAATTGATACAGACGAATACTTTTCTGTGTTTTTTTGTATGAACTTTTTTTCAGAACCATATTTTATACATAACGCCTTCGGCAAGAGCATCTCCGTGGCTACCCAGAAGATCCCGATCTGGATGTTGGCGATACGGGGAGGGATGAGCCACTCAAACAGGGACCTTGGGCAGCTGCTGCTCAAGGATCCATGGATGATCCGGGGTGCTGCGAACCAGCGAGTGGTGATGCCGTCGATGGAGGTCTGCGGGCGTCGTGCATGGAAGGGGTGACAATCCTGGGTGCAGCAGCGAGGACCAGGAGCCGAGGGAACCGGACGGAGATGGTGAGGTCTGCATCTCTTGTGGAAACTGCTTGGGGATCCTGGCACGAGTGGGTGGGAATCAGAGAGCTTCGGAACAAGACACAAGTATAGCTACAGATATACAATATGTAGCCAATGGAGAGATAAATTTGGTGGCTAATGCTGGGTCCGATACAGAGGCAGAGCGACAGTACAGGACAAATGATGCCAGAATAACAGAACAATATCAGATAAAGGAAAATGAGAAAACTTGGGCTTTAGCAGTAGAATTGGGTGCTATTTTATATGATGAAGAAGTGGATATTATGACAATTTTGCAAGCTCAGAATGAAGAACTAGCGGTGAAGAGAAAGATGACAAAACAAAAAAAAGGCATGAAGGAGTCGGCCTAAGAATCACAATAAGGTGAGTAAAAATATTTTTAAATAATTTTTAGCTGCTGAAATATTCGAGGGTTGAGGGGATATGAAAAATTGAGTATGGTAAAATCTTTGAAGAACAATTATAAGCTAAACATGTTAGGTTTGGTTGAAACTAAGAGGAAGGAGTTAACTAAATTTGATGTTGCAAGAATTTGGGGTTATAGTACTGTGGGATGGGAGTATGTGGAGTCTGTGGGGATTCTGGGGGTTTACTTTTAATTTGGGATGATGAGATGTTTAAATCCAACAATTGTTACAAAGGGGAAAGATAGTTATGCGTTGAAAGAGTGTTGACGAAAAACAATTTTAATTGTACTTTTTGTTTGGTGTATGGGGCGCATGGGAGGGAGGAAAAGCGGGTGGTGTGGGAGGAGTTGAGTTATATTGTGGGTCTGTGTCAGGTTCCTTTATGCTTTTTGGGAGATTTTAATGAGATTTTGCATGTCGAATAACGCAAAGGGGCGAGTAGTTTACCGGTGTCAGCAGAAGAGTTTAAGAATTAGGTACATAATATGCAGTTGATGGATTTACCTCTTAATGATAGGAAGTTCACGTGGTTCAGGGGTCAATCTTGTAGTCGGATTGATAGGGTCTTGGTTAATATAAAGTGGATTGAGGAGTTTCCTGATGTTCGACTGTCAGATCACTGCCCGTTGATTGTGGAAGATAATAGAGTTAGTGGGGACCCACAACCTTTTAGAAGCCTGGATTCTTGGTTTACGCATGAGGATTTTCTGAGGATGGTTAAAAATGAATGGAGAAATTTGAGAGATGCTCAGTTCACTAATAAGCTGAAGGCCTTGACGGGTCCTTTGCGAAAGTGGCATAAGGATAATTTTGGAGACATGGATAAGCGATTGATGATGTTTGAGGAGGAGATTAAGAAGTTTGATAATCTGGTTAGTGATAGCACTTATGATGGTACGACGGAGGCTAGAAGGAAGGCGTTGGTGAGTTTTTGTGATAAGTGGCATGTTAGAAAGGAGATACACTGGAAGCAGATATCGCGGTCTCAGCATGCTTAGAACATGGATAAGAATACTAGATACTTTTATAACATTGCCTCGGCTAGAAGACGGAATTACAGAATTGATGCTCTGTTGATTCATGGACGGCTAGTGTGGAATCAGGCAAGAATAAAGGTTGCAATTTAGAGGGTTTTATAAAGACCTGTATCGCCAGGAATATGCTTCGAGGATTGGGTTTCAGGATGGGTTGGTGAGACAGATTGATGGAGCTGAAGCTGTAGCTTTGGAGGTTATGCCGTCTGTGGAGAAAATTAGCGACGCAGTTTGGGACTGTGAATCTTCTAAAGCCCCGGGTAGTGATGGATACAATATGAACTTCATCAAACAATGCTAGGAGGATATTGGTTAGGAGTTCACTGCAGCGGTGATGGAGTTCTTTCAAAGTGATAAGCTACCATCCGATGCGAATGTCACGTGGGTGATGCTAGCTCCGAAATTTGTGGGTGCTAATAAAGAGACACAGAGTGCGTTTGTCAAGGGTATGAAAATACATGACGGCACCCTCATTGCCTGTGAGACGGTTCAATGGCCCAAGATGCGTAGAAAGAAGGCGGCAATTATAAAGCAAGAGTTTTAGAAAGCATATGATAGAGTTAGATGGAGTTTTGTGGATATAGTGCTTCAGAATATGGGCTTTGGACAATGGTAGAGGAATTGGATGAAGGAGTGCGTCAGTACAACCACTATGTCTGTCCTGGTTAATGGGTCACCATCTAAGCCGTTCAAAATGGAGAGGAGACTAAGACAGTGGGATCCACTTTCTCCTCTTTTGTTTGTTCTTGTGGTCGATGTGTTGCATAGGATGCGGGGGGGAAGCCGTAAGGAATGGGCGCATTGCTCCGTTGCTGGTCGGGAGAGATCATATTGAACCGTCTCATCTCCAATTCGCGGACGATACTATCTTATTTTGCCCTCCGGAGATAGAAACAGTTGCGAATTATAAGAAGCTGTTGTGTTGTTTTGAGTTGATGTATGGTCTGAGCATCAATTTTGATAAGTCGAATCTGATCTTGGTTAATTGTAAGTAGGAGTTGGTGGAGCATGTGTGTGGCCTTTTGGGGTGTAAGCAAGTTGTTTTACCTATTAGATACCTTGGGATTTCTTTAGGAGCGAATCCAAGTTTGGTGAAAACTTGGAAGTTGATTATAGATAAGGTGGAAGAGAAGCTCAGCTTATGGAAAGCAAAGGTTCTAAACAAAGCAGGCAAGCTAGTTCTCATCAAATCGGTCTTGAATAGCCTACCAATCTATTACTTTAGTCTGTACAAGATGTCGAAGGCGGTCATTGACAAGTTGATTGCACTACATAGGAGATTTATGTGGTGTGTAAGGAGGATGGTAACTATGGTATGCCTCTAATGAAGTGGGAAGTGGTTCAGGCACCAAAAAAGACTAGGGGCTTGGAGGTCGCCGGGTCGGAGATGCAGTGCTCAGGAACACAGCGCTTTTGTTTAAGTGGTGGTGGCATTTTTCAAAGGAGGACTGTCTGTTGTGGAAGAAGATTGTTTGTTCTTATAACAATCTAAATCCTAATGTAATGTTATCAAATTAAATGCTACCGGTAAAGGGGGATCCGTAGAAAGACATCTGTCAGTTGAATGTAAAAGAATAATAGGTGAAAGAAAAATTTATTAGTAGCCTGGCGATGAAAGTAGGGAATAGCAGAAGAACCCTGTTTTGGAAAGATAATTGGGTGCAAGGTGGTCCTCTGAAAGCAAGTTTTAATTTCTAAGACTCTTCTCTATTTCAAACCAATAAGGATATGTGATAGGGGACTATGACTTTTTGGAATGAGTTAGAGTAGATTTGGAATTTTCATTGGAGGAGAGAGTTGTTCCAATGGGAGTTGGAACTTGTTCATCAACTTTATGAAAGGTTAAGGCCAGTGAAATTATCAACTGATAGAGAGGATAATGTTGTGTGAAAATTTGATAATAAAAGTATGTTTTCTACTAACTCTTTTGTGCAGGTGTTGCAATCGGAGATTCTTTCGAAAGAGATTACGAGCTACAATTTCACAAGTTCAATTTGGAGAGGGTTGGTACCTCCGAAAATTGAGCTTTTTGGTTGGTTTGTTCTAATCGGCAGGGTGAATACTAAAGAGGTTGAGTAGACTAGGCGTTATTCGTCAGAGTGACAATATATGTGCCCTGTGTAAAAAGAAAGTAGAATTTGTTCATCATTTGTCATCACAAAATCATTATCAACAACCACTCGGACTTAATCCAAAAAATTAACAAATTATTCCAAAATCATTCCAATAAAAATCAACAACCCAGAATCATTATAATCAACAAAAAACAAAACAAAATAGCAACTCACAATGGTTACAATCAACAAAATAAAAGAAGAATGCAATAGCAACAAAAGTTCTGTCCGAAAATCAGACTCCAAAATCAATAGAAGAGCAATTCAAAATCTGAGGATCATTATAATCAACTCCAGTTTTATAAATATTGGCAACTCGGAATAAAATAACAAATTCACAAAATCAGTAACACAAAATATCTGAGGATCAATAACAAATTCTTTCCAAAAAATTTTAACAAAATAAGCCAAAACTAATAATTTAGAATTTATGAACACAATAACGAAAATGAAAATGAATAGAAATTGGGAACGAAAATAATTATTTTATAAACACTAACAACTGAGAAAATCGGTGTGGTTGATGAACAAAGAGAAAGTAATGAAAATGGGTCGTCAATATAAGTAGAAGGACGTAATAAAAAATTATGGATCCGTGAGAACAGTTCTGATTAGCTTGGAATCTAGATTCACGAGAAAGAAGCGGGTCCTAAGCGTAATTCACATAGTTTTTTTTTTTCAAAAAAAAGAAAACTCCAAACAGATACATTTATTCATAAATTACACTTTTTACAACTAGTTCTGATGGAAAAAATTAAAAAAAGATTTGCCGCGTTTACAATTCTGATTATGTATTATACAATTGAATCAAACAAAAGAAATAATTTAAATCAAAAAATTAAAAAAAAACCCAAAAGAGTGTCGTCATCAGCGGCTCTGCTCCATCTCTTTTCTTCACTTTTTTTAAGCTTCTTTACGCGCTCCATGTTTCTTGATTGAAAAGATGGTCTTTTTAAGAACGACAAAGGTAAATCTCTGAGTTTTCGGGAATGATGGCAGAAAGAGAAGATAGAGTGGCTGCTCTCAAATTATGTGCGAAGCAGTAAATAAAGAATTTCTATCTACCTTATATAGGAAGCACTAGTGCATAAATTATATGGTTTTTGTGTGTGTAAAATAAACATAAACTGTAGAAGGGGTTCAATAGTTTATGTTCACATTAAGTTCCACTATATATACCAGCTTAGAATGAGTGGTTTCACCCCCTTCGAAAGAAAATATTTACTACTATCCTATTGTTGGATTTCAGAGACATTTTTTATTTTTAAAAAATATTTATTAACCATTATAATGGGATGATTTTGCTTATGGATAAGAAATCAAAAGTAAAATAATATTATAAATAAAGTAAATTTAAATATTTTTATTAACATTTTAAATTTTTAAAATTTTATCTTTCTTAGTAAAACATTTTTGGTATTTTTCAGAAAGAAAATTTGTAAATATGCATTAAACATATTTTAAGATATGAAATTGTTTCTCTTCAAGAAAGAAAATATATTATAATCTAAAAATCAAAGAAGGAGTTTCAATGAGATTAGTTAACAAATTGTGTATGGACTAGAAATTGATGAAAACAAAATTAAGGAGGAAAAGACAGAAAAAAATTATATGAGGCTTAAAAGTGACCATTTGAGGAGACCATTCTTTTCTTTCTTCATAAATAATCAAACCTATTTAATTATAAAATTAATTAAAATATTTTATATATATTAAAAATTAATTATTAAATTAATTATTATGCATTTATATATTATATATTAATTTATATACTTTTATAATTAGATAATTAATTATTTTAATAATTAGTTTGTTATAAAAAATAATTAAATTTATAATAGAAAACTAATTAAATATATTTATAATATATAATATAAAACTTTATAAAATATTAAATATTTTTTTTCCGTATAATGATTACTAATTTTTAGTGTATATTCTGTATGATTGTAAAATCAAATACAGATACACTATCTTTTTATAAATGTTGATCTCTCTATAATATAAAAATATTTGTGACACTATAGTCTCAAAATTTAATAAAATTGTATATATATATAGTTTCATATGTTTGGTACCAATAGAAATAAAAACAAGAATGCCTCACACGTATCACATGGGAAGTCCTCAACCAATAGAAATAAAAAGCTAGTTAGTGATATCACTGTTGGAACTTGTTAAACAAAAAATAGCCTTATATACAAGAGACTAATAAAATTGTTATTCTAACTAACTAGAACAAAGATATAAAATGAATGATTTAACTATAATAAATAAAACGAGCACAACTATTATGTGCTTATTGAATGCGCCACATTTATATCGACCATTAGATTTGATTAGATGAAAATCAAAGGTTAATATGAAAGAAGAGCATTGATGGACTCTAATAAATATAGAATATATTAGTACATAAATAAATACTTTAATATACAATACTTTAAATGGTAACAGAATCTTTTATTTTTAAATAATTAAATATAAAACATAAATACAAAAATATGAGTATTTTTTATTCAATAAGATTAATTATTATGCAAAATTTTTTTATGATATTAAAAAATCATATTAAAATAAAATTTTAAACTATAATATAAAAATATAAAATAATTAAAATTTTATTTTATATTACTTGACAAATAATTAAATTATTATATTCAAAATTTATTAATTAACTAATTTTGTTAAAGATATTATTATATAAAATAATTTTCATCAAAATATTTCGAAAATATAATTTATTTAAAATATTATATATAATACATGAAAATATTAACCTTTTTTATTTTTTTTAAGAAAATAGAATAAAAATAATATAATTCTAAATACATGCCTATTACATTATATATTTACTTATATTAGTAAGACCTAAACTAATCAAACTTACATAATTAAAAATATAAAATATATAAATATAAAAAATAAATATTTTTTATTTATTAAAATTAACATTTAAAGTTTCATATATATAATATTTAAAATTATATATTTATAATAAGATCATTTTTATTTTTATTATTTTCAAGTATTTTTTTATTATTTTAGTTAAATTTTTTATTCTCTAACTCGACCAAATTTATATATATAGGTAAATTCTATCCAACCCTCTCTAAAACAACATTAAATTAGTCTCTATGACGTGACACATTTTAATTAGATGGTTTAATTTTAATTTGAGTTAATTTAACTTAATGAAAGCTAACGTCTTAACAAAAGTAGGACCATTTTATAATTAAATATTTTTATGATATTAAAAAATCATATTAAAATATGATTTAAATAGAAAATCTTTTATTTTTAAATAATTAAAAATAGTAACTCAATACTTTAAATACTAACAGAATCTTTTATTTTTAAATAATTAGAAATAGTAACTCAATACTTTAAATACTAACAGAATTTTTTATTTTTAAATAATTAAATATAAAACATATAAATACAAAAATATGAATCTTCTTTATTCAATAAGATTAATTATTATGAAAGAAATTTTATGATATTAAAAAATCATATTAAAATAAAATTTTAAACTGTAACATAAAAATATAAAATAATTAAAATTTTATTTCATATTACTTGATAAATAATTAGATTATTATATTTAAAATTTATTAACTAACTAATTTTATTAAAGATATTATTATATAATATAATTTTTCATCAAAATATTTTAAAAATATAATTTATTTAAAATATTATATATAATACATGAAAATATTAATTTTTTTAATTTTTTTTCAATTTTTTTAAAAAAGAAATAAATAATATAATTGTAAAAATATGTCTATCATATTACATATTTACTTATATTAGTAAGACCTAAACTAATCAAGCTTACGTAATTAAAAATATAAAACATATAAATACAAAAAAATAAAAGTATTTTGGAAATATTATGACATTTGTACACTATATATATATATATATATATATATATATATATATATATATATATATATATATATATATATATATATATATGGTAAATTCTACTTTATTCTTTATATTTTAACATGTAAATTACCCTATATGACATGTCACTTTCTAATTGGTTGTTATGTTAACTATGATTAAGCTATTTTGTAATTAAAAAATTATTTAAAAGAATAAATACATAATTTGATAAAATACTAAAAACTGAATATTTGCTCTCTGCAACCTCATTGTTTCTCTCTCTGATTACTCTTCTGTGTTGATTTCAATTTGTAGTGGATCTGTGATTAGTTGAAGATAGTGTATTTGGTCGTGCTGCTATTTTGTAGTTCACATAATTTCGTGTCACATATAAATTCTTGATTATCAGGATACATTAATCTATGATTTAGGGTTGTGATAGATAATTATTGCATATATTAAAGTGATGCTTGAATTAGATATGTATTTGATCCATCCGTCTATTAGAATTCAAATTGGACTATATCAATTAGATCAAAGCCATTCTTTGGAATGGCTATGGATTATTGGATCGTACACAAGATCCGTTGCATTAGATATTCAAAGGATACTTGCATCTTTACTCTTCGTCCTGCTTCGAGTTACAATGTATGTTCCTTCAACGCGCTTTGAGTGATGAAGGAATAGTGGAAGGGAGGAAATATACTTCAGTCAACAGAGAATATGTTTTTCAATAGAAGAGTGGAACGAATTTAAGTAATAATGATTTGGTAAAAGAATATAAATTTACTTTTTAATATTTACAAAAATTATATAATTATCCATCTTAAAAAAATATTTAATTATAAAATGATCCTACTTTAGTTAAGATGTGAACTCTCATTGAGTAAAATTAACTCAAATTAAAATTAAACATCTAATTAAAATGTGTCACGTCATAGAGGCTAATTTACATGTTATTTTAGAGAGTGTTGGGTAGAATTTACCTATATATATAAATTTGGTCGAATTAGAAAATAAAAAATTTAACTAAAACAATAAAAAATGATCTTATTATAAATATATAATTTTAAATATTATATATATGAAACTTTAAATGTTAATTTCAATAAATAAAAAATATTTTGTTTTTTATATTTATATATTTTATATTTTTAATTATGTAAGTTTGATTAGTTTAGGCCTTACTAATATAAATAAATATATAATGTAATAGGCATGTATTTAGAATTATATTATTTTCATTCCGTTTTCCTAAAAAAAATTGAAAAAAATAAAAAAGGTTAATATTTTCATGTATTATATATAATATTTTAAATAAATTATATTTTCAAAATATTTTGATAAAAAATTATTTTATATAATAATATCTTTAACAAAATTAGTTAATTAATAAATTTTAAATATAATAATCTAATTATTTGTCAAGTAATATAAAGTAAAATTTTAATTATTTTATATTTTTATGTTACAGTTTAAAATTTTATTTTAATATAATTTTTTAATATTATAAAATTTTTTTGCATAATAATTAATCTTATTGAATAAAGAATACTCATATTTTTGTATTTATGTTTTATATTTAATTATTTAAAAATAAAAGATTCTATTACCATTTAAAATATTGTATATTAAAGTATTGTCATTTAAAGTATTTATTTATGTACTAAGATATTCTGTATTTATTAGAGTTCATCAATGCTCTTCTTTCATATTAGCCTTTGATTTTCATTTAATCAAATCTAATGGTCGATATAAATGTGGCGTATCCAATAAGCACATAATGGTTGTGCTCGTTTTAGACATACCCATAAATAAATGACCTAACTATATACATTTTAGTCATGCTAATAAAATTGCTATAATGGGTAATCAATTAATCATTACAAACTCCAACCATCACATTTTCACAGTGAAAACCAAATTTTACTTTCACGCATTAACAAATAATAAGTGAGCCGTGGGGAAGACAAATATAGAAACAACGGAGCACCTGATTTTTGGCAATTTTGATTCAATTAATTTAAGCTAAATTAACTTGAAATTAGTTTATAAATAAAATAATTTCTGTAGAAAAAATATTAGTAGACAAAATATGGACCACAACAAAAATAAAATAAAATAGTGACATTTCTGAAAATAAGAATAAGACAAAGTTAAAGGGATTTATCCCATAGCATATGGTGAAACTTGGTGTAAGCATAAATCGATGAATTTTTTCTATAGTTTATACTTTATACTTATTTCACACACATACACAGAAACTGTGAAATCCTACAACGATTTTTAGCTAAATTTATTCCCAATAAACTAGAGGACTCGATTTACGTGTATTTTGAAATCGTGGAATTTCTTTCACAGTTTGCATGATTTTGTAAAAAGTTATATTTTTGTATTTAAACTGCAAAAATTGTATTTGGATAATTTTAGAGTTCAAATATTTTATTTTAATAATTTATCCTAATTATAATTTTAATATGAAAACTAAACATGATGTAATATGTAATAGTAACGAGAAAATTGAAAAGTATATATATAATCTTTTTGTTTGGAATTTGAAAATTGGGATGAACTAATTAATATATCCTTATGAATGAGTCAACTATAAATAATTAAATACAATAAAAGAATTGTGCGATTTAGTTTAAGATTTACATAAACATTCTAATATTGTCTTTGTAAACTGTAAAGTATAAGTTTTAGAAGAAAAGTAAAAGTATAGAATAAACCAAGTAAAAAAAGAAAAGCAATTAAGGTATAAAAAATAAAAAACATGTGATATGTAATAATATATTCTGATTATTGGAAAGCTAAACTAAAATATAGTGATATAGAATGTGTTATCATATAAATTAGATGGTACAGGAAACATGCTTTCATCATTTAACATAACAAAAAATAATCTATTGATGAAGAGTGTAATCTATAAAAAAGTTAGAAGAATAATGGTCGTCCCTAATTATTTTTACATGATTTTTTTAATTTTAATATATTACATAGGTATTAGATATTTAGATGATATAATTAGCATCACTATTAGAAGATACGAGATTTAGGATTAAATATATCTTGGATACTGGACATAAAAAAAAATATGCACGAATTAAACTTTTTAAAAATTTTGTGTAAAAATTAAAAAATTTGAACTATTTTTTTAATAAATTGTGCATAATTCAAAAATTTTCATGCTCTCATTCTTTTTATTTCATATTTTCATAATTTTTTTATTAATAAAAAATATTATTTTTTGAGAAAAGAAGTAAAAAGAAAACCAACAAAAACTATTGTTAGTAAAAGCAAAAAGATAAATGATAGAATAGACGAGGCCTTCGAAAAACAAAAAAATATAAACAAAATACGAATTTGCAAATTATCAGGTGAATCACTAATGATCAATAACACACCATAATCCAAATTTGTAAATACAAATACAAGCATCAATGGATTCCTAATTTCGTGTAGCAGACAACTTAGTTTGACGAAGTTCAACATAGTCAGCATAATCATGATTTTTGCAGCCATACAAGAACTCATTGTCAGTATTTCCTAACAACAATGCTAATTCTCCGAGTTAATACTCAAAATGGTACTTGAAATTTCACCCCAACTCAATTTAGCCTTTAAGATTTCAATTAATTTTAATTGTACCCTAGAATTTTAACTTGCGCCTCAATTTGACTTTTTTGATCTGGCAATTTTAGTTGACATCTGGCACTATCAAAACGACGTCGTTTAACTCTTGGCGCCCAAATTGTTTAGAAACGACGTAGTGTAACATGAGAAAGAGGTTAACTACCTCAAAATAAAACCCCCAATTGACTCTTCTTCTTCCTCCTCCTCTCTTCATATACGTACTCTCAGAGAAGAACCATGAGTGTCGCTGTAACTAAAACTTTAAGTTTTTCTTACTTGTTTCGCCCCCATTGTGAAGATTAATTGTTTGAAAATTATCATTTCTTCAGAAACTAGTTAGTAACAAAATCGTTGATCTCAACATACGATGCTCTGTTTTTTGCAAAATGTTGCAGGAGATTTGTTTTTCATTTTTTTTTTGCTCTATTTCATGAGGTTTTGTTTTTTATTTTTTTCGCTCTATTACCCTAATGGAGGAGAAGCAGACACACCCAAAATTGTTGCTATTACTTTTGGTGCATATCATAATCTTGCTCTTACACATTCTATAACAGTATAACTCTTCACACCTACAGCCTACTCAATTTCCGTTTATTTATTATTTTTCTCTTTTTGAAGTTAATTAATTTTGATATAATAAGAGTAGTGTAAACTTGTTTGCAGCGTCGTCTAATCAAATTTGTTGTCTTATATGACTAATTAAAATGAATGTATTAAAGTTTGAAACTTTTGCTATTAGATTAGGTTTTTGGTAAAATTTTCTGCTGATAGTGTATGCAGATTACATCTTTTAACTTTTCGATTCATGTTTCAAAAATATTTTTTTTTTTGGGAAGAAAAAAATCAATAAAAAACTATGGTTTTGTGTACTTGAACATAGGTGACAAAGGTGTTGAGTGACAACGGGGAAGTAAGTTGGGAATGGAGTGAAAATGAGAAGATTTTGATTTTCACTACTTGGTACTTGTGGGTGGAACTCAAAAATAAAGGGTATATAGCCTTTTCAACCATGTATGGCTTTCATTGCACCAAGCAAGAGTAAAACGTTTATAATATTTGACTGATTCAGTAGATTTGTTTTGTGAAGTCCTTCAGTCTGCTTATACTGAAGACTTGTTTGGTCATATGATATTTAAAGCTTTGTATGCATTCTAATATATTTTATTATTGCAAAATTTTTAGCTTAACCGGTATAAATAAATAAATGAAAGATTCACTACAATGTAGTATCTGGCTTTTTTAACCATATATTTAATTAATTTGATCAAAAGAGGAACAATTGAACCCTTTTACTTTATAAGCTTATATAAGGGAATAAGGAATATATGATAAATTGTTATGTCAGCTAAGATATTAGAATGATTTTTATTTTTTAATGATATGTTGTCAGACTCTTGCTGTATTATTGGCTGCATTTTAAAACTACATGTTAGGCTACTTTTTGAGCAGTAATAGTTGCTAACATTAACTATATGAAATTAATATGGAGAAAAATATTTGAGATTATATAACAAATTTTATGCATCTTCTTAATTGCATTGTATTGGGAATAAGACACCATTCCCCCTTGAGAAAACACCTTTGACAGAGAAATAAAATAGACACAATCACAACACAAAAATTTAACGTGGAAACTCCAATTACCGGAGAAAAAACCACGGTCGTTGTCAAATGACAACCAGAGAATATCACTATGTGAAAATTGTTACAACACATAGACTTCTTTCTCTCTAACACCGGCACCCCAGTACACTCACACTCTCTCAAAGCAAATATCTAACTACACCTCATAACACTCTCTAATCAAAGAGTACAGAGGAAAAGAAAAATCAGATACAAACTTTAAGTGTTTCCGACTGGTGCAAAAAACATGGAGAACTTAGCCTCATATTTATAGCCTAGGCCACCCACTCCATTTGCTATCCTAAGCAATGTGGGACTAATTCAACCAAATCCTAACAATCTCCACCTTGATTGAAATAGTCACACATCTTCAGCTTCCATTGTCAACACCGACAATTCTTTGCTGCCATTGTCTATACCGACAATCATAGTTCAGAGAACTATCATACTCCACCATGAAAGTATACTCACTTGGAATTAGACCACTCCAAGCATTTCGCCTTGGTACAGATCGAAACCTTGCTGAAAATTCATGGTGCAACTTCCAAATTGGCTTTTCCTGGAAGTTCTTCAGCCATCGACCTAACTCCGCCACACACCTTGCATCTCAACGCCAACCAATGCCCGTGTGCAATTGTGGACCCGATTGCCACAACTTATCCTTATCCATGGCAGTGCGGTAATACCACGAGAATATTTCTTGTCTTCTAGAGAACATCATCTTATACCAGAGATCTTCTCCTTCAACGCCTTGTGCAAACCTGATTGTATCAACACATCCTTGACTTGTATTTGCCACAAGCCAAAATTGATTCTTCCATCAAATTTCTCTATTTCAAGCTTCACAGCACTTGAATATCCTGACATTGTTGCAACCGTATACTTGAATAGTATAACTCAACTATAGACCGTGCACTAGGAAGGGTTCCCAGGAAAGAGAGGTGGGTCACAATGGACACACTTAAATAACAGGTCTTTCCTTAGCCAGAACCTTTCCAAACTGCACTCTCACAGTGTCACACTGCCTTCCAACAACAACAACAACAACCAAAGATCAACCTCAAGTCACAGGACAAAATTCTTTTCTGATGTGGAAGGTCAGACTAGGCTGCAACCACAGAGCATACTAAGAATAAATCTCACCGAATCGAAGCTCTGATACCACTTGTTGGGAATAAGACACCATTCCCCCTTGAGAAAACACCTTTGACAGAAATAAAATAGACACAATCACAACACAAGAATTTAACGTGGAAACTCCAATTACCGGAGAAAAAACCACGGCCGTTGTCAAATGACAACCAGAGAATATCACTATGTGAAAATTGTTTCAACACATAGACTTCTTTCTCTCTAACACCGGCACCCCCAGTACACCCACACTCTCTCAAAGCAAATATCTAACTACACCTCACAACACTCTCTAATCAAAGAGTACAGAGGAAAAGAAAAATCAGATACAAGCTTTAAGTGTTTCCGACTGGTGCAAAAAACATGGAGAACTTAGCCTCATATTTATAGCCTAGGCCACCCACTCCATTTGCTATCCTAAGTAATGTGTGACTAATTCAACCAAATCCTAACACATTGCAAGTGTAATGGTGTGAATAAATATGTTCAATTTTTGTCTTTTTATGTCCTTTGGGTCTCAGAGTAAACATTGATAAGTGCTAACAAGGGAAGAAGAATTCAGTCTCTCTCCCTTCAAAAATGGATCAATTATTATACCTTGCTTTTGCAAGAGTGAATATCATGTGGATGTCTTTGAAATTTTGTGCTGATATAGATATGTAGCACCATGAGTACTAGGTATCTGGTGTAATCTTACGCAGGTTCATCTTATTGGAATTTGTTTTTTGCCGCAATAACTTCCTTCTGTGTGTTGACAGATGACGGATCCGTTTAGGTCTCACCCTTCCATAAACCGTGTGTTTCATACCAACCTAAGTTTTCAGATCCGGTTCAAGTTGCATGTGGAGCTGCACATACTGTTATTGTTGCGCGGGATGGATATAAGGTGTGGTCTTGAGGTAGGGGGCGATGTGGAGTTCTTGGAATCGGTAATGAATTGGATTGTTATACCCCCACCAAGGTGCGGTGGCCTCCAGCAACAGAAGATTCAGAGGAAGAGGAATCAAAGAGCTCCCAGACCATCGAAGAATATGATGCAACCCACAACTGTACCAATGGGAACCTTTCCACCTCTATCACGGTATGCATTTTTAACCCAGCCACCATGCGAACTAGCTCTACTAGAGTTACCTGTGCCTTGGCTGCTGCTCCCAACATCCTTCTCAACTCTTGCGATTCGGAGAAATTGTGGCTGTTAGGTTTTATTTGAATTTTTTAGGGGTTAAATTAATGCCTTAAATATTTCGCCACGTCATCTAACTGTTATGGTGTCAAGTATCAACCAAAATTGTCAGATTAGTTTTTCGGTGGCGAAAAACGACAAAAAGACTAAATTGAAGCACGGAACAAAATTTTAAGATACAATTAGATTTAATTAAAATCTTGAGGGTTAAATTGAATTAGAAATCAAATTTCAAAGATCATTTAAAAAAAATAAATTAATAAAAAAAGTTAACAACTTTGAGATGGAAAAAGAGAGCTCACCAGACAGAGAAAGAGACGAAGGAACATGAGGCAACCGTGAACGGTGACCAGCGCTGGTGGAGCAAGCAAACCCGATCCAATGGAATGAGATCGGAATCGAGATCGTGAACGGTAGTTAAGATGGAAGATTGTGGTGATAGTGGGACAATTCTGACACATTATAATTAAGATACAAGTCGTTGATGGATGGTCCAATGAAGAAGAAGAAAACTTAGCTAGCAGGGAAAAAAGAAGAAACAAGAACCACACTCTATCTAAATCGTTGGAACAGTTCTAAGCACCTTCCCTTATGGCTACTGCCTACGGGAACCTTTATTTTTTTATTTTATTCTCTTTGTTTGCTCGATTATTTTTACTACTATAAGAAATTAAGAATTAAGAGGTTATTTTGTCATAAAGTTGTTAGAAATAATATAAAATAAGTACTTATAAATTATAACATATTGTACAAACAGATTTCTATAAAAATAATGCACAAACATGTTTTTAGCTTTAGTTAAGCAGCAGCTAAACTACTCGAATTATAATTTGAAGAACATATTTTTCTGTACTGTAAGTAAATCTAAATATCTTTATCATTATAAGTGATAAAATTGTGAAAGAATAAGAAAATAAAAGATGAAGAAATTTTATTTATTGTTGATTGATTGAATTGTAAACTATAAAGGTAAAACTAAGTATATATAGAGTATTGGCCTATGAAAGATAAAATTAGATAAAGATAAGATATAGATAAAGATAGAGATAACTATAAGATAAGATAAAGACTAAATTATAATTTAATTTGTGTATTCTGTTGGGCTGAATTTGTGGGCCACAAGACTTCTTTATTATTATCATGGGCTAATATAGAAGAGTAGTTTAATACGCTCCCGCAAGCTGGTGGATGGAAGATGTCAATAATCCACAGCTTGGATAAGTTCCAATGAAATTGTTGAGGAAGACGCCTCTGACGTAGTGACGCGGAGGAAGATGCGTGCGGCGGAGCTTGAGCTGCCGACGGCAAAAATATAAAAGGAGATGCTGTACTTGAGCAGCGAATCTTCAAAAATGCGCGCAGCGGAGCTTGAGCTGCCGGCGGCAAAAATATAAAAGGAGATGCTATACTTGAGCAGCGATCTTCAAAAAATGCGCGCAGCGGAGCTTGAGCTGCCGGCGGCAAAAATATAAAAGGAGATGCTGTACTTGAGCAGCAATCTTCAAAAAATGCGTACGTATGACGCAATAACTTCAAATGGCGCATAGAGCGCGATAAAAAAAAGAGGGCGCGTGGAGCGCAATAAGAGTGCAGATGAAACTGCTAAAACATATGCAGATTAAACTGCTGAAACAAATGCAGATATGACTGCTGAAACAGAATGTAGACGAAATTGTCGGAAGAAAGGAGGCGCAGACGGAATTGCTGATAAAGAACCGGGGTAACCAAAACTGGGGTAGGATTTTCACTTGGATGCCTTTAACAAAGATTGGTTGGATCTTGAACTTTATTGGAAGATTGATTATTCATTGTGAGAGGAGGTTGAAAAAGATGTAGGGTGATTTCTCACCGAAAGATGATAGCTTATGTATCCTCTTTAAGGAGGATACCAAGGCTCTGATACCATGATAAAATTGTGAAAGAATAAGAAAATAAAAGATGAAGAAATTTTATTTATTGTTGATTGATTGAATTGTAAACTATAAAGGTAAAATTAAGTATATATAGAGTATTGGCCTATGAAAGATAAAATTAGATAAAGATAAGATATAGATAAAGATAGAGATAACTATAAGATGAGATAAAGACTAAATTATAATTTAATTTGTGTATTCTGTTGGGCTGAATTTGTGGGCCACAAGACTTCTTTATTATTATCATGGGCTAATATAGAAGAGTAGTTTAATAATAAGTAAAATATTGTAATATCCAGAAAGAAAATAGTTAATCCTCCTCCTCTACTAATTTCTATCTGTTCAACGCTTCGCTTCCCTTCCTTTCACTTCTAAGAATACTCAAACTCTCTGAAACTCGCATTGTGTATCAACTCTCTTATGCAACTCTCACTGACTCACTCACTATGCTGCATTTTTAGGAGGAACTGGTCAAAGTGTCAAACACGGGAAAGCATGCAGAACACGTGGCACAGCAGGGACTAGTGCCACCTGTCACATACGAACGACTAAGTTGTCATCATCCTCTTCATGTAGCTCTACTGCTTCCGCAACGGTGTCGTTTCTCCACTGACAATTAAAACCACCAATCTCTCTCGATCAAGTCATCAGCACGAATCACATTCTGATCTAAACGACGACGTTTTAGTGGTAAAACTATAGAAATTGTTTCAGAGTTCTTAGTGCTATTAAACCCTACTGGAATATACTCATATTGCTACAATTTATTATTATTATTACTATTGAGGATGCATAAGTTAATTGATAGATTACTGAGTGTTACACATAGAAATTAACAGGGTTAAATTATTGAATGTGTAGCATTATGGTAATATAGATTGAGATTTATGTGGTCAACCAATAATTTGAGAAGATTTGATGATCAATTCAAAGATTCAAAGTTGTTGTAACAAAGAGGTAGACTTGAGCTTTTAAGATTAGCATTTGGCTCAGGTGCTTACTGTAGAATGGGTTGGTCCGTGCAATTACCATTAAAAATTTAATTACCATGATAAACCATGTGCCTTCAGATCTTCTTACGATTAGTGCTGCATTTTCTTCTGCTTGCTTCTGTTCTGTATGTACGTCTAAGAGTTTGTTGCTGATAAATTTCATTTATTTTTTCTATGTATATGAAATATTAAAACCAACATTTTTGGCAACTCGTGTTTGGATTTCTTAGAGTTGAAGTGATTATGTATACTATTGCTGGTGAATATGGATTGAGATGGATGCAGGTGATCGATCAATAAATTTGAGAATTTCTTGAAAGTCTATGCAAAGCTGGGAATATATAATAAAGAGTGAATACTCGGTCATTTAACTTTACCATTTAATAAATTCCATTTAAGATACAAGCATTTCAACCGAAACTTTACAAACCGTGTCATTACAAACCATGTTATTCCAAACCGAAATGCTTTTACAATTGAATAAAAAAAAATTTGCACGGCTTATTCACAAGTTTGAATTGAATAAAATAAAAAAGAGAAAGATTTGCCGCGTTGACATCTGATTCTAAATTCTACAATTGGATCAAGAAAAAAAATAATCAAAAAATTAAAAAAAAAAACCTTAAAACAATGCCTTGTGCTTCAGGACTCCATCTCTTTATCTTCTTTCGGCTCGACGGCGGTGCCTTCAGGGCTCGGAATTGCCATCTTCATCTTCTTTCCGCGCGGCTTCTTTGCGGGCTTTCCGCGCCGCTTTACGTTCATCGGCCTCGGGTTTAGCTTCTGTTTCTACTTCGCGTTCTTGGCGTGCCTCTTTCTCAATCTTTCGAGCCTTTTTACGCTCCTTGTTGGTTTCATCTTCTGTTTCTGCTTTGCACTCTTGGCGTTCCTTGTTTGTTTCAGACTTTGATTATACAGACTTTGATTATACAAAGATGTGCTTGTGCCCACGACTACTGATTACGCAATTGAATCAAAAAATTAGAGAAACCATGGAATCTCTATTGTCCAGACCAGGGGTTAGCGGCTCCATCTTACTTCTCTGCGGTCCAGACCATGGAAGAGAAATGTGGCTGATAAACTCTTAAACTCTTTCATCGTTTAACCGTAATATCTCTTGAATATCTTAGAGAGTAAATGGATGGAAGGTAGCCAGCTAACTTATTTAGGAAGAAAAAGATGAAAAGAATGCTAGGAACCTTTCATTTAAAGATAGCATTTTTATTAAAAAAAAAAGACAAATTACCTAAATAAATTGAAATATAACTAAAATTATTGGAGTACAATTTTTTGCAACGTGATGCGTGAATAAACTATTTTATAATTTTATGTAAATAGATTTAGAGTGTAGCAATTTTTGAAGGAGAATAAATATACATACATTGCTACTGTTAGAAGGTGTAGTGATTTATGCGAAAATAAACACTTATGGAAAGAGTTGCGAATTATACATAGCTAAACTCTGTATATAGAGAAAGCAGGGAAGAGCAGATGTGAAGTAGTTGAGAGTCATTCTTTAGAATAAAGAGTGATGATAATTTTCTATTTTTACGGCAGTTACATATTTAACTTAATCATAAATAATCTGAATAAGCTATAAATCAAAGAATTAACTTATTTTATTTTGTTATATCTTAATATAAAAAAATAAAAAAACATTATTTTCATTGCTATATTAAAATAAAACCATTTAAAAAGTTTATACAATTTTTTTATTAAAATAAAATCATTTATAATAGGATTTTTTTTTTATATTTTATCAATCTATTTTTATTATTAAATTTGTATTTAACATTGTGTATGGTATAAAATCTCAATTTTAATTCTATTTTTTTTCACATATGCTTTTGTTTTTATATAGTTTACTATTTTTTTTATAATACAACAAAACATACACAATAGACCCCAACAAAACACACATGACACATATTTCACATTTGTTTTCTATTTTTACCTACTATATCATACACAATAAAACACTAAATACTAATTATACAACAATTTTTCACCTACTATACCTTACACAATAAAATAATTTTATTTTATATTAATTTTTTTACACTACTAATTTATGTAAAACAAATCCTTAATCATCATTTAAATAAAATAATTAAATTTAAAATACAATTTTATTATTCTCTCTTTAATATAATACAATAATTATACTTTTAATATAAATTAATTTTATTTTATTATATCTAAAATATAATAAAATTAATTTATATTTTATCATAACAGACCGTTTCTAAGATATAATAAAATTAATTTATATTTTATTATAGCAGATTATTTCCTTCCCATAGCAATAATGTGTATTTTCATTGTTGAAACTAAACAATCACAAGACAAAAACAATAAGAATAATAGAGACATCACTAATATCTGAACTTCGTTGAGTGATGGATGGACTTTGTTCCATTTTCGTACTTTCTTACTTTGTTTTGGGGCCAGTCGTAAATGTCCAAATTGTATTTGAACCAAGCCTGCATGAGTGATCAATAAACCCAATTGGTATTTGAAAAAAAAATTATAATCCGTCTATTTTAACATTGATAAATTTTAAAATTTAGATAGATATAATTTAAATTATAAAACTTTTAAATTTTAACACTTGGATGGGATATAATTTGGTATTTAAAAAAATTAATAATAAAAAATTTTTAAAATATAAAATTTTAGATAGAACATAAATCAATTCTATCAAAATTACAATGGTTTGAATTTGATTAGATTAAAAAATAAATTTAAATTATTATAGTATATATGCAATTTAAAAAGTTAAATCAATACGATCCAAATAGTAAAATAGTTATGAACGTATCTTGTTTGCAAATATATAATTAAAGTTAGAAATTGATTTAGTGAGCAAACAAGATAACAATAAATGTAAAAAAAAATATTTTATTTATCTAAAAAGTTCCCAATTTAAATATATGAATAACATTATGTATAAAGCAATCATACCTTGATATATGTAAGCAATCATACCTTTATTTATCAAGTATATGTGTATGTTGGAAATCATATAATAAATGAATTCAAATAAAACATCTATTCTACTTCAAGGGTTTGATATTTAGTTATACACCTTGATGTATATGGAACACGTTCCTTCTTCATTTTAATCCTACTGGAAAATGTTAAAAATTACCACATGATTAGAAGAAAATAGAAAAAATTGTAACAACTCACTAAGCCAAATTAAAAGCAGCTATATCCTATTCTTATATGAATCGGAAAACATGCATGAACTGCAACAATTCAGTTTTACAAATAACAAGCGGGATTGAAGGTACAAGAAAATAAAAACTAAACGAAACAAACAAAGAAAGAAAAAATTAATGCTTTGAGTTATTATGATGCTATTTGTAGTCCTCATTTAGCAATGGAACTTTGAAAGGACTTGAAACAAAATTATTCTTTGAAAATAGATTCTCGTACTTATATATTGGAAAGAGAATTAGGGTTTGTTTGGAAAATTTTTTAAAAATCCTTTTTTTTTTTAGTGGTTTTTTTAAAGATTTTTTAAAATATTTTATAAAAAAAATTAACGTAATTTTTTTTTTAAATTTCTTGTTTATCAATTATCAATTATATATTTATATATTTATATTTGAATATAACAGTGACTTTTGGCTTATCTCGTGGTTTAGGCTTAGTTTGGTAAAACTTTTATTTTTTAAAAGTAGCTGTTCATACCCTGGCCTAATACTAGGGCCCAGGTCCAAACGAAAGGCCCAACCCACAAGGTTGAGCCTGACATTAAACTAACCTTTCCTTGAGAAGTCGGTTATAAATGGACGGTTATCCACCTTAAAAGGTGGAACTACTCTAACGGTGGTTATTGGTTCACCACTATAAATACACTAGCACCCCTCAGGTATCTCTAAGTCCCAATACTCTCTAGACCTGCTCACACCCTTGCTGACTTAGGCATCGGAGTGTCTTTGCAGGTACTACCCCCATTCACTCATGTTCACAAGTAGGACGGAGGCCTCAAAGGTGCGCACCCATTCGAAGGCTTCCCTCCTCAGACGATTGGGCCAACCTAACGAATCCAACCCATTAATCTCCGGTTACCCATCGTAACAATAGCTTATAAAAGTTAACTTTTAAAAGATGGTGTTTTAAAAGTAGTAGCATTTATGTTTGGTAAATCAAATAAAAAATAGCTTTTAATAAACATAAGTAACATCAATTGTATTTGGTAAAATAGCTTTTAAAATTTAAAAATACTATAATAGACATAAATACAAGCATTAAATTTGAAAATTAGTTAACATATGAAGTTATATTAGACTTTTAAATTTTGAAAAGCACAAGCCAATTTTGAAAAGCTCTATCCTAGGTATTTTCAAAAGTACCCTGATATTTTAAAAGCTACAAGCATAAGCACATGATCTTTTTAATTTACCAAACACAAAATAAGGAGGTTGAACTTTTAAAAAGCACAAACATCTCTTCAAAAAGTTTTACCAAACCAAGCCTTAGTTTGCCTTAGTTTGGTAAAATTAAAAAAAAAAATCTTAAAAAATTTAAAAAAGAGTTTTTAAAATAAGTTTATGTTTACTGAAATTAATTTTAAATATGTATAAATGAGCTGGTTATATTATTAATTTATTATTATTATTAAAGTATTATTAGATAATAAATGTTTTTCAATTAATATTAGTTAATTTTTTAAAATTTATTTTTGTATTAAATTATAAATTATCAATTATAAAATTTGAATTATAATTTATAAATTTAAATATTAAAATTGACTAATATTGATTAAAAGTTAATTTTTAATCATTTTTTTAAATTCTGATTATTATTATTTTAAATTTTGAATATAATTTTTTAAATTAAATTTAAATTTTTTAAATTTTAAATTTTTACTTGAAAGATTAAAATATAATCTTTTATTTTTGAATATTTTTTATTTTATATTTTTTTTGTACTATCCATAAAATAAATAATAAAAAATCACATTTTATCTTCTCAATTAAAATTCAAAATTCAAAAACTCCAAATTTTTTTAAATTTATCCAAAATAAAATAAAATAAAATAAAAAAAATACTCCTATACGTAGACTCTGTAGTTTAAAGCTGAATTTAGCGAAACCCTCAAAACCTCAGCAGCCGTGGCGGCGACACTGCCACTCCGCCGTCTCTCTCTCTCCATCTGAGGTTTTCTCTCTCTTATGCTTCTTAGCTAAACTCCCTTTTCATTAACTTAACTATTTAATAGCTAAATGATTTCATGGCGAGAAATTTTCGCTTTAATTTGTAAATCTTGCTGCTAGGTTTTCCTTACCGTTTATTTCCTCGTTAATTGTTGTAGTCCAAAGACACTGTTCATATATATTATTTTTCTTTGAAATTATTTGCCTGATGAGTTTTTTTTTTAATTGTTTTTTTGGTCTTACTGGAAATCTAGATAGCAGTATTATAGTTGATACTGATGATTTATGATCCTTAATTTTTATGCTGTTTTTGCCTTTTTAGGAAGTGTTGCTTTTAGTTTAGAGGCACAATGAGATTGGAAAAGTGCTGGTTTTGTTCTTCAACCGTGTACCCTGGACATGGAATCCAGTTTGTTCGTAATGATGCAAAGGTGAACCTCTGTTCTTCCCTATGGAACTCTCATTTATCTTATCAGTAATGAACTAATCATATAACATCTGAAAATTATTAAGTGAACTTTCAATTTCTAGTTATCTTTATATTGCTCCATATGTATAGATGCTACTGGAGAACTAGTATTATGTGGATATCTATGTATTGATCTTGTTGGATAAGTTGATGGCAAATGCTTGATATGAAAGTAAGGCCTTTATTAACTATGTTCTATAAGCTTCATAATTCCACCTTAGCTTAGATTTACAAGTACTTGTCATGATATTTGAATTCGTTCTTCGATCACCTGTGAACTCCATTGAGTATTGTTAATTCATTTTCATAAAGTAACTGGTAGGCTAAGTACATATATATTCAAAACTCATGAAATGCTCAAGAGTGACAGGAAGCTATGTATGGTTGGTTATAGGCTTATAGCCCCGCGTTACATGCTATATATGGTGCAGATTTATGACAAACTTCTCTTGCAGATTTTCCGATTTTGTAGATCTAAATGCCACAAGAACTTCAAAATGAAGAGGAATCCTCGGAAAGTAAAATGGACCAAGGCGTATAGGCGGGTGCATGGAAAGGATATGACTCAGGTAAATGAAACTTTATATTTCCTTTCTTTTGGCCTATGTGTCTGTGTCGCTCATAATTGTGGTTTGAAAGAGCCTCATGACTATCATATATTGCGTTAGGATTCAACCTTTGAGTTTGAGAGAAAGCGAAACAGGCCAGAGAGATATGACAGGAATCTTGCGGAGAACGTCCTCAAGGCCATTCCAAAGATTGAAAAGATCAGAGTCACCAGGGAGGAGAGGCACCATAAGAATAGGTAATTCATCACTTCCACTTTTACATGATGAGGAAGCCTTACAATGCCCTCCCATTTTGTTATTTGCTGACATTTTGTCAAATTTTTAATAGAATGAAGGGCAAGAAAAGAAAGATACAGAAGGAGGCAACAAGGGAGTTGGAGCAGGGCATCAGTTTGGTCAAAGCTCCTTTGGCCCTTCAGAAGGACCCATCTCTTACATTACCACAAAAGATCAAAGTCTCTGTTTCCCAACAGCAATCAGAGGACAACAATGCGATGGAGGAGTGATGTCAATGCTGCACTCTGTGTGTGTGTGTGTGTATGTGTGTGTTTTTCATTTGTTTGATGTTTGTGGCTGGATTTGGATTAATAGAGGTTTTAAGGCCGAAATTGTAAGTTGATTAATTTGTTGTCAATCAGTAATGCGAATGGTATGAATTTTGAAACAACAGTTTTGAGCATGGAGGATATGTTGGTGACATGTTTGGATGGAGTCTTTGGAAGATGATTCTCTGAGACAGTCAAGAAGAAACAACTTAATATGTTGCCTAACATGAATTCTCCTTGTATGCCGAGTATATCTGTGTTCAAAGAATTTGTACTGCCTACTTCCTGCTTTGTGTGTTCAACAATGTTTAATTGTTTATGTAGTTTAAGGTCTTGGCTTGATATTATGTAGGTATGATTTAGATTTTAGACCAGGAACTAACCCGATTTTATTATGCCCTGAAAAAGATGAAATTTCTGTGGGTTTAGGATCATGGTCTAAAAAATTGGCTCGGTCCAAATTTAGGGTTGGATTTGGATTAAGACCAGTCCGATTTTATCCGGCAATACATGCAAAATTAGAGGACTTTATTTTTTTATTAAAGTGGTAAATAAAATTTTATTTAAATTAAAAAAGCTAGCATTTGACTTCCATTTATTACACAACCATATTTTTCGGACTTTCCAGATTGAATTGTAACCTTTTCTTTTGGGTTATTTACATACACTCCTTCAAACACTACACACTTGCATAGACTATCGAGCTCAATCTAGATAGTTGCAAATTCTTCGAGTATAAAAACAAAACGTTAAACCAATTAGAAACCCTAACCTTAAATTTAACAGCCAAGTGATGAATAATGTAAAGTGTAACATTGGTTCTTGGTGGCATCTAGCATGCAAAGCAATACACTTGAGAGCGCGCAAAAAAATCAAATAAGATACAGTTAAGGAATTGTAGTTAATAGGCATCTTCACCAACTCACTAGAAAAATAGAAAATAAATAAAAAACAAAACCCTTATTCTATTCTACATGTAAAACTCAGTAAGCAACCAACACACAAAAGTAGCATCAAATGTTACAAGAATTATCAACTACACAACTTTCTTTATCTTCCCTGGATTTCAAAATTGATTAACTAAACATGAAACCAAAACAGAAAAAAAAAAAAATCTGAAATTTTGATACAGTTATGGTACATACAAAACAAGCAGAAGATAGGTGTATGTATATATGTATATAGCTTTCAATTATGACCACCTAGGACTTGTGCTGAAACCCTTTTCAATGATTCAGATGCCCTCCGAAGATCGTATTCTGAATGCCCTGCAGAAACAAACAATCTTATTCCCACAGGTAAACGGCACTTGTCCAATGTTGATCTGTGAGAGACCACCACAAATACAGAATCTTCCTCCAAAACCTACAAATACAAAAACATTCATAAGCACAAACAAAAACAAGCACAATACTATGATGCAACAACATAAACTTAATGCATTATGTACCAAGAGATCTATGCCATTCTATTATCTTGAGACGTCATACACTAAGTTAACTTTGGTAAAATATATATTTTAAGTCATTTCGTCACAACAAGAAGGAACCAACAATTGTCAAGGAAAAAAAGTACTTACCCGCTGAGCAATTTTTTCAAGTAGACATAGGTCATCTTTCTGCGAACCTGTTGACTTCTCTAATTTCAAATAAACAATTGGTGACTCCTTATTACTTGTAATTTTCAAACCTGGTACTTTTGACAATTCTGCAGTATCCAATGTATCTCAAAATCAGAGTACTTAACCAAACAATTAAATGCAATCCTTGAATGATTGGGCGAGAAATAAGAGCAATTAAACTGTAGACACTAACATTACAATTCAAGAAACTAGCAATGAGACCAAAGCTCACCTTTCCATAGCACAGATAAGTTGTTCTTAAGCTTTGATAACAGCTCGGGATTTTCCTCCAGAATGTCAATAGCTGTAATTGCAGCACTTGCAAGATATGGAGGCAAAGAAGCAGAAAAGACATAGCCAGAGCTACTCAATCGCTGGCAAGATTACAAACATGCAAGTCTTAGTATTTGGAAAATGGATAAGAATTATTTCCAGCATCAAGAAGAAAATGCAACTGTTTCGGTTCACTATTGTATTGAAGAAAAAAGAGAGATATAAAATGTGGTGAACAAAAAAATTAAGAAAAAATAAATTCTTGATTTCCACATCAACAAATTCTTATTTTTCTTTCCTTAGTAAATTTAGAAATCCAACACATAACTTGCAGATGGATAATCACATATGAAATGCCATACTTGGTGATCTATAACTCTTGTACTTCCAGTGCAGAATCCTCCCTCTGCAGCCAATGCATGACCCATATCAGCCGTTACAATATCTAACTTCTCAATCTGCAGCAAGTTTAACCCATGAAGCACACATCACAAATACTAACACTACCCAGAATACATGCGCGCGCGTGCACACACACACAAACACAGAAATTTTCAGTACATACCGGTACTCCAGAGTATTCAGTTAGACCTCTTCCAGATTTTCCAAGCACACCAAATGAGTTGCTCTCATCCAGCAAAACACGGAACTTGTATTTTTCCTTCAGTTTAATGATCTCATCTAAGGGTGCAATTTGACCAGAATTCTGAAATTTTACAGGTAAAAAAGATGTTAATATCTGTTGATCAAAACATTTTATTTTCCTGTAGGCACAGGACAATATAGTTAGATGCTATTATGACACACAAAATAATAACTAATCTAATTCAAAATTATTAATAAACCACGACAAACACAATAAGTGAGCTTTGACATTGCAACAAACACCAATCTTCCAGGCAATACCACTGATATTTTTAAACTATAATCCCAGTTGGTATCTTATAAGGACAAACTGAATAACCAAAAAGATCAATCTTTAAGGAGAAAACCACATAAAGGAGGGATGCAACACTTGCAAGAGATCATTTTGTTAAATATATAAAATGTATCATAAGCTGTCACCAAGCAGTTTAAGATTTTGACATGGTATTAGACCCTTTGTCACCAAATGATCAAGGTACATCCTTGCTAACCCCTTTCTTCAAAGCAAAGTTGAATTTTAGCACAATAGTATGCATCAAGCTTCATGATTATTTCAGGCATATATATCCGTACCTCCTTGTTGCCTTTTTTTTTAATAATCCTTTCAAATCCATCAATCCCAAATGTTACAAGTTCATAGGCTATATAACCAACCAAAGGATTGCAGCTCTTTAAGGCACAAAATTTATATTTGATCTGTTGTAAATATCTTGAATTTTGCAGTTCTTGAATATTGTCCTATCTCAGCAACAATAGTATTTCATATAGCACAGTTTACCAGCATTGCAAGAAGAGACATGCAATTCATGTAGCCACCTGCTTTTAATGCTAAACATTAAAGGAATTAAAACAATGTGAACATGTAAAGCTAATACATCTTGCATAATATACAAGATTTACCTGGTAGACGGCTTCAACAACAATATAACGCCTCAGTTTGTCAACCCGCTTATTTTTGGAAGTGATGTTCTCTAGAGTTTCTCTTAAAGATTTCATGTCATTATGCTTAAAATACACCACTGTGCTTCTAGAAAGATAAAGGCCATTCTGTATTGCCCAGTGAACTCCTTCATCACTGCAAAAGATAAAAACTTATTTGTGAAACATGAGGGTTTATATACATGCAGCCTGCAGTGATCAGCTTGTACCAAGTGGAACAAGATGACACAATCATATAAGCATTATTTTGCTACGAATAAATATCAAGATGATACTAGTAACTCAGTTCTTTCTTTAGACCACGCTAATAAAGGTGGTAAAAAAATCAAACAAAACTACCAAATATCTATATATCCAATGTCTACTTATCAAAGACCACTAAAAACGTCGTGAGGCTAAAATTGAGGAAATACTGAACAAGATTAACATAGTTAACATTCAAAGACGAGTTCATGCACACTTACGCTACAATTATATCTCCTTTTTTGGAGAAAGCAGGAATAGCGCTGAACATGGTGGAAAAACCAAAAGGGTAGAGAATTGAATCAGGGGTTCCCAAAAACTTTGCTATCCTTGCTTCAAAATCAAGGTGGACATCTGGGGCAAGGAAACATATCATATGAGTAAAAGCATTTTCTCAATAATGAACTTTAAGATAGAAGCTTACCAATTGTTCCATAAAATCCTCGAGGACCACAAGAACCAACACCATATTTATCTAAAGCAGAAGAACATGAATCCTACATGAAGAATTCAAATATAAATTCATTAAATCACTGAATTAACCCAGGGCAAAAAAGAAGAATTTATAGCTGATATGGGGATCATTTCCTTACAAGTAACTTTTTGTGGCCTATCAACCCAAGATAGTTTGCTGAAGAAAAATTGACAACTTCTTTTCCATTAATTACAGTATGAGGCCCAGCAGCACTGCATAAAAGTACTATTATGTTACATAACATATTGAACACTTTATTGCTCAATAACCAGTAGTTTAGCTTACATAACACATTGACCCCACTGTAAGATTACTTCCACAACATATACTTCGAACCAAAAAAATGATATTTTAATTGTAGTTTGTAAATTACATTAATCCCTTTGTTCATATTTAGATGAACCATCATCTTGAACTTAAATTCCTAATTGCTGGAATTCAAAAATTAGGAAGATATGTCTGAACACCAAGTCAAAAGGTGACAATCCTATATAGCAAGGCTCACCCTCAAGGATAAATATTATGTTATAGTCCAAGAAATGCAACCATAACAATGCAGTTTTTCAGTAGGAACTCCATCTAAGAAAACAAGAAACTCTTACGATCCGGTTACAACTTTACAAGGTGTAGGACTTGAGTCCCACAATGAAAATATGGGATAACAGTGGATGGTTTATAAGCCCAGTTTGGGTAAACAACTTAAATAAGCTCTTTAAGTATAAGGACTTTTGTTAATAGCAACTTATAAATAAGTTATTTTGTGTTTGAATTTTTAGTTATAGAAGTACTTATTTTAAAGTTGTAGCGTTTGGATAAATAATTCAAAGAATACAATTTTTTTTTTCACAAAAAATGGATATTAAAACAACTATGATAACAAATACTTTTCAATATTGAATGTTGATTTTCTATAACCTAATCACTAAGATTACAATTGTTTAGGCAATTAATTCTTTATTTGCTCTCTTATTAGTTCCATTTTTTAGGTAGAAACTGGTTCTTCTACTTCATCTTCACCCATAACGGTGTTATTGTATGTGGTAAATAGTAATAAAATTTTAATTCACAATAATCTTGATGGCAATGCCAAATAAATTATTGTGTAGTTAGTGTTTGCTGTTTTATTGTGTATGATATGATAGATAGAAATAAAAAAAAAACGTGAAATGTGTGTCAATGTATATTTTGTTGCTGTTTTTTTTTTTACTTCTATTAGAATTCCCTCCTCTTTTATTGGGGTCAAAAACTTGCTATAACTAACTATAAAAATAATAGTAGCTATATAAAAATAAAATCACATGGAAAAAAAAAATTAAAACGGTGGTGGAGGGTCAATATTTTCAGCAGATAAATCATTACGTGAAAATGATGGTGCAAGGCCAATGCTTCTAGCAGATGGAACCTTGGGTGAAAATGGTGGTGGGGAGGCAGTATTTCCAGTATTTTTTTACAGAGCCAAGAATGAAAGTATTTTTTTGTTTTGAGGTCATTTTTTTTCCTACGAAAATGATAGAATGACTTATCGAAGAGAAGAAGTCATATATTTCTACTTCTTCAAAAAGTTATAATAGTGTCAAACACACGCGTAGTGTGACCTTTTCATAATTCAAAAGTCAGAAAAAGTAGCTTCTGCTATTTCCCAAAAGGGCTCATAGAGTAGGCAACTTTTGTAGTGTGATTTTCTAAAGGTTCTTATCGTGAGATAAATTATAACATATTAGAAACATATAAAGAATAAACGAGGATGCCTCCAGACAAGAAAATGCAATCACCTCTCAAGCACTGGTGGTGCATACGGCTCTTCATTAAGAGAAGGAATAAGTGGCTCAGGAACCCATTCATCACATAACTCATCAATTTCCTGCAGATATTGAGCAATTTTTCAAAGAGAGTCAAAATACCAAAACATGATTATTCTCAGATTTACTTGCCCTAGAACAAACAGCAGAACAATAAGCTAGGGATTCAACTTAAAAACTCATTATTATTAATGCAAAGAATAATTTGAGTGTGGCTTTCAAAAACAACAATAAACTTAATATTTCATAGTATCAGAAAAAAGAAATTTAACAAAAAAAATTAAAATAAAAATACACCACAGAGTACTGTTGAACAAACCTTGTTTGTTAAGGGTCGTTTAGGAGGCTTGTAACTTTTTTGGGAAAGCAAGAAAAGGATGACCACAAGGAGAAAAACCTCGATAAACAAGTGCCCTTCAAACACAAGGCAATAATGAAGGAAAAAATCAAATTAATCAATCTCATTGGTAATGAAATATATTGTGCAAAGACAAAGAGAAGAAGGAAAATAAGCTTCTAACCCACTTCTCAAAAAAAATAAAATAAAAAAAAATAAAAAGGAGAGAGAGAGAGACTTCTAATCTAGGTTTTGATTATTTTCAATGCCAGCTTCAAAGATTTTCATACAATCAACAAAACATAAATCTTTACATTAGCAGAAATAGTAGACTCTTCAAAAATTATACACAGTGATACAGTATTACACGTTATGACATATAACACTACTGTGATCTATAATCCATGTAGCTAACCTCAGTTAGTAGGACAAATATTACATATTTTGAATAGTATCATATAACTGGAATTGGATAACTACATAAAGTATTTTTTGTCTAAATCACCCATGTCTTCAAGTTCATTAACTCCTGACTAACACAGTTTGAACAAGGTCGACTTACTATGAAGCTCTCATAGTGCCCTTTGTTTTTCAACCACAAGACTTAAAGCTCAAAGAGTCAAAGGGAAACAATTTTCCAAACCATTTGACCCAGTCGAGCAAAAGTAACTTTGTAAAGCTCTTGAAGCTAACAATATAAATTTTCTTAGAAGCTAATCCAATGAACCTACGCAACATCATAAAATACATTTACATAGTAAATTGTAAAAGTAATTGGATTTAATTTGTATGCAACATCAGTATAGAACTATTTTACACCGATATCCAACCATGTATTGCCACTTTAGCAACATTAACTACTTTTCACGGCCACAACCTGAATTCCTAGATGCTTAAAACTAAACAGAACTTTGCACACTGAATTTTTTTCAACATACAAAAGTAATTTTCCTTGCACAAAAACAAAAATGACCGCAGCCATAATTGAATGCATGATTATGAAAAATCACTTACCACCGATTTGGAATCCAAACACCTGAGCTCGTGCAGAAGGCATATCTAAAGCACCAGTCACCCAGTCCAACGTGGTGTTCACGAAATTCATAACAGCTTCAGCCATCACACTAATCTCTATTTCAAAATCTCTCTCTTAAATCAAAGCAAACCAAAAATAAACCCTTCAAAAATCCTCACTCACTCAATCACATGCATCTCCCGCTATTCGAATTTCTTCGCACTCAAACAACAACAAAAAGCTACTGCATCATAAATCAAACAAAAAAGGGGAAAAAAACAAAAAATTAAACTAGCAAAATCGAACTTGAATATTGCAACTTAGTTCAAAAAAATATACAAGGAAAGTAGAATTGAGTTGATTTACAGATTGATCCAAAACGACACGTCGTACCTGTCGTATTTGCGAGCTCTTCGCTGAGATTCAGATTTTTTTTTTCAGATATAAACATGAAAGAGAAGAGTGAGAAGACGATGCTACAAAGAAATGAAGAAGGAAAAAAAAAAAGAAAAAAAAAAGAGGGAATTGTTTTGGATATTTTTTTAATGAATCCGACGGCTAATATGATGCCACGTCATCGAAAGTGTACATATGTCATAAGGCGGCGATTTTGATTAGTCTTTCTTTTTTTCCGCCAAAAAATGTACTTTTCTTCATTTTATAAAGTTTCAAATAAAGTTAAGTTTTTCTTGGGTTTACTATGTTGACTTGGGGTTTACTTAAAATATGAAGCGGTAAATGGAGCACATATAAATTAAAAAAAAAAAAAAAAACTTGTAGGATTTGAATTTCTAATCTTTTATAGCTCATACATTTTTTTTTAACTCCAAAGAAAAATTAAATTAGATTATCACTAAAAAATTTTCATCTCCAACTTACAATTATTTTTTAATTTTTTTTTACTAAAAATAGAGAGACTCGAACTCGCGACTTCTTAGATAATTATAAGAAGACTATGTCATTTGAGTTATAACTCATTGGCCAAATATTTTCTCTATTATCGTACATTTTTAACACATTTTTTAATTTTTTTTATAAGAATTAATCACTCCTTAAAAAAGTGTCCACTATAAATCAACCTTTTGGGCTTCCATTCTTTGTCTTTTGTCGGGTTATTTGATTGAAAATTTTAACCATTAATTTGGATTTAACAAAAAAGGCCCATATAAATCAACCTTTTGGGCTTCCAATAAAAAATTACCTGACCACACCCACATGTAAAACTCTTAGAGTTCTCTGACAAAAACTTCTTTGACCCAAAAAAAAAAATATTTGTTAACTCCTAACCTAAAACCTTGTTAGTTGGATATATGTTCCAAACATATGATAAATTATTAAAAGTTAGTGAAACTAATTCAACCCGAAAATCTAACTCCACGGACAAAAAATAATCAATCATTTATGTAAAACTTCTAATAAACTTGGTGATTATTTACTAATTAGGTATCCGCTAGTTTTATAGTAATTTAATAATTAAGAGCCTAGCATTGACCAAATCATATGGCACTTTTTATTATTGTCCTAAAAACTCCATCATCTTAGGTACTTATCTTTTCTATCTTTCTATCTATGCCTCAGACACATGTTGACTCATGCTAATGATGAAAAGCTTTGCAATGATGCACATGTTGTGTTCCAACTCCATGCCCTAAGAACCCAAAGCAATAGCTAGGGATAACAAAAAGATAACTAATAATTTCGGGTTATACATTCTGATTTTTATCCAAAACAAGATATCATTAGAGAAGGATATCAAATCAAATCACACAATTAGATGGATTTTTTTTTTTTCTTTTTCTCCACAATGTGTGGACAAGGAGGTGTTTAATTTGGCCACATATCAATGATGTTCATGTTATGGGAATAATCACATCTTCTCTTTATTAAAACCACATATAACTTAGTTTCTTGTTTTGATCCCTAACCAAAAAAGAAAAAAAAAGAAGCTAGTTTATTTAATCTACATTAACGGATGATGTGACTCATTATATAGGATAAACCTATTTAAACATCAAGTTTTTAATTTTTAATATTTCTTAGTTTTGGTTCATATTATCTAAGTATTTATTTAAAGAGAAAAAATATATTGCCGAACCATTTATGTCTACTAAACATTTACAGCATATAAACTATATGTTTGATAGAGAATGACTGCTCAAGGGGATAACACTCAAACTGATTCTAATTAGTTTTTTTATTATCAATTAATTAATGATTACAATAAAACAAAGACTAATATACTGTTATTTTCATGTAAAATTGATAATTAAAAATTATTAAATAATTTAATAATATAAATTTAATTAAATTATTATTATTTTTTTTTTTACTAAAAATAGGAGACTCGAACCCGTAACCTCTTAATTGAATATGGGGAGACTATGCCAGTTGAACTATTACTCATTGACAATTAAATTATTATTTAACCGTTATTAACTATTGACTTTATATAAAGATAATACGTGAGTTTTTAATACATAGATGAAGAGGTGAAAAATTATATATTATATAAAGATAATAGGGTGAAAAGAGACAAAAAGATGTGAAATTGGTCGAGAACAAAAAAATATTAAAAGAACGAATTTAAATGAATTGAATATTTGAATGTGACTATATAAAAATAATATATTATATGCATCAAAATTAGGGGTGTTCATGGATTGGATCCGATCCGCAGATTATTTATCCAAATCCAATCTAAAAACGGCGGATATCGATCCGATCCGCAAGATTATCGGATCGGATTGCGGATTTCATGTAGGTATCCGCAAATTCGTAAAAATAAATAAGTAAATATTCTTTTTATATTTTATTTCAACTAATAATTATCATATATGTTGTATTATTTTATTTTTATTATTTAAAAAAATATGTTTAATAATATTTTAAGAGTAAACATGCTTAAAAGAGTAGAAAAATAGTATTTTATTGATATTTTTTAAATTATTTATATATTTTGCGGATATATCCGAGTTTCAATCCGATCCGATCCGATCCGTATTCACCCCTAATAAAAATTAAATTATTATTATTATTGGTATAAAATAAACACTTATTTTATAATGTTGGAAATTGAAATAAGATCCTTCAAGCCAAAAGTGATGTTAATTAGTAATGGAAAGGAGGTGGTGAACATGCATGTGAATTAAAGGTCCACATGGGTAGGGGGAAGATAATAAAAAGCATAGGATAAAAAGGAAAAAAAAAATATGGTAGGGTACGAGAGGTTGGTTGAGAATAAAGAAAGCAATGGTTCAGAGTTAGTACACCCTCGTCACTTGAAGAAGCATAAAGGAAAAGCTACTCTATTTAATTTCCATATCTTATAAATTATTCAAAAATGGCAAATGTAGCGTAAGTTTTAATTCCCTCAACTGTGTGATTGTGCCAATCTCATTGCTCTCTAATCAGTAATCACAGTGTTATCATCTAGGATTATTGTTAATTAATTAGGTCCAATAATGCAGTCAAAGACTGATTAACATGGCTAAACCAATGAAAAAATTATTGAAGTACAATAATTATTGATTAATAATGACTTTTGTTGATAGAGGATTTTGTTAGTTGCATGCAAATTGTGAATGTCACTTAATTAGGTGCTTCATCATTAATTAGGTTATTACATACAACAGTGAGAATTAAAAAATATATATATGGAACTGATTTTTTAAGTAGTCAATATTAACTAGTTTTTTCATTGTAATTTTTTTTTTATTTTAAAAAATGTAAGATTTAGGGTTAGAAATTAGTATACAGAATTTTAAATTTAAAATTTAGAATTAAGAAAATTGGTTGTCCTGTTTGAACTCGATAACTAATTATAAAGAAAAATACTTAGTTTTTTTAATTGAATTAATAAAATTTTTTATGATAAATTTTTAAACTAATATAATATTGTTGTTAAAGAAATTTTTTTCAAAATAAAAAAAGAAAATTGTTTAAGATATATGAATTTATTCATCTTCTAATGATTTCTATTTTTCTTGCCATTATCAAATCACATTTAATTTAACTAAAACAAAGAGAAACCTGATTATCCATAAGTATTTATATAGATAATTAATAATTTACACATTAATTAAGAAGATAATTTTGGTGTGTCACGTGTCAAACCTATCATGCTCAAGTATGAATAAGAAAAATCAATTTCACTACTAAGAATGAGAGTGTCATTTCGTTTGTTGTTTGGTGAGGTTGATGCATGTTGGGAATTGGGATATAAAATTAAAAGTTAAAAAATCAATAAATTTGTTGGATATATAAAAAAAAAATTTAAAAAAAAAAAGTTTCAATCACATACCTATTAGAAAACACTGTTAATAATAAAAGCTCAATTGATGTTACTGGTTTGATGTTCACCTTATATATGAACTCTATAAACAGTTCTTAATTAATGTGGGGTCCACTTTTTGGTTGCTCTGTTTGCATCTAAATGACAAAAATCCAATGAATGAAGGGTTAGGTTGAAAAAAGAAAGAAACTTAGAAAGGTTTTTGGATTGAGAGTGTAACCACCCAATTCTACAGTTATTTGTTCTTCCTTCTAAATAAATTAAGTAGCCAATAGTAGAAGTATAATACAGGATTAAATAATAATATCATAACCAACTTATAATGATAAAATTGTTACCATTTTACTCTTTTCATTGGTTATTATTACATTATTAAAAAATCATTTTTAACAGTCTCTTATTTTATTTTTAGTGATAATAAAATTAGTTGTTAATATATTTATTGGTAGCTAGATATTAATCGTCTTATACTTTGTTGCTAAAAAAATTTAGCGACAAATACATAATTGCTGGTGTTACGGTGGGTAATCGGAGATTAGTGGGCTGGACTCGCTAAGTTGGCCCAATCGTCTGAAGAGGGAAGTCTCCGACTTGCTTAGGGTTAGGGATCATCCGTTCGACTTCCGTGTATGAAAGAACGGGGGTTGATACCTGCAAAGACACTCCGATGCTTAAGTCAGTAGGAGCCTAAGCAGATTTAGAGAGTATTGGAAATTAGAGATACCTGAGGGGTGTCAGTATATTTATAGTGGTGAACCAATAACCACGGTTGGAGTAATTCCACTTTTTAAAGAGGATAACCGTCCATTTATTTTAGGAAAGTTGAGATATGACTCCTGGAAGTAGGTTGAGAGATTTTAGGGGCAGTTACTTATTTGAATAAGTGTTATTTGCCAGTTAATCTTCGATCCCGACTTCCTCAGGGTGAAGTTTGTGTTGAATCCGACCTCCTTATAAGAGGTCGGTTACGAGTGGAGAGCAATTTATAGATTGGACCCTTTTTATTCTATTGGATATGGGCCTTTTAATGTTGGGACAGGACATAAACAGTTGGTAAATAATTTTTGAACTGTTGTAAAAAATATATATAATTATTATTATTATTATTATATATATATATTATGTTTTTGCAAGTTTGCTTTCCTTGCAGTCGATCACCACATGAAGAATATAACAAAGAAAATATATATACAAAGAAATGAACAAAAAGCATAGCCAAGCAGAGGGGAGGTCCTTTTCTATTTAGGACTGAACAATAAAAGTAATAAAAAAGCTCAAAATCATTACTTTGCAGGAAATATGGCATGGTTTTTTCTCAAAGTAATCTCAGTTTATAATTGTAATGCGATTCATGGTCTGCTAAATGATGATAATTACGGCATTATTTAAGAACTTTTATAAGATATCTTGGATTATTTGCGTACACATCAATCTTATAATAATTTTCAACAAACGTTAGCTTTTGAAAGTTTGAACTTTCAAGATTCAGCTTTATTGTAAAGAGTATAACAAATAATAGTAAAAAGAGTATTTTGATATATATTTAGAATTGATGCATATAAAAATTTAGATCAATATTAGATTTCTATACCTCTTTTCCATTAAAGAAAAAAATCGGCCAATAAAAATCGGAAAAAAAAATCAATTATCGTAAAATTTTCAAATTTTAAAGCCAAAAATATCTCATTTAATTTTTCTAATCATTTCCTAAGCGATAATCTTAAAATTTGATCTCTAAAACTTTTTTAAGGAGGTATATATAGTATGTGTTAATTTTTGTAACTTTTAAAATTTTTAAGTTTTTTATCTTTTGAATTTTTAAAATTATTTTTCATCTGCTTTTAAATTTTGTTGGATATATTTATTGTTATTTATCTTAGGAAGAATTATATTTTACGACTAACGAACTATAACTCAAATGACATAATCTCTTCATCTTCACTTAAAAATTTTAGATTCGAGCCTCATTCTTAACTTAAAAAAAAAAGTTTCAGTTAATCATGAGTAACATATTTATTTTGTACACTAACTTAGGAAGATTCTTTTATTATTAGATAATACGCAAAACATGTCCAATATATATAAATTTCATATCTTACTCAATAACAAGCAATATATTAAGAAGAAGACATCAATAAGATGCATGTGTAATGTGTTCAATTATTGTCATGGTGACAGAGTACGATGAGCAGAGAGTTAGAGCTAGTTTTTGGCTTTTTCCAGAGGTGAAGTTTAATGCCAATTCAATTATTATCAATGTCTTATAAATATGCCATATGTATCTTATGATGTGAGTACAGATATTAGGACAATTTATTTAATAAATTGTTTAAAAAAAATATTATCCAATTGTTCTAATTGTAAAAAAAAAATTCAATTCTTATCTAATTAATAAGAAAAGGATAAATAGATCTCTAAGACTCTAACCTTTTGCTTCGCGTACATTTTTTTTCCTGACCATTGAAAAATATTTTTAATTCTCTGACATTCACAAAACTTGGACAGATCAATCCCTAACGAAGTCATTTGGACGGATCAGTTCCTGATGGAAGCATTTGGACGAAGGGACTGATCCGTCCAAGTTTTGTGAAGGTCAGGACTTAAAAGTATTTTTCAATGGTCAGGGACAAAAATATCCGCGGACAAAGATCAGGAACTTATTTATTATTTTCTCATTTATTTTTATGTAATTTGTTTGAGTCTTTCATTTTTTTTTTTTACATATTTAAACATAATTTTTCTTAATTTGGTCTAGGCTGCTATTACTAATTATATTCACATACATGTGTAATTTATGAGATACTCTAACGATTTGAACATTTGAACATAGTTTTTATAATCAGGACAATTGAGTAATATTTGTCTCAACATAGTTTATTTAAGTAAATTGTCTTAAATATTATGAAGTTTGTATAGGAATTATAGCTGCATATTTAAATACTACGCTGACTAAAATCTATCAAATTGAATTTTAAATTTAATTTTGTTTATTACATATTTAAATTTTATTTGCTATAAATTTAAATTGAATTTGAAATTCAAACACTTATTTTGTAAATAATTTAAATACTTGTATTTTGTCTCCTAAATTTAGTTTATATAAAATTTAACGTTAATAAATGCATATATGCAGTACTTCTGAAATAATATATATATATGCTTTGAAGAGAAAAATTTATTTAAAATAGTTTGCGATAACAATCCATGGAGAAGATGTGACGATGGAGAAAAAAGAATATTTTAAGAGTAAAAAGAGAAAGAACTAATTTTCTCACAATCTAGCATACATGTTTTCATGTATGAAGTTTTACATGAAATGTGTTTAAAACATTTGAAAAATATGCACCTATCAATAATTAAAGTTTCTTATTTTTTATTTAAATATTGTAATGATTTTCACGTTATATAATCATTAGTTTTTACTTTTATTGAACATATAAATAAAATAATTAATTTTTTTAATCTAACATATACACGATTTCTTAAGAATGACAACATACATACATATATATATATATATATATATATATAGAGGACAATTTACTGTTTTAAATAAATTGGCTATCAATATTACTATAATACACATTTTGTAAAGTGGATACCGAAATACATTTTTTTTATAAATTATGTAAATCGCGATAGGGATATTGCGGTTTACAAAATACACATAATCCGCTACAAGAGTGTCGCGAATTACATTGGTAAAAAAATATCACATAATCCGTTACAGGGGTATTGCGGTTTATATTTTAGTGTGGACTTAGTTCATTTTTCATGGAGGATGAGTTTTTTTATGAAAGTTTAACTTGCAATTTTTATGTATGGCGCAACATAGTTTCCTACTTTGATTTAATTGAAATTAATATGTTGCACTCATAGAATTACCAACAAAATTAGAACACGTTAACTCGAGAGAATCATAACTACATAGAGAATCGCTAACAATAATGTCACCGTAAAACGAACAGCAAGTACAACTAAAACAAAATAAGATCACAAACAAGGAAAGAAAAATGTAAGCTAATCATGACGACCTAATGACACCTATGCCTCAGCACTGGAGGCAGATCCTCGCTGAGGGCAAGTCCTGCGAGTGTCTCCTATCTGTCTGCATAGCCACATCGCTTCGACCGACTAGTCAGGGGCGGAGCTAGATGAAAGATTAGAGGGGGCCAAAAATATTTATACAATAAAATAACACTAAAATAAAATTTTAAGGGGGGCTAAACTGAAATTTACATATAATTTACATGCAAAAAATTAAAATTAGGGATGCCCCTTTTGCTACAATGTAGCTCCGCCCCTGCGACTAGTATCGGCCTCATCCATGGTGTTACGGATTCTTGTTGACCTCGGTCGCCCTTCTCTGGCACGTCTCATGTTAGGATCAGGGACGATAGTAGGACCGGCGTACGGTGGCCACAGACCCTCTGGAATAGAGGGCAAAAACCCCATCCGATATACACTGAACACCTTACTCATGGTATAAAACTCGTGGACGTACGTAGCCCAGTCTAACTGGGACTGAGCACAGCATTCAATCGCATGGCAGCAAGGATAATGGAGAGCTTGAAAGTACCCGCAGTCACAAGTACGATCTCTAAGGGAAACCCGATACGTTCCAAGCGAGAAGTTACCGGTAGGAGTCGTCTCAGCCACAGTATACTTAGACTGATGTTTGTCAAATAGAGTAACCGTGAAGCACCTCACATCTTTTAGGTTGTGCTCTATCGCCTTGACCAGTGTCTGGCAAAACCGTTGGCCTGATCCAAATTGCGCTTTTGCTGTCTGCCCTCGGACGACAAAAAGCTCTGCTAACCTCCCATATGTGGATTTGACAAGTGCAGTAACCGGCAGATTGCGTGTCCCCTTCAGTATAGAGTTAACACACTCGGATATGTTCGTCATCATGTGGCCGAACCGTCTGCCTCCATCCTGGTGTTGGGTCCACTTATCATACTTCAGTCGGTTGGCCCAATCAAACATGGCCGGATTCTCAATCCTCATAATATCAAACCAGTAGTCAAACTCGGCCTTAGTCTTGGCATACGCCACATTCACGAGCATTCGCCTTGCATCCTGACCCTTGAAAGTGAGAGCAAAATTAGCTGCAAACCTGTCGAATGCAACACGCTTGATATGCATGAGGCGATTTCCAACCATTGTCTGGTGCCTCCAATGCAGCCTTAATGCCGATGTGTCTGTCAGAAATCACCAGAATCCCTTCCTGTGGGGTCACATGTTGACGCAAGTGGGATAAGAAAAAAGCCCACGACTCGGCATTCTCCCCCTCAACAAGTGCAAACGCAACTGGCAATATATTCGAGTTTCCATCTTGCGCAATAGCCAGAAGCAAAGTCCCGCCATACTTCCCATACAGATGGGTTCCGTCAATGCTGATTAGTGGCTTGCAATGTTTAAAAGCCTCAACGCATGGAGAAAACGTCCAGAAAAGTAGATGAAAGTACTTTGTAGACTCATCAACCTCACCACCTACACGCACTGGAGAAGTCTTCAACAAAGCTATGGTTTCGTCTATCGTTGCTTGCGTCCCAAGGATCCACCGGGGCAACTCCACATATGACTATTCCCAATTCCCGTAAATCTGGACGACTGCCTTCTACTTTGCCTTCCACACCTTTCTGTAACTAGGCCTGAATCCATAGGTTGACTCAGTAGCTTCTTACAACACCTTTATGGTAACCGCTGCATCCGCCCTAACCAACGGATAGATCCTCGCACAAATTATGTTGTAATCGAGCTGTCGGTGGTCGCTCGAAATCGATGTGGCCAGACAAATGTGGGTTCTGTTGTACCTTCTAACCTCCCAGTTACCCTTGCATTGCCAAAGTTCCACGCGGATCATCCAGGTGCAGCCATTTCCAAACTCCTTGCATCTCCCAACATACTTCAGATGATCAGATTTCATAACCTGATACTGAACTCCACGACGAATGCTATAATCCTTAACACTCATCACAGCTTCCTCCTTATTCTGGAAAGATTGACCAATCTGAAATTTCCCAGAAGCATTACCCGCGTGTAATCCTTGGTATCTGAAGATGTGTGCATCATCCGGTTGTTGACTCACTGCTTCCAGGTTAAGCGTCGAGAAATGCGGCGGTTGTTGGTGGGACCCAGAACTGGATGGCCCCTGAGGTGCAGGTGGGGGCACTGTAGTCTCCTCCTCACTATCCCCTTATATGTGATCGGGCTCATCGTCCGAATCATAGTCCCGCATCGCGTCCTCAACGTGATCCGGCTCACCACCACCAACAAGACTAGTAATCAAACCAGGTGACCTATCTGCCGGTGCTAGAACAAGTGAAAGTGCAGGTAGGAGACAACCAGGTGCAACGACAGGCATCGAAGTAGAAGCACCCCCTACCGTCGTCGACTGAGGATTTGGCATTGAAGCCCCGGAACTTTTTAGACGGTCTTCCAACTTGGCAAACAACTCGTGTATTCTCACCTCCGGAAAATTCCGCCGACAATGAAACAAGACCCCCATGTCTTCATCCGACCCTATGACAAATGTTTCATACTGCACACCACTTGACACAACTGCCATCGGAATCTTGTAAAGCACCTTATTCACCAACTTGGCCCCACACAACCCTGCCTTCTGCAATATGTTCCTCTTCAGATCCGACAAAGTATCAGTCAAACGGATAAAAATGCTCAGTGGTTCTTTATCTGTGAACTTAACACCATGCCTATTACTTTTTTTTATTTTACCATAGTATTGGACTAGAACCAACAAGCTCTCCTCACTATCCATTTGTGAAAGTGTGAAAATGACTCTCCTCAAATGACCCACTCACTATCTTGCTTGGTATTTATAGGCAAAGTTGACAAAGCATAAATCGCGACACCCCTATAGCAGTTTATGCACGTCTGCAAAACACACATAAACCACGATATCCCTGTAGCAGATTATGTGATGTTTTTTTACCAACGTAATTCGCGACACCTCTGTAACAGATTATGTGCATTTTGTAAACCGCGATACTCCTGTTGCGGTTTACATAGTTTATGAAAAAATATATTTCAATATCCACTTTATAAAATGTGTATTCTGATAATATTGCTGGCCAATTTATTTAAAACAGTAAATTGCCATATATATATATAACAAACTTTCCTTTGAACAGCCAGCTACAAATAATTTTCCCATGAAAATTAAAGTAAGTATAAATGAACCAAACTAATGATATTTTATGGGTTATGGTTGGATCAGTACTATGAGAATATAATTAATTGTAAATTTCTAATTAAAAGCACATATAACTCTACACTGAAAGCACATGTGGTTGATTGTAACCGATGATAATGAATTATTTGTTCGTGCATATATATGGGCTCATCTGTATTCACTAAAAGTTAATAAATGGTTTATTTTGTTAATAAAGTATTTTATTAAATTTTAGTTTATCTTTTTTTATTTTCAATAGAAAAAGACAATTATGTGAGAAATATGTAAAAATAATTGAGAAAAAAGATAAAAAATTAAATTTGAAAAAAAATTTAAAAACTAAATTCATAATTTGTATAATTAAATTTAAAGGAAAATAATCACACTCTATCTCAATACTAATGATAAATGTAAGTGAGCCTAAAATCACATAAAAAGGTTTTCACTTTAGATCGGGTGAAGTTTCAAATAATAATGTAAGTCTGGTTACAAAATCTTCAATCCAAAAGGAATAAAAGTTTTGGTACATGATATATATTGTGTCGGTTAAGGAACCGTTGGAACTTTTATGATGTTGACTTGTATTGTTGATAACTTGCTTGTACAAGGAATCAAGCTATGAAGCTAAGAATTGTTAACGAGATATGAGCTGGTTACATATGAACGTGAGGTGACTAGGGTTGACACTTTACACTTGAGAACCTTCTCTTTAAATAATATTGGACAATGGACAATGTTCCACCTAGTAATAATTATAAAAACATTTTAATTTATGTTCTTTTCATTGAGGCTCGAATTAATGTAGTATATGCTTCTATCAAATATAAAAATGGTTTATTCGTCTGTTTGAATAAGTGTTAGAAGTTTGAATTTCGTTTTGTGTATGTAGTAACTTATGAAGCACGGACATTTTGTTGAGTTGTCGTGTCCGCCTGTCGGATACATTTTGGATACGATATTCACCGACACTCGTCCGACTCGCGTGTCTGCTGTGTCCGACCGTGTCTTAATAAAAAATAAAACGGATACATTTCGGATACGATATTCACCGACACTCGTCCGACTCGCGTGTCTGCTGTGTCCGACCGTGTCTTAATAAAAAATAAAAAATTCTTCTCTGGACACATCTAGACACACCTAAATACCATCACGTGTCAGCGTGTCCTGTCTTATTCTTAACATATATTTTTAAAATAAATTTAGATATAGTATATATTATTATTTATTAAAACAAAAAATATTTTAAATACTTGATATAATTAAAATAAGACATTAAAAATAATTAAAAATTTTAATTTATATTTTAATATCAATAAAATATCAAAATATCATGACGATTTATCTAAAAAATACTTTATATTTTATATGTATGTGTGTCCCCGTGTCATGTAAGATTTTAAAATTCGCGTGTCGGCGTGTCCCGTGTCGTGTCGTATCCCGTGTCCGTGTCAGTGTCTATGCATCATAGGCAGTAACCTACCAGCAATAAACTTTTAAATAGAGTTTAGATTAATGACAAATTAGTCATTAACTTGTCGGGTTAAAAAATATCGTAAATAACAAAAAAAATTTATTTACCGTGAAAAGATTATTTTACTTGTTTCGTGGAATTCCCTCTTTTTGTAATTTTTAATTTGTTAATTTATTTCATTTATCTATATAATATACAATTTAATTAATTATTGCTGGAAAATTAAATAATAAAAAATAAAATGAAACTCAAATAAAGAAGCTAAGGGATATAAAACCGTTCACTCAAATAAATTTGACCCTAAAAAACTGCTCAAATCAAGCCAATAAATAAAGACATTAATTGATTCCACATTATCTGTTTGTTTTTCAATTGAGCTAGTACCTTACTCTAAGATGACAAATTATTATTATCTGAAAGTATTTATTAAATTGAAAATTATGATATTTAGATTTTAAAGCTGACTAAGTTAGGGCAGGAGCGAGTTAGGTTCGAATACTCACTACAAGAAGGAGTACTCCTTTATATATGCACACGTCCGACATAATTAAGAAATAATAAGTTGAAAAAAAAAAAAGAATTGGTTAACAAATCAAATCAAGATTAAATTATAAACGGAATAATATTTCCCTACTATCAATAAAAAATAGTTAAAGTTTTGTCAAAACATATAGTAGTTTATTTCATTAATAGAGATAATAAAACAGATATCTAATTATTTATTTACTTAAGAACTAATAAACATTATAGGGTACAATACAATACAATAATAAAAGTTTTCATGACAAAATTTCTTTGGTTTTTCTTTACATTAAGATCAACTCATATCTCAATTTCTCAATACAGTGATGTTCCTTTAATTTTTTTTTTCTTTTTCAGGTAACAGAGAATCTTATCAAAACATTTAAGGTTTTACTTAAAAACATGACTATTTTAACACCAATTATTCTATACATCACAGTTCCAAATTTTCAATTGTACCCTTTTTATGTTAACATAATCTGTTATTCTGTGGACTAAAACACCGTGGCTAAATAAAAAAAGCGTCACCTTCACTAACTACAAATTTTCATTTGTAGCAAAAATTAAACAAAGTCACCATTTTTTTTACTTTAGCCACAGTTTTTTTTGTTTAATTACTCTTTTGGTCCCTATAGTTTCGTGAAATTTTTAACCTATACTTTTTTTTTTAATTCAGTTCTGCACCAATTTTTTTTCAATTAAGTCCAACTTAGTAGTAATTGGCTTAATTTTATAGAGACCCAACTATAAAAAAAAAATTGGTACAGGGACCTAAATAAAAGGAAAAAAAAGTATAAGGACCCAATTAAAAAAAAATTTAGTACAAGGACTCAATTAAAAGAAAAAAAATATAGGAATCTAATTGAAAATTTTGCAAAACTATAGAACCAGTAGAATAATTAAATTTTTTTTCCCTCTTGTGCTTGTATTTATTCTATTATTTGTCAAAATAGTGTATATACATATCTTTGGATTAATGTATCCAAAGATAAATACAATCATCTAATATGATTAGTTAATAATAAAAGGCATAATTAATTAATTAATTAATTAAGAATGTTTAGATTAAAAGTAGCGAGCTCATTACAAAGTTGAAAAGTATATTTGTGCTGCTGGTTGCCACTGCCCAAAAGAAATTCATAATTTCATATTAGCAATGGCAAGAGTGAGAGGGTAGTGTGAGGCATGGGACCTATTCATATTATTATAGAAAATGAAGATTATTATTGCATGTGATGTAGGAAGCCATTACAGCTGGATATGCCCAATAGGGTGCCCAGATCGGTCTCCATTTTCTTTTATTTTCATCATCTCTATTCACATTTAAAAAAAAAAAATATGTGTATTTCTTTTATTTTATATATTAATTAAAGTATATAACTATATATATACATTTTTGTTATTTATTAAATAGAATATACATTTCACATGATGAGATGAATTTTACATTTATTCTGATATTAATATATATTGAAAGCAAAATAAATAATAATGTGTATTTATTTACCTAATTAATATATAGATATAAATATAAACATAAATGATTTTTTTGGTATATATTCTAATAACGTTTAGGTTGAAAGATAAGTTTGTCTCGCTCTAAGACTATATATGATATGTCTCACTCAAAGGAGTTTTTTTTTAGGAGGCTTATCATTGTTTTGGATATATTGACAAAGTAGAAATGACCCACATTTGGAAAATTTTTAAAATGAAACTTCAATCATCCTTATGTATGAATATAAAGCCTAAGTCATGAGTTTTTGTGATTTTGTTTCTGCTAATTAATATAATGTTAAGTCGAGTGATCAGTTTATTTACCGTGATAAATTAATTTTTGATCTGTTAGGTTATAAAATACCGTAAATAATAAAAAAAATTATGCTACATCCCTTTACTTAATTAATTAATTAATTAACCATTTTGTTTCTCCGTCATTTCTTACTTTGTCTTAATTATTTTTAAATTTGAGTCAATAATAAAAAAAGAAGTCAATAACTAGCTAACATCATTTATATTTTTTTATAAAAATATATTAGGAACCTGTTTTTTTAGTCAACAATATTAGCCAATATTTTTTATTTTAATATTTTTTCTATCTTTATAATATAACAATTCAAAATCTTAACATGTACTTATTTACTATTTTGTTATTAGCTGATTATCTATTAAAAAAACATTTTACTAACGAAACCAATTTTATATTTTAAATATGTAAGTTTTAAATTTTTGGATGGCTAACTTTTTTTTTTTAACTATTTTTATTATATATCATCACCTAATAAAATCGTTTATCAAATGAGCCTTTTGTATCATAATTCTTATTCTATATGCCACCTTTAATTAATTTTCTACTCTCTTTTCTCTTCTTTTTATATTATTTTATTTCCCACTCTTTCGGTGCAATCTTTTATCTCACTCGAATCAGTTTTATAAGAAACTAACTATCATGAGTTAAGGCTTTGTCCCCAATAATAATAATAATAATAATAATAATAATATCTTTTTGCATGTCTTAGGCAACTATTTTACATATATATATATATATTTTTAAATGTCTTTAGGTATAAACAAGAAATAAGCTGACGAACCTTATATTATAATAATAGGGAGACAAAAAAAAAACAGCTAAAACTTGCTTTATTTAGTATTTATTAATTGTTACAATAATTAATAAATACTAAATAAAGTAACTTATGGTTATTTTTGACTGATTTTCTCTGGTTACCCAAGATTTCCGATAATAATAAAGGCTCACAACAAATTTGGTAAATGAATAAATCAACAAGTTATCCGTATGTATACACACATGATGATTGCATGTGATTATTGGCTAATAAAGTCATAATAATTAAGAAAATTAAGAGAAACATTAATTGGTGCCATGCAGCACATTTCAAAGTTGTCTAGAAGATGCATTTCTCTTTTTCTTTCCATGGATGGAAAACGTAATTAGTTGTGATATATTTTAGTTCAACAACATCATATATATATATATATATATATATATATATATATATATATATATATATATATATATATATATAATAAAAAATCTAGAGTTAGGAATAAATGACACTTATGTCAATTTAAATAAAGTTACACAGTTTATAATTATTTATAAAATAAACAAGTGAAATATTGGTAAAATTTAATTTTAATGTATTGATAATATATAATATTTTATATAATTATCTAATTATTATATTTGTTATTTTAAATAATTATTTACATAATTAATATAAAAAATTCTTTTTATTGATATTATATTATATAATTAAATAAATGTATAAAAATATTTTATTCTAATAGTATATTAAAATTAAATTTTTATTTATATTGAAAAAAAGATAAGTTTAATTTTGATATATTGATAATGTAAAATATTTTATACAGTCGTGTAATCATAATTCGGCGTTTTCTTGAATGATTATTTACGCGGTCAATATAAAAGATAATTATTTTTACTGTATTATGTAAAAAATAGTTATTATTTTTATTAGAGCGAGTGACTACCCCATCCGACCCCTGACAATTACCTCGAATGGACAACGGGGCAAAAAAAAAAACCAAATCCGGCCTCTGTTTTTTTTACTGATTAGCTCCTGTGCAAAAAAAAAAACATTGATTTTTTTTGACACAGGAGCCTAGTTGTCTTTTCGAGGTAATTATTAAGAGCCGAGTTGATTTTTTTTTGTTAAGAGCCTCGTTGTCTTTCGAAATAATTGTCAGGAGCCGTTTTAGATTTTTTTCTTATTTAATTATATAATATAATCAATAAAAAGAATTTTTTATATTAATTATAATATTATATAATTAAGGAAACATTTTAAGTGTACCGTAGAGTATTGGTACACCAATTATTTTAACCGTTGATTTTAATTAATATATATATTATATTTTTTATAATTCAGATCAACGGTTAAAACAATTGGAGTATCGGTACTTTCGGTGCACTTGAAATGTTTCCATTAATTAAATACGGTGATAATACATTAAAATTAAATTTGGAAAAAGAAATATGCAAGGTTTGTGGGGTGCAAAAAGGAGGAAAAGTAGAATGCAACATGTGAGGTATGAACGTGTATGATGAGGATAGAGGAAGCTACTATACACATTGGTGTATCTTAAAGCTTTCCCTTTCTTCTCACTCCTCACGTGCCTTTTTCTGCTCTTTTATTCCTTTTTTTATTTTTTATTTTTTTATTTTCTTAGGTTATACCTTATTCTTCAAGCAAATATTACAACTCATCTGTTAACTCCATCACACAATCCTTTTCATAAAATTTTATACAGTTACATGTATCAAAAGTTTTTATGTGGTCCATGTATGTAACAATTTATATGAAAATTTTGATGTAAACTGATTTATAGATTTTTGTTTAACGGTATAAATTGTTTTAGGTAATTTTATAAGCAAAATATTAAATTTACAAAGGCGATGACTTAAGTGATTTCACATGATTTTTATGTATTTCACAACATATATCATTTTATGTAAATAAAGAAAGGAATTACACTATTAAATAACTCATCTTACACATTACCATATTGAAATTAAAAAATTGGTTATTGCACACTTAAATTTCAAGAGAGATATTCTCTGTCAATAAAAAAATGCCATACGAAGGAATCTTAATTTCTTTTCTTATGATTATTATTGCTATGATTTAACAATTTTTTGTAAGACTTATTAATTTATTACTTTAGTTTAAATATAGTTATTAAGTCACAAATTTATATATTTAAATAATTATTTAAGCAATAAATACAAATGTGTATTATTAAAGTATTTCTGTTTTTATCTTTTTTGCGGAAAAGGTACAGTGTAGTGTAATGGGGAATAGAAGGTTCTTTATTTTCTCAAGGAGGAAGAGTAGAGTACAATGGTGTGGTTGCGAAAAGTGGAGGGCAATTTGGGAAAGTTGCGTGATAAAAGAGAAGGGTACAGTGAAGTGAAAGAGAAAATGATTAGTGTGGTTTTTACACTCTTTCACACCCTCCATGGTTAATAGAATTTATTATTTTTAATTAATAATTAATTAATAATTTTTTAAAATATAAACTAATAATATATTATTAAATTATTAAATTAAAAAATTAAATTTATAATTAAAAATATTAGTTAAAGTTAATAAATTTTACTAATTTTAAAATTTTTTCTTTCCAAAACCGTCCCTCTCTTCTATCTTGTCCTCACCGCTATGGTCTATGGACTATGGAGTTTTCACTTGATGCTATTTTTTTCTCTGAAATGGATATTTTAATATGAAGCAAGAATTTTATACTTTATAGAGAATATAGAATCTTCCACCAATTAAACAATTTATTCGATTCGATGTAGTTTGTTTTTTTATTATTATAGATTAGATTTTCTTATAAATTTTTTTACAAATATTTAGTAACAAACATTTTCTTTATATATTTCATTTAAGTCAACACTAATCAATTTTTACCTTTTATCTCTGAAATTTATTAGTACCGAATATTATTAATTTACCATTTATAAATGTTTGATTATGTTATAAATTTTTTAAAAAATTATATACATTCTCATTCTCTCTTTTCTATTGAGATGACCTAAATAGTGGATAAAAAAAGTCAAATAATGATATTATTTAAATATTAGATATGGAATTTAATTTTTTTAAATAAACTATTTAAATATAGACAATTTTAATTATGAAAAATATAAATTAATTTAATACATATTAAAGATTGAAATATTTTGACAGAATAACTCAAAATATTCAAAAAATGAGAATTAGATTTGATATTATTTTCGATACTTTTATGAAATTCACTTATTTTTTTATAAATATAGAATTAATTTATGTTTACTATAATAAAAACCGTCACTATTTCCATTTTTTTAGGTAAAAATTCAGGTGCAGTCGACTTCACGTGAAATTGATAGCTGAGAGCCATTAAATAAAAATTTAGTCAACTTTACCTAAGTTTTTACCATTTTTTTTAATATTAAAAACAGTAGCTTATTCTAAGAAAGAAAAAAAGAAAGAAAAGAAAAGAAAAGAAAAGAAAAGAAAAACTTAGAAGGACATGTACCAGTTGAGTAGTTGAGATAAATATTAATTTTTCTCAGCCTAAACCTTTGTGTTTAATAAAAGAAAAGAAAAGAAACAAAACCATTAAAACTAGTTATAGCAGCTAAACACTTATTAGTTATATCACCTTTTTCCACCTCTCTCTCTCTCTCTCTCTCTCCTTCTTCTTCTTCTGTGGCAGTAGAAGTTCCAGAAACTAGAAACCATCACCACTTACTGCATCTCTCTCTCTCTCCACCACACATTGACAACACTACTCTAAGGAACCGATTGAATTTTCTTCTGCACCTTCAGCATCTTATTTTCTTTCTTCTCTTACTGCATTCTATATCACACTGTGTGTGTTTTTTTAGCTGCGATTCCATAACACCAAGCCTCTTTTGTGCGCGCGTGCTGTGCGCGTGACTGAGCTTCCAGCCATGGAAGCAGCAACAGCAGCAGCAACAGGTGAAGATTGTTGCGTCAAAGTAGCGGTCCACGTTAGACCGCTCATCGCCGACGAGAAGCTCCAAGGTTGCAAGGACTGCGTCACCGTCGTCCCTGGCAAGCCTCAGGTTCTCCTCATCAAATCTCAACAATGCTTCCGAAATTATACTCTTTCTTTTTCTTCTTCTTTCTTAAATTCAGTTACAGTTGGCGGTTACAATAATACCGGTAATACGGTTGTAACTAACTTTCCGACTGCGGTTGTTACAATGCGCTTTTTTTTTTTTTTTTTTTTTTGTTGTCTGTTACTTTGATTGCTGATAATTCCGGGACGGTATGGATAATGAATAACGGATGGAGATTAATGATGCAGCAGCTGCAATTTGAAAGTTGAAGCCATTGTTTTGTTGTTAACATGTGAAAATGATTTGATTTTGGGTTGATTCATTGATGTTCTACTGTTTAGGGATGATACAGTGTGTGGATTTGGTGAATTTAGGTGAAGATCTGGATCCGACATTTGCTTGCGTAGTAGAAAGTAGGATTTGGAATTTGTTTCCTTTTTTATTTAAAATAATATTTTTGCGATCTGAATTCTGATGATGATGCTTTGCTTGATTGAGATATTTGACTTTTTATGCAATTTCTTGGTTTGGAGTTGGACTTTAGGAATTTGATTGTGTGGTGGAACGGCTCTGTTGGTCTGATAGTTGTGATGTAATTTTTGGGGGAAAATGTTTGATTTTTGTGTTGTGTGGCTGCGTTTTTGTCTTTTTGGTTTTTGTCTGGTAGGGGTCTATGGGATGTAATTTGCTGTAATGGTATGTCTTTGATGTTGGAAATTTTTGGAATGATTGAAAATGAAAATGAAAATGAAATGATTTATGAAGTTTTAAGAGGTAAGAATTACCAATCACCAAAATCTTATACGCAAGGTGATTTGTATTTTAAAATGAATTAAATCCTTTGAACTAAAATCATTTCAATAGATGAACTGAATTATAAATGAAATGAACTCCTTGTTTCCTTCTTCTCTTCCTTTTGATTCCAATTGAACAAAAGAGATTCCAAACACTCAGTAAATGACAAACAGGTCCTTGTAAATGAAAGCAACTCTTTGGACTATAGTTCACTTGCTTTTCATGAATGATTTTCCTCTCCTATTTATGTCAAAATTTCACTATTTTGTATTTGGTAAGAATATATCAGCTGATTTCCCCCTGAAATAATAAGTTAAAGTAATAATTTACTCTGCATATTCATTCTACATCTAATTGAAAAAGTATTAAAAATACTTTAAATACAAACAAACTAAGAATTCCAATATATTTTCCGTGAAAATTGAATTTGTGGATGAAAATGACTTGAAGTTGTACACCAAAAAAAAAAAAAAAAACATAGGACTTGAAGTTTAAGTCTTTGGACACCTTCATCTAAAATTGCAGACTGTATTAGTTGCCTTGAGTAGCTGAAAAGTGGGGTTATGTCTTATGCTAATTGCAAATGAATGCAGGTGCAAATTGGTTCCCATTCCTTTACATTTGATCATGTCTATGGGAGCACTGGTTCTCCTTCATCTGCTATGTTCGGTGAATGTGTTGCTTCCCTTGTTGATGGTTTGTTCCAAGGATATAATGCAACTGTTCTTGCCTATGGTCAGGTATAGTTAACTGCTAAATGGGACAGAAGTTGCACGCACTGCACATACTTCTCTCTAGCACATGACATTTTTACTCCATTGCAGACAGGTTCTGGGAAAACATATACCATGGGCACTGGCTTTAAAGATGATTACCAAGGAGGAATAATACCCCAAGTTATGAGTGTCTTGTTTGACAAAATCGAGATTTTAAAGCATCAAAGCGAATTTCAGTTGCATGTTTCCTTTATTGAGGTGTGTCGATAGCTTATAGCCATGGTTTTGAAAGTTTAGTTCTTCTTTATTGCCTGAAACTAATAGATTATTACTTGTGAATTGATTAAGATTATACATCTAACAACCTTTATCTGTGAATAGATTCTTAAAGAAGAAGTAAGAGACTTGCTGGATCCATCGTTTTTGAACAAACCAGAAACTGCAAATGGACATGCAGGGAAAGTAAACGTTCCTGGGAAACCACCAATTCAAATTCGTGAAACATCAAATGGTGTCATTACCCTGGCAGGATCTACTGAAGTCAGCGTTACAACACTGAAAGAAATGGCTGCTTGCCTAGAACAAGGATCATTGAGTAGAGCAACCGGGAGCACAAATATGAACAACCAATCCAGGTAACTAATGCATTTTCCTTCTTATCAGACTGCATGAATCTGTGCTTATTCATGTGGTATTTTTATTTCACTTTTAGATTCATAAACTAATTTTGGATATCAAAGTATGAGCTGTTTAATGTGAAATATAGATAATTTTAAAACAAGAACTAAGGAAGATATGGTGTATAATGGATTTCAATTATTGGCTATTGCTAAATCACTGATGATTTACAGACTTAAAAACCAGACTAAGCTTTGAGTTATTTTCTTTTAAATTTTAAAGCCAGTGTTGTACTTAAAGTTTCAATTTCTTATGGGAGGAAATATGTTTATACTACAAATAACCTTTTTTCCCCGCAGTGAATCTTCCTGAATTTACTTGTTGGCATCATTATTAACTGCTGTAATTTATGCTTGAGTTCTTGTTTATTACTTATTCTTCTATTAATATGTGGCCAACTAGTCGTTCACATGCCATCTTCACCATCACACTAGAGCAAATGCGGAAGCTCAATAGTTCCAGCGAGATCGGCGCAAATGATACCATGAATGAAGAGTATCTTTGTGCCAAGTTACACTTAGTGGATCTTGCTGGATCAGAACGAGCTAAACGAACAGGATCTGATGGCTTGCGTTTTAAGGAAGGTTAGATGATGGCTTTAATAATTTGTGCTAGTAAATAATATTTTCATCATTATATATTCCTATTAATTTTCTCTTTCATACAGGAGTTCATATAAATAAAGGACTTCTGGCACTGGGTAATGTAATTAGTGCGCTTGGTGATGAAAAGAAGAGAAAAGAAGGAGCTCATGTTCCTTATAGGGACAGTAAACTTACTAGGCTTTTGCAGGTTTATATCTCTAAGTGTACCTTCTCGTAGTATACTCTAATGATGTTGAAATATGCTTACTATTAAGTCAGTTTAAAAAGGATGTATTTTCCCCTTTGAAAATATCACCGTGTTTGAATGAATGACAACAAAAATAAGAAATAGAAGTAACCAAATTCTCTAATGTTATTATTTTCTTTCTTTGATCTTTAACATAAATTTTCTTTTCTAGAAGTTGTGTATTTATAGATAAAGCTAAATGATTTTGCAGGATTCACTTGGTGGTAACAGCAGGACTGTTATGATAGGTAACTCGGTTATTCTTGCTTGTATCCTAGTCGATTTTTTTTATCTCCCATCATTGGCTTTCACAAGATAAGCTTCAACCAAAAATGAAAAGCTTCTTCATGGATCTCATGTTACTATTCTTCTTCACAATTTTTTTTCTTCTAAGATTGATGATGAGTATTACATTGTTGTATTGCATGCTCGTTTCCAATGTACATATATTCGCTGCAATAAAATATGTTTCTGTTTCTTTTCCAGCTTGCATAAGTCCCGCAGATATTAATGCTGAGGAAACCCTCAACACTTTGAAGTATGCAAATCGTGCACGCAATATCCAAAATAAGCCTGTTGTAAGTATCTGCATAAATTTATGTTCCATGTCATATCTCTTCGATTCTTCGTTTTCAATATATATTGCATACATTTAATTTTATATTTTTATTCTTCCTTAGGTGAACAGAGATCCCATGTCCAGTGAGATGCTAAAAATGCGACAACAATTAGAGTATTTGCAAGCAGAACTTTGTGCTCGCTCGGGTGGCTCTTCTGAGGAAGTTCAGGTAGTTTGGTTTCTGGTAGCTTGAATCTTTGGAAATGTGTTAAATTCTGCATTACGTTTAATATATTTCCTATAATAGGTCAGTGATAACATTAATGAAATGACTTATGGTAAACAGATGGGCATCAATCAATGCTTACCTTTTTTGTTAGACAGAAAGTATCCCAGCCTTCATCGTAGCTGGACCTCTTTCATAGACACTACTAAATAATTTGATTTACGCAAAGTACACGTGTTGATATGGTTTATGTTTTTGTAATTAATATATAATCATTTTATAACTGTTTATTTAGGTCCTGAAGGAAAGGATTGCTTGGCTTGAAGCAGCAAATGAGGATCTCTGCCGTGAACTTCATGAATACCGTACTCGAAGCCCTGTTAGTGTTATAGATCACTGTGAAAAAGATGCTTATGTATGCCTCTGATTCCATAGTTGATATTCTTGTTTGACTTAACAACTTTTTATTCTTGTTTGACTTAACAACTTTTTAACAATTTAATACCTAGACATATCTTGGTATTTGCATTCCACTATATGGATTAGTTTCCATTACAACAGCCATTCTGTGAGGCTATGCATTTAAGTATTAAATTTCCTTTCCAGGATGACAGCACATGCAACGTGAAGACTGATGGGCTTAAGAGGGGCTTACCTATCACAGCCCCTGATTATCCAATGAGTGAAACAACAGGTAAGACTTGTCTTTGGCCTGAATTGAGTAAGTTGTTTGATAAGGCTAATATTAAATATTCGATTAGAATGCCATGATCCTTGGTTAACAGTGCCAGTTTTACAGGTGATTCAAGGGAAATTGAAGAAGTAGCAAAAGAGTGGGAGCATACATTACTGCAAAACAGTATGGACAGAGAGTTACATGAATTGAATAAACGCTTGGAGCAGAAAGAGGTTGTTATACTTACATATAATTAAACCCATATCTATGACATATTATGCATTAGAGGATAGCATTCAAATCAATAGAACCATTGTGTAACTTGTGTTCTATGATTTGATAACCCTACAGTCAGAAATTTTGTTTTTGATGGTTGATGGTGTTTTCTGCTTTTAGCTTAGAAAATGATATTCTACTGCTTCACTTCTTGGATTTGATCCCTTATCTTCTGATTTCAAATAGTTAGATTTTTCATTCCAAGGATTTCTTCATTAACAAGCTGCCAAAATCAAATTAAAATAATAAAAGCAGTAGCTGACTGGTCTTTTCCCAACTTCATCATCGAATAATTACAGAGCATAATGTTTAATCTCTGCCTTCAAGAAGAGACTACCATATTCTTTCTCTCTCTTATTTTATTACCTTACTTAATGGGATTGATGTCTGTACAGTCTGAGATGAAGCTTTTTGGGATATCTGATGCTGAAACTCTCAAGCAACACTTTGGAAGGAAGATAATGGAGCTGGAGGATGAAAAGAGAGCTGTGCAGGTTTGATAGAAGTTATGTGCAAAGTTAATTTTACTCATGCAGAAAATTCATATTCATGTATGCATCTGATTTGTAAATGCAGCGAGAGAGGGATCGACTTTTGGCTGAGGTTGAAAATCTTGCTGCTAATTCTGATGGACAAACACATAAATCAGAGGATATCCATGCACAAAAGCTGAAAGCCCTTGAGTCTCAGGTGAGGAGTCCAGTTTTTCATTTGAATTTGTTTTACAGTTGTATGATTTTGGTTACAACAATTTGACAGTGGTAGAATCTTTCAAAATATATGAATTCAGATCCTGGATTTGAAGAAGAAACAAGAGAGCCAGGTCCAGCTTCTGAAACAAAAGCAAAAAAGTGACGAAGCAGCAAAGCGACTGCAAGATGAAATACAATCTATAAAGGCCCAAAAGGTTGATTTCTGTACTTTGCAAATGCATAATTGAGATCATGTACTTTTGTCTGCTGTAACCTGAATAATGTTGCAGGTTCAATTGCAACAAAGGATGAAACAAGAATCAGAACAGTTTCGGCAATGGAAAGCTTCTAGAGAGAAAGAACTTCTGCAAGTATGTCAAGCTTCCTCATTTTTTCATGATTTTGTTTAATTTGTTCACAATACTTTCAACTAACTTAAGGTGATAAAAGTTTGCTATTTTTTTCTTCAAAAAAAAAAAAAAGAAAAAAGGAAAGCGTGAGTAAGCACGAGTTAATACTTAATTTAGGGTACAAACTATCTGCTTCTACAAAGCTTTCAAACAACTCATATTCAATAGGTAGAATTAGTATACAGAGATGGCCATGTTTAGCTGGACTTGTGTCTTGTGCTAGTATGATAGCTGATCATGATCAATCTAACACTTTCCAACATGATTTACCTGCCTGCACTGCATTATTCTCTATGGCCTTTATTGGTTATATGTTTTGTGAGACAGTTAAGGAAGGAGGGAAGGAAAAACGAGTTTGAAAGGCACAAGCTGCAAGCATTAAATCAGCGCCAAAAACTGGTGAGGGTTCCTAGTTGTTAGATGATAGTTTTTATATAATTTTTAACTTGGACATTTTAGTTTACACTAGAGATAAATATATTAAGATTGAAGATTTTGTGGTGGTGGTGGTGGCTTTATGTGCATTTACTGTTTCACCTTTTATATGCAACGCCTGTACTTAAAAATATAGGAAAAATATTTCTTAAAGAATGAAATCTATATGATGATATGTTTCAATTTAGTGGTAAATAATCTGGGCAAGTCATATATATATACATTTTGTTGCATGTAGTTAATTCTGTCAATTAAAGCAACGGTGCATTGTAAATTGAAGCACCAGGGTTTAGGCGTATGGCTATGTGCAAAATATTAATCAAGATTGAATACATGTTATACCTTCATTATCCAAATTTCTAGGTATTCTTGGGTGATTGACATTGACGTGTGTGCCAAAGTAAACTATGACTTCCTCCAAAATATGTCAAATATACACAAATAGAACACTTTTTGTGCTGTGATATTCAACATGTTGTGCTCCCATCTGCTTTTCATTTTGCTATGCAATATGCATAATTCTTAGAATAGAATAAATTCTTCTTTGACCAATATAAATTGAATAAATAAGATGGTTATAGAAACACCTATTTTCTTGATGATATTTGTGGTTATCTTGATTCTTGACTGATACTTATCATAAGAAGTTACTAAATCTAATAACTAAATGTTTCCTTAGGTTCTTCAAAGAAAGACTGAAGAAGCTGCAATGGCAACCAAGCGATTAAAGGAATTGTTGGAAGCTCGCAAATCTTCCAGCCGAGATACTTCAGGTATGATTTGTTGTGGCCAACAAGAACGTTAACTTTGTAGGCTACTGAGACAGACGATGCTCGTATTTATTAACTGGCATGTCATCTGGTTTGAGGCATGAAACAATCAGGCTTAACTTTAATAGATCAGTTGAAAAAGGATTTTCTTTTAAAATGGCTTAAGTATAGGAAACTGTCTTTTAGTGAATAACATGGGAGTTTAAGTAGATGGATCTTCTCTTTCATTTTATTAATATTCTTATTCTCTTTCATCCTCCAGTTACAATGAATGGAAATGGAACGAATGGGCAGGTAGCATACTTTCTCACTCTCTTGGATTTGCTTACTATCCATGCTAGCTTAAATCTTAAATAAGTATGTTTTCATCATTTACAGAGTAATGAGAAGTCCTTACAACGGTGGCTTGATCACGAGCTAGAAGTCATGGTAAAAGAGCATGAAGTTCGTTTTGAGTATGAGAAGCAAAGCGAAGTGTATGTAACTTATGTTCACTAATTACTTTTCGTACTAATTGATTTGTATTGTTGTCATAATGTCATTGATTCTTTTTCTGATTCTTAATTTGAATGTAATCCTCAGGCGAGCTGCCCTTGCAGAAGAGTTATCCTTGCTGAAGCAAGTAAATGAGTTTGCTGCAAAAGGTCTCAGTCCTCCAAGAGGGAAGAATGGATTTGCTAGGTATTCCTTGTTTTTAAATAAATACAATAATTATATTTGTTAGTTTTTTACCTCTTTACATCTTGAAAAAATTCTCTCTTTCAAATAATAAACACATGGAATCTAAAAGGATAGCTCTCTCTGCTCAATGGCTTTTTAACACTTGCCATATTTCTCAGAGTGTTGTCCATGCCACCAAATGCAAGAATGGCCAGAATAGCTTCACTTGAGAGCATGCTGAGCATATCATCTAATTCACTTGTGGCAATGGCTTCTCAACTTTCTGAGGCAGAAGAACGAGAACGGGCTTTCACTAGTCGTGGACGCTGGAACCAGTTACGCTCAATGGGAGAAGCCAAGAATCTGCTTCAATATATGTTTAATTCTGTTGCAGATGCTAGGTGCACTTTTTAATCCTTAATCACTTTCTATCTTTCTCTTGATCTATTTCAAATTTGCAAATCTGACCCAATTCAACAAAGAAACTCACTTATTGGAACCAGGAAGTTTGGTAATTCTTGTAAATTTTAGAACAATAATGTATCATATTTTCTACTTTTCTTTAAAGGATGAAATGAGCTCATAGAAATAGAACTACAAAGGGCCATTGACATGATTTGGTGTCCTTTACACGTATAAGTCTGGCTTCTATATCTTGATAATTCTATCATTATTTTCAATGCAATAACTACATACAGAGAGGGAAGGTGCCTTTTAGGTTTTAAAAGTTTCCTTTAACAAATGGCTTGACATTATGATAATTGATTGCAATAATTTAAATCTCGTTAAATGAGTATACAGCATTTGTATTTTGTTGAGTGGCTTATATTGGCTCGCTTGTACTATTATTTAAATTTAATGTACGAGACGATGACTGCAGGTGCCAACTATGGGAGAAGGACATTGAGATCAAGGAAATGAAAGATCAAATCAAAGAACTTGTTGGTCTATTACGGCAAAGTGAGATCAAGAGGAAGGAAGTTGAGAAGGAGCTAAAGGTGAGGGAGCATGCCGTTGCAACAACATTGGCAGCACCACCTTCTGTAAGATCTTGTCTGCCTATTATTCAAGGAAAAATCAACGAAGATTTTGAAAATAAAATACATAACTGTAAAGCTCTCAGCAAAAATTAACTCACATATTTAGAAGAAATTAACCATGGCATACCACCTCGGTTTCTTGGGCATAATATGTCAAAATACTTATCATACATATTAATGGTTTTCTTTTTCAAACATAAACTGTTCGTACTAGCATACCAAGTAAACTGTAAACCAAACTTGAAGCAAATAATTCAAACCGTTTAAGGCACAGGCCATAATACTATTGTCATCACTGTAATTTTAGTTGTTAATTTATCATCACTTGATATAACAGGGAAACTCTCCAAATTCATTGAAGCATAATGCTGATGAAGATACGGGACCATTGTCTCCAGATTCCGTGCAAGCTCAGAAACAGCGAAAATATACACCAGGCATTGTTAATGGCCAAGTGAGGCAATCAGCAGCATTTATAGATGAGAGTAAAAGGGTAATTTGTTCTGCATTCATGTGAAACTGGCAAACATATTTTTATAAGACCAAGTATGTGAGATTTTCTTTCGATGCAGATGGTACCCATCGGGCAGTTGCCAATGAAAAAATTGGCAATGGCAGGACAAGCATCTGGCAAGCTATGGAGGTGGAAAAGAAGCCATCATCAGTGGCTACTACAATTTAAGTGGAAGTGGCAGAAGCCATGGAGACTTTCCGAATTGATACGACATAGTGATGAGACGATCATGAGAGCCAAGCCACGTCCCCGTGCCTTGCAACATAGGAAGTGATCCTCTCTTTGATCAGCCGTTTGGTGTGGCTCAGTATTCATTTGTTTTTTTCTACATGAATAATTCTGGACACAAGGCATTGGAAAGAACATAAAACTAGGTGCGGGTAATGACTATTTATAATGTATATTATTCTTACTTCAAGCAATCACTTCTGCTGCTACACAAGCTTTCAAAATGAGTGTCTCCTCTAAGGTGCAGGGTTTACTTTAAGATGATGCCCTTTGTTTTTCATCAAAGGTTACAATGTGCATTTTATTCTCTAAAAGTACACATTATACTTCAGAAATGCTTCAGAAATTATATTCTCTAATATCTTCTCATCTAATTATTACTCAGTTACTGTTATCCAAACAATTTCTTTTATAAGATGCATTGATCTGATCTGACAATCTTGTTTCTTGCTGCAGTGTAGTATAAATGGTTGCTGACATTATATATACCGCTATCAGTCTTTGTTAATACTGTGCAATACTGGAAAGTTTCCATAGTTGATGCATTTGGAGCATTGTGTGAGGTGTGCTGCAATGTTGCCAAACAGCTACCCTAATAATTGAAGCATAGGAGATAGTTGTTTGCTTTATAAGCATTGGAGAATAGTCTGAGTCTGTCCATATCAATACTAGAGGGGAACAAAAAAGGAAATATTCTTTTTTCTAGTGGAAATATGTATTATTAAGGGTCTTTTTTAATACCTTACTGTAAGTTTTTGTGGTCTCGTCATGTTTGGGTCACATTGATTTTTGTTGATATAAGTACTGTAACATTGCTTTGTCATGTACCAACAGAGGGAAAATTCTTCTGTGTATTATTTTTCTTGTCTATAAGGTTTTTTGTGTGTAAAGAACATTAGTTACTATATTGAAAGGGATTTTAATTTTAGTCCACATCTTCTCTATTTGGACTTGTTATTGTTTCTATCTTACCATTCCTTTTATTTTAAATCATTTCTAATATAAGACCACTGAAAAGAAATTGGGTTTGGCTACCAGTCAATCAACTTGGTGTTGGGGTACATTTTCACTTTCATTTTGTATTTAAGCAAGCAATAGCTCAAATGGCATAGTCTCTTCGAGTCTCCATATCTTCGGTAAAAAAAAAAAAAGCAAGCAAGATGTCAAAAAAAGAAAAAAGAGAGAGAATATGTAATGTTTATACTTATTTGTGTCTCATACGCTAAGTTGATACATATTTTTTTACTATTAGTATGGGTCTTAAAATCCACATAAAATAAGTTTCACTCCAATTTATAGTGAACAAATATGCACCAACTCAATGTACAAGATAAAATAATCACAACATTTCCCAAGCAACAATTTACTAGTTGTATTTTGCTGTTTAATTGTTCCCACGGTATCCATTGCCATGTTGCAAAAAGAACCCAAAAAAAATAATAATCATAGTTGTAATTCAATACAACAAAGAATCATGGTTCTACCATTGTGTCAACCCAATTTAATAAAGCAAGATTAATGGTACTGAAAGCATGCCCGAAAAAGGAGCATAATAATGGAAACCCCTAAAGAAGAAAGAATTATGACAAAATGACAAGAGCTAAATCATTTATCTCCATTATCTTACAACTCATCATCATTACATACAAAAAATCCGCAAAAAAGAGTAAACATAGGAGAGAACAATGTACTCTTGTGGCTCAAATGTAGCATTTAGAGTCCAAATGGACATCAATCACACCAAGTCTTATACTCAGAAAATTTTCTGTATTGGTGACTCAACTACTGAACTACTGAACCACTATGGTTTTACAGCATTAAATTCTTCAAAGAGAAAAAAGTTTGCTAATGTAAACTTTACTATAACATTGACATGAATGTTTCAAAGACCAAGTATAAGGCATTCAAAGCTTCACTTCCAAGATATTAGAAAACTTGATCTTGAAAATGCATAGAAAAGCATCAACAAGCATGATTTCGGCTCATGATTTCGGTTCGCTCTACACAAAGCATTGGGGTTAAGAGCACCAGTATGCATAGTGCTCGTCTTTACGATGATTACTAACAAGGCCCCCACACTTCAAACAGATGAAGCTGCTTCCGTCTGAAACCGCATCCAATACTACTTGCATCCTGCCGGTTTCAGCCAGTATGGACGTCCCATGAGCATCAGAAGAAATTGACGGGCTGGCAATTGAAGGGACGAGGGTGTTAGTTGCAGATGGTTCAATTATTACAGGCTGAGCTTCGGCAATGGCGCACTCAGCAAACAAAGAAGCTAGCTGGTCAACAGCAGCATTGTCTTGAAGTCTACTTCTATACACCTCACGAGCACGATGCAAGGACTGAAATACAGCTTCATCCCCACCTTTGGATTTCATTGCTACAATTACCTGTTTCCGTTTAAAAAAAAAAAACACATCAGCCACCAAAAGAATGGCCAAAAATTTTAGTATCTGTCTATAAACATGATTAAGTTTCACACATATCACATTGAAATATATTATCTCCTCATTTATCAGAGAAGAAAAAAGATCATCGACTCTGTGGAGTAACTGATAATACTGAAATCACTTGATTGTCAGGGTTCTCGAAACATTAGAATAAAAAAAATAAAATTCTCTCCTGCCTGCTGCCACGATGCGTTGGTGAAAATTCAGGCTATGATCTCCTACAACGTATCATGTACGCAGAGTTGGATACAAAAACCTCCAACCAAGAGCCATTTGTTGAATAAAAACCAAAAACATGAAAAGAAATATTCATTTTACTGATGCCAAGGCTTATTGATTTTTCTTCCAGAAAAGTATGAAGTCATGTTTACACACAGCATGCCTAGGTTGTGCTTCCTTTGTTCGTATATTTGAAATCCTAAAATTAGGAGGACTTTAAAAGTGTGAAATGATTTATCCTCCTATCTCATCACCATAAGCATTCTCCTAATCACTAAATGAATGAAAAGTTATAATGGATTGCTTTTTAAGGTTATCAAAACATAGTTTCGATTTACCGTATACTTCACCTAGTCGGAAGATTTTTCGGATGCTCTATCATCACTCGTAAAATGTACATAGAAATCCAATAATGGAGAATTTTAAATGATAGTCTTCCATTTCCATTCCATCATTTAAAAACTCCAAAACAGGGGTGTTCTAAATTCTAAACATTCCGAATGTATGCTAAAATTATGCTGCTTTCCAAAAACAAGTAGCTAGATTGTTCATGTAGAAAGTAAGAACAGTGTACTAAACATTTGCAATGAGTTAAGCAAAATTCCCCACTAAGTCTTCAAAGCATTTTAAGGGAGTTTGATCATAAAAAAGTCACCAACCCCAGAATCATATTTTGAAATCCACCATGCAGATGTAATCAATAAACAAAACCAACAAATAAAAAGTTACTCATTTGGTAAATTCTAAACTAGTTATGGTAATCATCCCAAAACAATGTTCATATATAATTTGATTTATCCAACATACACAACTGATTTGGCTAGTTTACTCAGCAAGGTAAGCATGCTCTATATACCATTGCACAAAACAGTATTGAATTAATTCAAACCTCGCATATATAAAAAAAAAATTAAAATAAACAAATAAACAAAACTTCACAAGTGACCAAAATTGTACAAAGAAAAGAAAAAGCTACGATTCCAGTGAAGTAATAACAAAAAAGAAAACTTTATGCAAATTAACGATTGGAATGAAGATAAACATAGTTGATTTAATAGAATTGGAAGAATAAAATAAAATTGAAAGAGAGAAATGAAAAAAGATTACAGCTTGGAGAGCTTGGGAAGGTTTTCCTTGATTGATGAATTGGCGAGCCAATGTGAGTAAGTCGCGTACGGAGTCACTTTCGCCGGAGCTCGACGGAACCGCCCCTAGCGGCGGTGCCTCCGCCGCAGACGGCGCCACCTCCGTCATCTCGGCGTCCATATCTGACGATCTTCCCATTCGCCTTCTCCACACTCTCTAATCTTTGTGTTCTTTGCAACTTTTATTTTGAAATAATAAATCAATATAAAGTATTTTATTTATGCAACTATATTAACAAAATTACGTAATAATGTGTAATTAATTAATTATATGTATTAGATGTGTTTAACTCTCTTTCTATAAATAAAAAAATTCAAAGTTTACATTTTTTTAATTCTAGTGATTCAATAAATTTTTTCAAATAAAAATAGAATTTATTTCAAATATTTAATGTATTTGTTTTTTATTTATTAAAAATAACAAAAAAAATAATTTTAATAATTTTAATTTACGTATTTGTTAAATTTGTAAAAATATTAGTATGAAAGATTTCTTTTTAATTAATGAATAAATTTGACTCAAATTAATAACTCATTAAATTAGATAAAAAAAACGTATTCTATCATATTTAATTGATTGACTAATAAGGATTAAAATTAAACTCTACAGTATTAAAAATGGCTGAGCATTTTACCAGAAAAAATAAAAAGGCTGGAGATTCATTACCATAAAAGTTGTCAAAGTTGATAATGGTTAAAGGAAGAGAATTTTCTAGATATGGAATTCTCATCAATTGATAATATTTTATGGAATTTAAATTTTATAAAAAAAAAAGCATATTTAATATAATAAATTTTATTATTAACTGAATTTGAATGGAGCTATTGAAAGAAATAATAAAATAGTGTTGAGTAAATTAATTAGTGTTTTGAAGTTTATAGAGTATTCTAGATTTCTAGCAAGTTCTGTTTCTTTCATTTACATGCTCCTCTTTTATTCTCCGAGTCCCCACCACTATCCAACAAAAAGCACCTTGTCAAGTTTGGTTAGTATGGGCTTTTTTTTCTTTGGACGAGATTTACTATGGGCTTTGAACGTTGAGTAAAAGGCCATTATTGTGTGGCCCAAAATAAAAAATGATAACTGTGACCGAAATTTTTCAAAAAAAAAAAAAAAAAACATCATCCCCTATGAAATTATTATAACGGATATATGACTGATGTTGGGATTTGAACTCCCACCCACACTTGATTAAGTAAATGGTGAGTTAATTATTTGACTAATTGATTGATACTTAAGTGTGTTTTTTTACTAACTTTCTGGAGCTATTGCGGAGTGAGAGTTTGAGTCAAAATGGTTTTATTTTATTTTTGTTTTGGTGTCCTTTTTTATGATTTTGTCACTTTTGTTTTTGTTTCAATTAGTAATTTGGAATTGGATCACTTTGATTTGGGTTTACAAAGCCATTGGGTCATTGTTAATACAGAAAAGATTAAAAGAAAGAAAAGGTTCGGTTATTGCGTTATTATTTTTAAAAATTTGTATATAATTTTAATTTATTTTTTAACGTTTTAAATATTTTATTTATATTTTAAAAAATTTTAAATGAATTCAATATTATTCTACTGTTAAATTTATATGAATTATTAACAGAGTAAATAACGTATATGTTAACAACGTTATTATTAAGTCATATCTTCTTTCTTTTATTAAAAAAAACATAACAAAAACTTTCTTGTAACATTTCATCTTCTCAATTTTCTTCTTTTAAAAAAATTCGAAATCCTATCAATCAATCATCAGTACTCAAGAATAAAAAAAAACTTTTATCTTAATAATCATTGATAGTCAATTTTATTTATATACTGAACTGAAATTAAAGGGCAAAAAACTAGAATAAACCAAGGGAAGTTGCAAATTACCTAAATGAGCCAAAGTGAAATTCGTTTCTGCAATGAGCCAAACCCTGTATTTATATAATTCGAACCAGTGTGGTTCGAACTCTATTCATGAGTAATTCGAACCAGGGTGGTTCGAATTATTAAGAGAGAAATTCATTCAAGTAAATCGAACCAGGGTGGTTCGAATTACTTGGGAGGAAAACGTAGCACATAGTTCGAACCAAGCTGGTTCGAATTACACAAACTGAATTCGAACCAGTCCGGTTCGATTTAGTGGTAGACAGTGCAGTATATATATGGTTCTAAACGTGAGTTGCCCTCATAGAGGGTGTAATATGGCTAGTGAGGAGAGTTTTGTGGTTTTGGTTCACCATAGAGGATCCATTAAGAGGAAAACTCGCTCCGGTGTGAAGTTCACAGATAAGGATCCTCTCTGTATTGTCGTGAAACCAACGACGAGCTATGATGATCTTGTTAGATCTGTGCTGATGAAACTTGGTCTGGAAGGTGCGAAGCGAGTGAAGAAGTTTTTCTATCGCATTCCAATCACTGTCTTGCAGGATACGGTGAAGTATGATTGCTTCACGATTGGTAGTGATGAGGACCTGCAAGTCATGTTTCTATGTCGGAGGCAGTTTCCCGAGGTTAGGACACCAGAGTTGTTGGCAAAGTTGGTTGATGTGGTATCCAGCTCAGGGGGTTCGAACCGGAATGCCACCACTGAAGCAGCGGCAGCCGGTTCGAGTTCCAGGCCTGCCATTGCTTCTTCGTCCGTCCCTGTGTACGAGCCAGCGGTCGAACCAGTCGCCTCCCCGTCTTTTGCTGTTGATCTGAATGATGGAGTAGGCGACGTGGTAGGATCAGTTGATATTCTGCCGAACGCTTTACAGGGAGTTCCACCGGTTGGCATCGGTGACGGAGTGTTGGGTGATGTAGAGGAGGACGACGTCGAGCCGGATATGATTGAGGATGACAGCGGCGACGAGGTTGGAGCTACTGAGCCTGCATTGGTAGTCGGTGGTTCTAGTTCTGGCACACAGCAGTATCCACCACATTTTTCCTCTTTGGACCTAGATGCCATGAGGCAAGAGGGTGTTTCAGAGCACTCTGTTGGATTCGGAGCTAGAGATGCTGAAGGGACTGCTGGTTTGACAGAGTTCCAGGTTGGTCAGCAATTTCAGGATAAAGACGAGGCCCTGTTAAGTGTGAAGACTTACAGCATCCGGCGAGGGGTACAGTACAAGGTTGTGGAGTCTGATCATCGCCGTTATGTGGGCAAGTGTTCTGAGTTTGGGAATGGGTGCACCTGGTTGATTCGACTGAGTCTGCAGAAGCGCAAGGGCATTTGGGAGGTCAAGCGGTACAATGGACCTCACACTTGTCTTGCGACCTCCATCTCGAGTGACCACAGGAGCTTGGATTATCATGTGATTTCCGCGTTCGTTATGCCAATGGTTAGGGCTGATGCATCCGTCAGCATCAAGGTGCTCCTAAATGCCACGGCAGCACACTTCGGGTTTAGGCCGACTTACAGGAGGGTCTGGATGGCGAAGCAGAAGGCAATTGCCCTCGTATACGGTGACTGGGATGAGTCATACAATGAGCTCCCCAGGTGGGTTTTGGGAGTCCAGTTGACGATGCCGGGTACTGTTGCAATCCTACGGACGAGTCCTGTTCGAGTTAGTGGACAAGTAGACGAGTCTCAAGCTTTTTTCCACAGACTTTTCTGGACGTTTCCACCGTTCATCCAGGCATTTCGCCATTGCAAGCCCTTAGTTAGCATTGATGGGACCCATCTTTATGGGAAGTACGGGGGTACTTTGCTCATCGCGATTGCACAGGACGGGAACTCCAACATTCTACCCGTTGCATTCGCACTAGTAGAAGGTGAGAATGCAGAGTCTTGGTCATTCTTTCTCTCCCACCTTAGACAGCACGTGACACCGCAGCCCGGTCTTCTGGTTATATCGGACAGACATAACGGCATAAAGGCTGCGCTTGAGGCTCCGGACGGAGGTTGGTTACCTCCATCTTCATACCGTGCATTCTGCATTCGACACGTAGCGGCTAATTTTGCCCTTACCTTCAAGGGCAAGGATGCACGTAGGCTTCTAGTGAATGCCGCATATGCGAAGACCGAGGTTGAGTTTGATTACTGGTTTGATATTCTTCGGTCTGAAGACCCGGCGATGTGTGAGTGGGCGAACCGGATTAATTATTCCTTATGGACTCAGCATCGTGACGACGGACGGAGATTCGGTCACATGACGACGAATATCTCGGAGTGTGTGAACTCAATCCTAAAGGGTGTCAGAAACCTCCCTGTATGCTCTTTGGTGAAGGCAACATATGGAAGGCTTGCGGAACTCTTTGTTCGCAAGGGTAGAGAGGCTGAGGCCCAGATGGGAACCGGACAACAATTCAGTCAGTACTTGGTAAAGTGTATAGAGGCCAACTTGAAGAATTCGTGGTGCTTCACGGTGACTTTGTATGACCGGGATAACTCCGAGTTCACCGTAGCCGAGACCACTCCGACGGGCTCTTTCTCATTGGGTACCTACAGAGTATCGCTTGCGTCCCGGACCTGTGACTGCGGGTACTTCCAGGCACTTCATTTCCCGTGCCAGCACGCACTTGCATGCTGCGCCTACTCACGGGTTACCTGGTCCTCTTATGTTCACAGCATGTATCAGATTAGTTCAGTGTTCCGTGTGTACCAGATGGGATTCACACCGCCGATACCGGAGGGATTCTGGCCACCTTACGACGGGCCAACCGTGATCCCGGATCCTGCCAAAAGGCGTGCGAGAGAGGGTCGTCCGAGATCCACCAGGATACGGACGAATATGGACGAGGCAGATCCGAATCGGCCAAAGAGGTGTAGCCTTTGTCGCCAACCCGGACACACCCGCAGGAGTTGCCCACAGCTTGGAGGACCGTCTCACACGGGGGGCCAGTAGTAGCGATCTTGTTATTGTTAGTGTTTATTGATTTTATTTTTCCTGTTACTTGTTATGTAAGATGACTTATGTAATCTGTTTATCTTTTTACGTTCTAGTAATGAAAAAGTTGCATTTGAATTTGAATATAATTAGAAATCCCATGACTTCAAAAGTTGATAACTAAAGTGTTATATGATTCAATGATAATACATACTCACTAATCCACTAGGTAAATACCAGATTTTTAAGTACAATAAGATGAGGACACAACAAGGAAAAATAGCTCTAAAGTAACAACAGTAGTCCACATCGGTCTGGTACATGAGTGAACCCTAACGTCCAAAATACATGAAATGTAAATCATCTAAATAAGTGGGAGCCTGTCCCAAAACGACGGGGAACCCGTGGCCTCTGACCTCTGCGGATAAACGGCTCCTCATCCTCTATCTCATCTGCGTCCTCATGCGGGGCAGGCTGTGCGGGTGGCGTAAAATGGAGTGGTGCGGCAGACGGCCCGGCGACAGACTGTGATGCAGCGGTGTAAGCGGAATGTGGGGTACCTCCCAAAGCAAAATGGTCACCAACAGGTGTCGTAGCAGGCTCGTTCAGATCAACATCTAAGGGTGCCTGCGTGCCAGGGGTCTGAGGACGCCTCCTGCCCGGCTCGTCCTCCTGCATGATAGCCGAAATCTCCGCTAGAAACCGTGGACTGCCGAAGTCCGCATCAAGCGTATCTGTCCCAAGGAAGTCCTGCCACTGTGATCCGGGAATAACCCATGGAGTACCGTCCTGCTGAGGCTGGTCGTCGGTGGGTACTCCAACAAAGTAATGTCCAAAAGGACCGGACCCAAGTCCAGCGTCACTAGGCTCAGCCCCGTCACCCATCCCGGAGCCATACCACTCACCTCCGTGAACCCCATCCTGGGTACTACCACCAGCAACTGAAGCCGCCCCTGCACCATCCCCGCCCTCAGGCCCATGCTGATCATCGTCATCGTCCTCAGGGTCAGGTGCAGCGGCATGAACCGCAGCACGCCCTCTACCTCTGCCAAGATGATGTCGTCGTCGACCCCTAGCGGGGCCGGCCTCGTCGCCAGCCTCCATAGCACGCTCAAGCCACCCCCAGTCACGCTGGCTACGACGTGTGCCCACGCGAGCTCTCCTATCAACCCGCCTCCTGTCCGGCACGTCGTCAGGCCGATCCATCTCAGGTACTTGCCCAGCTCCCCGCTGTGAGGCTTCAACAGGAATAGCAACGGCTCTCGGATCGCCCAACTGCGGATCTGGAGACAAAAACCTCTTCCCGTGCTGACTCCACCAATCCAAGAACTGATGCGACGGACCAGGGTCAGCAACAACATCGAATCTCAGCACGCTCTCCGTACGGTCGTCCCAATACTGATGCCACTTCTGCAAATGGGACGGGAACCATCGATCGCCGCCTCTGCCGTCCTTCGACATCAGAAAGTCGATGTTCAGGGCGGCCTGTGGACGGGGCTGTACCCCTCCAAACTGCGGAAGAACCCTGTCTACCTGATGCCACTCTATGACGGCAAAGTAGATAAGCGATGTAACAGACCACCACAGCACCATATGCCGAGGCTCCAAAACCTCGGGATGCACGACCTGAAGTACGTCAGGGCTACTGTACGGCATCCAGATAAACTGCACCCAGAACGATACAATGTCAGGGCAACTCGTGATCCCAACTCGTAAATCGTGGTTAAATAAAAAAACTTATTAAGTAACATACTGACCTCTCTATCCTGCAACCGGTCTATCCAGAGCCTCCACGTCTGAACTCTAGGACCCTTCTCGCTACTGGAAGGGATGTAACCTGACCACCTGCAACATGCACATGTGTTACCGCTACTTATATGTGTGCTTAGGGTATCCAATACATTATGAATGAACACGTGGTTATGTGTAGTAAATTGAAATAGACAAAGATTAGTAAAGTACCTCGAGGCCAATGGCCAGCTGAACGTCTCAAATCCTGCAGGCCTAAACCGAGGAAATCGCCAGAAAATCCATGACTGAAGTAGCTAAAGTGGGCCCGCTAGCTTGATAACATTTCTGTTCGGCACACGGCACATGCACCGGTACAACCATGCCAGTGCTGCAGAACCCCAGCTGTAGGTCCCCATCTCCTCCAACCTAGCTACAAACGGAAGCCATCTGATGTGAACGCGGTTGCCCGACTTGTCCGCAAAAAGCTGCGTGCCCAACAACATCATGATGTACGCACGGGCATAACGACACACAGTATCCTCATCAGCTCCCTCCGGGCACTCACCAAACGTCTCCTGAAACCAGCTGCAGTTGACCGCGTACTTCTGAACCTGGCTAGGAGGAGGTACCACTCCAAGCAACTCCTCGAACCAAACCCAGGCTGGACAGCCACCATCGATGTATACATGGAACTCTGATAGGCAGCCGCTAACGTAACGCCCGTCCACTGGCAAACCCAGCTGGTATGCCACGTCCTGCAGTGTGATAGTGTACTCTCCGAACGGCATATGAAACGTGTGCGTCTCCGGACGCCATCGCTCAACAAACGCACTGACAAGGGCCTCGTCCAACCGGAACTATCTATCATTCAGCCTTGCAAGATGGTAAAGACCAGCCATCTGCAGTTACGGAACGTATCTGTCATCCAGGACCATGCCCTGCTGCCGCCGCATGCTCCTGATGCATCGCTGAGGCTGCGGAAGAAATGAACCGCATTATTAGAACCAACTTAATTACCGGTGACAAACATAATCAACACGATAATCCCTAAACCAAAAAATCTTACTATGCATAGCCGCTTAAAAATCCAAGAACGAGAACCATTTGCATAAGAAACTTAAATTAGAAACCACCATAGCCTACTGACATCAAAGATCTAACATTATAAAACCACAACTAAACCGCTTACATAAACCACTAACATAAACCACTAAGATAAACCACTAACATAAACCACTAAGATAAACCACTAAGATAAACCACCAACATAAACCACTAACAAAAACCACTAACATAAACCATTAACAGAAATCACTAACATAAACCGCTAAAATAAACCACCAACTAAACCAACATCTAACCCGCATGCCAAACCACTAACTCACATGTACCGGTAAAATATAGTTATTTCCGTACTAACCTCTTCGTTGATGACCCCAGCTATATGGGCGACTCCGTCCAAGCGATATAACCGTGCCGGATCGTCCCCCATGAGCAGAGTATTCCGTTCAGGTCTTTCTCGGAGAGAATCTGGGTCGTTTTCTCTGAGATTTGGTGGGGCAGGGGAAGATGAGAATGGTTCGAATGAGGCTGATTCGAACTCCTTATATAGCCCAATCACTAGTAATTCGAACCAGGGTGGTTCGAATTACATGAAGACCTCATTTACCCATAATTCGAACTAGAGTGGTTCGAATTACTTGCATACCTAGTTCGAACCAGTCTGGTTCGATTTACTTTCAATTTTTTCTTTAAAGTTCGAACTGCTCTGGTTCGATTTATTTGAAGATGAAGTTCGAACTAGCCTGGTTCGAATTACATAAAAATATGATCTGGCTCATTGCTGTATCGATTTTCATTTTGGCTCATATAGGTAAATTTGGATTCATGTTGGCTTATTATAGTATTTTGCCTGAAATTAAACGTTATTAACTCTTAAATATGCTAATTGATCATGACAAATTTAATAGTAAAACTTTATTGAATTTATTTAAAAAATTTTAAGACTGATATAAAATTAATTTAAAATTTTTTAAGGTTGAAATAAAACGTTTAAAACGTTAGAAATCAAAATAATACTTTAACCTTATTTTTACTATCTTTTGCAATTTGTGGGCTGGAAAAAATTACTAAACAATTCATAAACAGTCAAAATTTAAAGTTTTAATATTTATGATCAAAGACTCTCCAATCCATTTGACAAAAAAAATTAGAATAATTGTTTATTGCAAGTCAGACTTTAGTTTAATAACAAATCTTAATGGCTTTTAAAGTGTTCCATCTTGATTCAAAACTTGGCTAAGATCACTAACTCCCGACGAAGAATAACTGATTAATCATAACCAGAAAAAAAAAAAAAGAATAACCGCTTATTTCATGATAAAGAGACACAATAGTTTTGCATTTTTAATGTTAAAGATAATTCTCTTTTTGGGTAGATATATGAAAATCTTGTTAATAATTTTTTCCATAACACTATTAATTTAATTATGATGATTAAATAATGTTCAATGTTGTATTTTAGGAACAATAATGCTTCGTATTTATGTAATTTTTCTAATTAAGTCAATTAAATTTTTTTTGCTTCACGCGCCTGCCACTTTTGAACGTAAAGTTTCTTTCTTAATGTAGAACTTCTCTTTCTCAACGTAAAGCTTCTCTTCGTTTTTCTTTATCAATGTAGAATTTTTCTTTAACGTCAAGTTTCTCGTCGTTCTTCTCTGCTTTGATTTTCTTTTTCGTTTTTTTTTTAACGTAAAATTTCGTTTTCAGATTTTGATCTGCATTGTATTTATGTTTTTCATTTTCAGATTTTAATAACGTATCAAAACAACTAATAATTTAAGTTCAAATCAGTTGAATGAGAACAATTTGGATTTTTCTTCTGAATTGAATCAAGTGGACGAGGTTTGGGTTATTCAATTTTGAATTGAATGGAATAGAATGCAATCGCTAAATCCAATTGTTTATGAAGAAAAAGAAGGAGAAAGAGGGAAGAAAAAGAACCTGCGTGCTGCAAATTTAAAAAAAAAACAAAAAGAATTTGTTTAGGAGATTTTGAGCGCATGTACACGTTCTTTTAACGAGAATAATTTTTGTTGGTGTTAGACCTATTTGATTGAATTTAAATGACAATAAAATTTAAATGTATAACCGATGTGTTTTAGAAATAATTTCATCCACTTATACAATATAGTGCATTACCATACTCTATTTATTCCTCCATTAAATATATTTTACATTTATTTTGAAACAATTTTTTTTAAAAAGGTATTATCTTCTTATTTTCGGTCTACTTTTTCATTTATTTTCGGCTAATTATAAAAAATCATATGTGGCAGCTCATCATCACCAACCACAAACACAACCACTTTGATGCGGCAAAAGGAGTGGCACTCACACAAACACACCAACTATTAACTGACCATGGACGGCGCCATTATTATTAATTAGTTTATTAATTCACTTTTTTTATTTATTAAATATGTAGGGTAATTAATAAATTTATAATAAGTTAAGATAGATTTGGATTCAAATTTTAAAAATTGTAAAAAAGTGTTTCTTTAGTAAATACATACACAAATAACATTTTAGAAATAGAAAATATAAGTATACACAAAATTCTGCTATATCGTTATATTATTATATATAGTAGATGATCTAAACCCACTTAAAAAGATAAAACTTTATCTTGTTTTATCTTGGATGTCCTTTATTTTTATAAAAATATTATTCCTATACTAAAATACGTTATTAAAATTAATTATTAATATATTTATATTCAACATATAACATAACCGTTATTTTTAATATTATCTTATATTTAAATAACCCATCAAAGCTAATTTTCTTTTTTATTTTCTGTCTTCAATTTTTTTTTTGTCTGCTCTACATATTATAAGCTTCTTGTATATAATGACCCATCAAAGTTAAGTTTCTTTCTTTGTGTGTTTATATCTAAAGTCCTCTTAGTTGAAATGTAATTAATAAAGAGCAATGTTACGGGCCAGCAACATTTGTGATTGGTAGCCATTAACTAGTCATCAATGATGATTTGATGGTGTGAGATTAGTGTGAGATTTCATCCAATGCCTCATCTTTCTCTGCTGGTTACATGCTGGCCAAAATGCAATAAAATTGCTAGCCCCTAGACTTTTCCATTAATAAATCCGAGACAATATTATTCGTTGATTTAATTAATTTTGATGTGTGTAAAAAATTTTATACAATTATTTAATCATCATTATGTGTTTGGATGACTTGTTGGAGATACAAGATTGAGATTCTATGACAAACCATCTCAATAGATTTACAAGTTTAATTTAGTTTAAATTGTAGTTACAATTTTTATACTTATGATATTATATTATATGATACACATGAACTTCTGTCATAATATAACATCATTGTGATCATTAGGACTATATTTAAACTTATTCATATTGGTAGATTATTCCAATTAAGTTGAACGTATAAAATATTGCCAATAGCAATTGGTGTATGATGGTTGATTTCTTTAAACTTATTTTGTTAAAACATTTTCTAATCTTTAAATATCTTTTATAAGTTAAAATTAATGTATTCTTTATTAATTATATAAATCATAATTTTTTTTATTTTGTTGTATTTTTATATGAATAATTGAAATTCAAAGTGAAAAGATATTAGTTATATTAAATTGTTAATTATTTTTTTTAAAGAAATTTAAGAAAGTCACGTATACTCTTTTAAAAAAACTTATATAGCTTATATTTTATTTTTATTAGTTTGGAAAATATTTCATATTGTTATATGTAGGCTGTTGTACTCATGCAGGCCATCCAGATCTTATTAACCGTAATATTTTAACCACACTTATATGTAAATAAATATTTCAATGGCTATTTCTTTTCTATTATTTTTTCCTTTAATTCATGAATCCGCATCTTTTCGGAGTAAATTATCTAAAAGGTGTAGCATTAATTGAGCTTAATTTAAGAGTGTCTTTTGCTTTAAATTGAAGTGATAATGACGTAAATATAAATGTATAGGACAAATAAAATTTAAAAGAAAAATAAAAATTTGAAAAAAAATTAAGTTTAAGTATATAAATTATAATTAATGATTATTCATTATAATAAATGATATTTTTGGCAACGAAAATAATTAAAAACTCCTTTTCTTTTTATTTTTTTAAATGTATCGTTTTGTTGGCATTAAAAAAAATAATTTATTTATTTTTTTAAATAGAAATGTTAACTTTAAAAGAAAAGTTCATTAGTTTTATGAGTAGTCACACTGTTGTTTTGACTATTCTTTTCATAAAAAATTAATATAAGTTTATTTTTTTTTGTGAGAGTACATAAAGAATACATAGTATATAAGATATAATAATTTAATAAATATTTTATAAAAAAAATTTCATTCTTTTTAAAATAAAATTTTTTATTTCTCTTAATTTCTCCTACAAACTATCAATATCACATCTTGAACAATTTAGTACAAGAAATTTTCTTCACATCCCAAACTCTCTCTCCCTTTACTTTCATTGTTACCCACAGGATCTTTTTCATTTAAGAAAGATGGGGCATTTTTGCAAAGTGCCTTGAAGGGTGCAACACTGCAAGTACAAAAGGCACTTTCCTCCTAATTCTAAGAAATTCAAGAAATATTACCATTTGCTTATTGATGTTTACTCTACAACTGGCATTTTAAAACTCTTGGATAGAAAACGTGTCAATACCGATAAAAGGATTTACGAGTATATTATTTAAATAATATTTATTTGATTAAAATTAATTTTAATATAAAATTATCAAACATAAATTAATTTTAACTCTTGTTAATAAATTGAATTAAAAAATAACATATAAAAATATACTTATATTTATTAAATTTTAATAATATATAAAAATTTAATAATTTTTTAAATATTTTTTATAATAAAAATAATATTTATTTATTAAAATTAAAAATAATATATATAATAATATATTTTAGTACTCTTAAAGTACTCCTAGTAAATTTAACTTACCGTGACATTTATAATTAGGGTTTATTATAAGTATATTTTTTATACAGTTCATTATAACAGTGACATTATAAGTATATTTTCTTAGTATATTTTTTTATATTATATAATATTTTTTAGTATTTTATTTTAGCATGTTATAATTTTTTTATTATTATAACAAAAATTAATATTTATTTATTTATTAACTTAAAAATAACATATAAAAATTAATAAATTAAGTACTCTTTTTTTAATAAAAATTAATATTTATATAAGTTGATCTCACATTAAATTTAATAATTTATAATTTATACATAGAACTCAATTTGCTAGTAAATCAAATTGAACGGTATCGATTTACCATAGACGAACAAATTCCATAATTCGAAACAACCTGATTCGAATTATTAGTTGTCATAAACCATGCATAAGTCGAATCACACTTATTTGATTTACTACTATGGACATCACGCATGCATAAATCGAATCAGACTAATTCGATTTATACAACAAAAAATAACATTTCTATGTAATTTAAAACTTACCACTTAGAATTAGGTTGGGGGAAGCAGTTATAGGTTTCATTCCTACTCTTGGTATGCCTTTGATAACCAGCTTTCCCCGAGTGCTAATAAGCCTATTTACTTTAACTCACAGCAATAGGTTTAATTTTAGAATAATAATACATATTTAAATTTTTTTGTTAATTAAATCTAATATAATAAAAATCAGTTATAATTATCATTATTCTCAATTTTATTATTTAATTTGGTTGGACTTAGTTCATAAAAAAAACTTAAATGTATAGTATTACTCTTATTTTTATTTTCTTGTAAAAAATGGATGTTTTCACATTAATAATAAATTTATTTATTTTTATTTTTTTAATAGAATTTCTTCCAAATCAAATAATAAGTTGACCAGAAAGATGATCACTATCTCATGAATTAGTTAAGCAACATCATTGTTAACCTAATTGAAATCTCATGGATCAAATATCAATTGAAGATGTCAATAAAAACTAAAGAGGATTAGATGTATCAATTGAAATAGATGTTGTTTTACTATTATTAAAAAAGATGCACGAATATTAGAAATTCATGCATAAGAAGGAAAGAGAGGAAAAAGAGTGAGGCACAAAAGAGGGAAGCCCTTATATATATGTTGAAGAGGAAGTGAACATTGCGTTACCAATTGTTGGCTGATTTTTTAATTAATTGATTGAATTAATATTAGCTCCTCATATTTTTGTACATGTTAGGGAGATAATATCTAAAATTACCTTATATTATATATACACAAATAACATAGAAAATATATAAATATACACAAAATTTTGCTATATCCTTATATTATTATATAATATATATAGTAGATGATCCAAA